>NW_028270165.1:58904373-59634115 GCF_037043375.1 Chiloscyllium plagiosum
GACGTGTGGGAGATGCCGGGTTCCAATCCCAGGCGAACTCTCATTTCTTAAATTAACCTGAGCAAAAATGCCGGGTCAGTTTTCTCAAAAAGCTGCTTCGTTAAATCAGATCGGACTGCCTGAATTAGGAATGGGACAGATGTATCAGTGCAGAGAACACGGCGAAGGGAAACACTTGCTCAAAGTGAAAACAAGTATTGCAGATTTTTCGCCCGCGCAATCCGAGTCTGAATGAATCCTCCACCTGTATTACACTCAATTCTGAGTGTGGGACTTCAAGAAAGGGGGAAGTAAAGTGATTGCAGACAGCGCTGAAAAGGTTGAAGTGAATGTACCGTGTATGAGGAATGTCAGTCATGAAGGTAGATTGGAAAGTTGGGGCAGTTGTCTTTGGTGAACAGAGGGCTGAAAGCTGGCCTGATTGAAGTTTTCCACGTCATGAGGGTTTTAAACAGAGGAAATAATGCAGTGAAAATGCTCCCAGGCCTGAAAGGATCGAGAACGATTTGGCAGAGATTTAAAGTCATCAGGAAAATAAGTAAAAGTGACATTAGGAAGACCGTTTTCGCACAGGGAGTGGGGTCAGTAAGTCATTGTCTGACAGTGACAAAGAGGCAGATTCAATGGACACAAAAGGGAATTCGGTGGGCATGTTCAATGTAACAATGTGCAGATTTACAGGGAGAAGGCGACAGAATGAGACACTTATTTGCATTTTGTGTTGAACCAGCAGAGCTAAGGTGGGCTGCGTAGCCTCAATCTGCGCTGTCACACATTTCGTGATTCTGAGTGAAATCGGAGTTGGACCAACAGAACGTAGGAAATTTGACAACGGATATATTCTGCCCAACATGATACTCCATCACAGCAATGAAGGTGTTTTGACATCATTCTCGAAGGTCCATGACACAATGCAGATTCAAAACTGAGTATTCCTTTGAATCACTGAGTAATTTGTTTACAGTTATTCAGTTGAGGTGAGCGGAGTTGCGCATTGGGACCTCCAGTTGATAGGTCGAAGCCGTTTTCTCCTGTGTGATAGTCCCACCAGCACTCCAATTTGCTGTGCTTCCAGTCAGCAGATGCAGATTACTATCCCATACTGATACATGGGCCACGATGATCCAGCTGTGGTGACAAGCTTGTGAAGGTCTGAGTGCTCTTCTCCTGTCCTCTGTCTGGCTGCTATGATCCGAATCATCAAACCTCTCTTCTCCGAGATAGGAATAAACTGGTGAAGGTGAAACACATCAGTTGCGGTGTGTCCCATGCGCAGGAGGCCCTGCAGTAATTCCCCACGCTGTTTTACACAGCAGCATCCTCTCGGTGAATTACTCTTGGCAAAAAAATCGACTGAACCAAATCAGTGTCCGCCATTGGATTTTACTGACACCGTTTATAAAATTCAGGCTGAACGTGAATGTGGAGAGAGGATGCCAGACTGTAGTTTCCGCTCCTTCTGTTGAATAAAGATAATTTTAACTGTGTCCAGTGAGAGGAAAGGATATGCTGTTGGTGGGAAACATTTCTATCTGAACTCGCATTCACTCTCCTGATAGATTAAAACATAAAGCTGGGAGTCTCTAGATTATGTTGTAAAAATATCAGTATGACGTTATTCACACCGCGCTGTCACCAACTGAACGAAGCGGCTGCCCAGCGGGAGGGGGCTGTGTCTAAATCCCGTGATGAACTGGGGGAGCTGAGCATTTACCCAGACAATGGGCACAGCACCCCCCTGACACAGTGTTCACAAATCAAATTGACAGCAAAACTTCACGTGTGATTGAAAGTTTCCAGAAAGAAGACTTGGCTCAACACAGAAACGGAGAGAACCGACTCCTTTCTTGATTTGAAATGTAAGAAGTTGATTTTAGCGAGCTTAATGGGATTTGAATATTCAACTTTCTGATTTGGAGTCAGACGCGCCACCGTTGCGCCACAAGCTCACGCATGGCAGGTGACCTCTGTTCATGCTTAAGGGAAGTGATCGCACTACAATGATTTTGCGTTGTGAGTAATAACGGAGATCAACAGTTCATGTCTGCTCTGTCTCTCCCCCCTCTCCTTCTTTCTCTCGAAACAATTTCCAATTCTATCTCAATAAAAAGCTGAAAGAACTGCGGACGCTGTATCAGAAACAAAAAACACAGTAGTTGCCGGTGACCCTTCTATAGAACTGATGGTGATTGGGAAAACGTTGGTTTATATCTAGGAGATATTGTGGGAGGAAGGCGGATGCAGTAAATGATAGATCAGGACAGACCCCAAAGCGAGTGAAGAACTGTTGGATAGGAAAGGGAATTGATAACGATCTGCGTGGGAGGGTGAATGGAGAATGTTCGTGGCTCAGAATAGGTAGTGTGTAATGAGAGACTATGTGATATCAAGGCTTGGTGTGTGTGGAAGGGACGAGGATACTATGGATTTCAGGCTCTAGAATCATTGAATTCGAAATTGGGACCGGAGGGATGTATGGTCCCCAAGTGTAATATTCGGTGCTCTTCGTTCTGCTGGTGCTGAGCTTCGCTGGAACACGACAGTAAACCTGAGAGAGAGATGTTGGCCAGGGAACAGGGCGGGGTGTGGAATTGGCAGGCAACTGGAAGCTCAGGATCTTTTTTGCGGGCAGAACGTAGATGTTCTGTGCAGCAGTCACCCAGTTTACGCTTCGTTTTCCCCATTGTAGATAAGACCACATTGTGAGCAGCAAATGCAGTAGACTGGGTTGTGGGAAGTGAAGGTAAAGTGCCGCTTCTCCTGGAAGGTAAGTTTGGGCCCTTGGATAGTGAGGAGGGAGCAGCTAAATGGGCTGGTGTCACACATTCGGCAGTTGCAGGCGAACGTGCCGTTGGACTATTGGGGTGGGAATGGGTTTAGGGTTGATGGAAATGAAGGAAGAGTGGACCCAAGGTGTACTCCTGCCCATTTACTTATCCGCCAAATAGAGGAATTTGTTAATTGTGTACAAGGAAATTTTCTAATTCACAATGTGGATGTACATACTGGCGAGGGTGCAAAACCTAAGGGCCAGCAACCATAATTCTATTAGAATAGTGATTGAAAATAATAGGTCAGATCAAAAAGTTGAAGTTCTAAAATTGAGGAAGACTCAGATATTAGGCAAGATCTTTCAAAAGCTGATTGGAGGCAAATGTTCGCAGGTTAAAGGACTGCTTGAAAATGGGAAGCCTTCAAATATGAGATAACAAGAGTCCAGACACATATATTCCAGTTAGGCTGAAAGGAAAGGCTGGTAGGTGTAGGGAATGCTGGATGACTAGAGAAATTGAGATTTTGGTTAAGATAAAGAAGGATGCGTATGTCAGGTATCGACAGAGAGATCGAGTGAATCCTTAGAGTATAAAGGCAGTACGAGCATACTTAAGAGGGAAATCATGCGGGCAAAAAGGGGACATAAGATAGCTTTGGCAAATAGAGTTAAGGATAACCCAAAGGGTTTTTATAAATACATTAAGGTCAATAGGATAACAAGAGAGAGAATAGGGCCCGTCAAAGATCAGCAAGGCGGCCTTTGTGTGGAGCTGCAGGAGATGGGGAGTGGTGGGGGCGGGGGAGCTGAGATACTGAACGGAAATTGTGCATCAGTGTTTACTGTGCAGAAGGGCATGGAAGATATAGAATGTGAGAAAGTAGATGGTGGCATGTTGAAAAAATGCCCATATTACAGATGAGAAATTGCTGGATATCTTGAAATGCATAAAAGTGGATAAATCCCAAGGACCTGATCAGGAGTACCCTAGAACTCTGTGGGAAACTGGGCAAGTGATTGCTGGGCCTTTCACTGAGATATTTCTATAATCAATAGTCATAGGTGAGATGCCGGAGCTAGAGGGTGGCTAACGTTGTGCCACTATTTAAGAAAGGTGGTAAGGAAAAGCCAGAGAACTATAGACCGGTGAGCCTGACATCCGTAATGGGCAAGGTTTTGGAGAGAATCCTGAGAGATAGGATTTACATGTATTTGGAAAGGCAAGAATAGATTAGGGATAGTCAGCATGGCTTTATGCTTGGGAAATCATGTCTCACGAATTTGATTGAGTTTTTGAAGAAGTACAAAGTGGATTGATGAGGGCAGAGCGATGGACTTGATCTATATGGACTTCAGGAAGGCGTTCATCAAGGTTCCTCATGGGAGACTAGTGAGCAAGGTTTAATCTCATGGCATGCAGGGATAACTCGCCATTTGGATGCAGAACTGGCTAGAAGAAAGAAGACAGAGGGTGGTGATGGAGGGTTGCTTTTCAGACTGAAGGCCTGTGACCAATGGTGTATCACAAGGATCATTGCCGGGTCCGCTACCTTTTGTCATTTATATAAATGATCTGTATGTAAACTGAGGAGGTATAGTTAGTACGTTTGTAGATGACACCAAAATTGGAGGTGTAGTGGACAGCAAAGAAGGTTACCTCAGATTACAACGGGACCTTGATCAGATGGGCCAATGGGCTGAGAAGTGGCAGATGGAGGTTAATGTAGATAAATATGAGGTGCTGCATTTTGGAAAAACAAATCAGAGAAGGACTTTTACACTTAATGGTAAGTTCATTGGAAGTGTTGCTGAGCAAAGAGACCTTGGAGTTCAGGTTGATAGTTCCTTAAATGTAGAGACGCAGGCAGATTGGATAGTAAAGAACGCGTTTGGTATGCTTTCCTTTGTTGTTCAGAGCATTGAGGATAGATGTTGGGAGCTCATGTTGCCACTGTACAGAACATTGGTCAGGCCACGTTCTGAATATTGCATGTAATTTTGGTCTGCTTCCTATCGGAAAGATGTTGCGAAACTAGAAAATGTGCAGAAAATATTTACAAGGATGTTGCCAGGGTTGGAGGGTTGAGCTATGGGGCGAGGCTGAATAGACTGTTTTCTCTGGAGCATCGGAGTCCAAGGAGTGACCTTATACAGGTTTATAAAATCATGAGGTATATGGAGAAAGCAAATAGACAAGTTCTTTTCCCTGGGATGGGGGAGCCCAGAACTAGAGGGCATAGTTTTAGGGAGAGGAGGGGAAAGATATAGAAGGAACTTACGGGGCAAACTTTTCACGCAGTGGGTGATGCATGTACGACATGAGCTGCTGGTGTAAGTGATGGAGGCTGCATAATTACAACATTTAAAATGCATCTGGATGTGTATACGAATAGGAAGATTTTATGGGGATTTGGGCCAAGTGCTGGCAAATGGGACTAGATTAGGTTAGGATATCTGGGCTGCATGGTCGAGTTGGACCGAAGAGTCTGTTTCCGTGTTGTACATCTGTGTCACTCTGTGAGACTTCATGGGAATCTCTAGGAAAAGGTGAGGACTGCAGATGCTGGAGATCAGAGCTGAAAATATGTTGCTGGAAAAGCGCAGCAGGTCAGGCAGCATCCAAGGAGCAGGAGAACCGACGTTTCCGGCATAAGCCCTTCTTCAGGAAATTTTAACTATCAACTATAAACATTCCCTTAGTTAAATATCGTGAAGTGTGAAGTCATTGTTTCAGTCCCCAAGTTCGACCTGAGACCCCCACCCCACACTTTCCCCCATCCAAGTAACTCTGTTGACAGCCTTCATGTCACATTTAAAACTAGGATCGGTAGATTCGTGATCAGTCGGGGGATGAACAGTTACAGGATAAGGGCAGGAAAGTGCATGTGGGGAATGTCAGATCAGCCACAATCCTATTGAATAGAGAAGCAGGCTTAAGGGGTTGTATGGCATTTTCCAATCCCTGTTTCTTATGGTTCCCGAGCCCTTACCTCTGAAACAGGGTCCTGGCTTCAGTATGTGCCATTACTGAGAGTGCTGATGTTCCCTTGTGTCACATCAACAACTTAGCAGCTACTGAAATCTCTTGCTCCTCAGTTACCTCTAAACACAATATGCCAATGTGTTCTGGGGAGGTGATGGCCGACTTTATTGTCACCAGACTATTCACCCAGGTAATGTTCTGGGGCCTGAGTTCAAAACCTGCCACGGCAGATGGTGGAATCTGAATTCAATATAAATCTGGAATTAAGAGTCTTATGATGAAACCGTTGTGGTTTGTTGTAAAAACGTTTCTGGTTTCCTGCTGTCCGAACCTGGTCTGATCTACACGTGATTTCAGATCCACTGTCAGCTGGTTGAATCTTCACTGCCCTTTCAGTCAATTCTTAAAGCTCGCCTTTTTTAACTATGATGTTGCCAGAATGATTTATAGAGGGCATAGGCTGGGACTTTTTTTCACTGGAGTGTAGAAGCTTGAGGGTGGAGGTTATGGAGGTTTATGAAGTCATGAGGGACAAGGATAAGGTGAATAACCGGTGTCTTTTCCCGAAGGGTAGGGGAGTTCTAAATTTGGGAGTATATTTTTAAGATGAGAGGGAGAAGATTTAAAAAGGACGGGGTGCGGGTGGGGGCAATGATTTTTTACATTGAAGGTGGTTCATCTGTGGAATGAACTGTCAGAGGAAGTGGTGATGCAGGTAATGTTACAATGTTTAAAATTATTAGGATAAGTACATATGAGCCAAACACAGGCAGGTGGGTCTAATCTTCTCCCAGATATTCAAAGGGACAGCCAGTCAGAGGGGGGCAGCGCCACGTCTATCGTTGTTGTGTGGCATGTGTGACAGCTGCAACAAGACGCCCCAATACCTGTGCTCAATGCTCTGACCAATGAAAGCAAGCATGCCAAAAGCCTTCTTCACCACCCTGTCTACCCACGACTCCATTTTCTAGGAGCTAATAACCCGCAACCCGAGATCTCCTGGTTCAAAATACTGCATATGTAACAGATTTGGTGCTTGTTGGTAGTCGTTAATATTTGGTGCATATCTCTCCTTTAATTTGGTTTCTTAAACTGAATGCCATCACTGATGAAGTCCTGTGTGCCAAAACCTGAACGTCAAAATCCCTCTGTTCAACTACACTCAGGGTCCTACCATTCACATGTAAATCCTACGTTGATTTGACGATACAAAATGTAAGACCTCATACTTAGCTATATTAAACTCCATTTGCCAATAACTTAAAACTTATACAATCTAGTTTTGGACTCTCCCACCCCAGGTGAAAGACCTTTCCTATTTACCCTCTCCATGCCCTCATGAATTTATAAACATCTGTAAAACTACCCGTCACCCTTCAAAACTTCCGGGAAAATGAACCCAGTTGATTCAGCCTCTTCCTCTAGCTCAAACCCTCCAACCCTGGCAGCATCCTTGTAAATGTTTTCTGAACCTTTTCAAGTTTTGTAACCTCATTCCTGTAGCAGAGAGCCCAGAATTGCATGCTGTATTCCAACAGTGGTGTAATCAATGTCCTCTCTGAAGAGGATTTTAAAAAAAATATATAACTATAAGCAAATCAGGTTAGTTGGGCATGACTTTCCCATAGCACGTTTTTTGGCTGTCCTTCATTAATCTATGGTTAATATTTCAGTTATGAGAAAATATTTTGTGGGATGTGATGATTGCGAGCACATCCAACATTTGCTCATTGTCCCTCATGGCCCTTGGACAGAGTAATTGTGACAACATGCTAGAAGGCAGTTGAGAGTCAACCACATGAAAGTATGTCTGGAGTCACAAGGTGTGTGTGTGTGTGTGTGTGTGTGTGTGTGTGTGTGTGTGTGTGTGTGTGTGTGTGTGTGTGTGTGTGTGTGTGTGTGTGTGTGTGTGTGTGTGCGCGCGCGCACACGTGCATAAATGCATGCAGGGTTCATGAATGGTAGATTTCCTGCCCTAAAAAGGACAGTTTCAGGAGAAACCAACAGTTCTGGTAGCATCTATGCAGAGACAACAGTGTTGCTGCTTTGAGTCCAGTGGTCTTTCAAAACTTTTCTGGATTCAAAACATTAACTGTTTTCTCTCCACAGATGCTGCAAATCCAGTCTCCAGCCTTACCCTCCTTCCTCCAGCTCCGGGCGATTGATGCCACTACCACTGCCCCATTGAAGAAGCTTTGGGAAGCAGATGCAAAGGCAGGATACAGAACAGAGCATCTTTGCAAGTGAAAGCACCTTACAGAGACATTGAGCAATAGCATCACACGAGTTTGACCCATCGACCTCTGGGTTACGTGCCCAGCACACTCACGCAGCACTACTCTGCTTCTGGGCACCCAGTAGCTGGATTGTGCATCAGTTTAAAGTAGGTCCTATATCTCTGATTACAAGGCAGTGAAGAAATGTTTCAGCACACTGTCCTTCATCAATGAGGGAATTGAGTATAGATGTTGGCAAATTATGTTGTAGTCAAACAGGACGTTGATGAGGCTGCACCTGGAATATTGTGATGAGTTTTGGTCCCCTTGGTGTTCTGACTTCTGACTTCTTCAACTCTGGGTTTGTGTTGAACTTGATGGGATACTTTGTGCAACTCAGCATGTTTAAACAGTATCGCTCAGAGGGATTCATTTGAAACTTTTCAGGAGGTGAGCTCAACAAGATTGAACTATTCAAAGTTATTTGGACTCTATTTTAAACTTACATCAGGACCAATAGTCAGAGACACGTACAGCATGGAAACAAGCCCTTCGGTCCAACGTGTCCATGCTGACCTGATATCCTAAATTAATCTACTCCCATTTGACAGCACCTGGCCCATATACTCTGGCAGTTCATTTCATATATACATCACCCTCTGCATGAAGAAGTTGTCCCTTTAATATATTTCGCCTCTTACCCTACTCCTATGCCCTCTAGTTCTGGACTCCCCCACCCCAGGGAAAAGACCTTGTCTATTATACTGTCCATGCCCCTTATGATTGTATAATCTCTACTGGGTCACTCCTCTGCCTCCGATGCTCCAGTGCAAACATCCCCAGCCTATTCAGCCTCTCCCTGGAGCTCAAATCCTCCAACCTCCAGTAACATTCCAGTAAATCGTTTCTCATGGAGAAGTCAACGTGTCAGTCCTGAAGACGGGTTAATACCCAAAACGCTGACGACTCCACATTCTGGTGCTGCCTGGCTTGCTGTATTCTCCCAGCCTCCTGCTTGCCTACTACGGGTTGCAAAAGTTAGATGGTCAGTTGTTACCACTGCAGCCTCACAGTGGCGAGGGACCCAGTTTTGATTCCAGCCTTGGGTAACTGTCTGTGAGGAGTTTGCACATTCTCCCAGTGTCTGCGTGGGTTTTCTCTGGGTGGGCCTGTTTCCTTCCATAAAACAAAGATGTGCAGGTTATGTGGATTGGCCATGCTTAATTCACCATAGAGTTAGGTACATTAGTCAGAGGGAAATGGGTCTGGATGGGTTACTCTTCGGACGGTCGGTGTGGACCTGTTGGGACAAATGGCCTGTTTCCACACTGTAGCTAATCTCATCTGCCCTACTTTTGTCACTAACAAATGGCAGAGTAGACTCGACGGGCTGAATGAACTAACCTGTGCGGTCTTAGGTTTCTCTGGATCATTTCATTGGCAATGTGCAGTCCCAGGCTCAATGAGCAGCAGTGTCCATTGAAAGCAAAGCTCATAGTATCGTAGAACTCCTACAATGTGGAAACAGGTCCTTCAGCCCAACACATCTGCACTGATCTCCGAAGAGTAACCTACTCAGATCCACTTTCCTACCCTCCATAAATTGCACACAGGCCCCGAAGGGTGGAATTATTCCTGGGTTCCTAGTGCCATCAGGCAACAGTGCTAACCCTGAGCTAACCCTGAGTTGTAGTTATGGGGTGTGGGCGAGGCTATTGCAGTCTAGCAGAAAACAAAACAGCCCACCTACTCTCCCATTGCACCCAGTGTCAGAACTGGCAGGAGGTTCAGTCCTGGGGGGGGTGACCGAAGGCAGCGTCACTGGTCGGATCTGATTGCTGGGAGCGCTGGTGCCCCCGCTGGTGCTTCCTCAAGTTGTAGGAAAACATGAACCTCTTCCCACGCTCGGGCAAACTGAAGGGCATCTCCCCGGTGTGGGCACATTGGTGCTTCAGCAGGGAGGAGGAATTGCTGAATGCCTTCCCGCACTTAGGGCAGCAGAATGGCCTCCCCAAACCCCACTCCCCCGTGTGGACGAGCTGGTGCTTCAGTAGTGTGGAGGAGCGGGTAAAGACCTTCCCACATTCGGGGCAGGAGAACGGCTTCTCCCCAGTGTGGATGGACTGGTGCCTCAGCAGGGCTGAAGAATTGCTGAAGGCCTTCCTGCACATAGGGCAACTGAACGACATCTGACCAATGGGCCAGTAGGTCGGAGAAAAGAGCAAAGCCCTTCCTGCACTCGGGGCAGAAGAATGGCCTCTTCTCAGTGTGGACCCACCGGTGTCTCAGCAGGTGGGAAGAACTGCTGAAGGCCATCTCGCACTTGGGGCCGGAGAACAGCCTTCCCCGGAGGAATCACTGAAGGCCTTCCCACATTCAGGGCAGCAGAAGGGCCTCTTCCCCTTTGAGGACCCACAGGTGCTTCAGAACGCTTTCAAATTTCACAATATCCTTCTGATAGGAGGGAGACCAGAATTGCACACAATATTCCAAAAGTCGTCTAACCAATGTCCTCTCCAGCCACAACATAACTTCCCAACTCCAATACTCAGTCAGAGGATTGTGAAAGCTTTTAAAACCCACAAAAACCAACCAGGAAAGAATAGAGGGACAACCCGAATTTTTGAGAGTCAGCTTGGAAGCATCAATGAGAAATCGGCGGACTGGGTTTATTGGGTACCCGTTCTCCTTAAATACACTATTTCCGTATTTCTCTTGTGCTCGTCGTAATTTCTGTGTGCTGCAGTGTGTAGTGGCTCGTTGAAATAATGTCCCGATGCAGCTTCGTTTGTAGGTGTTGGGATGATTGCTTCTGTGGTTACGTATTTGGTTTGTGTGTGTTGTTTTTCTGTAGATGCTAGTTGGAAGTTCCCCATTGACTGTTCGCTCTACTGTGACATCTAAAAATGGCACTTTGTTGTTGTTCTCCTCGTTTTCAAACCAGGAGCCCCCCTCAGGCCATAGTCTCACTACTTGGAATACCAATATACAGACTACTCAAAGGCCTCTACTGAAGACTAAAACACCAAGTCGAAGATTCACTCCACTCCATTTACTCCATCCAAGAGTTCCTGAACACCAAAGACACTAAGATAGAAGAGGATGGAATAATGATGTCCTTTGACATAACAGCCCCGCTCACATCCATTAACATCAACGTGGCCAAAGAAAACTGAAGACACTACTCGAAGAAACAAAGACACAAAGACAGCACCGACTTCATCAGCAAAGATAGCACTGTCCATCTCGTGGAACTGTGCTTTACCACCCACTTCATATTCAGTAACAAGCCCTACAAACAAATCAACGAAACACCCATGAAACACTTCTGTCATCAAAAAATGAAACAAATTAGAGGAAACATACAACACCATCAACAAAATCCTTACTGGCATAAAATTCACAAAAGAGGAGAACAACACCAAAGTGCCATTTCCAGATGTCACAGTAGAGCGAACAATGAATGGTAAATTCAAAACAGCGTCTGCAGGAAAACAACACAAACGAACCAAGAACTTAACTACAGAAGCAATCATCCCTCCATATGCAAACAAATCTGAATGAGGACACTATTTCAACGAGCCACTATGCACTGCAGCACCCAGTGACTACGAAGACCAATAATTAACTGTACAGCGCATTTGAGGAGAATGGGTAGCCAAAATACGCACGGAAAGTTGCTTCTTTGACCGGGAATCGAACTCGGGCCGCAGCAGTAAAGGCGCCGAATCCAAACCACGAGACCACCAGGGAGACGTTGAGGCATTTTGACAGCTCAACTGAAAATTGCTTCACTGCCCGGAAATCGAAACTGGGCCGCGGTAGTTAGAAGTCTCCCACCAATATCATTTCTTTGTATCCATTTCTTCCGATGCGGTCTCCTCTACATTGGGGAGACTGGAGACTCCTCCCAGAATCAAGTCACAGCGCTTGGGGGAACATCTCCAGGACACCAGCACCAATCAACACCATCGCCCTATGGCCCAACATTTCAACCCCCCCTCCCAGTCTGCCGGGGACATGCAGGTCCTGGGCCTCCTCCATCGACGCTCCCTCCCCACCCGATGCCTGGAGGTAGAACGCCCCAACTTCCGTTTCGGATACTTTCAACCCCAGGACATCAATGTGGACTTCACCAGTTTCCTCATTTCCCCTCCCCCCACCTTTCCTCGATTCCAACCTTCCAGCTCAGCGCTGTCCTCATGACCTGTCCTACCTGCCAATCTCCCTTCCCACCTATCCGCTCCACCCTCCTCTCTGACCTGTCACCTCCGTCCCCACTCCCATTCACCTATTGTACTCTTTGCCACATTCGGCCCAGCACTCCACAATTTATCTCGCCACCCCTGGAAGCGTCCTGCCTCTATTCCTGATGAAGGGCTTTGGCCCGAAACGTCCATTTTCCAGCTCCTCGCAAGCTGTCTGACCTGCTGTGCTTTTCCAGCACCACTCTGATCTAAACTCTGGTTTCTAGCATCTGCAGTCCTCACTTTTGCCTACCCAATAAACCCAGTGTGCCGATTTCACATCAACAAACTGACACTAGCAGACACAACGTCTGCAGAAACTCTAGCCACATTACTTTACATAAAAGACATCTGTGAAATGATGTCCAGACAACTCAACCCTCTCAGCATCATGGTAACCCACAAACCGACCAACACACTTAAACAGCGGCTAATGAACCTGAAATAACCGATACAAACAACCAGCAAACGAATGTTATTTACAAAATACCTTACACGGAAATATATACATGAACTCTGCCGCACAGTTCTCTGTGGCAAGAAATGCTGGGTTGAGATAAGGAAGATTTTTTCAGCCAAAACGAATCGGCACTGACTGGACAGCCATTTAAAATCAACGCTGTCAGGCCATGATGGAAGACCCGAAGGGATGAACAGTTTTCTTATTTCCTGAAGATTTACAAAGCTTGGACTGGGTTTTAGTGTTTGTTTCCCTTCCACTCCCAGGAGCCGCAGTGGTTGGGGCGGTGAGTTGGGGAAAGTGAAATGTGCGCATGAGCAGCGTGTGGGGCTATTTCAGCTTCCCCTCCTCCGACAGTGCTGTGACTTGACTCTGATGTTCTCAGGGACACTTACTGAAGCGAGACAGTGAAAAGAGTCTCGTTCCTGCAGATCAGGAATTCAAACCTTATGCCGGCTTCAGGACAATGAGAAAGATTAATTGGGGTGTGTGAAGAAGCTGTGAGCTGCATTTCAAAATGGTCGGTGGAGTCAGATGCGTCATCCATTGCGCCCCTGGCAATGTGCGCACCTGATGCCGCCATGCGCAGAGTTCTGACGTTAACACGGACGTGCGCAGCAATGGGAACATTCACAAGAGGAACAGTCAGAGATAATCACTGTCATTGCTTTCCTTCCATAGTACCAACTTTGTGAAGCAGTATCTTTCACTGGCAAAAAAACACATTAATCCTCAGGTGCCTGCTTCATTTCGATCACGACTTCACGCCCCTCACTGTTCTAGTCTCATTTCCAAACTCCTGGCTCATAGCCTCAAAAGCAGCTCTGTGTGTATGTGCTTGTTCACCCTGACAGGCAGTGGGTTGCAGATTCCCGACCAGTCCCAATGTGATTGAAATATTTCAACCCCTCCACTGATTTGCATCTTTAAAAAACCGTTGGAGCAATCTCCCTTTCTTTCTGACGACAGTTCTCAACTGTAGTCGGCAGGGTTCACACCTGCGTGGGGAAACCGCAATGGATTTCATGTCCATCGCATTCACCACTCGGCCCACCAATATATAACCACACTGACAGCTTCATTTCCCAGGTCTCTCTGCCTGTGGAGCTGAGAAAGAGTAATTCATCGCACAGTTTGTTTGAATCCAATCACTTGACAGGTTTCGAAAGGATTAAATATCTGCAAATGGCGAATCTGGCTGTTTCATCCCGAAAGTTGAAATGGACGTTCAGTTAGAAACAAAAACAGAAATTGCAGGAGCAACTCAGCAGGTCAGGCAGCATCTCTGGAAAGAGAATCAGAGACGACATTTCAGAACTCTTTTTTTGCCTCATCCAGGTACAGCCAAACCTACTGAGTTTCTCCAGCAGTTTCGCTTTCTGTCTCGGACTCTCAGCATCCGCAGTCCTTTACGTTAGAAATTCAATCAATTCAGAAACCCCTTTGTGCTTCCTCAGTGGAGAAGATTTCCATTTGGGAAACATTTTCCTGACACCATTAAAAACGCACATCTTCGCAGCCAAGAAAGCGGTAGAAGCGAGAACAAAGAAACGCACTGGCCTTGGGTGGTTTTGAACCACCAACCTTTTGATTAACAGCCGAACGCGCTGACCAATTGCGACACAGAGACAGGCCCGAGGGTCGCTCACACAGCCTCTTTGAGGGCGCTACTATTCAATTCATAATTCAACCTGCCCCGCCCAGAATTACCATTGTCTTCTATCAGTTTTACCTTTCCATAATAAAGCCTTGGACATTCAATGTGGAGACATGGGGACAGTCTGATTCCACCATCTGCAGGCACATCCATGTCACGAGGAACTAGCTCTTCTACACTGGGGCCATCGAGCCTTTCAGTGCTTTGCCTCTTCCCGAATTTTCTCATTGGCCCCAACCCGAGAAGGGGTTTGAATTCCTGATGTGCAGAGAATTCTTTCAATGTCTCGGGTCAGTTCATGTCCCGAGAATATCAGAGTCAATCTCCCGGCCTCTTAAACAAGGGGACGGTGTCTGGACTGTCTCTGCTCAGTCGGACAGTTCTCCTCTAATTCCACTTCCCAAAGAGTTTCTAAAGATTCACAAAGCTGGAGACTGGGATTTCTGTTTTACTTCCTGAAAATTATTCCACCTGCTAACTGACAATATTTTGCCAAAACCTCTTCCCCATTGTAACATTTGGATCGTATCCAGGGATGAGCAATTTCCATTTTGTGGAGACATTCCCAAGTTTGGGAATGTTCTCTTTGGAGCAAAGAAGGTTAACTGGAGATTTCCAGGGGCTGTTAGCGATGATGGGAGAAGACGTGGTGGGAATGGACAGGTTAATGATCAGAAGAACCTATTGCCACTGACTAGGGTCAGTTCACAGACGACAGGGATTGAAGTTCTTTAATGGAAAGAAGCATTTGTGTAGAACAAACACAGCGAATACTGCAGAAAGCCAACGGGTCGAGCAGCATCTGTGGAAAGATAAACAGAGCCGACGTTTGGAGTGGTGCTGCAGTGTTTGTTCAGACCTCAGTGTTTTGCCTCTTCCCGAAGTTGGTCCAGGTCTGTGTCTCAATTGGCAAACACATGGCAAGTGCAGTGCCGCAATGTGAAGTTATACCCTTTGCTGTTCAAAAGAAAACAGTGCATAGTTTAAATGTTGATATATTGGAATGTGGAGAAAGTGAGGACTAGAGGTGAAAGTCGAAAAATGTGGCACTGGAAAAGCACAACAGGTCAGGCAGCATCTGAGGAGCAGGACAGTGAACATTTCGGGCACAAGCCCTTCATCAGGAATGATGTATGGAGGGGTCTCTACACCAGTCAATGCCAGTTGTCGGGCAGATGCAGCAGGCAATGAGCGAGGCAAGTGGTTTATTACGAAGAGGAATTGAGTTCAGAAGTGGGGTCATTGAACATATTCAAGGCGAAGTTCATCTGAGTTTTGAACAACAAAGAAGTGGATGGTTATGGGGGGAGGTAAGAAATTGGTTTTAAGACCAGTACAGGTCAGTCACAGAGTCAGGGAGCACTGAACAGACCCTTCATCCAACGAGTCCATGCTGAGTATGTTCTCAAACTAAACTTGTCCCACCTAGCAGTGTTTGGCCCATAAACCTTCGAATCTTTCGTATTCATGTACTGATCCAAATGTCTTTTAAACGTTGTAACTGTACGTGTATAAAATCATGAGGGGCATGGATAGGATAAATATACAAAGTATTTTCCTGGGGTGGGGGAGTCCAGAACGAGAGGGCATGGGTTTAGCGTTAGAGGGGAAAGATACAAAAGAGATCTAAGGGGCAACTTTTTCACGCAGTGTATGGTACGTTTATTGAATGAACTGCCAGAGGAAGTGGTGAAGTCTAGTACGATTGCAACATTTAAAAGGCAGTTGGTCAGGTATATGAATGTTCTCTTTGGAGCAAAGAAGGTTAACTGGAGATTTCCAGGGGCTGTTAGCGATGATGGGAGAAGACGTGGTGGGAATGGACAGGTTAATGATCAGAAGAACGTATTGCCACTGACTAGGGTCAGTTCCCAGACGACAGGGATTGAAGTTCTTTAATGGAAAGCAGCATTTGTGTAGAACAGGAATAGGAAGGGTTTGGAGGGATATGGGGCCATGTGCTGTCAGGTGGGACTAGATTGGGTTGGGATAGTTGGTCGGCATGGACAAGTTTGACCAAACAGTCTGTTTCTGTGCTGTACATCTCTATGACTCTATGACTTCCTCTGGACATTCATTCTGCACTCAGAACACACTCTTTAAAAAAAATCCTTGTCCTGTCTTTATAAAATCTTTCTCTACTCACCTCAAAATATTTGCTCCCAGATCCTGAAACCCCCAGCTGAGGGAAAGGACACCTGTTGTTCACCTCATCCGTATCCCTCATGATTTTATAATCCTCTCAATCTCCTATGTTCCAGTGAGAAAGGTTCCAGCATATCCACCCTAGATGTAGGTATGTTCATATCTAGTTATGAAGTGTTCAATGCTGGTGCAGACTGGAAAGATCAAGTGGTCTGCTCCTGCTCCCAATTTGTCCTGGCTGTTACTTTCTCAGCCCCATTCTCCCGTTTTCTCCCCGCAACTATCAACCCTTGATACTCTATCTCAGTGTTAAACATGCTCAGTGACCAGGCCTCCACAACTTTCTGTGACATTGAATTCCATAGATTCACCACTCTCTGGCTAAAGAAATTTCTCCTAATCTCCATTCTCCCTTTATGCTGACGCTATGTCCATGGGTATTAGTCTCTCCTCCCAATGAAAACATCTTCCCAATGTCTACTCTGTCCAGGTTGTTCAATATTCTGTACGTTTCAGTTAGATCCCCCTTGAATGTGGGCCTGTTAATCAGCATGAACCAAACCCTTCAGGATGAGGACAGCCGGGATTAGGTTCAACAAAGTGAGAATGGAGGGTGAGTGTGTGGGATGGAGATTTCCAGCTTTCAGGGAATAAGATGGGAAAGAAAGTTTAATGTAAATTATAATTGATCAGATGAGCCGATGGGCCAAGGAGAAGTGGATGGAGTTTAATTTAGACAAATATGAGCTGTTGCATTTTGATGAGGCAAATCAGAGCAGGACCTATGTGGTTAATGGTAAATTAATGGAATTCTGTGCTCAAGGAAGCAGTAGAGGCAGCTTCATTAAGACACTGTTGGATGGGATTTTGCGTGGTAGGGGAATTAAGGGTAGTTCGGATAATGCAATTAGGAGGAGCTGAGATGATTGATAGATCAGCCATGATTTTAATGAATGGTGGAGCAGGGTCGATGGGCCAAATGGCCTACTCCTTCTATTACTTTGAAACTATAACCCTGCGTTTCCCATGGCTAACCCACCTAACCTGCACATCCCTGAATGCTAGGCAATTTAGCATAGCCAATCCAAATCAAGGCCAATGAGCAATGTAGTGATGTGGAAAACAAATACCAGAGAATGATAGAAAGGGGCAAGGAGAATAAATGTACTAGCAATCAAAACTGGATTCTAACCATCACAAAAAATAAAACTAAAAGCTCAGTATGTGAATGTGTGCTGCATTGTAACAAAAGCGAATTAATTGACTGCACATGTTGAAGAGAATAATTCTGCTCTGAGACTCCTTACAGGGATATGGCTTCAGAATGACAAGGATTGGATCCGGAATATCGAGGGGATACGTGGCATTCAAGTCGAGTGAGAGGCTCAGTAAAGGTAGAGGGTGGGCACTGCTAATCAAAGCACTGATAACATGGTAGTCTGGTGTCAGCTCGGATTTCAGGTCCTGATTTCTCTGTCCTCTGGTCTCCCTGTTCCAACAGAGTTAAATGTTGTCTGTTCTCAGCTCTGCTCGATTTCTGCTGAATCTTTGACCCCCTTTTACACCTTCTGGAGCAATAAAATATTCTGAGCCTCCTGGAAATGATACCTTATCTATACCCCTCCTGATTTTAAAAATCTCTATAAAGTTATCTGTCAACTTGCTAGGCTCCGTTGGAAAAATGTCCCAGCTTCTTCTTAACTCAAACCCTCCATTCCCAGCAGCACGCTGGTAAAGTAGGGAATAGAGAATTGCATCAAGTCACATAAATGTTCTGTTTGAAGCAATCTGGCTGTGTTCTTGCCTGAGATATTGAGAGTCCCTGGTGTAAGTAATTACGAATGCAATTATTTTGGTCACAGAATTGAACAATCATTTTGCAACAAAGGGGTCTACTCTGATAAGGAGGTAGTGGTCATTTGTTGGGTAACTGAACAGTTTGTAGATCAGGGAGATGAAGTTCCAGACACTTGGGAAAGGCAAGAAATGACTGTGATAAATAAGACAAATAACTGTGGATGCTGGAAATCTGAAACAAAAACTGAGAAAACTGGAAAAAGTCAGCAGGACTGGAAGCATATGTGGAGAGAAAGCAGAGTTAAGGTTTCCTGTCCAACAACTCCTCTTCAGGATTCTGAAATAGTTTGTGAGAACCCCTTAAGACTACTGCTCCGCTTTAAGACCATAATACACAGGAGCAGGATGAGGTCATCTGGCCCATCGAGTCTGCTCCACCAGTCGATCATGGCTGATATGTTTCTCCATCCCATTCTGCTGCAGTCTCTTCATAACCCTTGACCCCTTACTAATCAAGAACCTATCTCTGTCTTAAATGCCCTCAATGACTTGGCATCCTCAACCCTTCTCCTAGTGGAAACATTATCTCCACATCCACACTATCCAGCCATGGTGTAGCACAGCGCTGCCTGACCCACTGTGATCTTCAGCATTTGTTGTTTTCAGGAAGGATTCCAGCACCTACAACAACGCGCTTCTAAATTTTGTACCCAGTTGGTTAGCACTCCCTGGATCCCGTGAGATTTAACCTTACTCAACAATCCACTGTGCGGTACAATTAACAAAGTTCCCAGTCCCCACCTCTTTTTGCATACGTAAGTAGCACGATGGATCAGTCGTGAGCACTGCTGCCTTTCCGCACCAAGGACCCGCGTTCGATTCCAGTCTTGGGGCGACTGTCTGTGTGGAGTTTGCACGTTCTCCCTGCCGTGTCTGCGTGGGTTTCCTCTGGCTGCTTTGGTTTCCTCCAAAATCTAACGATGTGCAGTTTCGGGAGAAGTGGCCATATTAACTGGGCCCAGAGAGTACAGTAAGTGTCGTGCAATGTGATACGGGAAAGTGTCTGCATGGGTTACACTTTGGATGGTTGGTGTGGATCACTTGGGCTGAATGGTGTGTTTCCACATTGTAGGAATTCTACGTGGCAATCCCCCAACACCAGAGTGTCAGCACTCTTGGCTTTTCCCATGGACAGTGTTGGGGAGGGAAACAATGTTTTACACGGGAGGAAGGTTCAGTGAGTGTGAAGCTAAAAGTAAACGCAGTGCATTACTTGAGCTGTTTTCCCCGGTATACCAGAGGCTGAGGGGTGACCTTCTCGACGTTTATAGAGTAATGCGAGGCATGGGTAGGGTAAATAGACACGGTCATTTCCCTGGGATGGTAGAAGTCTAGAACAAGAGGGAAATATGTTTGGGGTGCGGGAGGCAAGTGTAAGGCATGATCTTCCGGATGAAGTAATGGATGTAGGTCCAATTATAACATTTAAAAGGCATCTGGATGGGTATATGAATAGGAAGAGTTCAGAGGGATATGGGTCAAGTGCTGGTAAATGAGACGAGATTAATTTAGGCTATCTGGTCGGCACGGATGAGTTGGTCTTAAGGACCTGTTTTTGTGCTGTGCATCTCTATGACTCTGGCTTGCCGGTAATGTTTGCCATGCCTGTATGTTCAGTTTCTGTCTGGAGCCGGTGCCAATGCCTTGATATCTCATTTCCCCCATCTCCCCACTTCCACCTCCCCAGATGTTAACCATTTCGTGTCTGGCTGTTTCTCAAGAAGCTGCATTGAAGGTTCATCCTGAATTGACACTTTTTTTTTGCTTCCCAAAATCAGACTTACTCACTCCTAGATGTCGTGAAAGATACTAACTTTCAGGTGGCGGTATACAAAATTCAGAGGTGTCTGACTTGATGTTTTTACTTTTCGGTCTCTGTAAGATCCTGAATCAGTATCGTCGGGAGAATTAGTTTGAGCGGAGTGAGAATAGAGGGATGAGAAGCGGTGGGATGGTGGTTTCAATTTTGTGAAAAAAGAAAAGAATGTTCTGCGGAAAGTAGAATTACTTGTTTGGAATTTCTAACCTGGACTGACAGTGATGATTTTTGTAATCTCATTTTACAGGTTATTTGAATATTTGAAGACTGAAGTTTCAATATCAATAGCTGATGGGCTTTGCCTGAAACATTGACTCCACTGCTCCTCGGATGCTGCCTGATCCGCTGTGCTTTTCCAGCATTGCACTTTGGCTCTGACTCTCCAGCATGTGCAGTCCTCAATTTCACGTCAATGTCTGGAGGTCACTGAATCCATCGGGACGATAACAATTTTCGACTATGGTTCTGTAATAAGGAACCAAGGTTTTTGGTTCCTGTTTCAGTACGTTTTCAGCATTAGTGAGACTGGAAGAGAGACCCTATTGTTGCAGCACACTGGTTGTGGAGCCAGAAAATGTTATACAGACTGGGAGGAGGAATTCACGGCAGAGAGGTGTTGTACACGCGTTTGTGTACAGCTGAAGCTTCGGTCATGGAGAAATCCCGCCCAATGGAGAAACCGTGGAAATGTGGCGACTGTGGGAAAGGCTTCCATTTCCCAACTGACCTGGAGACTCATGGGCGCAGTCACACCAGGCGAGGCTGTTCTCCTGCCCTGAGTGCGGGACGGGCTTCAGAAATTCCTCCCACCTGCTAAGCCATCAGCGGGTCCACATTAGGGAGAGACCCTTCAGCTGCCCTGACTGCGGGAAGAACTTCAGCAATTCCTCTGTATTGCAGAGGTACCGGCCGGTCCACACGAGTGATAGGCCTTTCCCCTGCCCAGAGTGCGGAAAGGGCTTCAGCAATTCCTCCCACCTGCTGAGGCACAGGCGGGGGCCACACCGGGTAGAGGCCGTTCACCTGCCCCGAGTGCAGGCGGAGGTTCTCATCATTCTGAACCTTACAGAAGCACCAGCGGACACTCCAGTGCTCCCAAAATCTGATTCTGCTGGTGAAACTGTTGTGGGCCACTGCGAGGACTGAACCCCTGCCCATTCTGACAGTGCTTATAGTGGGAGAGTCGGTCGGATTTTTTTGTTTTATGCCGTCGTGCTCCCCCACCCCCGCAACTTTGCTTCCAGTGGGCACTGCTGCTAATTGAGACCAGGAGCACTCTAGTGTTTTCTGTCCAGTTAAAGAATTATTGGCTCTGTCTGGGAACGAGCTCCAGTCTGTAAGAAATAGCTGAATACGTCAGTGTGTCCATTCGCATTCCGCAGTGACTTTGAAATTAAATTTACGGTTATGTGCTGTGAACAACTCATCATCGAAGGATTGCCGAATGGCTTGGCAATCCATAGTTCTAAACTCTTTGCTTGAATTGATAATTTTAAAAATTCTCTTCCTTAATTTGCCCCTTAAGTTTCTGTCTATGAGACGGTGTAGGACTTGATCAAAAGGCTTAAATCATTGCTATTAACTGGATTATCTTGTTTAACTTTGCCTGAGTAAATTTGCAGTATTCGTAATTGTTTCTTTTTGTTTAAAGTATAATTCTGATGTGCAAGGTATGTTCATCAAGTGTGGTCCTCTTGATGAAACTGCTGTGGGTCACTCCCAGTACTGAGCCCCTGTGCATTCTGACAGTGTGTGTGCAGTGGGAGAGTCAGTGGGCTTTTCTGTTTTATGTCCTTGCCCCGCCCTGCCCCGCCGCCAACTTTGCTTCCATTGGGCGTTGCTGCTTGTTGAGCTCAGGAGCTGTTCTGTCTAGATTTCACTGTCCAGTTAAAGAATTGTTGGCTCTTTCTGGGAATGAGTCCCAGCCTGTAAGAAATGGCTGAAAACTTTGGGTTGTCTATTCACATTCAGCAGTGACATTTAAATTCGATTTACAGTTACGTGTCTGAGAAAAAGTCATAGCCAAAGGATTATACGAAGGCTTGGCAATCCATTGTGTGAAACTGTTTGTTTGAATTGGTAAGTTTTAAAAAAAACACTTTCTTAATTTGCCGCTTAAGTTTCTGTCTCTGAGATGGTGGGGGACTTGATCAAAGGGTTTAAATCATTGCTATTAACTAGATTATCTTCTTTAACTTTGCCCTAGAAAAGCTGCTGTATTTATAATTATTGTTTTTTGTTTAAATTATAATGTTGATGTGCAAGATCTGTTCTTCATCAAGTCTGGTTAGGAACAGTTGAGAAATTGAGGGACATTGCATGTTTTAATTTCACTCTGTTGTAAATCTGATGACAGTGACATTCATTTGTATTTGGTTGCTTACCCTTAGTTGGAATGTCTTTCACCCCAACTATTCACTATGGTAGTGAGTTCCACAGTCTGACCACACTCTGAGGTTTTTCATGAAATCTTTAGTACAGAATTGGAAGGGAAAGTGTTGACGAGGGCAGAATATAGGGTCTTAACTGCAAAAGCCAAGAAGACATTCGATAAAGTAAAACCATGTCAATGTTGTGACAAATAAGGAACTTTGACAGCAATTAAGCGGTCACACGTCAGAGTTCAAGATAATGGTCGTGAGAAAAAGAAAAAGTACTCTGCAGATATTGGATACTGTAATTAAGCAACTTTCTAGATGTTGCAGTTGGTTGAATACGATAAAGTAAGAGATGAAGTAACCAAAACCACGCATGTAATTTGATGTCAGTAACCATAAATCAAGTGTATACCATTCAGCACATCGAGTCAACATTGACTGACCGTCCCACCCAGACCCAGCGCATCACCCTACCCCTGTAACCCTGCATCTTCCATGGTCAATCTATCCTCACCTGCACATCCTTTGAACTGTGGGAGGAGGTCAGAGCACCAGAGGAAACCCACGCAGACACAAGGGGAGAATGTGCAAACTCCACACATATAGTCGGACCGAGGGTGGGATCATACCCAGGTCACTGAAGCCATGAGGCAGCAGTGTTAACCACCGTGCCACCACCACATGCTGCGATCTAAAAAAGTGAATTTCAAAGACTTGGGAACACTTGAGAGAAAAACAAAACTCTTCTATCATAAATGAGAGGCTAGTCTCTGGGTAAAAATGAGTGGACATTTGCATTAAGTCTTCTCCAGATGTTATACAGCTCCATCATATCATCTGTTTCTTCAAACTCAAACTGATACAAGCCCAGCCTGACATCCCGTTGTCCCCGATTATAAGTTGGGTAAATCAGCGACCCTCAACCTCACTGGCATGACACAGGATGCCCTCAATCCAAGTTGACCTTAACTGTCCAACCTCTTGACCCCCACGACACCATGTAGTCAGCCGCAACTCAGCCTGAACGAGAGCTGAGGAATTGACCAGACAGCAGTGAGGTGGACATTGCATTCCCAGAGAATATTGTTCAATTGAGAAACTTGTTCAACTCACATTCGGATCATTGCAGGGACTATGTCTTCTGTCATTTAAATGTCTTTGATCCCAATAACAGTCTAGTTTTGTTGTATATTGTTTGTGTTTTATCAGTGTTTCACATGATTTTCTGTTGCTGGGATATGTGAATTCAGTACCAGATAATAGTCTCAGTTCTGAATTTTCCTTGAGGATTGGTGTAGAAAGTACTTAGGGTCAGTCAGAATGGAAGAAGCTCTATTGTTTATTTAACCCAATGCTGTCATTGTCCTGGGACTGTATGAATGGGGAAGTGCAGAGGGAGTTTTACTCTGTATCTAACCCAGTACTGTCTCTGTCTTGGCACTCTTTGTTGGGGACGGTGTTGAGGTAGCTTCACTTTCAATTTAAGAGTAGAGGAAGCTTTATTCTGATTGTAATCCTATGCTGTCCTTGTCCTGGGAGTTTTAGATAGCATCTGTAATTGCAGTGAATGCAGACTTGCTGTGGGATTGGAGGGTACTTCTACCTGAGCACACCCATCTATGAGATTGCTGTGTTGATCAAGACAATCTCAGACACCTTCATTCACTGTTCCAACCAACCACAGGATGGTTAAGGATGGATAAAAATGCTGGCATAGCCAGCGATGCCCACACCCCATGCATGAATCAATACTTTTGGTTTAAAAGTTACTTTCACGTTCCAAGCCCTCTCACGTATGATTACTTGCATGGAAACTTCCTGTCTGTTTGGAATATCATTTTAAGACATAGGAATGTATCAATCATGTAGAAATATAACAAGAATAACGATGGAGAAGTTAACAGGTAATGAGCAGGACCAGAATGCTGAGTCAGTCTGACCTCCATGGCTGAGAGAGTTCTCCCAGATGTTGAAGTCACACCAGTGCCTTTTACTCTTGCGGCTTCTCCAAAAGTTTGTCCCTGATGTAAGATCATTCAATGACCCGAAGAACTAACTGTTTTTATCTCCATAGCTGCTGCCAGACTTGCTGAGTAATTCCAGCCCTTCTGCTTTATTCTTTTATGGGATTTGAGCTTCCCTAAGTCAGTGAAATAAAGAAATGCAGATGCTGGAGGTCTGAAACACAAAAATGCATAAATTGCTGGAGAAACACAATAGGACTGGCAGCACATGTGGAGAGAGAAGCAGAGTTAGCATTTCAAGTGCTGTGACCCTTCTTCACAACTGTTCTGGATGCAGGCCAAGATATTGACTCTTTTTTATTTCTCTCTCTCTCCACCGGTGTTGCCAAACATTTCTGTTCTCACACTTTCACAGGTTGATGTTTGTCATCCATCCATAAGTGCAAGGTGTCTTGCTTGTGCCAATTCAGAGGGCAGTTTAAGAGTCAACCACATTGCTGTGGGTCTGAAGTCACATGTAAGTCAGACCAGGTAAGGATGGCAGTTTCCCCGCTGAAAGGACATTGGTGAACATGGGTTTTTATGAGAATTGACGTCAGTGCCATCGATACCATACTGAGACTAATTTTGTGTTCCCCATTTATGATTTGAATTATTCACATCTCACCTCTTGTTGTGGCGGGATTAGAATGGACTTGGACTTCATCCTTGGACTTCTCATCCTGTGACTTTATGTCTATACTGTTGTTTCCCATCCTTTGCTATTTTGTGTTTGCTCTTTATGTCTTTGTCCTCTGATGTTTGGAAAATTGAACCTGTTTAAAAGATATCACTAAACCTGCCCCTTTGACCAAGTTTTTGGTCACCCTGTCCGAATCTGTGCTCTGGTCTCGTCATTTTTAAAGGAATTCTCATTATGTTCACGTGAAGCACTTTGAGATAGTTAACTGTACCACAGGTATTATTTGAATGCAGCTTGTATCCCTATCTTAATATCTGAAAATAGTGGGTCATATTTTAAAAGTAGAAGACAGAAATGAGGATGATTTCTTTTCTTTCTGAGGGTTGTGTATCTTCCTCAAAAGGCAGTGGGTTCAAAATCTTTAAGGCAGAGGTAGATAGGTTCTTGATAACCAAGTGGGTGACAGATTGTCGGGGGTGTGGAGGAATGTAGAGCTGAGGTTGAATTCAGATCAGCCATGATCTTATTGAATGTTGCAGCAGGCTCGAAGGGCCGAGTGGCCTACTCCCGCCGATTGTATGTCTGTATCAAGCAGTTTGTGTCTCCCCTCTTATAGCTATGAACTGGGTCATTCCTTTCCAATATTGCGCCTTTAGACAGTTAATTGAATACCAGGTGGCCTCCTATTGGGAGCAGGCACATTGTAGCAATTGCAGTATTTCTTGGGTTAATTTTGTTGTTTCTTACTCAGTGTTTCTGAGAATCTTCTAAATAAAAACCAAAACACTTCTATAATTATCGCACCAATGGAAGTGTTGTTTTGGATGTAACATTGTTGAATGAGCCATTCCCATCTTTTCCAGAATTCTGTGTTTAAAGCCCTCGAGGCTGGTTTCTACCCCTGACACAGTTCTTATCAAGGTCATATTTGACATCCTTTGTAACGGTGACAAGGATGAACACTCCCTCGTCGACCTGCGGACAGCCTTGATCAGGGTTAATGACAGTACTGACCCTATCCATCATCGCTGCATCCTCTGGGAGGGTCTGCTTTTAGCGTCTTCCATTCTTATTTATTTAACCGCAGCTGCTGGTGTTGCCATCTATAATGATGATATCCAACTGTGCCTGAACACCACTTCTCTCCCGACTCCTCTGTCATTCATAATTTACCAATAATTTCATCTGAATGCCTGCCCAATTGCCTTAGTTAAATATTGTGATGTGCGAAGCCACTGTTTTAGTCCCCAAGTTCGACCTGACGCCCCACCGTCCCCCATCCCAGTAACTCTGTTGACAGCCTTCATATCACATTTAAAACTAGGATCGATAGATTCGTGATCAGTCGGGGGATGAACAGTTACAGGAAAAGGGCAGGAAAGTGGATGTGGGGAATGCCAGATCAGCCACAATCCTACTGAATGGAGGAGCAGGCTCAAGGGGCTGAATGGCGTATTCCTGTTCCTATTTCTTATGGTTCCCGAGCCCTTACCTCTGATACAAGACACTGGCTTCAGTATATGCCATTACTGAGAGTGCTGATGTTCCCTTGTGTGTTATCAACAACTTAGCAGCTGCAGAAATATCTATCTACTTTGTTACCTCTAAACATTATGCCCATGTGTTCAGGGGAGGCGAAAGCAGACTTTATTGTCACCAGACCATTCACCCAGGTAATGTTCTGGGGACCTGGGTTCAAAACCTGCCACAACAGATGGTGGAATCTGAATTCAATATAAATCTGGAATTAAGAGTGTAATCATGAAATCGTTGTGGTTTGTTGTAAAAACGTATCTGGTTTCCTGCTGTCCAAACCTGGTCTCATCTACATGTGATTTCAGATCCACTGTCAGCTGGTTGAATCTTCACTGCAATTTCAATCAAAACCTCTAGGCGGAAGTTCATTATAACCTCCCTACTTTTTTCCTCCATTTGAAGTCCAATCTCCCTGTTGCCTTCCCTATTACTCACTGAACTTAGATGAAGAGTTCATGGATTCGAGCTTCCAAATTCTCCTATTCAGCAGCTTTCTCCATTTAACATTCAGCACTTTTCCTCCTGGCAAAGTACACAACCTCATATTCCCACATTCTATTCCATCGGCCAAGGTTTTGCTCATTTGCTTAACCTGTCGATATCCCTCTTCATATCATCCTCACCACCTGCATTCCGACCAACTGTCTCTACTGCAGTCTTGGCAATAGTACATTCACTTCACTTATCCAAGTAATTCATATCCATATTGTAAATAATTTTGGCCCCAGCACTGATCCCTGTGGCACATTGGCAGTTACAAGTTGCGATCCTGAACATGCCCCTTATCCCGACTATATCATTGGTTAGCCAATCATCTGTCCATACAATAGACTGTCTCCAATATCATGTGAATATCTTTGGCTCTGCCAGCAAGTCTTCCCAAACCGTCCTTGAAAAAGTGGTGGTGAGCTGCCTCTTAAATTGCTTCAGAAATATGATGTGGTCTACAATAAAGGTTCAGGATCGAGTTCCAGGATTTTGATCAATAACATCGAAGCAATGCGGAAATGTCACAGTTGGAATGTTGTGTTCACACTTATCTCCTCTTGCTGGTTGAAGTGATGGAGTGGAAGTTGCTCTTGCTGAGCCGCCACTCATATAATCAAGCCAGACAGATCAGAGACTCTGCCATTTTGACTTCTCATCAATCTACATTCTTTCCATCCAAGTTTTAGTCACATCAAACTGCCGCGTAATGCTGTTATGGCCACATTAAACTATAATAACGTGAAGATCGCTGGGATGATTTTCTACATCTGACTGCAATATAAACACAGATCATTGTTTCCAGTTTTAGTGGAACAAAAGACATCATATTGGTGGATAATAACACTTAGTGCAAACACAGCTAGCCATCGATAAATATTCATCCTGATCACTTCAATGGCCAAATTTCAATTCAGAAACCAAGTCCACTCGGCTGATTGTAACATAGACAACATGACAAAATGGCTCGTAGGAGGAGAAATGGGGCATTGAGGAGGAGTGAAATGTTTGCTTTTGGTCACCTCCAGAATTGTTAGAAAAACAGGATGAAAGGATTCTTAAAAGGTGTCTGAAGTAATAGTGTGGCATAACACTTCAGACAGCGGAAAGTGGAAGACCACTTTCTAGTGGAAGAAAAAGACATTTCTCATTTCTGAAAGAACTGGGAAACAGAAGAGGGGATGAAATCTGACTTGGGAGCTATTTCCTATGTGTTGAGGATGTTGCTTCATCACAGTCTTGGTTTAGAGCATAAGCTCTTCATCAGGAATAAAGGGTGGCCCAAGTGGCCAGAGAGATAAATGGGAAGGAAGTGGGGCTGGAGGGAAGGCAGCTGGGAGTGCAATAGGTAGATAGAGGTAGGGA
Organism: Chiloscyllium plagiosum; assembly: GCF_037043375.1. Classification (NCBI taxonomy): domain Eukaryota; kingdom Metazoa; phylum Chordata; class Chondrichthyes; order Orectolobiformes; family Hemiscylliidae; genus Chiloscyllium; species Chiloscyllium plagiosum. Next base: position 58,932,942 of record NW_028270165.1, read on the forward strand.
TTGATGGTGATAGGTCAGAGATGAGGGTGGAACAAATAGGTGAGAAGCAAGGTGGACAGGTATGACAGGTCAAGAGGTAGGTGTCGAATTGGAAGGTTGGATCTGGGACAAGGTGGGGGAGAGGAAATGAGGAAACTGATGAAATCTACATTGATACCATGTGGTTGGAGGGTCCCAAGGCAGAAGATGAGGTGTTGTTTCGACAAGCGTCGGGTAGCAAGAGCGTGGCAGTGGAGGAAGCCCACGACTTGCATGTCCTTGGAGGAATGGGAGGGGCAGTTAAAGTGTTCAGGCACAGGGCCGTCGGTCATTTAGTGTCAGTGTCCCAGAGCTGTTCCCTGAAACGTTCCACGAGTTGGCGTCCAGTTTCCCCAATGTGGATGAGACCATATTGCGAGCAATGGATAAAATCTTATAAATAGATTGCATAAATCTGAGCCTGCCAGAGTTATTTTCTTTAATTAAATTAAAGAAAATTTTAATTAAATTGGGTGACCGCGTGAAACGGTTTGTTGGTCAGATTTGAATCATCTCTCCCAAATGAGACAATGCCATAAATATCAGTGAACTGCTCTTTTTGTTAAAAACCATAAGTTCTTGATTTATTTTCGCAACTTACTGGTATTCACACCTGCGCATTCAATGTTAAACTCTGACATCAGAAATGAAATTACACCATTAATTTTGACTTACAATATTCGACGAAACAAATTAATAGCACACAGTGAATTCCAAGTCTGATTAATATGAAATTAAATTTGTCCAAAAAAATCTAAAATCAAGCTGGGAGATAAGAAATAGGGAAGGGCATAAGGCAAGAAATGCAGCATCACAGAAGGTGCTCCTGCAGAGAGTGTATTTTACCAACTACCACTGCTAAATATAAACGCTCTGATATGATCCTCCGGTTTTAATGTAAACCATAGCACCATACAGTAGGTACCATTTAAATAAGTTAAAAATAGAAGCTTTGAGCAAATCCAGCTTAGAGCTTCAACCCACGCTTCTTTGAGCTTGGACTTTCCTCAAACTCCGGGGGGTCGTTGAACTCCTGGGCTCCAGCTGCCACTCCTCCACTGAAGAAGCTTTGGGAAGCAGATTCAAAGGCAAGATACAGAACAGAGCACCAATATAAATGAAAACAGCCTATTTAGACATTCAGCAATAGCATCACATCGTTTTGACCCATCGACCTCTGGGTTTTGTGCCCAGCACACTCACGCAGCATTCTGCTTCTGGGCTCCCAGCAGCTGGATTGTGGATCAGTTTAAAGTAGGTCCTATATCTCTGACAACATCCGTGCACAAGGCAGTGAAGAAATGTTTGAGCACACTGGCCTTCATCAATTAGGGAATTGAGTATAGATGTTGTTAAGTTATGTTGTCGTTATACAGGGCGTTGATGAGGCCGCACCTCGAAAATTGTGATCAGTTTTGATCCCCTTGGTGTTCTGACTTCTGACCCCTTCAACTCTGGCTTTGTGTTAAACTTGATGGGATACTTTGTCCAACTCAGCATGTTTAAACAGTATCGCTCAGAGGGATTCATTTGAAACTTTTCAGGAGGTGAGCTCAACAAGAGCGAACTATTCAAAGTTACTTGGACTCTATGTTAAAATTACATCAGGACCAGTAGTCAGAGACACGTATAGCATGAAAACAGACCCTTTGGTCCAAATTGTCCATGCTGACCTGATATCCTAAATTAATCTAGTCCCATTTGCCAGCACCTGATCCATATACTCTGGCAGCTCATTTCATATCTGTACCACCCACTGAATGAAGAAGTTGTCCCTTTAATATATTTTGCCTCTCACCCTAAACCTCTGCCCTCTAGTTTTGGACTCTCCCACCCCAGGGAAATGACCTTGTCTATTACCCTGTCCATGCCCCTCATGATTTTGTAACCTCTATTAGGTCACTCCTCTGCCTCCGGTGCTCCAGTGACAACAGCTCCAGCCTATTCAGCCTCGCCCTGGAGCTCAAACCCTACAACCCCCAGCAACATTCCCATAAATCGTTTCTCATAGAGAAGTCAACGTTTCAGTCCTGAAGAAGGGTTAATACCCAAAACGCTGACTACATCACATCCTGGTGCTGCCTGGCTTGCTGTATTCTCCCAACCTCCAGCGTGCAGCTTCGGGTTGCAATATGTCGTGGCTCCGTGGTTACCACTGCAGCCTCACAGCGCCAGGGACCCAGGTTTGATTCCAGCCTTGGATGGCTGTTTGTGAGGAGTTTGCACATTCTCCCAGTATCTGCGTAGGTTTTCTCTGGGTGGTCCTGTTTTCTGCCATAAACCAAAGATGTACAGGCATGTGGATGGTACATGCTTAATTGCCCATAGAGTTAGGTAGATTAGTCAGAGGGAAATGAGTCTGGGTGTGTTTCTCTTCGGAGGGTCGGTGTGGACCTGTTGGGACAAATGGCCTGTTTCCACATTGTAGCTAATCTCATCTGCACTACTTTTGTCACTAACGAATGGCAGAGTAGACTCGACGGGCCCAATGGCCTAACTTCTGCTCCGATGGTCTTGCGGTCTTAGGTTTGTTTGGATCATTTCATTGGCAATGTCCAGTCCCTGGCTCAAAGAGCAGCAGTGCCCACGCTGTTGCTTCCGCAAGTTGCAAGAAAACATCAACCTCTTCCTACACTCGGGCCATCTGAAGGGCCTCCACCTGCTGCAGGACACACTGGTGTTTCAGCAGCGCGGAGGAATTGCTGAAGGCCTTCCCGCACTCAGGGCAGCAGAAGGCCCCCCCCCCCCCGCCCTCGTGTGGACCAGTTGGTGCTTCCGCAGTGTGGATGAGCGGGTAAAGCCCTTCCCACACTCAGGGCAGGAGAACCGCTTCTCCCTGGTGTGAATGGACTCATACCTCAGCAGGGCTGAGGAATTGCTGAAGGCCTTCCTGCACATAGGGCAACTGAGCGACGTCTCCCCCATGTGGACCCACCAATGGGCCAGCAGGTCGAAGGAAAGAGCAAAACCTTTCCTGCACTCGGGGCAGAAGAACGGCCTCTTCTCAGTGTGGATCCACTGGTATCTCAGCAGATGAGAAGAACTGCAGAAAGCCATCTCGCACTAGGGGCCGGAGATCAGCCTTTCCCGGTGTGGACCAACTGGTGCGTCTGCAGGCAGAGGAATCACTGAAGGCCTTCCCACACTCAGGGCAGCAGAAAGGCCTCTTACCCTCTGTGGACCCATTGGGGGTTCAGAAGCGTTTGAAATTTCACAGTATCCTTCTGATAGGAGGGAGACCAGAATTGCACAGAATATTCCAAAAGTGGTCTAACCAATGTCATCTACAGCCACAACATAACTTCCCAACTCCAATACTCAGTCAGAGGATTGCGAAAGCTTTCAAAACCCACAAAAAACAAACAGGAAAAAATGAAGGGTCAAACCGAATTTTTGAGAGTCAGCTTGGAAGCATCAATGAGAAATCGGCGGACTGGGTTTATTGGGTACCCGTTCTCCTTAAATAAACCAAATACGTATTTCTCTTGTGCTTTTCGTAGTTTCTCTGTGCTGCAGTGTGTAGTGGCTCGTTGAAATAATGTCCTGGTGCAGCTACGTTTGTGGGTGTTGGAATGATTGCTTCTGTGGTTAAGTATTTGGTTTGTGGGTGTTGTTTTTCTGTAGACGCTAGTTTGAAGTTCCCCATTGACTGTTCGCACTACTATGACATCTAAAAATGGCACTTTGTTGTTGTTCTCCTTTTCAAACCAGGAGCCTGCGCTCAGGCCATGGACTCACCACTTGGAACACTAAAATAGACTAGTCGAAGGACACCACTGAAGACTAAAACACCAAGTCGAAGATTCACTCCACTCCATTTACTCCATCCAAGAATTCCTGAACACCAAAGACACTAAGATAGAAGAGGATGGAATAATGTTGTCCTTTGACATAACAGCCCTATTCACATCTATTAACATCAACGTGACCAAAGAAAACTGAAGACACTAGTCGAAGAACCAAAGACACAAACACAGCACCAACTTCATCAGCAAAGACAGCACTGTCCAGCTCGTGGAACTGTGCATTATCACCCACTTCATATTCAGTAACAAGCCCTACAAACAAATCAACGAAACACCCATGAAACCACCAGTATCAGGATTCCTAGCAGAAGCAATAATGCAGAGACTCGAACAAACAGCCCTTCCAACGATTCAACCCAAACTTTGTGACCGCCACTTTTATCATCAAAAAATGAAACAAATTAGAAGAATCCTACAACACCATCAACAATATCCTTATTGGCATAAAACTCACAAAAGAGGAGAACAACAACAAAGTGCCATTTCTAGATGTCACAGTAGAGCGAACAGTCAATGGTAAATTCAAAACAGCGTCGACAGGAAAACAATACATATGAACCAAGGACTTAACTACAGAAGCAAACATCCCTACACATACAAACAAATCTGCATCAGGACATTATTTCAACGAGCCACTACACACTGCAGCACCCAGGAACGACGAAGATCAATAAATAACTGTACAGCGCATTTGAGAAGGACGGGTAGCCAATCGACCACCGGGAAAATGCTTCCCTGACCGGGAATCGAACCCGGGCCGCGGTGGTGCGAGCACCGAATCCTCACCACTCGACCACCAGTGAGATGCGGCTGCGTAACGTCAGCCCTACTGAAAGTTACTGCTGCCTCACAGCGCCAGAGACCCGGGTTCAATTCCCGTCTCAGGCGACTGACTGTGTGGAGTTTGCACGTTCTCCCCGTGTCTGCGTGGGTTTCCTCCGGGTGCTCCGGTTTCCTCCACAGTCCAAAGATGTGCAGGTTAGGTGAATTGGCCATGATAAGTTGCCCGTAGTGTTAGGTAAGGGGTAAATGTAGGGGTATGTGTGGGCTGCGCTTCGGCGGGTCGGTGTGGACTTGTTGGGCCGAAGGGCCTGTTTCCACACTGTGAGTAATACAATCTAATCTAAAATCGAATCTGGGCCGTGGTAGTAAACAGGCTATCACCTGTGCATCCAACAATGTCATTTCTTGTATCCATTGCTCCCGATGTGGTCTCCTCTTCATTGGGGAGACTGGAGAATCCTCGCAGAGTCAAGACACAGCCCTTGAGGGAACATCTCCAGGACACCCGGAACAATCAACCCCATCGCTCTATGGCCCAACATTTCAACCCCCCTTCCCACTCTGCCGAGGACATGCAGGTACTGGGCCTCCTCCATCGCAGCTCCCTCCCCACCCGATGCCTGGAGGAAGAACGCCCCATCTTCCGCCTCAGATAAATTCAAACCCAGGACATCAATGTGGACTTCACCAGTTTCCTCATTTCCCCCACCTCAGTTCCAACCTTCCAGCTCAGCGCTGTCCACATGACCTATCGGACCTGCCAATCTCCCTTCCCACCTATCCAATCCACCCTCCTTTCTGACCAGTCACCTCCATCCCCACCCCCATTCACCTCTTGTACTCTTTGCTACCTTTGGCCCAGCACACCCCGACCCCCAATTTTTCTCTCCACCCTGGAGGCGTCCTGCCTCAATTCCTGATGAAGGGCTTTGGCCCGAAACGTCCATTTTCCTGCTCCTTGGAAGCTGTCTGACCTGCTGTGCTTTTCCAGCACCACTCTGATCTAAACTCTGGTTTCCAGCATCTGCAATCCGCACTTTCAACGACCCAATAAACCCAGTGTGCCGATTTCACATCAACAAACTGACACTAGCATTCACAACGTCTGCAGAAACCCTAGCCACATTACTTTACATTAAAGACATCTGGGAAATGAAGTCCAGACAACTCAACGCTCTCAGTATCACGGTAGCCCACAAACCTACCAACACACTTAAACAGCCCCTAGTGAACCTGAAATATCCGATACAATCAAGCAGTAAACGAATGTTTTTTTACAAAATACCATACAAGGAAATATATACATGAACTCTGCTGCACAGTTCTCTGTGGCAAGAAATGCTGGGATGAGATAAAGAAGTTTTTTTTCAGCCAAAACGAATCGGCACTGACTGGACAGCCATTTAAAATCAACGCTGTCAGCCCAGGATGGAAGATCCAACGGGATGAACAGCTTTCTTATTTCCTGAAGATTTACCAAGCTGAGACTTTGTATTGGTGTTTGTTGAAAATGTGTTGCTGGTAAAGCACAGCAGGTCAGGCAGCATCCAAGGAACAGGAGAATCGACGTTTCGGGCATAAGCCCTTCATCAGGAATGAGGAAAGTGTGTTCAGCAGGCTAAGATAAAAGGTATTGGTGTTTGTTCCCTTTCCACTCCCAGGAGCCACAGTGGTTGGGGCGGTGAGGTGGGGAAAGTGAAATGTGCGCATGAGCAGCGTGTGGAGCTCTTTCAGGTTCCCCTCCTCTGACAGCACTGTGACGTGATTCTAGTGTTCGCAGGGACACTTACTGACGCGAGACAGTGAAAAGAGTCTCGTTCTGCAGATCAGGAATTCAAACCGTATGCCGGTTTCAGGACAATGAGAAAGATTAATTGGGGTATGTGAAGAAGCTGTGAGCTGCATTTCAAACAGGTAGGTGGAGTCAGATGCGTCATCCATTGCGCCCCTGGCACTGTGCGTACCTGACGCCGCCATGCTGCAGAGTTCTGACGTTAACACGGACATGCGCAGCCATGGGAACATTCACACGAGGAACAGCCAAAGGTAATCACCATCACTACTTCCCTTCCATAGTCCCAACTTTGTGAAGCAGTATGTTTCACTGGCAAATAAAACACCTTTGTTCTCAGGTGCCTGCTTCATTTCGATCACGACTTCACGCCCCTCACTGTTCTCGTCTCATTTCCAAACACTTGGCTCATTGCCTCAAAAGCTTGTTCCACCCTGACAGACAGTGGGTTGCAGATTCCCGACCAGTCCCAATGTGATTGAAATATTTCAACCCCTCCATTGATTTGCATCTTTAAAAAACCGTTGGAGCAATCTCCCTTGCTTTTTGAGACAGTTCTCAACTGTAGTCGGCAGGGTTCACACCTGCGTGGGGAAACCGCAATGGATTTCATATCCATCACAACTCGGTGATGGACATGAATGCATTCACCACTCGGCCCACCAACACAGAACCACATTGACAGCTTCAATTCCTAGGTCTATCGGCCTGTGGAGCTGAGAAAGATTAAACCATTGTAGAGTTTGTTTGAATTCAATCACTTCACACGTTTCGAAAGGGTTAAATATCTGCAAATGGCGAGTCTGGGAGTTTCATCCCTCAAGATGAAATGGACGTTCAGTTTAAAACAAAACCAGAAATTGCAGGACCAACGCAGCAGGTCAGGCAGCATCTGTGGAAAGAGAATCAGAGACAACATTTCAGAACTCTTTTCTTTCTCATCCAGGTACAGCCAAACCTGCTGAGTTTCTCCAGCAGTTTCTCTTTCTGTCTCGGAGTCTCAGCATCCGCAGTCCTTCATGTTAGAATTTAAATCAATTCAGAAACCCCTTTGTGCTTGCTCAGTGGCGAAGATTTCCTTTTGGGAAACATTTTGTTGACACCTTCGCAGCCAAGAAAGCGGTAGAAGCGAGATCAAAAAACACTCCGCCCCTGGGTGTTGTCGAACCACCAACCTTTCGGTTAACAGCCAATTGCGCCACAGAGACAGGACGCGGAGCCAGCCGCACCATCTCTTTGAGGAATTATGAACTATTCAATTCATAATTCAACCTGCCCCGCCCAGAATTACCATTGTCTTCTATCAGTTTTACTTTTTCATAATAAAGCCTTGGCATTCATTGTGGAGACATGGGGACAGTCTGATCCCATCATCTGCAGGCACACCCATGTCACGAGGAAGTAGCCCCCCCTCCCCTACACCGTACCATCGCCCTCCGAGCCTTTCAGTGTTTTGCCTCTTACCGAATTTTCTCATTGTCCCCGAGCCGACAAGGGGTTTGAATTCCTGATGTGCAGAGAATTCTTTCAATGTCTGAGATCAGTTCATGTCCCGAGAATATCAGAGTCAAACCCACGGCCTCTTAAACAAGGGGACGATGTCTGGACTGTCTCTCTAATTCCAAGAAAGCGGAAGGAGCGAGATCAAAAAACGCTCCACCCCTGGGTGGTCGCGAAGCACCAACCTGTCAGTCAATAGCCGAACCCCCTAACCAATTGCACCACAGAGACAGGAAAGCAGCATTTGTGCATAACAAACACTTGGAATACTGCAGAAAGCCAACGGGTCGAGCAGCATCTGTGGAAAGGTAAACAGAGCCGACGTTTTGAGTGAGCTACTGTTTTTGTTCAGAACTCGAGTTTCCTGCATGGCAATGAATTCCCAGGCGTGAGTAAACGTGACTTTATTGAGACGGGTTTTGTGAAGTTTGAGCGATAATGCAACCAACAGAAAGTCTTTTAAAATCGCCAGCGAAAAGCATAGTCAGCCGGATTCCAACCTGGGGCGGGGGAACCCCAAAGGGTGTCTAAGGTAGCAACGCAAATGTTCGGCCACAATTAGAGGCCTCAAGTTGTGGCCTAATATTTCTTATGGAATAGTTCCAATAGGAAAGGTGAGTCATGGCCGCGTCATAACCCCAATGTTTCCTGTTCCCCTGGATTTGATCAGAACAGAGGAGCAGATGGGAAACTGAACTGAAATGCATAAAGTGATGAGAGGTAGAGCGGGTGGGAAATATCCATTTCTATGTAAAGAGAGATTAATAATGAGGGCCGAAAATAAGGAGCCACTTCAAGAAATTTGAGGTTCATTCAGCAAAGCTAATGTAGAACTGTTCACAAAAACTTGAGATGAAAGTCTGTCGTGTTATTTTAATGAGGAGTGTTGATGATGCTAATACAATTGATAGGATGAACGTAGTTTGGTAAATGTATTTGGTAACACTTCTGTTCTAGCCCTGTGAGCGAAACCTGGATCTGACAGAAAAAAAGGGACAATAACAACATCGGTCTGAAATTGGCTACGTGACAGAAAACAGAGGCATCATTAACAGTGGCTTTTGACCTGGAGAAGGTTTCCAGTGAAATTAGATTGAGGCTTGAGGTATGAAAGATCAAGGTAATTTAATTAAAACAAGGAAATGCTGTTCTCATTTGCAGACAGTGAAATGATTACAAGACGCAGATTAAATATTTCAGCAAGTGATACGAGGGACTGGGAAGATAAACATTATAACTTGTGAACAACAATGTTCTGGAGCACAACACACACATTCAAAGGCCGATAACATTCAGGTCCTAATTAATCAAGTGTCACTGTCAGATTGTATTGTGGTGATTTTTTGCTAAACATCCACTTGCATTGACCTGCTAATAGAGTGACAAGCCGCATCCCTGCCAGTCCAGGATAGAAAATCCGATAGGATGAACGTTTGCTTATTTTCTGAAGATTCACAAAGCTGAGACTGGATTTTGGTGTTTGTTCCCTTTCCACTCCCAAGAGCCGCAGTGGTTGGGACAGTGAGTTGGGGAAAGTGAAATGTGCCCGTGAGCAGCGTGTGGAGCTCTTTCAGCTTCCCCTCCTCTGACAGCACCGTGACGTGACTCTGATGTTCTCAGGGACATTTACTGACGCGAGACAGTGAAAAGATTCTCATTCCTGCAGATCAGGAATTCAAACCGTATGCCGGCTTCAGGACAATGAGAAAGATTAATTGGGGTGTGTGAAGAAGCTGTGAGCTGCATTTCAAACATGTAGGTGGAGTCAGATGCGTCATCCATTGCGCCCGGCACTGTGCGTACCTGACGCCGCCATGATGCAGAGTTCTGACGTTAACACGGACATGCGCAGCAATGGGAACATTCACAAGAGAAACAGCCAAAGATAATCACCATCACTGCTTCCCTTCCATAGTCCCAACTTTGTGAAGCAGTATCTTTCACTGGCAAATGAAACACCTTTGTCCTCAGGTGCCTGCTTCATTTCGATCACGACTTCACGCCCCTCACTGTTCCAGTCTCATTTCCAAACACTTGGCTCATAGCCTCAAAAGCAGCTCTGCGGGTATCTGCTTATTCCACGCTGACAGGCAGTTGGTGGCAGACTTCCGGCCCCTCCACTGATTTGAATCTTAAATAAGTACCTGGAGAACAGTCTTCCTTTCTTTTTGACGACATTTCTCAACTGCAGTCGGCAAGGCTCACACCTGCGTGGGGAAACCGCAATCGATCTCAAATCCATTGTAGTAAACACTCAACCCACGAATAAAGAACCACACTGACAGTTTCATTTCCCAGGTCTCTCTGCCTGTGGAGCTGAGAAAGAGTGAATTATTGCTGGGTTTGTTTGAATCCAATCACTTCACAGGTTTCGAAAGGGTTAAATATCTGCAAATGGAGAGTCTGGTTGTTTCATCCCGAAAGATGAAATGAACTTTCAGTTAAAAACAAAAACAGAAATTGCAGGAGCAACTCAGCAGGTCAGGCTCCATCGGTGGAAAGAGAATCAGAGACAATATTTCAGAACTCTGTTTTCTCCCACAAGTTCTGCCAAACCTGCTGAGTTTCTCCAGCAGGTCCTCTTTCTGTTTCGGATTCTCAGCATCCGCAGTCGTTTATGTTAGAAATTAAACCAATTCAGCCTCATGTACAGGAATGAGAATCCTTTCAAATTCCCAAAAAATTGGCAGAGATTTCAAGGCATTTGAAAAAAAGAGTAAGTGACATTAGGTAGAATATTTTCTTGTCCCTGTCTGACCGTGACAAGGAGGCAGATTCAAGAACACAAAAGGGAATTCAGTGGTCATGTTCAAAGTAACAATGTGGAGATTTACAGGGAGAAGGCGAGAGAATGATACGAATAGAGACTCTCATTTACTTGCTGTGTAGAACCAGCAGAGCTAATGTGGGCCTCCAAGTGCGCTGTGACACGTGTCGTGATTCAGAGTGAACTCACAGTTCAACCAACGGAAGGTGGGAGTTTAGAAAAAGTTTATATTTACACAATCTCCTCACGTTAGCGCAACAACAAAATGGTTTAATTATCCGCCAGTGGAGAGAGCCCTGTTCCTGCAGAAGGGACAAACAGCTGGCTCAGGGATATCAGTCCACATTACTTTCTTTTCCGCCAGTTCAGAGGGAGAACATTGGAGGGACAAAGGAGTGAATAACGATCTGTGTCGGAGGGTGACTAACTGTTAATGGAGACTATTCCTGGGGGAGTTCGGTTCCAAACATTATTGAACTCGATGTTGAAGACTTGAGGGCTATAGTCTCTCCAAGTGGAAAATGAGGCGTTGGTGTTCCATCTGGAGCTTTACTTTGCTGGAACACTGCTGCATGCCTGAGATGTTGGCCAGGGAACAGTGACAGGCAACCAGAAGCTCAGGGACTTTTTTGCGGGCAGAACCGAGATGTTCTGCGAAGCAGTCACCCAGTTTATGCTTCATGCTCCGTTGGGGAAACGACACTGTGAGCAGAGAATGCAGTAGACTAATTTGTGGCAAATGTGCAGGTAAAGTGCAGCTTTACCTGGCAGGTATGTTCGAGCCCTTGAGTATTCAGGAGTGAGCAGGTCAATGTGCAGGTGGTACACATTTGGCTGAGGAAAGTGCCATGGGACTATGGGAGGTGGGTGTGGGGTGTTGAGAGTGAAGGAAGAGTGGACCCAAGGTGTAAGCCCTGCCCATTTACCTCCTCTCATATATAAATCCGTGAAGTTGAAAGAACATTCCATAGAATGATTCAGTACTACGTGACTCACGAACTAATTTGTATTCATGTTCCGGGGCTTGCTTCATTATTGTGTCACAGCAGCTGCAGGCCATCACCGGGGGCTCGCCCTATGACGTCATGGTGAGACTGGAAGCCCCTGGACAGTTTATCAAAGAAACCTCCCAGTGGGTCAGGGCAACCCTGCTTCGGGAAGCACTGGGATGGCCAACCAATGTCAGTTTAGATGGGGAACACATCCTCGAGGCAAATTTCCCTTCCTTCTACTTAAAGTTCAAGAGCCCTCAGACCGAAATTCCCAGGTAAGTTTGGAAGAATTTTTTCCAGGTGTTCACAAAGTATGTCGAAGAGCACTTTGTTAAAGTTTGAACGTTGCGAGTGTTGAAATTGTGTGATTCTGAGCGAAATCACAGTTCGAACAAACAGAATGTGCGATCTTAGACAGAGTTTATACGATTTGCACATCGGCGATATGTCTGCCAGTGCGTGATGGGAGCATAACCCAGAAGGGAAACCATCTCTCCTATTCACTCAATGTCGTCTTTAGCAGCTTTCCCGTATAACGGCGCACTGTTCTGCATCTGCTTCCCAAAAATCTTCGACATAATTATTTCACATCGATCTCCTGGCCCAATGTGCACAGTTGAGATGACACACTCGTGGAGGTCTGAGTGCTCTTCTCCTGTTCTCTGTACCCTCTGCTGAGGAGGGCAATGCTTGTCTCTGGTCATTCCGGTGTCAGAGAAAAGTTTAGAACAAAACGGTTTAATTTTCTGCCAGTGGAGGGAGCCCGGTTCCTGGGGACGGGCAAACGGCAGCAGGGAGGCAGAATGAGAAGCAGCAGTTCTGGAAACTCTTTGCCGCTTGCAATTCTTAGAGCAACGTCAAATGCAAGACTCAGCTGGTTCAAGAAGTAGGGCGGGGGTGCACGGGGGTTCGATGTATCACTCTTGGTCTAGGGGTATAATTCTTGCTTTAGGTCTTCTATGCAGACTTGCGAGAGATCCCGGACAAGCCCTCATTTCATGACTTGTGCCAAAGTGTTTTCAAAATTTTCTCAAAAAGTCCCTTCATTAAACGAGGTTGGGCTCCTTGGAGTACGAATGGTGCAGAAAGCAGGGAAGTGAAATGATTGTAGACAGCGTTAAACAGGTTGACGGGAGTGGTGCGATGTTTGAGGAATGTCAGCGATGAAGCTAGATTGGAAAATGAGGACAACTCTCCTCGGAGAACGGAAGTTTGAAATCTGGCCTGAAGGAACTTTTCCAAGTCATGCGGGGTCTCGACAGAGAAAGTAATGTAGTCAAAATGCTCCCACGCCTGAAAGGATCGGCAGAGTTTTAAAGTGATGAGGAAAAGAACTAAAAGTGGCATTAGGAAGAATGCTTTCGTACAGGGTGTGGTTGGCGTCAGCAAATCCCGATCTGACATTTACACAGAGGCAATAGACGCAAAAGGGAATTCGGTGGTCATATTTAAAGTAACAATGTACAGAATTACACGGAGAAGGCAAGAGAATGATACGAATAGAGACACACATTTACTTACTGTGTCGACCCAGCAGAGTGAAGGTGGGCTGCATGGCGTCCGTCTGCGCTGTGACACATGCTGTGATTCAGAATGAAATCACAGTTCGACCAACAGAATGTGGGAAGTTAGAAATAAGTTTATATTTACACAGGGTTTGAGTGTCGGAGCTGAGTGACGCAGCGGGAGCGTGCAGGATTCCTAATCCAAAGGTCGGTAAATCGAAACTAACCGCAGCTTTACCATTTGTAATGTCACGCTGTTGTGTATCTTGCCTTTGCATCTACTTCCTGAGTGTCTGAATGCCATCTATCATACCGATGCACTCGTGAAGCTCACACGGTTCAAGTTGCACGCTTTTTGGAAGTCTGAGTGGTTTTCTCCTGTGCTTCGTCGGTTTTCTATGAACTAAATCGGAAAGCAACTTCTCTGCGATGCCAATGAGCTGATAAAGTTGAAACGCATGCCTTGCAGTAATTCGCCACGCCGGTTCGGACGTGAATGACAAGACGATCAGCATGTCAGAAACCGCATCACCGCTTAGACACAGTCCCCCAATATTAATATGCATTTCATGGGTTTTGAATAATTTCAGAGAGAGAGAAGTGACAGACAGTCGCCGTGGACTCGATGGGCTGAACGGCTTCTGTCTGCGCGAGAATGATGCTACGTGTTTATGCCGTCCCACTGCCTGTCTCTGGGACAGAGAGGCTGAGGGGGCAAAACTGGTTCATTTTTAACCGTCCCTTCCGTGTTGGACTGCCTGCAGTCCCTCAGCTCAGGGCCGTGGGGATGACTCTCAGTGAGTGAAGGTTTCACTCGGATTCTCTTCATCTGGGACACTTGGGGCTCAGATGTTAACTGCTGCGCGGTCGCAGCAAAGAAAGCGATGCCCACTTTGCAATAGACTTTCTGTAAGATCGCTGCGTGAAGACGATTTCTGAACACCAAGAAGGCTGCACAACAATGGATTCAGTTGAATTTACCTGGACGAAGAGTCTTCGGTGTCCATTTCTTTCTACCCCGCCAGCACAGCATCTTTCTATCTCCGATAACAGACCTTCGGAGAAAGTTCACAATCAAAGTTGCTCACTTCCCACGCTTTAGTTTAACTGATACCTCTCACCCCAAGGGATTGAGAAAGAGAGAACAGAAGAGCATATGGACTCTTCTCTCCCCCGCCCCTCCCCCCCCAGAACAACGTGCAAGTAGAAACAAATTGGTTTAATTATCCGCCAGTGGAGATAATCCAGTTCCTGGGGATGAGACAAACATCAGCGCCCGAGGGACAGAATGACAAGCAGATGTTCTGGAAACTCTCTGCTGCTTACAATTCTTGGAGCAATGTGGAATGTATTTCACACTGAGCAAGTTTCAGCTGGCTCAGAGTCTCCAGTGTACATTGCTGTCTGAGTTTATATTTGCACATCGACGATATGTCTGCACAACAGCACCTGACACTACAGCAGTGAAGATCTTTTGACGTCATTCTCGAACGTGCAAGTCACACGCCAAATGAAAAGGTGAATACTTCTCAGGAAAAGCTGCCGCGAAATGCAGGAGAATGGCACAGCGGGTGCATGCTGGGATCATAACCCAGAAGCGAAACCATTTTCTCCTATTCACGCAATGTCGTCTTTAGCAGCTTTCGCGTAGAACGGCGCTCTGTTCTGTTCCTTGCCTTGTCATCTGCTTCCCAAAACTTAGGGTATCTGAGCTAGATATGTCACATCGATACACAAGTCAAATTTACACAGTTGCGCTGGCACCCTTGTGGAGCTCTGAGTTGTCTTGTCCTGTTCTCTGTCGGTGTGTCCTGATCTCGTGTGAAACCTCTTCTCTCAGATGGCAATGAACCGGTGAAGTTGAAGCACATGACTTGCTGTTTTAGTCCATTTCCTGCAGTAAAGAAACCAACGCCCGTGTAACAAAAGATTTTCTGCAGGATTGCTGTGTCAAGGCAAATTCTGAACATCAAGCAGGCTGCACAAAAAGGCACTCGTATCAATTTATCTGAGGGAAGAGTCTCCGGTGTCCATTTCTCTCTGTCCCGACAGCACAGCATTTTTCTGTCTCTTCGTTAACAAGACCTTTGGAACAAGGTCAAAGTTGCCCATTTCCTACGCATGACTGTAACTGACTTATCCTGCCTCACACAATAGTGAGAGAGAGAGAGCAGAAGAGCGAATGGGCTCTGCCTTCCACCAGCACAGCTTGCAAGTAAAAACGAAATTGTTCAATTATCCACCAGTGGAGAGAGCCCGGTCCCTGGGGACGGGACAAACAGCAACGTCCTGGGAGCAGGGAGACAGATTGAGAAGCAGATGTTCTTGAACGTCTTCGCTGCTTGTAATTCTGGGAGCAATGTACAATGTATTTCGTACTGAGAAAGTCTCAGCTGCTTCAGGAGGTGGCTGCATCCATGGGTGGTGGCTCGTTCGTCTGGGATATGATTCGAGCTTTGGGTCTTCTTGCAAATGCTGCCGTATGAGAGTTCCCGGGTTCCAATCCCAGGCGAACCATCATTCCTTAAATTGACCTGAGCAAAAATGCCCGATCAATTTTCTCAAAAAGCCGCTTCGTTAAATATGATCGGACTGTCTGAATTAGGGACGGCGCAGAGCTGCCATTGATGTGAACACGGCGAAGGAAAACACTTGTTCAAAGTGAGAACAAGTATTGCAGATTTTTCGCCCGCACAATCCGAGTCTAAACCAATCCTCCACCTGTATTACGCTCAATTCTGACGGTGACACTTCAGGAAGCGGGGAATTGAAGTGAATGCAGACGGCGCTGAACAGGTTAACGCGAATGGTACCGTCCTGAGGAATGTCAGCAATGAAGGGAGATTGGAAAGTTTGGGGCAGCTCTCTTTGGAGAACAGAGGGCTGAAAGCTGGCCTGATTGAAGTTTTCCAGGTCATGAGGGTTTTAGACATAGGAAATAATGCAGTGAAAATGCTCCCAGGTCTGAAAGGATCGCGAACGATTTGGCAGAGATTTAAAGTCATCAGGAAAATAAGTAAAAGTGATATTAGGAAGACCGTTTTCGCACAGGGAGTGGGGTCAGTAAGTCGCTGTCTGACAGTGACAAAGAGGCAGATTCAATGGACACAAAAGGGATTTCGGTGGGGCATGTTCAATGTAACAATGTGCAGATTTACAGGGAGAAGGCGACAGAATGAGACACTTATTTACATATTATGTTGAGCCAGCAGAGCTAAGGTGGGCTGCATGGTCTCAGTCTGCGCTGTCACACATTTTGTGATTCTGAGTGAAATCGGAGTTGGTCGAATAGAACGTGGGAAATTTGACAACCGGTATATTCTGCCCAACAGGATACTCCATCACAGCAATGAAGGTGTTTTGACATCATTCTCGAAGGTACAGGACACAATGCAGATTCAAAACTGAGTATTCCTTTGAATCACTGAGTAATTTGTTTACAGTTATTCAGTTGAGGTGAGCGGAGTTGCGCATTGTGAGCCACTCCAGTTGATAGGTCGAAGCCGTTTTCTCCTGTGTGATAGTCCCACCAGCACTCCAATTTGCTGTGCTTCCAGTCAGTAGATGCAGATTACTATCCCACACGGATACACGGGCCACGATGACCCAGCTGTGGTGACAAGCTTGTGAAGGTCTGAGAGCTCTTCTCCTGTCCTCTGCTAATCCTCCTCTGCTAATACCTTGAAAAAACAGATCATTGCTGTCAGGGCAGGGCAGGAAATAGGATAAGTGAATTCTAGTTTGTACCGGACAGCCTTCCCTATCTCCTACCCGAAATCTGTCTCCCATTTCCTCCACCTTTCAATGGATTCCAACTCGAATTCATCCATCCATCCTCCTGTTTTTGCCCAGCTCCCCTCACCGGAATGCGCTGACTCTCGGTTCAGTTTCTTAGTCACTTCTTGCCATTCCCAGTATACTGCCCACATCTTTATTTAGTTTTTTTAAAACAGAAACATTTGCTGATGCCAGCATATGAGTGTAATTGCGCTCATGCTCCAGATTCTCTCTCGCGTCATTCACAATAATCTGCACTGCACATGTGCAAAGAAGTGGATGCTGGAAGTGGGTGGGACGCATTCACCAACTCCCCATTCAATCAAGACCCAATCATGCCCACAGGGCCCCCTGTCCATTCTCTCTCGCTATCCCTAGCTTCCCCCCTCTCACACACATGTCATCCTCTCCGTCCATTCTATCTCCATACCCTACGCCCCCTGTCTAGTCCAGTCTCTCGTCCACCCTCTGCCTTCCTCCATCCAGTCCCTCTCCCTACACTCATTCTCTCTCTCCTCCCACTCTCTGCTCCCCTCCATTCTCTCTCTTTCCCCACCCTCTGTTCTCCATCCATTCCCTCTCTCTTCCCCCGCCCTTTCCTAACATTCATTGTTGCTCTCTTTCTCCCCCACCCTCTGCCCCCTTCCATTTTCTCCCCACGCACTGACCCACGTCCATTCTCTCTCCCCACACTCTGCACCCCCATTCTCTCTCTCTCTGTCAAACGCTCTGCCCCCACCCTGTGCACCCACAGTTTTTCTCTAACTCCAATGCTCTGTCCCCGGGTCGATTTTTCTCTCTCTCTCTCTACCCCCAGCCTCTGTTTCCCGTCCAATTTCTCTACCTGCACCCCCATCCACATCCTTTCTTGTGCCTCGAGCCCTCTTTGATCACTGTATCAGCCCTTCTCAGGATAGAGAGAGCGTGGATGGTGATGACTCTACCTGGGAGATGGGAGGGTGTGGTGTGAGAAATGGCTGATCTTTAACATTGAGAATCGCTAAAATGATATTTTCAAAAACATCAAAAAAGTTTGAAAGCGAATTCAATTATTGTTTTTAAAAGCTGCATTTTTCTGAAACTTGCATTGAAATCTGTGCAATTAGGCCACAGTTGAGGACAAGCTGTAAGGATGGAATGGCCAATTCCTCGTCTTGCGAAGTTGGTTCAGATTAATTAGAAAGAGAGTCATAGAGTTGCAGAGCAGGGAAACAAACCTTTCGGTGCATGCCAACCACCTATTCTAAATTAATCTGGTGATCCATTTGCCACCATTTGGCCCATCTCTCTCTCAACCCTTCCTATTCATATACCCATCCAGATGCCTTTTAAATGTTGTAATTGTTCCAGCCTCGACCACTGTCTCTGGCAGCTCATTCCATACATATACCGCGCTCTGCATGAAAATGTTACCAGTTCGGTCCCATTTAAACCCCCTCTCACCCTTAACCTATGCCCCTCCAGTTTTGGTTTTCCTCTACCCTGGGGAAAAGACATTCACAAATTGAGCAGCCAGGCAAAATGCAAAAGGAATAAATTGTTGAGCTCCAGGAAAACAAACAAGTCTGACTCCAGCCTTTTTTTCTCACCGATTGGCAGTTGGACCAGCATCTCCACTGGGCATACTGCGCATGCTTCTAGATGTCAGGAAGCATTGCACATGTACGCTGGTGACAGCAAAATACTACGAATGCTCTTTGCTGTCAGCGGAAACGGCACTCAACATTCTTGATCGACCAATGGGAAGCCCTGAAGGACCGGAATGAGTGTGGTCCTCCAGCCATTGAGAGCCTCCCCACTATTGTCGGAATGCGGAAGTTGGACCATGCGCTTGTGAAAGTGTTCCTGCTCCTCTCTCTATGCATGAAGATTGAACTTCATCCCAGACTGCAACTTCTTTCCTCTGTCCAACATCTGTGAGTACAACATACTCTTCTCACCCCCTTTTCCATTTTATTTTTTCACTCTGGTGTTCAGTTCTTGACTTGCAGCAAAGTTGGTTCAGGTATGTGTCTTAATTGGCAAACACATGGTAAATGTAGTAACGCAGTTTGAAATTATAGCCTTTCCTATGAAATAAAAACAGAAAGGAGGTACATTGTTTAAATGGTGATATATTGGGATGTGGAGAAAGTGAGGACTGCAGATAACGGAAATCAGAGTCGAAAATTGTGGCGCTGGAAAAGCACAGCTGGTCTGACAGCATCCGAGGTGCCGAACAGTTAATGTTTTGGGCAAAAGCCCTTCATCAGGAATGATGTGTGGATGTACAAACGTGCCTCAGCTACCTACTGCTCAGGCTTTCTACTCCAGTCAATGCCAGTTGTCACATAGGTGCAGCAAGCAATCAGCAAGGAAAGTGGTATATTAGCAAGAGGAATTGAGTTCAATGTGGGGGTACCTTCACGTTGTTTGGGAGATGTTGAATATATTCAAAGCTGAGTTCATCTGACTTTTGAATGTCAAAAATAGTTATGGGGGAAGGCAAGAAATTTAAAAAAATATATATTTTTATTAGAAACCTTTTCAAATCTCTCACAACACCTCCATATACAAAAAAGAACAATACCAAAATACAGAAAAATAGCAGCACAACAATGTCATATTATGATGCTATTAATAATGAGCTACCTATTATTCTACTAGAACAAACTTAGCTTAAACTAAACTACAATCAAATTGAATAAAAATAAAATTAAACATAATTTAAGTTAATTTGAATTCTATCACATTACTTTATTCTATTTCACTCACCACACCTCCATTAAGGCTCCCATCCATGGGAGCACCAGTTATTGCACACGTATTCTTTTCACCTAGCCTTGCCCTCCCAGGGCCCCATGAGCGCCCAGACTGATTCCCACAGTTATACCACGGTTCTGATTAATACTGCTGATCAGTCTGCATCAATATAATTTAGAAAGGGCTGCCACGTCTTGTAAAACTACTATTTTGTGGTGCACCATATTTGTGAGGTCATCTTGGGGGCGATGCTCCATCACCAGCATATGCCACCCCATAAGCCCTGGGGGGTTTTCCAACGTCCAATTAATTAAAATGTTGTTCCTTGCACAGTGCATAAGAATGTTACAGTCTGTTCCTGTGTTCTCCGAGAGAAGGCAAATTTGGCAACCCCTGAAGAAGTACCGGATTCACTTTAACTTTAATCCCTCAGGATGTCCTTCAACTCCCTTACTATAGCACTCCAGTCTCTCTGGATCTTATAACATGACCAATAGCAGTGTGTGAGTGCCTATACCAATTTTACATTTGGATCACCCTGGTGATGTGCCTATCTTGAACTTAGCTAGCCTCTCTGGCACCATATAAGCCCTATGTAAAATCTTCAATTGCATGCCCTGTGCTTTGTTATATATTGAAATTTCCCTTAGATTTTCCCATATATATTGCCATACTTCTAATGAAATATCCTATCCTCGCTCCCGATTCCACATGCTAGAGAGTCCCTCCACATCCCCTAAGGTATGTCCCTTCTGTAAATGATACAACGTACTAACTGAAAGAGCACCTGAACACCAGAGTACTCTTTATTCCACATTTGACCTGTAATGCTGAGCAAGGAGCGTGGTATTCCTCTCTATATAATCCCTTGGCTGAAAGTACCGGAAAAGGTCCCTATTAGACAATGCATATTTCTGACTGAGCTGGCTAAATGACATCAAGACCTCACCCTCGAATAAATCTCTTCAGACAGAAGATTCCTTTATTCTCCCATGACTTAAATCCGGAGTCCATTGCCCCAGGTTTAAATCCTTTGGTTGCCACCAGTGGGGTAATCAGTGAGGTCTTCAGCCAATTGCCCTTGTCTTGCCTCATTATCCTCCAGGTTTTCACTGGATTTAGAATGATTGTACTCTTACACTGCTCGGTCTCGGATTTCATCTTATCAATGAATAATAGATTAACTGGGGGACATCTCGACTGCAATGCTTCAACGTCAAGCAAAATCGACCCCGAGTCCCCTCGTGCCCAGTCACACACATATGCTAAGAAAGCGCTTATTTGATATCTCTTCAAGTCCAAAAGGTCCACTCCTCCTCATCCTGTGAGAGCTGCAATTTGGTAAACTTAATTAAGGGGCGGCTGCGACACAAAATAAAAGAACCTAGCCAACCATTGAGCCTCAGTAATACTCATCTGGGTAGCAACAACAGGAGCATTCTCATGAGGTACAACAGGCGAGGAAGAACATTCATTTTAATCAGAGCTATTCGGCCTAACCTTGATAACGGTAATTCGTCCCACTGCTGCTTTATCCTCTCCAGTAATTGTACATAGTTAGCTTTATACAGCTGGTGGAAGGCAGGGGTAATAAAAATTCCCAAATACAAAAACCCTTTTGACGACCATCTAAACAGGAACTGCATTCCATCCTTCAGATCAGGCACCTCCACTAATTCTTCCCCTCCCCCATCGGCATAGCTTCTGATTTTGTAAATTTGATCTTGCAGCCCGAAAAACTGCCAAATAAATTAATTGTTTGAATCAATCGAGGAACGGACTCCTCCAGATTGGCCAAGAACAAAAGGACATCATCAGCATATAGGGTAATCTTATGTTCCCCCATTCCCACTCCTGGCGCCATTGTTTCAGTGTCCCTCCTGAAAGCCTCAGCTAATGGCTCAATTGCCAAGGTAAATAGCAGCGGTGAAAGAGGACACCCTTGTCGACTACCTCTCCCAGGTTTTAATTTATCTGACTTTTTGCCGTTTGTGATGACTGCTGCCTTAGGATCATGATACAATACCACCACCCATCTAGCAAAGGTTGTCCCCAGACCAAAGCGCTTGAGGACCCCAAACAGGTATAGCCATTCTATCTGGTCAAATGCCTTTTTTGCATCTCGGAAGGCCACTGAACCCAGGATCAAACTTTGCTGGCATACCTGCACCATGTTCAGTACCCTCCTGATATTGTTGGAGGAGCTACGGCCCTTAACAAAACCCATCAGATCTTCTTTCACAATACAGAACAACACCTTTTCCAACCTCAGGGCCAGCGTCTTGGGTAGAATTTTAAATTCTACATTCAACAGTGAAATGGGTCTGTATGAAGCACATTCTTCGGGCTCTTTCTCCTTCTTTAAAATGAGGGAGATATTAGCCTCCCTAAGAGAGGGCGGAAGATAATCCTGTGCATATGAATAGCTATACATCCTCAGAGGTGGCTCCACCAACACATTAATGAATTCCTTATAGAATTCACTTGGGAATCCATCTGACCCCAGTGTTTGCCACCTTGGAAATGCTTTATTGCTTCCTGCACCTCCTGTCTTGTCATAGGCCCATTCAACAGGAAACATGTTCCGCGTTTATACTAGGGAGGTGCAGGATCTCAAAGAAGGCCTGCATTCTCGCTGCACTGTGTTCATCGCCCTCTGACTGATATAACTCTGCAAAGTATTCATGAAATCTAACATTAATCTTCGTTAACTCACGGGTAACTGTGCCAACCTTCTATCTAACATACATAATAGATTGGGAAGCATTTTTCTTTCTAGCCAGATATCTACGTGGCTTATCTCCAAATTCAAACAATCTTTGTTGAGTAAAGCAAACCTTTTTTTTTCCAGTGTGTGCAATGAGTTGGGAGCAGCCCGGAGAGCTGCAGCTTGACCAGTGAAGGCCTATTATAATATACTTCCTCAGCTATCTGCAGCCGGGTCTCCAACATCTGTTGTTACTCCTTCCTCTGCGTCCTTCTTGTCGTTGAATAAAAAATAATCAGGCCTCATAAATATGCCTTAGTGGCCTCCTCCAGTATTTCCGGATTACTGGCCGTATCCGAGTTGATATCCCAGATGGCTCTGAACTCTTGTGATGTACTCAACAAATTTGCTCTGCCTTAACAGGAATGGGTCCATGCACCAGTGTTGTGCATCCATTCCACCACTCTTGATTTTACCATCTAAATACAATGGCACATGGTCCGAGACAGCTATATTGCCAATTTCACAAGCCAATGTTCTGTCCAAGCAATCCAATAGCATTAAAAAGTGTCAGTTCCCATGTGGTACTTGTGTGGGTTGGAACAGAAAATAAAGTCTCTTTCATTAGGGTGGAGATGCCTCCACTCAGCCACTAATCCCAACTCCTCGCACATGCCCACCAACTGCTTAGGTTGCGCAGGTGTACCTGTCTGGCCCCTTGGCACCCTGTCTACCTCGGGATCTATTAGGCGATTAAAATACCCTCCAATGACCATGCGGCGTACCCCAAGACTCATTAATTTAGCAACTGCATCAATTAGAAATTTAAGAGCGTGCCCGGGGGGGCAATACACATTCAGGACGCCATACTCTTCTCCATGTATGAGAGCTTTAAGAATGACGGACAGTCCATGTTTGCCCTTAATTGGCTCAATTATCTGCAAAGGGAGGTTCCTTCTTACCAGTATAGCCACTCCTCTACAGTTGGCGCTAAAGGAGGAGAAGAATACCCTATCATAACCTCCTTGCTGCAGTTTCAGATGTTCCTTATCAGTTAAATGAGTCCCCTGCAGCAGGGCGATGTCCACCTTTTCCTTCCTGAGGCTTGACAGCACCTTCTTTCTTTTAACGGGGGAATGGCTCCCTTTTACATTCTAGGTGCACCACCTGAACGAATCAGTAGCCATGGTCATCCAGGGCAGCCCGTGGTTTCCCAAGAGGAGGAAGCTTATCTGAGGTGCAGTGAGCAACAAAGACATTAACTCTATAAAGTCTAAAAACTGCTCCTATTAAAAACTCCTTCCTCTGCGTCCTTCTAACCACCACATATAACTTAAGCAAACGCTCAAATAACCCCCACTTATGTAGAGATATCTTCCCCCCCCCGCCCCTCCCCACCCCAAACCCCACCATTGCCACCATCCTGGCTCCTTCCCACTGAGGCTGTGCCCCAAACGCCAGGCAATTCACAGATTGAAAAAAACATGTTATTTACATTCTGAGAGTTAACAATGGTTACCCATGTCCCCACACCCCTTCTCCATACATCTTTAGCACAGGTATAGCCACCCCCAATCCAAAAACAAAAGGACAGCAGTCAAAGAAAAGGCCCCACACAATACGTAACTGACCGATATACTAAATAATTCCAGTTTTTTTTTTGTCAAGGCAGTACGTATAAAGCCGATAACCACAAAAAAGGGGCAAAAAAGTAACATTGTCTGTAATGATGTCCCTCCCGCCTTCACCCCGACTCGATTTCTTTAATTCAGAGAACTCGCAAAGTCCTTCGCCTTTTCTGCGGAATCAAAATTATTTTCCGTCCCTCCATGAGTGAAACGCAATATGGTCAGGGACCTCAAGGAATATTGTGTATTCAGATCCCTTAATTTTCTCTTAACTTCATCAAATGCCCTTTTCTTAATCCAGGCTCCTGAGAAGTCCTGAAAATATATTATTCTTGAGCCTTTGTGCATTAAAGCCTGTGGATCTCTTCCCAGTCTTCTTGCTGTTTCAATCACTAACTGTTTTTCTTTATAATGCAGGGGCGCACGAGGGGCTGTGGGTCCAACACGGACCTGCGCATTACGATCCGGTGGGTCCGCTCCACACTCAACAGGCCCGACTCCATCTCCAGCCCCGGGAATCCAATAAGGTCTTCGCCTTCCTCGCATTCCGGAAGACCCACGAGCTGTTAGATATTTCTTCTACTTTAGTTTTCCAGGTCATCCACTTGCTCCTGAAGGACCCGAACCTGGCCTTCCAGCGTTTGGATCCTTCCTCCTGAGACCTCCGCCACAGTCTCCGATGCCACGGTCCTCTCCTCCGCTGCCTATTCTCTTCGGGCCAACATTTGAATTTCCTGCTCCATGCTTTTCCAGCGTGGCAGATAGTGGTTCCACCGCTGCTTCAATCTTTTCTCAGAGTTTGGCAAACTCCAAGAGTAACTGCTGCTGTGCCATTAAACCCAAAGGGTCTGCCCTGGGAGTTTGAGCAATGGCTCCAGGCGCCCCCGATGCAGTAGGGGAGTGCCCTGCCTGCTGCACCCCTGTCGGCCCCTTTCCTTCATTTGCTTTCATTCTGGTCCTAAAGCTGTCAAACCACAATTATAGCAGCTCCTGACGTTCATTAAGTTTATATTAGCAATTGTTTTCTCCTACAGATGGTTAATGAGGTGGGGGGAGGGGTAAAAGCCCACCTTGCCGGGGGTATGGCACAGAGCCCAGCACAGCAGACCACTCAAACCACCGCCATCTTGGATTTCCAAGAAAATGGTTTTAAGAGCAGTACAGACAGCGACCGGGTCATACAGCACAGAAACAGACCCTTCGGTCCAACTAGTGTTTGCTGACTATGTTCTCAAATCCGACTTTGTTCTCAAACTCAAGTAGTCCCGTCTGCCAGTGATTGGCCCATCTCCCTCTGGACCTTTCCTATTCATGTCCATTTCCAAATGTCTTTTAAACATTGTTCCTGAACATGCATCCACTACTTCCTCTGGACACCCATTGCACACACAAACCACTCTCTGTGAGAAAAAAGTGGAGCTCTTCATGTCTTTTTAAAATCGTTCTCCTCTCCCCTTCAAAATTTGCTCCCTCATCTTGAAAGCCCCAACCGAGGGAAAGGACACCTGCCTTTCACCTCATCTGTACCCTTCATGATATTATAATCCTCTATAAGGTCACCTCCCAATCTCCTCTGCTCCAGTGAAAGAAAACCCAATCTATCGACCTGGATGTAGGTATATTCATATTCAGTTATGATGTGTTCAGTGTTGGTGCAGGCTCAAATGGCCAACTCCTGCCCCCAATTCTCTCACACTGTGTTCAGGACAGCATTAGGAGATTGAGAAAGGGGAGGGATAGATATCTTGTTTCTTTTTATTTTTACAATGCACTTGATTCCACAAATAAAATCAACAGGTACAAGTACAGCACATGCAGTATTCCACATTGCAGCTTCAAGGTTTTGTGTCCTCTTCTTCCGCGTTGGCTCCAGCACATTCGGCTTCCTTCCCCCCTCTCCCCATCCCCGTCCTGAGCCGTTGATGCTTCCATTGTTTATAAAATCAAGAGAGGGATGGATAGGGTAAATAGACAAGGTCTTTTCTCTGGGACTGTAGAACTATAGAGTAATAGGTTTAGGGTGACGCGGCCAGGGGAGGGGGCGAGAAAATTAAATGGAATCTCAGGGGCAATTCATGCAGAAGATGGCGCGTGTAAGGAAAGAGCTGCCAGAGGAAGTAGTAGATGCTGGTATAATTATGACACATTTAAAAGGCACCTGGATAGGTTTATGAATAGGAAGGGATTAGAGGGATATGGGCCAAATGCTGGCAAATGAGACCAGATTCAGTGAGGATATCTGGTCAGCATAGACCAGTGGACCAAAGGACCTGTTTCTGTGCTGTATATCTGGATGACTCTGGTTTGCCACGCCAGTCTGTTCAATTTCTCTCTGGTGTCATAGCCTTGATGTCTCATTCTAAAACTCCCCCACCCCTGTGGGGGCACGTTAACCATTTTGTGTCTGATTGTTTGCCAAGAAGTTGCATTGCAGGTTCATCCTGAATTTACACACTATATTTTTACTTCCAAAAATCAGAACTGCTCACTCTCAACAGTATCCCAATGTCGTGGAAGATATTAATTTTCAGGTGGAGATATCCAAAATTCAGAGAGGTGTCAGTTGTGACTGTTTTGCTCTTCTGTCCCTGTCAGATCCTGAATCAGCACTTTCAGGAGAATTAGAATGGGGTGAGAACAGAGGGAGAGAGAGAGAGAGTGGGATGGTGCTTTCAGTTTTGTGGAATAACAAAAGAAAAGAATGTTCTGCAGAAAGTAGAATTGCTTGTTCTGAATTTCTACCCTGGACTGACAGTGATGACTTTTGTAATCTCTTTTCAGAGTATTTGATCTGAAGATGAAATTTCCAAATCAACAGATGAAAGGCTTATGCCTGAACCATTGACTCTCCTGCTCCTCAGGTGCTGCCTGACCCGCAGTTTTCGACTCTGATTCTCCAGCATTTGTGAGTCACTCAATCCACCGGGACTGCAACAATTTTCAACTGTGATCCAATTGGTTCCTGTTTCAGTACGTTTTCAGCATCATTGGGACTGGAAGAGAGCCCCTCCTGTTGCAGCAACGCACTGAGTGTGGAGCCTGAAACAGTTATCTGGCCTGGAAAGAAGAATTCAAGGCAGGGAGGGGACATACAAGCGTTTGTGTGCAACTGTAGCTTCGGCCATGGAGAAACCATGGAAGTGTGGCGACTGCGGGAAAGGCTTCTATGTCCCGTCTGCCCTGGAGACACATCGGCGCAGTCACACCAGGGAGAAGCCATTCTACTGTCCTGAGTGCGGGAAGGTCTTCAGTGATTCCTCTGCCCTGCTGAGGCACCGGCGGGTGCACACAGGGGAGAGGCCCTTCAGCTGCCCTGAGTGCAGGAAGAGCCTCAGCTATTCCTCCGCCCGGCTGAGGCACTTTAGGGTTCACACAGGGGAGAGCCCCTTCAGCTGCCTCAAGTGTGGGAAGGCCTTCAGCGATTCCTCCGCCCTGATGAGGCACCAGCGGGTGCACACAGTGGAGAGGCCCTTCCGCTGCGCCGATTGTGGGAAGTTGTTCACTTGCTCATCCCACCTCGTGATTCACCGGCGGGTCCACACCGGTGAGAAGCCCTTCCCCTGCCCCAAATGTGGGAAGGCCTTCAGCGATTCCTCTGACCTGCTGGCCCACCGGCGGGTCCACACCGGCGAGAGGCCGTTCACCCGCTCTGTCTGTGGGAAGTGCTTTACACGCTCTTCCGACCTGCTGAAGCACCAGCGGGTCCACACTGGGGAAAGGCCCTTCAGCTGCTCTGTGTGCGGGAAGGGCTTTACCCAGGCCTCCCACCTGCTGACACACCGGTGGGTCCACACTGGGGAGAGGCCGTTTGCCTACCCCGAGTATGGGCAGAGGTTCACAATGTCCTGCAGCTTGAACAAGCACCAGCGGAGGCACCAATGCTCCCAACAATCAGATTCTGCCAGTAACGCTGCTGAGGGTCACCCCCAGGACTGAACCTCCTGCCCTTTCTGTCAGTGGGGTGAGTGGGAGAGTTGGTAGGCTTTTTTTTTGTTTTCTCCTGTGGGAGTGGAGGGGGAAGGGGGGGGTGGTAGCTCAGTGGTTAGCACTGCTGCCTCATAGCGCCAGGGACCCAGATTTGATTCCATCCTCAGGGTGACTGTCTGTGTGGAGTTTGCATGTAATTTCCCCCTGTGTCTGCGTGGGTTTCCTCTGCGTGTTCCAGTGTCTTCCCAAAGTCCAAACGTGCGCATGTTTGGGCGAATTGGCCAAGCTAAATAGTCCCATAGTGTCCAGGAATGTGTAGGTGTGGTGCATTAGTTAGGGGTAAGTGCAGAGTGATAGGGTAGGAGAATGTATCTGGGTGAGTTACTCTTCAAATGGTCGCTCTGAACTTGTTGGTCAGAAGGACCTGTTTCCACAATGTAGTGATTCTATGATTTTGTGAACATTGCTTCCAGTGGGCGCTGCTGCTCATTAAGCCCAGGACCCGGACAAACCTAAGACCACAATACCATTGGAGCAGAAGTTAGGATATTTTGACCCATCAAATCTGCTCCACCATTTTGTTAGAGACAAAATAAAAAAAACTGCAGATGCTGGAATCTAAAATAGACAAGCAGGAGACTGGGCACAACAAGGCAGGCTGACCAGGAGGTGGAGAAGTCAGCATTTCAGGTATTACCCCTCAGGACTGAAGAAGGGTTCTACCCGAAACGTTGACATCTCCATCAGAAATCATTTATCAGGATGTTGTTAGAACTAGAGGGCAGGTGTTTAGAGTGAGAGGGGAAAGATTTAAAATGGACCTAAAGGGAAAGCTTTTCATGCAGAGTTTGGTGCGTGTATGGAACAAGCTGCCAGAGGAAGTGGAGGAGGCTGGTAGAATTTAAAAGACATTTAGTTGGGGACATGAATAGAAAGGGTTAGAGGGATTTGGGCCAAATGCTGGCAAATGGGACTAGATTAATTTAGAATATCTGGTCAGCGTGGACGAGTTGGACTGAAGGATCTGTTTCCGCGCTGTACCTCTCTATGACTACTGGTCCTGATGTAAGTTTAGAATTGAGTAACTTTGAATAATTCAATCTTGTTGAATTCACCTCCTGAAAGGTTTCAAATGAACCCCTACAAGCGATGTGAGTTAACTACGCCGAGTTGGATAAAGTATCCCATCAAGTTCAACACGAATGCGCAGTTCAAGAAGTCAGAGGTCACACAACACCAGGTTACAGTCCAACAGGTTTATTTGAAATCCCAAGCTTTGGGAGCATTGCTCCTTCATCAGTGCTGCTCCTTCATCACTTCACCTGATGAAGGAACAGTGCTTCGAAAGCTCATGAGTTCAAACCAATCTACTGGGATTGTCACCTGGTGTTGTGTGAGTTCTGACCTGTCCACCCCCAGGACCTCCACATCAGAGTTGACGAATGAGATCAGATTTTATTCAGCATGATTTAGTGAGATATTCATCTCGATATCCTTTTGCCTGAAACATCGATTCTCCTGCGCCTCGGGTGCTGCCTGACCTGCTGTGCTTTTCCAACGCCACACTCTCAACTCTGATCTTCAGCATTTGCAGTCCTCACTTTTTCCTGGTTCCTGTGGAAACTCAACACTGAGAGAGTTACAAAGAGACGCCAGTCATAGAGTAGTATAGCACAGAGACAGGCCCTTCAGCCCAATGTGGTCCATGCTGACCAAAATGTTTGTCAACACTAACCTCATTTCCCTTCACTTGGCCCATATCCTTCTAAAGCTTTCCTATCCATGTATTTGTTGAAACGCCTTTTCAATATTGTTAATGTACCTGCTTCAACCACTTCCACTGGCAGCTGTTTCCCCAGGCGAACTGCACTCTGTAAATATTTTGCCCCACATCTTTTCTTCCATCTTTCTCCTCTCACCATAAAAACGCGTCCTTGGTCTTGAAATCCTCCCCCTAGGGAAGAGACAGTTACCATTAACCCAAATCTACCCCTCATGGTTTGAAAATATTGCCTCTCAACTTCCTCTGCTCCAGTGGAAAAACATCCCAGCCTATCCAGCCTAAATTCTAATTTGATAATAATGGCAGTGATCATTTTGGCTGTGTGTGTGTCAAGGATCTCACATTTCTAAGCCAATGCTTTGCCTCTGACGTTCACCTGATTTTAAAACGAATGGCACCCTATTCATTTAAAATGTCCATGTTTTCTGTGTAAAGTCGGTCCTGGTCAGGAAATAGGCAGTGGTGTCTTATATTCCCGTAGACTTCTTGTGACCGGGTTCATATGCTCTGTTTTGAGATTAGATTAGATTAGATTAGATTAGATTACAGTGTGGAAACAGGCCCTTCGGCCCAACAAGACCACACCGACCCGCCGAAGCGAAACCCACCCATACCCCTACATTTACCCCTTACCTAACACTACGGGCAATTTAGTATGGCCAATTCACCTAACCTGCACATCTTTGGACTGTGGGAGGAAACCGGAGCACCCGGAGCACCCGGAGGAAACCCACGCAGACACGGGGAGAACATGCAAACTCCACACAGTCAGTCGCCTGGCTGGAGGGTTTGAAACAGCCTGCCCTGCAATTAACCCCTCTATGTCAGGGCTTTCCTTCTACAGGCAGAATTAATTGTCCTTTTGTCACACTATTATTAAACAACATTATCTTGCCAGTCCCAAGAAACAACTTATTGTGTTGCCATCTTCTTCCCATGGATGTTAACTCGCAGAAATTAAGCCATTTATCGTATTGAATCTGCTCTGCCATTCAATCATGGCTGATATGTTTCTTAACCCCATTCTCCCTGTAACCTTTGAGCCCCTTGATACTCAAGAATGAGTGAATGGTGGAGCAGACTCAATGGGCTGAATGGCCTAATTTCACTTCCTGTCGTGTCACAGTTTCTCGTCGGCCCTTTCGTTTCTTGGTCCAGAAAGAGTTATTGTTGACTCGTGAAGTTTGGGAAGTTCTGGAGTTTACAGGTGCACACCACGCTCCTCTCTGCCTCCTCCCAGAATAACGATTCCTCCTGAGATACTGGCAGTTCTTGAGATCTCTGAATATCCCGGAATACAAATCAGTGTGTCTGGAAGTCTCTGGTGCTACCCTGGAACAGAAGGATTATGGGGAGAAAATTCAGAAATCCGAAGAGCAAAGAGACTTGGGACTTCTAGCCCAGGATTCTCTCAAGGTAAACTTACAGGTTGAGTCAGTAGTTAGGAAGGCAAATGCAACAATGGCATTTATTTTCACAGGACTTGAATATAAAAGCAGGGATGTACTTCTGAGGATCTTTCAGGTTCCAGTCAGGCCACACTTGGAGTACTGTACACAGGTCTGGGCTCCATATCTCAGGAAGGATGTACTGACCCTGGAACATGTTCAGAGGAGGTTGATGAGAAAGGTCCCAGGATTGAAAAGCTTAACATATGAAGATCATTTGAGGACTCTGGGTCTATACTCAATGGAGTTTAGACGATGACAAGGGAACTAATTGAAACCTACAGCATACTGAACAGCTTAGACAGAGTGGATGTTGGGAAAATGTTTCCATTGGTAGGAGAAACGAGGACCCGAGGGCTCAGCCTTCAAGTAAAGGGAAGACCTTTTGGACCGGAGATAAGGAGAACTTCTTCAGACAGAGAGTGGTGTACCTATGGAATTCACTGCCCCAGAAGGCTGTGAAGGCCAGATCGTTGAATACATTTAATATGGGGATAACTAGGTTCTTGAGTATCAAGAGGATCAAAGGTAACGGAGAGAATGGGGTTGAGAAACTTATCAGCCATGATTGAATGGTGGAGCAGACTCAATGGGCTGAATGGCATAATTTCTGCTCCTATAATCTGATGATATGCTGATTTGTGGAGGGGTGAGAATGGGGGAAAAGAGATAAAGAGGGGAACACAATTAAAGTGAAGCTGGATACAGATACATAGGAAATACAAGAATTGTACGATAAATTTCAGACCACATAGAAGCACTGGCACACAGAGGGATCTGGCCATATACATCTCCAAAAGTGGCAATACAGGCGGGTAAGGTGATCAAGAAGGCACACAGCACGTTTGCCTTGAGTGTAAGAGTTGGCGAGTTATGTTACAGCTATTTATTCCGGTCACATTCAGAATATTGCGTGCAGTTCTGATCCCTACACTACCAGAAGGACATGGATGCTGTGGGAGAGGGTATAGAGAAGGTTCACTAGGACACTGCCTGGTCTGGAGGTCTCATTATGAGAAGAGAATGGGATAAACCTGGATTATTTTCACTGTAAAGATGGGGCAGAGAGATGACCTCACCAAAATGATGAGACACACAGATTGACTGGACGGGGGCGGCGTGGTGGCTCAATCATTAGCACTAATGCCTCACAGCGCCAGGGAAACTGTTTCGATTTCAGTCCCAGGTCACTGTCTGTGTGGAGTTTGCACATTCTCCCTGTGTCGATATGGGTTTCCTCCGGTTTCCTCTCACAATCCAAATGTGTAGGTTAGGGTGGAGTAGCTATGCTAAATTACCCCAATGCCCAGGGATTGGAAGGTTAAGTTGGATTGTCCGTGTTAAAATTGCCCCACAGTGTTCAGGAATGTGAAAGTTAGGTACATTAGTCAGGGGTAAATGTCGAGTAATAGAGGTAGGGAAATGGGTCTGTGTTGATTATTCTTTGGATGTTTGGTGTTGGGCCAGATAGTCTGTTAGATAGTCAGAGGCTTCCTCCCCCCACCCACCACCCCCAGGGTGGAAAAGTCAACTACAAGAGGGCACAAGTTCAAGGCGAGAGGGGGACAGTCTGAGGGAGAATTGAAAGGGAAGATTTTTCACACAGTTGGATGGTGGATGCCTGGAATGCACTTCCAGTGGATGTAGTGGTAAGAGGCACCTTAGCAACACTGAAGGTGTATCTGGATAGACACATGAATGGGAGATGAATACAGGGACAGAAACCATGCATCGGCAATAAATAGCAGGTCTAAGTTAGGATTAAGAATTGGCACAGGCTTGGGCGGGGAGGGGATAGGGGGTAAAGTGAACTTTCAAAAAGCAGGGGATACCTGTATGCTGATGAACGGGTGGGTGGAGGCTCAGGTGGAGCATAAACACTAACAGAGGCCAATTGGATCGACTGTGCTGAAGACTCAATGGGACAGAGACAAATGCATCTATTTCAGATCTACCTGCACTTCAGCCGCTTCTGGACTGTTTCCGTAGGGAAGGTGCAATCCCAGGCTCAGAGAGCATCAGCCCCCACTGGAAGTAAAGTGGGTGAGAGAGCGGCCATTCAGCATAAAGGAACCCCTTACCCCTCCCACTTCACCCACTAAACGGGGTTCAAGATGTGACTCTCAGCAGCGGTAACAGCAGAGTCCAACCCGAATCCCTGCGCCATCTCACTTGTGAAGTTGCTGGTGTCTCCACAAGTTGCACGACTGGGTGAAGCCCTTCCCACACACTGGACAGGTGAACTGCCGCTCCTTGGTGTGAATATGCTGGTGTTTGCGCAGGGTGGAGGAATCACAGAAGTCATTGCTCCACACGGAACAGGTGAACGGCTTCTTCCCAGTGTGGACGCGGAAGCTGGGCAGCAGGTGATACGACTGGGTGCAGCCCTTCCCGCACACAGAGCAGGAAAACGGTTTCTCCCCGGTGTGCATCCGCTGGTGCGGCAGCAGGTGGTGTGACTGAGTGAAGCCCTGCCCACACACGGGGCAGATGAACGGGTTCTTGCTGGTGTGGACCCTCTGGTGGGCCAGGAGGTGGTGTAACTGAGTGAAGCCTTTCCTGCAGAGTGCAGGGGAACAGCCGCTGCCCAGTGTGCAAACGTCGATGAATCTCCAGTGTAGATGGCGAAGAGAAACCATTCCCACACTCCCCACATTTCCACGGTTTCTCCATGGTGCAGGTGCCCTCGTCTGTCTCAGACCATAACAATCAGTTGAAAATTCACTCACGCTTACAGCAGGTGTGTGGTGTTACTGGTGAACCCTCTGATAATTGGAACACTCTCATTCAGTCTGTCAAGATTGTTCCAGTCACTACTCTGGTGTGTGGGTATGTGAGACTCTGAGTTTCCAGTCACACTGACGTTTAAAACCTAACTAAGCAGACAGACCTTCTCCCCTTTGTTTTAAAGGCCATCAATATCCACGTCCTCGTGAAACAAGTGACTGTCAGACTTTAATGTGATGTTTGGTCTGAGATTTCTGCCGCCAAATTCTTCTCTTGTAATATTCCTGTGAAGAGATTGCAAAGGTCATCACAGTCAGTCCATGAGAGAAAATCTGAACGTAATTCGCGTTACATTGGTACATTCTTTCCTCTCTTAATCCCAAAGATCTTTGTGTCGATCTACATGTAACTGTAAACCAACAGGGTTATGGGGCAGACTGCATACCTCCACGAAGAGTTCACATGGACTCAAGTTGCTGAATGGACCTCTGTAGTGCAGTATTGACACTCTTACTAAAGATCTACAATATGCTGCAGTACGATATTACAAGCCCAGAAACAACTGCAAATCAGACAAGGACCTT
Organism: Chiloscyllium plagiosum; assembly: GCF_037043375.1. Classification (NCBI taxonomy): domain Eukaryota; kingdom Metazoa; phylum Chordata; class Chondrichthyes; order Orectolobiformes; family Hemiscylliidae; genus Chiloscyllium; species Chiloscyllium plagiosum. The sequence continues at coordinate 58,967,428 of NW_028270165.1, forward strand.
TCAGAAGTTGGACCATAAACTTCTGAAGCTGCTGCTGCTCTTCCTCTCTTTCTCTCTGAATGAGGATTGATCTTCACCCAGACTGCAACTTCCTTCCTCTGTCCAAATATTTGTGAACACAGCCCTTTTTTTGAAGGATGGGATGTTTTCTGATCATCACAATTAAAGGGGTGTCTTCCTCCTGATATGCAAAGGGACGGTCAGTCAGGGGAGGGCAGGGTCACGTCTTGTTGTTGTTGTGTGGAATCTGTGACAGCTGCATCAATTCATCCTAACTCCTGTACTCAGTGCTCTGACTGATGAAAGCAAGCATGCCGAAAGTCTTCTTCACTGCCCTGTCTACCCATGACTCCACTTTCTAGGAGCTATGAACCTGCACCCCTACATCTCCGGGTTTGAAATACTGCATATGAAACTGATTTGGTGCTTGTTGGTATGTGTTATTATTTGGTGCTTATCTCGACTCTAATTCGGTATTTTATACTGAATGCCATGACTGATGAAGGCCACTGTGCCAAAAAAGTTCTACCTGTGACTCCACTTTCAGAGAACTGTGAACATGTACTCCAAGATCCCTCTGTTCCACTACACTCCTTAAGGTTCTACCATTCACCATGAAATTCCTACCTTGATTTGACTATACAAAACGTAAGACCACACACTTATCTATGTTAAACTCCATTTGCCATTAACCTTAAACCTATGCCCTCTCATTTTGGACTCCCCCACCCAAGGGAAAAGACCTTGCCTATTTACCCTACCCATGCCCCTCATGATTTTATAAATGTCTTTAATGTCACCCCTCAGCCTACAAAGCTCCAGGGAAAATAGCTCCAGTCTATTCAGCCTCTTCCTGTAGCTCAAACCCTCCAACCCTGGCAGCATCCTTGTAAATGTTTTCTGAACCCTTTCAAGTTTCACAACACGCTTCCTGCAGCAGAAAGCACAGAATTGCATGCAGTATTGCAACAATGATGGAACCAATGTCCTCTCTGAAGAGGATTTTAAAACAATATTTATAACTGCAAGCAAATCGGGTTAGTTGGGCATGACTTTCCCATATCAGTTTGTTTTGGTTGTCCTTCATTAACCTACGCTTTATAATATATAAGAAAATATTTTGAGGGATGGGATTGTTGCTAGCACGTCCAACATTTGCTCCCCATCCCTCATGGCCTTTGGACCGAGCAATTGGCTACATGCTTGAATGCAGTTGAGAGTCAATCACATTGTAGTAGGTCTGGAGTCACATGATGTGAGCGTGTGCACGCGTGTGTACGGTTGTGAGTGGTAGATTTCCCTCCCTAAAAGAACACTTTCACAACACTCTGTAATGATTGGACAAAAACAACAGTTCTGGCAGCATCTATGAGGAGACGACAGTGTGACTGTTTTGAGTCCGGTGGCCCTTCAAAATTAGGCTGGATTCAAAACATTAACTGTTTTCTTTCCACAGATGCTGCCAGACCTGCTGCATTTCTCCAGCAATTGTGCCTTTTGTTGCTGATCTCCAACATCTGCAATTCATTGTCTTAGCCAATAATGGTTTCCTGGTTGCCAGTACAGAGACAAACTCTCACTTCCAAATCTTTTTATTCATTGAAAATAAAGTCCACTAGCATCCATGATGGGATTTTAATTTTTGTTCTCAGAAGACCGAGATCTCTGGGTTACTTAACCAGTATCACTACATCACAATCTTCCCTTCACTGACAGTGACATTGACAATCTTGTCCTGAATATTTTTCTTTATTCATTCATGGAACGTGACACTTCGTCTCCTAAAAAATAACCAAGTGCCAATTCAGAGGGTAGTTAAGAGTCAACCACATGACTTTGGATCAAGAGTGACACATTCACCAAACTGGGAAAGGACTGAAGATTTCCTTCCTTCAAAAAAGGTTATTAGTGAAGAAGATAGGTACTTATGACAATTGATAAGATCACCAAAGCAGCGATAAGTTTATATTCCAGATACATAAATTGATTTCAAATTGCATCGGGGCCATAGCAGCATCAATTTGAAACTCCAAATGTTAAATCCAGGAACAATTCCCAAATACCACCAACTCCCTACAATCTCTAGGCTTCCCAACACTGACTGGTCTGTAATTGCCAGTTGTATCCTTTTCCTCCTTACTATTTACTATTCAATTCAGCCCATTGAGTTGACTCTGCCATTTATTCAGATCACGATTATTCTGGGAAACATTTACTCCATTTTGCTGCCGTTTCCCTATAATCCTCAATTCACGTACTGATTAAAAAAAACTATCTCAGCCTTGAATGCACGTAACAACCCAGGCTCAACAGCCCTCTGTAGTATCAAGTTCCACAGATTTACTTCCCTCAGGAGAAATTCCTATCTGTCCTAAACATGCAATCTCTTATTTGGAGGTTACTTCCTCTGGTCCCACTTTTCCACGTCTCGCCTGTCAAATCTCCTCAGAATCTTGTCCGTGACAATAAGGTTACCTCTAATTCTTCTAACTTCTAATAAGCACAGGCCCAACCTATTCAGTTCTCCTCATAAGATATTTTTTCCATCCTGGTATCATCATGGCCAACCTTCTCTTGACTGCCTCCAATGCCAATATATCTTTCCTCAGGTAAAGGGCCCTAAATTGTTCGCAGTATTCAGTTGTGGCCTGACTAATGGCTTACATAAAACCTCCCTACATTTCTACTCTATTGAAAAGGCCAACCTCCCATTTGCCTCCCTGTTACTCACTGAAATTGGATGAAGAGATTCGTGGATGTGTTTCCAAATCCCTCTATTCTAAAGCTTTCTCCATTTAATATTCAGTTCTTCACCTCCTGACAAACTGCATTACCTCATTTCCCCATCGACCAAGCTTTCGCTCATTTGCTTAACCTGTCTATATCCCTCTTCAGATATCTAATGTCATCCTCACCACCTGCTTTCACATCAACAGTCTCTTCTGCAAATTTAGCAATAGTACCTTCACTTTACTTATCCAAGTAATTCGTATATATATTGTAAATAATGTTGGCCCCAGCGCCTGATCCCTGTGGTACACCACCAGTTCCAAGTTGTCATCCTGAACATGCCCCTTACCACAACTGTGGTAGTTAGCCAATCCTCTATCCATGCTAACATACAGCCTCCCAACACCGTGGGCTCTTTGCTTACTACTTCATGAGATGTGAATATCATTGGCTGTGCCAACAACTCTTCCCAAACTGACCTTGAAAAGGTGGTGCGGAACTGCCTCTTAAATTGCTTCACAAATATGGTGTGGATTGTAACAATGTTCAGGAGTGAGTTCCAGCATTTTGGTCAATAACAAAGGAACAATGCGATATATCTTGCAGTCGGAAGCCTGTGTTCACACTTGTTTGTTCTTGGTGGTTGAGGTCATGACTTGGAAGGTGCTTTTGAAGAACCACCACTCATGCAATCAAGCCAGACTGATAGATTGTGGCCCGAGACTCTGCCATTTTGACTTCCCTTATCAATCTACATTCTTTCCAGCGAAGTTTCAGTCTCAAACCGCCACGCAATGCCTTCTGTTACGGCTTAAAAGATAAGAATATACATGATTACCAACCATATTTTGGGTTGTATAAATCTTTGCCTGCCAGAATTATTTTCCAAAAGACTTTAATTAAACTGGGTGACTGCATGAAATGGTTTGTTGGTCAGACTATAAACATCATCCTCAAAGGAGACAATGCCAGTAATACCATTGAACTCGTCTTTTTGTTTAAAAAGCACAAGTTCTTGATTTATTTTTACAACTTACTGGCATTCACACCTGCACATTCAATGTCAAACTCAGACAACATAAATGAAATTACACCATTAATTTTGTTTTACAACAATCCAACAGATTAATTAATAATACACAGTGAATACCAAGGCTGATTAATGTGAAATTAAATTTGACTGAAAATGTAAAATCGAGAAGAGAGATAACAAATGGGGGAAGGGCAGAAGGCAAGAAATGCAGCATCATAGAAGGTGCTCCTCCAGGGAGTGTATTTTACCAACTGCAACTGCTAAATATAAACAAACACTCTGACATGATCCTCCGGTTTTAATGTAAACCATACTCCCATACAGGAGGTACCATTTAAATAAGTTAATAGATACAAGCCTTGAGCCAATCCAGCCTCCAGTCGGGCCCCCCGCTTCTTGGAGCTCGGAGAGGGGTTCCCACTCATTCATTCAACAGGAGGCGGCTCAATTTATTGTAATGGGCACGGAGGGTACAGTGGTCGCGTCTCATGTTGAGGAGGAAGCTGTTTCGTCTCATTCAACAGAAGAGGACCTATCTACTAGAGTTTTTTTTTGTGATGAAGCTGAAGTCTCCCATAGAGCCCTGAGGCTCAGGTTCAAATCCCACTGCTCCAGGGTGTGTAATAACATAACTGCCCAAGCCACGTGCCAATTGGCATAGGGATAAGAAAATTAGGGAAGTAAACATGTCAACCTGTTCAATGCTATCTCCAATCATTTCACTTCCTGTCCATTCGTACTCCAGTAAGCCCAGCCTCGTTTAACGAAGGTTCTTTTTGAGAAGTTTAATCGGGCATTTTTGCACAAGTCAAGTTAAGAAATCCGTGATCCCTCGCAAGACTGTGCGGAAGACAACAATTGTAATTCTCGCGGGGAGGCTGAATTATGAATTCACTAATAGCCTCCCCTAAGCGATGGTGCAGCCCACGCCCATGCCTGTCTCTGTGGCGCAATTGGTCAGCGCGTTCGGCTGTTAACCGAAAGGTTGGTGGTTCGAGCCCACCCAGGGGCGGTATGTTCGCTTTTCTTCCTTGGCTTCGAAGCTGAACGCTTTTAATGGGGTCAAGAAAATGTTCCCCAAACGGAATTCCTCTCCACAAAGGGGTTTCTGAATTGAATTAATGTCTAACGTAAGGGACTGCGGATGCTGAGAAACCGAGACAAAAAGAGAAACTCGGCAGGTTTGACAGTGCCTGTCGGAGAAAACAGAATTTTGAAATGTTGTCTCTGATTCTCTTTCCACAGATGTTGCCTGACCTGCTGAGTTCCTCCTGCAATTTCTCGTTTTGTTTTTAACGGAAAGTTCATTTCACCTTTTGGGATGAAGCACCTCGACTCGCCATGTGCAGATATTTAACCCTTTCGAATCACTGTGAAGTGATTGGATTCAAACAAACTCTGCAATGATTCACTCTTTCTCAGCTCCACAGGCAGAGAGACCTGGGAAATGAAGCTGTCAGTGTGGTTCTGTATTCGTGGGCCGAGTGGCTAATGCGATGGACTTGAAATCCATTGCGGTTTCCCCACGCAGGTGTGAACCCTGCCGACGACAAAATGAGAAATGTCGTCGAAAAGAAAGGGAGCTTGCTCCCCGGCTTCTTCTTTAAGATTCAAATCAGTGGAGGGGGAAAAATATTTCACTCACATTGGGACTGGTGGGAATCTGCAACCCACTGCCTGTTCGGGTGGAACAATCAGATACCCACAGAGCCTCGTTTGAGACTGTGAGAAAGTGTTTGGAAATGAGATTAGAACAGTGAGGGGCTTGAAATCATGATCGAAATGAAGCAGGCACCTGAGGACAAGGGTGTTTCCTTTGCTTCACAAAGTTGGGCCTGTGGAAGGGAATCAGTGACGCTGATTATCTTTGGTGGTTCACCTTGTGAAGATTCCCATTGCTGCGCATGTCTGTGTTAACGTCAGAACTCTGCAGCATGGTGGCGTTAGATATGCACAGTGCCAGGGGCGCAATGGATGACGCATCTGACTCCACCGACCTGTTTGAAATGCAGCTCACAGCTTCTTCACACACCCCAATTAATCTTTCTCATTGTCCTGAATTCGGCATACGGTTTGAATTCCCGATCTGCGGGAATGGGAATCTTTTCACTGTCTCGCGTCAGTAAGTGTCCCTGAGAACATCGGAGTCAAGTCACAGCGCTGTCAGATGAGGGGAAGCTGAAATAGCCCCACACGCTTCTCACGGGCACATTTGAGTTTCCCCAACTCACCACCCCAACCACTGCGGCTCCTGGGAGTGGAAAGGAAACAATCACCAAAACCCAGTCTTAGCTTTGTGAATCTTCAGAAAATAAGCAAACGTTAATCCCTTCGGATTTTCTATCCTGGGCTGAGAGGGAAGGGATTTGTCACTCTTTTGTCGCACATTGCAAGTGGATGTTTTGCAGAAAAGCACCACAATGCAATCTGATTAATCTGGATCTGGATGTTTTCGGTCTTTGAATGTAAGTGTTGTGCTCCAGAACTTTGATGTTCACAGTTTATAATACTTATCTTCCCAGTCCCCTGTATCGCTTATCGAAAATGTTTAGGTTGCGTCTTGTAATCCTTTCACTGTCTGCTCATGAGGATAGCGTTTCCGTGTTTTACCTAAATTATCTTGACCTTGCATACGTCAAGCCTCAAGCTAATTTCACGAGAAACCTTCTCCAGTTCAAAAGCCAACTGTTAATGATGGCTCTGTTTCTTGTCACGTATCCAATTTCAGATCGATGTTGTTAATGTCCCTTTCATTCTTTCAGATCCAGGTTTCGCTCACAGGGCTAGAACAGAACTGTCACCAAATACATTTACCAATCTACGTTCATCCTATCGATTGTATTAGCATCATCAACACTTCTCATCAAAATAACTCGAGAGACTTTCATCACAATTTTCTGTGAACAGTTTTACATTAGCTTTGCTGAATGAACCCCAAATTTCTTGAAGTAGCTCCTTATTTTCGGCCCTGATTATTAATCTCTCTATGCATGGGAATGGATCCTTCCCACCCGCTCTATCCCTCATCAATGTGTGTAGTTCAGTTCGATCTCCCATCAGCCTCCTCTGTCCTGATCAAATCCAGGGCAACAGGATACGTTGGGGCTATGGCGCGGACAGGACAAGCCCAATACTCACCTTTCCTGTTAGAACCATTCCATGAGAATTTTTACACCATAACTTTGGGCGTGCTGTTGTGGTCGAACACTTAAGGTGTTGACGTAGAGATCCTTTGGGGCTCCCCCGCCCAGGGTGGTAACCTGCTGACGATGCTTTTTTCGCTGGCGATTTTAAATGACTTCCTGTTGGTTGCACTATCGCTCAAACTTCACAAAACCCGTCTCAATAAAGTCCCGTTTTCTCATGTCTGGGAATTGATTGCCATGCAGGAACCTCGGGTTCTGAACAAACAACGTACCAGCCTCACAACGTCAGCTCTGTTTACCTTTCCACAGATGCTGCTCGACCTGTTGGCTTTCTGCAGTATTCTCTGTGTTTATTCGGCACAAAACCTGCTTTTCATTCAAGAACTTGAATCCGTGTCCTCTGGTAACTGACTCTGGTCAGTGGCAATTGATTCTTCTGATCATTAATCTGCCCATTCCCACCGCTTCTTCTCCCATCATTACCAACAGCCCCAGGAAATCTCCAGTTAACCTTCTTTGCTCCAAAGCGACCTTGGGAATGTCTCCACAAAATGGAAATTGCTCATCCCTGGACATGGCGCAAGGCGTACAATTGGGAAAAGATTTTGGCAAAATATTGTCAGTTAGGAAATGGAAAAATGTTCATGAAACAAAACAGAAATCCCAGTCTCCAGCTTTGTGAATCTTGAGAAACTCTTTGGGAAGCGTATTTATGGGAGAATGAAAGATGAACTGTCCGACTGAGTAGCGACAGTCCAGACACCGTCCCCTTGTTGAAGAGGCCGGGAGATTGACTCTGATGTTCTCGGGGCATGAACTGATCTGAGACATTGAAAGAATTGTTGTTCCTGCACATCAGGAATTCAAACACCTTCTCGCCTCCGAGCCAATGAGAGAACTCGGGAACAGGCAAAACACGGAAAGGCTCGAAGGGCGACGACCCGGAGTAAGAAAGCTTGTTCCTCGTGACATGGATGAGTCTTCAAACTGTCCCCGGTGTCTCCACAATGAATGTCCCCGGCTTTATTATGGAAAAGTAAAACTGACAGACGACAATTGTAATTCTCGGCGGGGAGGCTGAATTATGAATTCACTAATAGCCTCCCCTAAGCAATGGCGCTGCCCATGTCGTCGCCTGTCTCTGTGGCGCAATTGGTCAGCGCGTTTGGCTGTTAACCGAAAGGTTGGTAGTTGGAGCCCATCCAGAGGCGATGAGCTTCTGGATGCCTGTCTCTTTAACACGCCACCCTGTTCTCTGGCCAACATCTCTGTCTCAGGCATGCAGCAGTGTTCCAGCAAAGCTCAGCTCCAGATGGAAGACCAACGTCTCATTTTCCATTTGGAATCCTACAGCCCTCCAGTCTTCAATATCGAGTTCAATATTGTTTGGACCCGAACACTCCCATGCCCTTGAAGCCTAGCTCGCCCACACGAGCCCTTGTTATCACATAGTCTGCTGTTACACACGACTTATTGTTATCCAGGAATAGTCTCCATTTACGGTTAGTCACCCTCCTACACAGATCGTTATTCACGTCTTTGTCCCTCCAATGTTCTCCCTCTGAACTGGTGGCAAAGAGAGCAATGTGGACTGATATCCCTGAGCCAGCTCTTTGTCCCATCTCCAGGAACAGGGTTATCTCCACTGGCGGATAATTAAACCACTTTGTTGTTGCACTTACGTGAGGAGATTGTGTAAATATAAACTTTTTCTAAATTCCCAACTTCTGTTGATTGAACTGTGTGTTCACTCTGAATCACAACACGTGTCGCAGCGCATTTGGAGGCCCACCTTAGTTCTGCTGGTTCTACACAGCAAGTAAATGAGAGTCTCTATTCGTATCATTCTCTTGCCTTCTCCCTGCAAATCTCCACATTGTTACTTTGAACATGACCACCGAATTCCCTTTTGTGTTCTTGAATCTGCCTCCTTGTCACGGTCAGACAGGGACAAGAAAATGTTCTTCCTAATGTCACTTTAACTTTTTTTTCCAAATGCCTTGAAATCTCTGCCAATTTTTTGGGAAATTGAAAGGATTCTCATTCCTGCACATGAGGCTGAATTGATTTAATTTCTAACGTAAAGGACTGCGGATGCTGAGAATCCGAGACACAAAGAGGAGCTGCTGGAGAAACTCAGCAGATTTGGCAGTACCTGTGGGAGAAAACAGAGTTCTGAAATATTGTCTCTGATTCTCTTTCCACCGATACGGAGTTGCTCCTGGAATTTCTGTTTTTGCTTTTAGCTGAAAGTTTATTTCATCTTTCGTGATGAAACAACCAGACTCGCCATGTGCAGATATGTAACCCTTTCGAAACCTGTGAAGTGATTGTATTCAAACAAACACAGCAATAACTCACTCTTTCTCAGCTCCACAGGCAGGGAGACCTGGAAAATGAAGCTGTCCGTGTGGTTCTTTATTCGTGGGTCGAGTGGTTAATACGATGGATTTGAGATCGATTGCGGTTTCCCCACGCAGGTGTGAACCTTGCCGACTACAGTTGAGAAATGTCGTCAAAAAGAAAGGAAGACTGTTCCCCGGTTTCTTCTTTAAGATTCACATCAGTGGAGGGGTTGGAAATCTGCAACCCATTGCCTGTCAGGGTGGAACAAGCAGATACCCACAGAGCTACTTTTGAGGCTATGAACCAAGTGTTTGGAAATGAGACGAGAACAGTGAGGGGCGTGAAGTCGTGATCGAAATGAAGCAGGCACCTGAGGACGAATGTGTTTTATTTGCCAGTGAAAGATACTGCTTCACCAAGTTGGGACAATGGAAGGGAAGCAGTGACGGTGATTATCTTGGGCTGTTCCTCTTGTTCCCATTGCTGCGCATGTCCGTGTAAACGTCATAACTCTGCAGCATGGTGGCGTCAGGTACGCACAGGGCCGGGGCGCAATGGATGACGCATCTGACTCCACCTACATCTTTGAAATGCAGCTCACAGCTTCTTCACACACTCCAATTAATCTTTCTCATTGTCCTGAAGCCGGCATACGGTTTGAATTCCTGATTTGCGGGAATGGGAATCTTTTCACTGTCTCGCGTCAGTAAGTGTCCCTGAGAACATCAGAGTCACGTCACAGCGCTGTGAGGGGAAGCTGAAATCGCCCCACACGCTGCTCATTGACATATTTCACTTTCTCCAACTCACCTCCCCAACCACTGCGGCTCCTGGGAGTGGAAAGGGAACAAACACCAAAACCCAGTCTCAGCTTTGTAAATCTTCAGGAAATAAGAAATCTGTTCATCCTGTTGGATCTTCCATCCTGGCCTGACAGCGTAGATTTTAAATGGCTGTCCAGTCAGTGCCGATTCGTTTTGGCTGAAAAAAATCTTCCTTATCTCATCCCAGCATTTCCTCCCACAGAGAACTGTGCGGCAGGGTTCATGTATATATTTCCTTGTATGGTATTTTGTAAATAACATTCGTTTGCGGGTTGTTTGTGTAGGGTATCCCAGGTTCATTAGCCGCTGTTTAAGTGTGTTGGTAGGTTTGTGGGCTACCATGTTGCTGAGAGCGTTGGGTTGTCTGGACATCATTTCACAGATGTCTTTTATGTAAAGTAATGTGACTAGGGTTTCTGCACACGTTGAGTCTGCTTGTGTCAGTTTGTTGATGTGAAATCGACACACTGGGTTTATTGGGGAGGCAAAAGTGCGGATTGCAGATGCTGGAAACCAGAGTTTAGATCAGAGTGGTGCTGGAAAAGCACAGCAGGTCAGACAGCTTCCGAGGAGCAGGAAAATCGACTTTTCGGGCAAAAGCCCTTCATCAGGAATGGAAGCAGGACGCCTCCAGGGCGGAGAGATAAATTGGGGGGTGGGGGTGTGCTGGGCTGAAGGTAGCAAAGAGTACAATAGGTGAATGGGGGTGGGGATGGAGGTGAAAAGTCAGAGGGGAGGGTGGGGCGGATAGGTGGGAAGGGAGATTGGCAGGTAGGACAGGTCATGAGGATAGCGCTGTGCTGGAAGTTTGGAACTGAAGTAAGGTGTGGGGAGGGGAAATGAGGAAACTGGTGAAGTCTACATTAATGTTCTGGGTTTGAATTTATCCGAGGCGGAAGATGGGGCGTTCTTCCTCCAGGCATCGGGTGGGGAGGGAGCGGCGATGGAGGAGGCCCAGGACTTGCATGTCCTCGGCAGAGTGGGAGGGGGTGTTGAAATGTTGGGCCAGAGGGCGATGGGGTTGATTGTTGCGGTTGTCCTGGAAATATCCCCTCAAGCGCCGTGACTGGACTCTGCGAGGAGTCTCCAGCCTCCCCAATGTAGAGGAGACCGCATCAGGAGCAATGAATACAAGAAATGACATTGTTGGATGCACAGGTGAAAGCTTGCTGACGACCGCGGCCCAGGTTCCATTTCGGGGCAGGAAAGTAATTTTTAGGAAAGCTGACAAGCGGAATCCACAGCTCCCTGGTGGTCTAGTGGTTAGGATTTGGCGCTCTCACCTCCGCGGCCCGGGTTCGATTCCCGGTCAGGGAAACCATTTTCACGGGTGCAGGCTACCCATTCTTCTTAAATGCGCTGTGTAATTATTTATCGTCGTTCCTGGGTGCAGCAGTGTGTCGTGGCTCGTTGAAATAGTGTCCTGATTCAGATTTGTTTGCATGTGGAGGGATGATTGCTTCTGTAGTTAAGTACTTGGTTCGTGTGCGTTGTTTTCCTGTAGAGGCTGTTTTGAATTTACCATTGACTGTTTGCTCGACTGTGACATCTAGAAATGGTACTTTGTTGTTGTTCTCCTATTTTGTGAATTTTATGTCAGCGAGGATATTGTTGATGGTGTTGTAGGTTTCCTCTAATTTGTTTCATTTTTTGATGACAAAAGTGTCATCACTGTAGTGGACCCAAAGTTTGGGTGGATCGTTGGAAGGGCTGTTTGTTCGAGTCTCTGCATTATTGCTTCTGCGAGGAATCCTGATACTGGTGGTTTCATGGGTATTTCGTTGATTTGTTTGGAGGGCTTGTTGCTGAATACGAAGTGGATGGTAAGACACAGTTCTACGAGGTTGACAGTGCTATCTTTGCTGATGAAGTTGGTGCTGTGTTTGTGTCTCTGGTTTTTCGAGTAGTGTCTTCAGTTTTCTTTGGCCAAGTTGATGTTAATGGATGTGAACAGGGCTGTTGTGTCAAAGGACAGCATTATTCCATCCTCTTCTATCTTAGTGTCTTTGGTGTTCAGGAATTCTTGGATGGAGTAAATGGAGTGGCAAGAATCTTCGACTTCGTGTTTTCAGTGGAGGCCTTTGACTAGTCTGCATATTGGTGTTCCAAATGGTGAGACTTTGGGCCTGAGGGGGGCTCCTGGTTTGAAGAGGAGAACAACAACATAGTACCATTCTTAGATGTCAGAGTAGAGCGAACAGTCAATGGGGAACTTCAAACTAGCGTCCACAGAAAAACAACACACACAAACCAAATAATTAACCACAGAAACAATCATCCCAACACCCACAAACGTTGCTGCATCAGGACATTATTTCAACGAGCCACTACACACTGCAGCACAGAGAAACTACGAAGAGCAGAAGAGGAATACGTATATAGTGTATTTAAGGAGAACGGGTACCCAATAAACCCAGTCCGCCGATTTCTCATTGATGCTTCCAAGCTGACTGTCAAAAATTCGTTTGGCCCTCCATTCTTTCCTGTTTGTTTTTTGCGGGTTTTGAAAGCTTTCGCAATCCTCTGACTGAGTATTGGAGTTGGGAAGTTATGTTGTGGCTGTACAGGACATTGGTTAGACCAGTTTTGGAATATTGTGTGCAATTCTGGTCTCCTATCAGAAGGATACTGTGAAATTTGAAAGGGTTCTGAAGCACCAGTGGGTCCACAGAGGGGAAGAGGCCCTTCTGCTGCCCTGAGTGTGGGAAGGCCTTCAGTGATTCCTCTGCCTGCTGCCGCACCAGTTGGTCCACACCGGGGAAGGCTGTTCTCCTGCCCCAAGTGCGAGATGGCCTTCAGCAGTTCTTCCCACCTGCTGAGACACCAATGGGTCCACACTGAGGAGAGGCCGTTCTTCTGCCCCGAGTGCAGGAAGGGCTTTGCTCTTTCCTCCGACCTGCTGGCCCATTGGTGAGTCCACATGGGGGAGTGGTCGTTCAGTTGCCCTAAGTGCAGGAAGTCCTTCAGCAATTCCTCAGCCCTGTTAAGGCACCAGTCCGTCCACACCGGGGAGAAGCCGTTCCCCTGCCCCGAGTGTGGGAAGGGCTTTATCCGCTCCTCCACACTGCGGAAGCACCAGCTGGTCCACACGGGGGCAGGGGGGGGGGGGAGGGGGGAGGCCATTCTGCTGACCTGAGTGCGGGAAGGCCTTCAGCATTTCCTCCACCCTGCTGAAACACCTATGTGTCCTTCAGCAGTGGGAGGCCCTTAAGCTGGCCCGAGTGTGGGAAGAGGTTCATGTTTGCTTGCAACTTGCGGAAGCACCAGCGGGGGCACTGCTGCTCATTGAGCCAGGGACTGCACATTGCCAATGAAATGATCCAAATAAACCTCAGACCGCAAGACCATCGGAGCAGAAGTTAGGCCATTGGGCCCGTCGAGTCTACTCTGCCTTTCGTTAGAGACAAAAGTAGTGCAGATGAGATTAGCTACAGGAAATAGGCCATTTGTCCCAACAAGTCCACACAAACCCTCCGAAGAGTAACCCATCCACACCCATTTCCCTCTAACTAATGTACCTAACTCTATGGGCAATTAAGCATGGCCAATCAACATGACCTGCACATCTTTGGTTTATGTAAGAAGACAGGATCGCCCAGAGAAAACCCATGCAGACACTGGGAGATTGTGCAAACTCCTCACAGACAGCTATCCAAGGCTGGAATCAAACCTGGGTCCCGTGCGCAGTGAGGCTGCAGTGGTAACCACTGAGCCACTACATATTGCAACCCGAAGTTGCAAGCAGGAGGTTGGGAGAATACAGCCTCAGAATGTGGAGTAGTCAGCGTTTTGGGTATTAACCCTTCTTCAGGACTGAAACGTTAACTTCTCCATGAGAAACGATTTATGGGAATGATGCTGGGGGTTGTAGGGTTTGAGCTCCAGGGAGAGGCTGAATAGGCTGGAACTGTTTTACCTGGAGCATCGGAGGCAGAGGAGTGACCTAATAGAGGTTACAAAATCATGAGGGGCATGGACAGGGTAATAGACAAGGTCTTTTCTCAGGGGTGGGGGAGTCCAGAACTAGAGTGCGTAGGTTTAGGGTGAGAGGCGAAATATATTAAAGAGACAACGTCTTCATGCAGGGGGTGGTACATATATGAAATGAGCTGCCAGAATATATGGGTCAGGTGCTGTCAAATGGGACTAGATTAATTTAGGATATCAGGTCAGCATGGACAAGTTGAACTGAAGGGTCTGTTTCCATGCTGTACGTGTCTCTGACTACTGGTCCTCATGTAATTTTAAAATAGGGTCCAAGTAACTTTGAATAGTTCAATCTTATTGAGCTCACTTCCTGAAAAGTTTCAAATGAATCATCTGAGTGATACTGTTTAAACATGCTAAGTTGGACAAAGTATCCCATCAAGTTCAACACAAACCCAGAGTTGAAGAAGTCAGAAGTCAGAACACCAAGGGGACCAAACTGATCACAATATTCCAGGTGCAACCTTATCAACGTCCTGTATAACTACAACATAACTTGCCAACATCTATACTCAATTCCCTAATTGATGAAGGCCAGTGTGCTGAAACCTTTCTTCACTGCCTTGTGTACCAATGTAATCAGAGATATAGGACCTACTTTAAACTGATCCACAATCCAGCTACTGGGAGCCCAGAAGCAGAGTAGTGCTGCGTGAGTGTGCTGGGCACATAACCCAGAGGTCGATGGGTAAAAACCATGTGATGCTATTGCCCAATGTCTCCGTAAGCTGTTTTCATTCACAATGGTGCTCTGTTCTGTATGTTGCCTTTGCATCTGCTTCCCAAAGCTTCTTCAGTGGAGGAGTGGCAGCTGGAGCCCAGGAGCTCAACGACCCGCCGGAGCTTGAGGAAGGTCCAAGCTCCAAGAAGCGGGGGGTAAGGCTGGAGGCTGGATTTGCTCAAGGCTTGTATTTTTAACTCATTTAAATGGTACCTACTGTATGGGGCTATGGTTTACATTAAAACCGGAGGATCATATCAGAGTGTTTATATTTAGCAGCGGTAGTTGGTAAAATACACTCCCTGGAGGAGCACCTTCTATGATGCGGCATTTCTTGCTTTATGCCCTTCCCCCATTTCTTATCTCCCAGCTTGGTTTTATGTTTTTTTGGTTAAATTTAATTTCATATTATTCAGACTGGGTATTGACTGTGTGCTATTAATTTGCTTCTTCGAATATTGAAAGTCAAAATTAATGGTGTAATTTCATTTCTGATGTCAGAGTTTGACATTGAATGTGCAGATGTGAATACCAGTAAGTTGTGAAAATACATCAAGAACTTGTGGTTTTTAACAAAAAGAGCAGTTCACTGATATTCATGGCATTGTCTTATTTGGGAGTGATGATTCAAATCTGACCAACAAACCGTTTCATGCAGTCACCCAATTTAGTTAAAATTTTCTTTAATTTAATTAAAGAAAAGAGCTCGGCAGGCTAAGATTTATGCAATCTATTTATAAGATTATGTCCATTGCTTGCAATATGGTCTCATCCACATTGGGGAAACTGGACGCCAACTCGCGGAACGTTTCAGGGAACAGCTCTGGGACACTAAAACTAAACGACCGACGCCCTCCCATTCCGCCAAGGACATGCAAGTCCTGGGCCGCCTCCACTGCCAAACTCTTGCTACCCGACGCTTGTAAGAAAAACACCTCACCTTCTGACTTGGGACCCTCCATCCACATGGTATCAATGTAGATTTCATCAGTTTCCTCATTTCCTCTCCCCCACCTTGTCCCAGATCCAACCTTCCAATTCGACACCAACCTCTTGACCTGTCATACCTGTCCACCTTGCTTCTCACCTATCTGCTCCACCCTCATCTCTGACCTATTACCATCAATCCCTACCTCCATCTACCTATTGCATTCCCAGCTGCTATTCATCCAGCCCCACTTCCTTCCCATTTACCTCTCAGCCCCCTTGGGCCACCCTTTATTCCTGATGAAGAGCTTATGCTCGAAACCAAGACTGTGATGAAACAACATTCTCAACAATTAGGAAATAGCTCCCAAGTCAGATTTCATTCCCTCTTCTGTTTCCCAGTTCTTTCAGAAATAAGAAATATGTCTTTTTCTTCCACTAGAAAGTGATCTTCCACTTTGCGCTGTCTGAAGTGTTATGCCACATTATTACTTCAGCCACCTTTTAAGAATCCTTTCAACCTGTTTTTCTAACAATTGTGGAGGTGACCAAAAGCAAACATTACACTCCTCCTGAATGTCCCATTTCTCCTCCTATGAGCCATTTTGTCATGTTGTCTGTGTTGCAAGCAGCCGAGTGCACTTGGTTTCTGAATTGAAATTTGGCCATTGAAGTGATCAGAATTACTATATATCGATGGATAGCTATGTTTGCACTAACTGTAATTATCCACCAATACGATGTCGTTTGTTCCACCAAAACTGGAAACAATGCTTTGTGATTATATTGCAGTCGGATGTAGAAAATCATCCCAGCGATCTTCACGTTATTATAGTTTACTGTGGCCATACAGCATTGCGAGGCAGTTTGATGTGAATAAAACTTGGATGGAAAGAATGTAGATTGATGAGAAGTCAAAATGGCAGTGTCTCTGGCAACAATTGATCTGTCTGGCTTGATTATATGAGTGGCGGCTCTTCAAGAGCAACTTCCACTCCATCACTTCAACCAGCAAGAGGAGATAAGTGTGAACACAACATTCCAACTGTGACATATACGCATTGCTTCGATGTTATTGATCAAAATCCTGGAACTCGCTCCTGAACCTTTATTATAGACCACATCATATTTGTGAAGTAATTTAAGAGGCAGCTCACCACCACTTTTTCAAGGACAGTTTGGGAAGACTTGCTGGCAGAGCCAATGATATGCACATGATATTGGAAACAGTCTAATCGTATGGATAGATGATTGGCTAACCAATGATACAGAAGGGATAAGGGGCATGCTCAGGATCGCAACTTATAACTAGCAACGTTCCACAGGGATCAGTGCTGGGGCACTAAATTATTTACTATATTTATATGAATTACTTGGATAAGTAAAGTGAATGTACTATTGCCAGGACTGCAGTAGAGACAGTTGATTAGAATGCAGGTGGTGAGGATGACATGAACTCTTCATCCAAGTTCAGTGAGTAATCGGGAAGGCAAAAGGGAGATTGGCCTTTCAATGGAATATAAAAGTAGGGAGGTTATAGTGAACTTCCGCCTGGAGGTTTTGATTGAAAGTGCAGTGAAGATTCAACCAGCTGACAGTGGATCTGAATCACATGTAGATCAGACCAGGTTTGGACAGCAGGAAACCAGATAAGTTTTTACAACAAACCACAACGATTTCATCATTTGACTCTTAATTCCAGATTTATATTGAATTCAGATTCCACCATCTGCCGTGGCAGGTTTTGAACCCAAGTCCCGTGAACATTACCTGGGTGAATGGTCTGGTGACAATAAAGTGGCCATCGCCTCCCCTGAACACATTGGCATATTGTGTTCAGAGGTAACAAAGGAGCAAGAGGTTTCAGCAGCTGCTAAGTTGTTGATATTACACAAGGGAACATCAGCACTCTCAGTAATGGCACAAACTGAAGTCAGTGTCCTGTATCAGAGGTAAGGGCTCGGGATCCACAAGAAATAGGAACAGCAATACGCCATTCAGCCTCTTGAGCCTGCTCCTCCATTCAGTAGGATCGTGGCTGATCTGGCATTCCCCACATCCACTTTCCTGCCCTTTTCCTGTAACTGTTCATCCCCTGACTGATCACGAATCTATCGATCCTAGTTTTAAATGTGACAAGAAGGATGTCAACAGAGTTACTGGGGTTGGGGGAGGGGCGGGGGGTGCTCAGGTCGAACTTGGGGACTAAAACAATGGCTTCACACTTCACAATATTTAACTAAGGGAATGTTTATGGTTATCCAATGCTGGAAATTGGGCAGGCATTCAGATGAAATTATTGATAAATTATGAATGACAGAGGAGTCGGGAGAGAAGTGGTGTTCAGGCACAGTTGGATATCATCAGTATAGATGCCAACACCAGCAGCTACGGTTAAATAAATAAGAACGGAAGACGTTAAAAGCAGACCCTCCCAGAGGATACAGCGATGTTGGAGAGGGTCAGTACTGTCATTAGCCCTGATCAAGGCTGTCCGCAGATCGACGAGGGAATGTTCATCCCTGTCACCGTTACAAAGGATGTCAAATATGACCTTGATAAGAACTGTTTCAGGGGTAGAAACCAGACTCGAGGGCTTTAAATACAGAATTCTGGAAAAGATGGGAATGGCTAATTCAATAATGTTACATCCAAACCAAAACTTCCATTGGTGCGATAATTATAGAAGTGTTTTGGTTTTTATTTAGATGATTCTCAGCAATACTGAGTAAGAAGCAACAAAATTAACACAAGAAATATTGCAATTGCTACAATATGCCTGCTCCCAATAGGAGACCATCTGGTGTTCACTTAACTGTCTGCAAGGCGCAATATTGGAAAGGAATGACCCAGTTCATAGCTATAAGAGGGGAGACACAGACTGCTTGATACAAAGAGCGGGAGTAGGCCACTAGGCCCTACGAGCCTGCTGCAACATTCAATAAGATCATGGCTGATCTGAATACAACCTCAGCTCTACATTCCTCCACATCCCCGACAATCTGTCACCCACTTGGTTAGCAAGAACCTATCTACCTCTGCCTTAAAGATTTTGAATTCACTGCCTTTTGAGGAAGACACACAACCATGAGAAAGAAAAAAAATCATCCTCATTTTTGTCTTCTACTTTTAAAATATGACCCTCTATTTTCAGATATTAAGATAGGGATACAAGCTGCATTCAAATAATACCTGTGGTACAGTTAACTATCTCAAAGTGCTTCACGTGAACATAATGAGAATTCCTTTAAAAATCACAAGAGTGGAGCACAGATTAGGACAGGTGACCAAAGACTTGGTCAAAGGGGCAGGTTTAGGGCAATCTTTTAAACAGGTTCAATTTTCCAAACATCAGAGGACAAAGACGTAAAGAGCAAACACAAACTAGCAAAAGATGGGAAACAACAGTGTGGACATAATGTCACAGGATGAGTAATCCAGGGAACATGAGTTCAAATCCCACCACAGCAAGAGGTGAAATGTGAATAATTCAAATCATAAATGGGGAACACAAAATTAGTCTCAGTATGGTATCGATGGCACTGACGTCAATTGTCATAAAAGCCCATGTTCACCAATGTCCTTTCAGGAGGGAAACTGCCAACCTTACCTGGTCTGGCTTACATGTGACTCCAGACACACGGCAATGTGGTTGACTCTTAAATTGCCCTCTGAATTGGCATAAGCAAGACACCTTGCACTTAGGGATGGATAACAAACATCAACCTTGTGAAAGTGTCAGAACAGAAAGTGCTGGAGAAACTCAGCCAGTCTGGCAACACCGGTGGAGAGAGAGAGAGAGAAAGAAACAGAGTCAATATCCTGGCATGCGCCCAGAACAGTTGTGAAGAAGGGTCACAGCACCTGAAATGCTAACTCTGCTTCTCTCTCCACTTGTGCTTCCAGTCCTATTGAGTTTCTCCAGCAATTGGTGCATTTTTGTGTTTCAGATCTCCAGCATTGCAGTTCTTTATTACACTGACTTAGGGAAGCTCAAATCCGATAAAAGAATAAAATAGAAGGGATGGAATTACTCAGCAAGTCTGGCAGCAGCTATGGAGATAAAAACAGTTAGTTCTTCGGGTCATTGAATGATCTTACATCGGGGACAAACGTTTGGCAAGCTGCAAGAGTAAAAGGCACTAGTGTAACTTCAACATCTGGGAGAACTCTCTCAGCCATGGAGGTCAGACTGACTCAGCATTCTGGTCCTGCTCATTACCTGTTAACTTCTCCATTTGTTGTTCTTGTTATATTTCTACATGGTTGACACATTCCTATGTTTTAAAATGATATTCCAAACTGACAGGAATTTTCCATGTAAGTAATCATACATTAGAGGGTTTGAAACATGAATGTAACTTTTAAACAAAAAGTATTTATTCATGCATGGGGTGTGGGCATCGCTGGCAATGCTTGCATTTATACCATCCTTAACCACCCTGTGGTTGGTTGGAAAAGTGAATGAAGGTGTCTGAGATTGTCTTGATTAGCACAGCAATCTCAAAGATGGGTGTGCTCAGGTAGAAGTACCCTCCACTCCCACAGCAAGTCTGCATTCACTTCAATTACAGATGCCATCTCACACTCCCAGGAAAAGGACAGCATGGGATTACAATCAGAATAAAGCTTCCTCTACTCTTAAATTGAAAGTGAAGCTACCTCAACACTGTCCCCAACAAAGAGTGCCAAGACAGAGACAGTATTGGGTTAGATACAGAGTAAAACTCCCTCTGCACTTCCCCATTAATACAGTCCCAGGACAATGACAGCAGTGGGTTAAATAAACAATAGAGCTTCTTCCATTCTGACTGACCCTAAGTACTTTCTGCACCAATCCTCAAGGAAAATTCAGAACTGAGACTATTATCTGGTACTGAATTCAAATATCCCAGCAACAGAAAATCATGTGAAACACTGATAAAACACAAACAATATACAACAAAACTAGACTGTTATTGGGATCAAAGACATTTAAATGACAGAAGACATAGTCCCTGCAATGATCCGAATGTGAGTTGAACAAGTTTCTCAATTGAACAATATTCTCTGGGAATGCAATGTCCACCTCACTGCTGTCTGGTCAATTCCTCAGCTCTCGTTCAGGCTGAGTTGCGGCTGACTACATGGTGTCGTGGGGGTCAAGAGGTTAGACAGTTAAGGTCAACTTGGATTGAGGGCATCCCAGGACAAGGACAGCATAGGATTACAATCAGAATAAAGCTTCCTCTACTCTTAAATTTAAAGTGAAGCTACCTCAACACTGTCCCCAACAAACACTGTCAAAACAGAGAGAGCATTGGGTTAGATACAGAGTAAAACTCCCTGTACACTTCCCCATTCATTCAGTCCCTGGACAATGACAGCAAAGGGTTAAATGAACAGTAGAGCTTCTTCCATTATGACTGACACTTTGTACGTTCTACACCAATCCTCAAGGATAATTCAGAACTGAGACTATTATCTGGTACTGAATTCACACACCCAAAGGGAATGACAGCAAAAGAAAATCAGGTAAAACACACACAATGTACAACAAAACTAGACCGTTATTGGGATCTAAGATATTTAAATGAGAGGAGATATGATCCCTGCAATGATCTGAATGTGAGCTGAACAACTTTCTCACTTGAACAATATTCTCTGGGAATGCAATGTCCACCTCACTGCTGTCTATTCAGTTCCTCTGCTCTCGTTCAGGGCTGAGTTGCGGCTGACCACATGGTGGCGTGGGCGTCAAGAGGTTAGACAATTAAGGTCAACTTGGATTGAGGGCATCCTGTGTCATGCCAGTGAGGTCGAGGGTCGCTGATTTACTCAACTTATAATCGGGGACAAGGAGATGTCAGGCTGGGCTTGTATCAATTTGCGTTTAGAAGAAACAAATGATCTGATGAAGCTGTATAACATCTGGAGAGGACGGAATGTAAATGTAATGTCCACTCATTTCTAGCCAGAGACTAGCCTCTCATTTAAGATAGGAGAGTTTTGTTTTTCTCTCAAGTGTTCCCAAGTCTTTGAAATTCACTTCTTTAGAAAGCAGCATGTGGTGGTGGCACGGTGGGTAGCACTGCTGCCTCACGGCATCAGTGATCTGAGTTTGAACCCACCCTTTGTGAGGAGTTTGCACATTCTCCCCTTGTGTCTGCGTTGGTTTCCTCTGGTGCTCTGGCCTCCTACCACAGTCCAAAGGATGTGCAGGTGACTGTAGATTGACCATGGGAGATGCAGTGTTACAGAGATAGAGTAACGAACTGGTTTTGGGTGGGACGGTCAGTCAATGTTGACTCGATGGGCTGAATGGCCTACTTGCACGCAATTGACCTATATCAAGCAACAGTATACTCTTGCTTTATGGTTACCGGCATCAAATTACATTCGTGGTTTTGGTTATTTCATCGCTTACGTCATCATATTCAACTAACTGCAGCATCTCGAAACTTGCTTAATTACAATATCCAATATCAGCAGAGTACTTTTTCTTTTTGTCACGACCATTATCTTGAAATCTGACGTGTGACCTCTTCATTGCTGTCAAAGTTCCTTATTTGTCCCTACATTGTCATGGTTTTACTTTGTCGAATGACTTCCTGGCTTTTGCATTTAAGACCCTATATTCTGCCCTCGTCAACACTTTCCCTTCCAATTCTGTACTAAAGATTTCATGAAAAACCTCAGAGTGTGGTGAGACTGTGGAACTCACTCCTATAGTGAATAGTTGGGGTGAAAGACATTACAACTAAGGGTAAGCAACCAAATACAAATGAATGTCACTCTCACCAGATTCACAACAGAGTGAAATTAAAACATGCAATGTCCCTCAATTTCTCAACTGTTCCTAACCAGACTTGATGAAGAACAGATCTTGCACATCAACATTATAATTTAAACAAAAACCAACAATTATAAATACGGCAACTTTTCTAGGCCAAAGTTAAGTAGATAATCTAATTAATAGCAATGAATTAAACCCTTTGATCAAGTCCCCCATCATCTCAGAAATAGAAATTTCAGCGGCAAATTAAGAAAGATTTTTTTTAAAAAACTTACCAATTCAAACAAACAGTTTCCAACAATGTATAGCCAAGCCTTTGTGCAATACTTGGACTATGAGTGTTTCACAGACACGTAACTGTAAATCCAATTTAAAAGTCACTGCTGAATGTGAATAGACACCCCAAAGTATTCAGCTATTTCTTACAGGCTGGGACTCATTCCCAGAAAGTGCCAACAATTCTTTAAATGGACAGTAGAATCTAGAGAGAACAGCTCCTGGGCTCAACAAGCAGCAACGCCCAATGGAAGCAAAGTTGGCGGCGGGACAGGGCGGGGCAAGGGCATAAAACAAAAAAGCCCACTGACTCTCCCACTGCACAAACACACTGTCAGAATGCACAGGGGCTCAGTCCTGGGAGTGACCCACAGCAGTTTCATCAAGAGGACTACACTTGATGAACACATCTTGCACACCAGAATTATAATTTAAACAAGAACAAACAATTATGAATACCGCAAATTTACTAGGGCAAGGTTAAACAAAATAATCCAGTTAATAGCGATGATTTAAGCCTTCTGATCAAGTCCTGCACCATCCCATAGACACAAAATTAAGGGGTAAATTAAGGAAGAGAATTTTTTAAATTATCAATTGAAGCAATCAATTCCCAACAATGGATTGCCAACCCGTTGGGCAATTCTTCGATGATGAGTTGTTCACAGGCACATAACCGTAAATTTAATTTCAAAGTCACTGCTGAATGTGAATGGACACCCTGAAGTATTCAGCTATTTCTTACAGACTGGGGCTCGTTCCCAGACAGAACCAATAATTCTTTAACTGGACAGAAAACACTAGAGAGAACAGCTCCTGGTCTCAAAAAGCAGCAGTGCCCACTGGAAGCAAAGTTGCGGGGGTGGGGAGCACGACGGCATAAAACAAAAAAAATCCGACCGACTCTCCCGCTATAAGCACTGTCAGAATGGGCAGGGGTTCAGTCCTCGCAGTGACCCACAGCAGTTTCACCAGCAGAATCAGATTGTTGGGAGCACTGGTGTGCCCGCTGGTGCTTCTGCAAGGTGCAGAATGATGAGAACCTCCGCCTGCACTCGGGGCAGGTGAACGGCCTCTCCCCGGTATGGTCCCCGCCTGTGCCTCAGCAGGTGGGAGGAATTGCTGAAGGCCTGCCCGCACTCTGGGCAGGGGAAGGGCCTCTCGCCGGTATGGACCCGAAGGTGGGATGCCTGGTTAAAGCCCTTCCCGCACTTGAGGCAGGAGAACGGGCTCTCCCCGGTGTGGACCCGCTGGTGCCTCAGCAGGGCAGAGGTATCGTTGAAGGCCTTCCCGCACTTGGAGCAGCTGAAGGGCTTCTCCAATATGTGGACCCGGCGGTGGGTCAGCAGGACGGAGGAATAGCTGAAGGCCTTCCCGCATTCGGGGCAGGAGAATGGCCTCTCGCTTGTGTGACCCGCTGGTACCTCTGCAGGACAGAGGAAATGCTGAAGGTCTTCCCGCACTCAGGGCAGCTGAAGGGTCTCTCCCTAATGTGGACCCGCTGATGGCTTAGCAGGCGGGAGGAATTGCTGAAGCCCTTTCTGCACTCAGAGCAGGAGAACAGCCTCTCTCCGGTGTGACTGCACCCATGAGTCTCCAGGTCAGATGGGAAACGGAAGCCTTTCCCACAGTCAACACACTTCCACGGTTTCTCCACGGGACGGGATTCCTTGGGTTTCTCCATGACCGAAACTGCAACTGCACACAAACGCGTGTACAGCAACTCCCTGCCGTGAATTCCTCTTCCCAGTCTCTATAACGTTTACTAGCTCCACAATCAGAGTGCTGCAACAATAGGGTCTCTCTTCCAGTCTCACTGATGCTGAAAACGTACTGAAACAGGAACCAAAACGCTTGGTTCCTTCTCACAGAATCATAGTCGAAACTTGTTCTCGTCCCGATGCATTCAGTGACTGTCAGACTTTGACGTGAAATTGAGGACTGCAAATGCTGGAGAGTCAGAGTCAAAGTGCAGTGCTGGAAAAGCACAGCAGATTAGGCAGCATCTGAGGAGCAGCAGAGTCAATGTATCAGGCAAAGCCCTTCAGCTATTGATTTTGAAACTTCCGTCTTCAGATCTTCAAATAATCTGTAAAAAGAGATTACAAAAATTATCACTATCAGTCCAGGTTAGAAATTCCAAACAAGCAATTCTACTTTCCGCAGAACATTCTTTTCTTTTTCCACAAAATTGAAAGCACCATCCCACCCCCTCTCACCCCTCTATTCTCACTCCGCTCAAGCTAATTCTCCCGATGGTACTGATTCAGGATCTTACAGAGACCGAAAAGTGAAAACATCAAGACAGACACCTCTGAATTTTGGATACCCCCACCTGAAAGTTACTATCTTTCACGATATGTCGGAGTGAATAAGTCTGCTTTTGGGAAGCAAAATCAAAAGTGTCAATTCAGGATGAACCTTCAATGCAGCTTCTTGAGAAACAACCAGACACGAAATGGTTAACATCTGGGGAGGTGGAAGTGAGGAGGTGGAGGAAATGAGATATCAAGGCATTGGCGCCGACACCAGACAGAAACTGAACATACAGGCATGGCAAACATTACGGGCAACCCAGAGTCATAGAGATACACAGCACAAAAACAGGTCCTTCGGTCCAACTCATCAGATAGCCTAAATTATTCTTGTCTCTATTACCAGCACTTGGCCCATATTCCTCTGAACTCTTCCTATTCATACACCCATGCAGATGCCTTTTAAATGTTACAATTGGACCTCCATCCACTACTTCCTCCGGCAGATCATTCCTTACACTTGCCTCCCTCACCCCAAAAATACTCCCCTCCTGTTCTGGACTTCTCCCATCCCAGGGAATGACCTTGTCTATTTACCCTACCCATGCCTCTCATGATTCTATAAACGTCTGTAAGGCCACCCCTGAGCTTCTGGTATACCGGGGTAAACAGTTAAAGTAATGCACTGCGTTTACTTTTAGCTTCACACTCACCGAAACTTCTTCCCGTGTAAGACATTGTTTCCCTCCCCCAAACTGTCCATGGGAAAAACCATGAGTTCTGACACTCTGGAAATGGGGGAATGCCACGTAGAATTCCTACAATGTGGAAACACGCCATTCAGCCCAACAGGTCCACACCGCCTGTCCAAAGTGTAACCCATCCAGACGAATTGCCCTATCCCATTATTCTACATTTACTCCTGACCTGCACACTGTGGGCTCGTTTAGTTCGGCCAATTCACCAGAACATTTTTAAATTTTGGGAGAAAACCAGAGCACCCGGAGGAAACCCACGCACACACGCCAGGGAGAACGTGCAAACTCATCACAGACAGTCGCCCCAAAATTGGAATCGAACGCGGGTGCTTGGTGCTATAAAGCAGCAGTGCTCACCACGGATCCATCGTGGTACCTATGCGTACAAAGTAGGTGGTGAGTGGGAACTTTGTTAATTGTACCACACAGTGGATTGTTGAGTAAGGTTAAATCTCACGGGAATCAGGGAGAGCTAACCAACTGGGCACAAAATTTAGAAGCGCATTGTTGTAGATGCTGGAATTCTTCCTGAAAACAACAAATGCTGGAGATCAGAGTGGGTCAGGCAGCGCTGTGCTACTCTATGACTGGATAATGTGGATGTGGAGATGATGTTTCCACTCGGAGAAGGGTTGAGGATGCCGAGTCATTGAGGGCATTTAAGACAGAGATAGGTTCTTGATTAGTAAGGGGTCAAGGGTTATGAGGAGAGGGCAGCAGAATGAGATGGAGAAACATATCAGCCATGATCGATTAGTGGAGCAGACTCGATGGGCCAAATGGCCTCATCCTGCTCCTGTGTATTATGGTATTAAAGCTGGGCAAATGACTTAAGGGGTTCTCACAAACTATTTCAGAATCCTGAAGAGGAGTTGTTGGACTCGAAACGTTAACGCTGCTTCCTCCGCACAGATGCTTCCAGTCCTGCTGAGTTTTTCCAGTGTTCTCAGTTTTTGTTTCAGATTTCCAGCATCCACAGTTCTTTGTCTTATTTATCACAGTCATTTCTTGCCCTTCCCAAGTGTCTGGAACTTCATCTCCCTAATCTACAAACTGTTCACTTACTCGAGAAATGACAACTATCTCCTTATCAGAGTAGACCACTTTGTTGCAAAATGATTGTCCAATTCTGGGATCAAAATTATTGCATTCGTGATTACTTACACCAGGGACTCTCAATATCTCAGGCAAGAACACAGCCAGATTGTTTCAGACAGTACATTGATGTGATTTGATACAATTCCATATTCCAGACTTTACCAGAATGTTGCTGGTAATGGAGGGTTTGAGTTAAGAAGAAGCTGGGACATTTTTCAAACGGAGCCTAACATATTGAGAGATAACCATATACAGGTTTTTACAATCAGGAGGTGTATAGCTAAGGTGTCATTTCCAGGAGGCTCAGAATATTACATTGCTCCAGAAGATGTAAAAGGGGGTCAAAGCTTCAGCAGAAATCAAGCAGAGCTGAGGACAGACAACATCTAGCTCTGTGGGAACAGGGAGATCAGAGTACAGAGAAATCAGGACCTGAAATCCGAGCTGACACCAGACTACCATGTTATCAGTGCTTTGATTAGCAGTGCCCACCCTCTACCTTTACTGAGCTTCCCACTCGACTTGAATGCCACGTATCCCCTCGATATTCCGGATCCAATCCTGACATTCTGAAGCCATATCTCTGTAAGGAGTCTCAGATCTTAATTATTCTCTTCAACTGGTGCAGTCTATTGATTCGCTTTTGTTACAATGCAGCATACATTAACATACTGAGCTTTTAGTTTTATTTTTTTTTTGTGATGGCTAGAATCCAGTTTTAATTGCTAGTACATTTATTCTCCTTGTCCCTTTCTATCATTCTCTGGTGTTTGGTTTCCACATCACTGCATTTCTCACCGGCCTTGATTGGCCAGTGTCCAGGGATGTGCAGGTTAGGTGGGTTAGCCATGGGAAACGCAGGGTTATAGTTTCAAAGTAATAAAAGAAGTAGGCCATTTGACCCATCGACCCTGCTCCGCCATTCATTAAAATCATGGCTGATCTATCAATCATATCAGCTCCTCCTACTTGCATTATCCCAACTACCCTTACTTCCCCTACTACGCAAAAAGCTACCCAACAGTGTCTTAATGAAGCTGCCTCTACTGCTTCCTTGAGCACAGAATTCCGTAGATTCACCGCCCTCTGGTACAAGCAGCTCCTCCTCATCTCTGTCCGAAATCTACTCCCCACTATTCTTGCAGCCTCGTCTCACCCACCAGCAGAAAAGACCTGATGGGGTGGTAATGGTGGAGTGGTTGGGAGGTGTGTCTGGATGTTATGTTTTTGGAGGGCTCAGTGTGGGCTTGATGGCCTGAATGGCCTGCTTCCACACTGTAGGGATTCAATGATACACTGCAGCTATGTTTGTCCCAGATCACAGCACCCAGAATGTCCCATCTTCCACAAACGGAAAGACATATCCCACCCTGCCCTCTTGTATGTGTGTTATCTCAATGCTTAATCATTTCTAGTGATTGACAGCATTGGAACTACAATGTTGGAGCCTGACAGAAATGAGCAGTTTAAAACAAAAACGTACCTAACCCTTCACTAGGCTCCCCGCGCAGCACACTGTACTTACTGCCGGGAAAACTTAAAACACTTCATCCCCACAGTGCAATAAATTCCCACTTTCTAACAAAATCCTGGATGTGCTCACTCACCCAGGTGCTATCTCACAAATGGAAGATTTCTGCTCCTCGTAAGGGCAAAACATCTTTGAAAACTGCTTCTGAAAGTCCACTCTTCACAACGACACTTCTGCTTTCGCCAAAGATCATGAGAGTCATGCAGCACGGAAACAGACCCTTCGTCCAACTCGTCCGTGCCAACAAGATTTCCAAGATTAATCTCGTCTCATTTGCCAGCATTTGGCCCATAACCCTCTAGAAACGCTTCCTATTCATATACCCATCTAGACGCCTTTAAATATTGTAATTGTACCAGCCTCCACCATTTCCTCTGGCAGCTCGTTTCATACATACATCACCCTCTGCATGAAAATGCTGCCCCTCAGGTCCCTTTAAAGTCTTCCCCCCCTCACCTCAAACTTATACTCTCTACTTCAGGACTCCCATATCCTGGGGAAAATATCTCCGTTATTCACTATACACATGCCCCTTATAAACGTCGAATGGTCACAGACGCTCCAGGTAATACAGACCCAGCCTATTCAACCTCTCCCTGTAGCTCAAAGCCTCTAACCCTGGCAACAACCTCCTAAATCTCTTCCGAGCCCTTTCAAGTTTCACAACACCTTTCCGACAGCAGGGAAACCAGAACTGAGTGCGGTATTCCAAAAGTGGTCTTTCCAATGTCCTGTGCAGCCACAACATTACCTCCAAACTCCTATACTCAGTGTTCTGTACAATAAAGGAGAGCGTACCAAACGCCTTCTTTGCTATCCTATCTACTTGCAATTCCACTTTCAAAGAACTATGAACCTGCTTTCCAAGGTTTCTTTGTTCACCAACACTCCCCACGAATTTACCATTCACCATATAGGTCCTGCCCTGATTTGCCTCATCAAAATGCAACAGCTCATATTTGTCTAAATTAAACTCCATCCGCCACTCCTTGGCCCATCGACTCATCTGATCAAGTATAATTTATATCAAACTTTCTTTCCTCTTATTCCCTAAAAGCTTAAAATCTCCATCCTACACCCTCTGCCTCCATTCTCACTTTGTTGAATCTAATCCCGGTTGTCCTCATCCTGAAGGGTTTGGTTCATGCTGATTAACAGTCCCACATTCAAGGGGGATCTAACTGAAACGTACATAATATTGTACAGCCTGGACAGAGTGGACATTGGGAAGATGCTTTCATTAGGAGGAGAGACTAATACCCATGGGCATAGCCTCAGCATAAAGGGAGAATGGAGATTAGGAGAAAGTTCTTCAGCCAGAGAGTGGTGAATCTATGGAATTCACTGTCACAGAAAGCTGTGGAGGCCAGGTAACTGAGTATGTTTAACACTGAGATAGAGTATCAAGGATTGAGAGTTGCGAGGAGAAAATGGGAGACTGGGGCTGAGAAACGTAACAGCCAGGATAAATTGGGAGCAGTAGACCACTTGATCTTTCCAGCCTGCACCAGCATTAAACACTTCATAACTGGATATGAATACACCTACATCTAGGGTGGATATACTGGAACTTTTCTCACTGGAACATAGGAGATTGAGAGATGACCTGATAGAGGATTATAAAATCATGAGGGATACGGATGAGGTGAACAGCTGGGGGTTTAAAGATCAGGGAGAAATTATTTTGAGGTGAGTAGAAAAAGATTTTATAAAGACAGGACAAGAATTTTTTTTTTAAGAGAGCGGTCTGAGTGCAGAATGAATGTCCAGAGGAAATCATAGAGTCATAGAGGTGCACAGCACAGAAACAGACTGTTTGGTGCAACTTGCCCATGCCGACCAACTATCCCAACCCAATCTAGTCCCACCTGACAGCACACGGCCCCATATCCCTCCAAACCCTTCCTATTCATATTCCTAACCAAATGCCTTTTAAATGTTGCAATCTTACAAGCTTTCACCACTTCTTCTGGCAGTTCATTCAATAAACGTACCATCCTCTGCGTGAAAAAGTTGCCCCTTAGATCTCTTTTATATCTTTCCCCTCTAACCGTAAACCCATGCCGTCTCGTTCTGGATTCCCCCAGCCCAGGGAAAAAACTTCGTCTATTTCTCCTATCCATGCCCCTCATGATTTGGTACATGTACAGTTACAACGTTTAAAAGACATTTGGATAAGTACATGAATACGAAAGGTTCGAAGGTTTATGGGCCAAACACTGGTAGGTGGGACGAGTTTCGTTTGAGAACATACTCAGCATGGACGAGTTGGATGAAGGGTCTGTTCAGTGCTGTCAGACTCTGTGACTGACCTTTACTGGTCTTAAAACCATTTCCTTACCTCTCCCCATAACCATCCACTTCTTTGTTGTTCAAAACTCAGATGAACTCAGCCTTGAATATGTTCAATGACCCCACTTCTGAACTCATTTCCTCTTCGGAATATACCACTTGCCTTGCTCATTGCCGGCTGCATCTGCCCGACAACTGGCATTGACTGGTGTGGAGAGACTCTGAGACCCCTTTGTACATCCATACATCATTCCTGATGAAGGGCTTGTGCCCGAAACGTTCACTGTCCTGCTCCTTAGATGCTGCCTGACCTGTTGTGCTTTTCCAGTGCCACATTTTTCGACTTTCACCTCTCGTCCTCACTTTCTCCACATTCCAATATATCACCATTTAAACAATGCACTGTTTTTTTTTTAAAACAGCAAAGGCTATAACTTCACATTGCGGAACTGCACTTGCCATGTGTTTGCCAATTGAGACACAGACCTGGACCAACTTCGGGAAGAGGCAAAACACTGAGCTCTGAACAAAAACCGTAGCACACTCAAAACGTCGGCTCTGTTTACCTTTCCACAGATGCTGCTCGACCGTTGGCTTCCTGCAGTATTCGCTGTGTTTGTTCTACACAAATGCTGCTTTCCATTAAAGAACTTCAATCCCTGTCCTCTGGTAACAGACCCTAGTCAGTGGCAATAGGCTCTTCTGATCATTAATCTGCCCATTTCCACCACTTCTGCTCCATCATTGCCAACAGCCCCTGGGAATCTCCAGTTAACCTTCTTTGCTCCAAAGAGAACATTCCCAAACTTGGGAAATATCTTCACAAATTTCAAATTCCTCATCCCTGGACATGATGCAAGTGTTACAATGGGGAAGGGTTTTGGGCAAAATATTGTCAGTTAGCAGGTGGAAAAATGTTCAGGAAGTAAAACAGAAATCCCAGTCTCCAGCTTTGTGCATCTTTGGAAACTCTTTGGGAAGTGGAATTCGAGGAGAACGAAGGATGAACTGTTCGACTGAGCAGTGACAGTCCAGACACGTCCCCTTGTTTAAGAGGCCGGGAGATTCTCTGGACAGGAACTGATCTGAGACATTGAAAGAATTCTCTGCACATCAGGAATTCAAACCCCTTCTCGGCTCGGGACCAATGAGAAAATTCGGGAATAGGCAATACACTAAAAGGCTCGCAGGGCGATGGCCCTGGTGTAGAAGGGCTTGTTCCTCGTGACATGGATATGCCTGCAGATGGTGGGATCAGACTGTCCCCATGTCTCCACAATGAATGTCCCAGGCTTTATTATGGAAAAGTAAAACTGATAGAAGACAATGGTAATTCTGGGCGGGGCAGGTTGATTTATGAATTGAATAGTAGCTTCCTCAACGAGACGGTGCGACAGCCCCCCGGGCCTGTCTCTGTGGCGCAATTGGTCAGCGCGTTCGGTTTTTAATCGAAAGGTTGTTGTTTCGAGACCACCCCGAGCCAGAGCGTTTGTTGTTCTCGCTCCTTCCGCTTTCTTGGCTGCGAAGGTGCGCGTTTTTAACGGTGTCAGGAAAATGTTTCCCAAACGGAAATCCTCTCCACTGAGGAAGCACTGAGGGGTTTCTGAATTGATTGAATTTCTAACGTAAAGGACTGCGAATGCTGAGAGTCCGTGACAGAAAGTGAAACTATGGAGAAAGTCAGCAGATTTGGCTGTGCCTGGATGAGAAAAAACGAGTTCTGAAATGTCTCTAATTCTCTTTCCATAGATGCTGCCTGACCTGCTGAGTTACTCATGCAATTTCTGGTTTTGTTTTTAACTGAACGTCCATTTCATCTTTCGGGATGAAACACCCAGACTCGCTATTTGCAGATATTTAACCCTTTCGAAACCTGTGAAGTGTTTGGATTCAATCAAACTCTGCAACGATTCACTCTTTCTCAGCTCCACAGGCAGAGAGACATGGGAAATGAAGCTGTTAGTATGGTTCTGTATTGGTGGGCCGAGTGGTGAATGCGATGGACATGAAATCCATTGCGGTTTCGCCACGCAGGTGTGAACCCTGCCGACTAAAGTTGAGAACTGTCGTTAAAAAGAAAGGGAGATTGCTCCACGGCTTTTTAAAGATGCAAATCGGTGGAGGGTTTGAAATATTTCAATCACGTTGGGACTGGTCGAGAACCTACAACGCACTGCCTGTCAGGGGGAACAAGCAGAAACCCACAGAGCTGCGCTTGAGGCTATGAGCCTCAAGTGTTTGGAAATGAGACGAGAACAGTGAGGGGCGTGAAGTCGTAGTCGAAATGGAGCAGGTACCTGAGGATGAATGTGTTTTATTTGCCAGTGAAAGATACTGCTTCGCAAAGTTGGGCCTGTGGAAGGGAATCAGTGACGGTGATTATCTTTGGTTGTTCACCTTGTGAATGTTCCCATTGCTGCGCATGTCCGTGTTAACGTCAGAATTCTGCAGCATGGCGGCGTCAGGTTCGCACAGGGCCGGGGGCGCAATGGATGACGCATCTGACTCCACCTACTGTTTGAAATGCAGCTCACAGCTTCTTCAAACACCTCAATTAATCTTTCTCATTGTCCTGGAGCCGGTTGGAATTCCTGATCTGCGGGAACGAGACTCTTTTCACTGTCTCGCGTCAGAAAGTGTCCCTGAGAACATGAGAGTCACGTCACAGCGATGTCGGAGGAGGGGAAGCTCAAATAGCCCCAAACGCAGCTCACGGGCACATTTCACTTTCCCCAACTCACCAGCCCAACCACTGCGCCCCCTGGGAGTGGAAAGGGAACAAACACCGAAACCCAGTCTCATATTTGTGAATCTTCAGAAAATAAGAAAACTGTTTATCCCTTCGGATCTTCCATCCTGGGCTGACAGGGGTGATTGTAAATGGCTGTCCAGTCAGTGTCGATTCGTGTTGGTTGAAAAAATCTTCCTCAGCTCATCCAAGCATTTCTTGCCACAGAGAACTGTGCGGCAGAGTTCATGTTTCTATTTCCTTGTATGGTATTTTGTAAATAACATTCGTTTGCTGGTTGTTTGTATTGGGTATTTCAGGTACATTAGCCGCTGTTCAAGTGTGTTGGTAGGTTTGTGGGCCACCATGATGCTGAGAGGTTTGAGTTGTCTGGACATCATTTAACAGATGCATTTAATATAAGGTCATGTGGCTAGGGTTTCTGCACACGTTGTGTCTGCTTGTGTCAATTTGTTGATGAGAAATCGGCAGACTGGGTTTATTGGGTCGGCATAAGTGAGGACTGGAGATGCTGGAAGCCAGAGTTTAGATCAGAGTGGTGCTGGAAAAGCACAGCAGGTCAGACAGCTTCCGAGGAGCAGGGAAATCGACGTTTCGGGCAAAAGCCCTTCATCAGGAATAGAGGCAGGACGCCTCCAGGGTGGAGAGATCAATTGGGGGTGGGGGGCGTGCTGGGGCGAAGGTAGTAAAGAGTAAAATAGCTGAATGGTGGTGGGGATGGAGGTGACAGGTCAGAGAGGAGGATTTAGCGGACAGGTGGGAAGGGAGATTGGCAAGTAGGACAGGTCATGAGGTCACTGCTGAGCTGGAAGGTTGGAACTGAGGTAAGGTGGGGGGAGAGGAAATGAGGAAACTGCTGAAGTCCACATTGATGCCCTGGGGTTGAAGTGTTCCGAGGCGGAAGATGAGGTGTTCTTCCTCCAGACGTGGGGTGGGGATTAGCGTCAATGAAGGAGGCCCAGGACCTGCATGTCCTCGGCAGAGTGGGAGGGGGGTTTGAAATGTTTGGCCTGAGAGCGATGGGGTTGATTGGTGCGGGTGTCCCCGAGATGTGGCTTGACTCTCCAGTCTCCCCAATGTTGTGGAGATCGCATCGGGAGCAATGGGTACAAAAAATTACATTGGTGGATGTACATGTGAAAGTCTTCTTACTACCGTAGCCCGGGTTTGATTCCCGGGCAGCGAAGCAATTTTCAGTAGAGCTACGAAGACGCATCCTCATCTCCCTAGTAGTCTAGTGGTTAGGATTCGGCGGTTTTCCCGCCGCGGCCCGGGTTCGATTCCCAGTCAGGAAAGCAATCTTCGGCGTGTTGATTTGCCAGCCGTTCCTTTTGAATGGGCTGTACAGTTATTTATTGATCTTCATAGTTCCTGGGTGCTGCAGTGTGTAGTGGCTTGTTGAAATAATGTCCTGATTCAGATTTGTTTGTATGTATAGGGATGATTACTTCTGTCGTTAAGTACTTGGTTCGTGTGCGATGTTTTCCTGTAGACGCTGTTTTGAATTTACCATTGACTGTTCGCTCTACTGTGACATCTAGAAATGGCACTTTGTTGTTGTTCTCCTCTTTTATGAATTTTATGCCCATAAGGATATTGTTGATGGTGTTGTAGGTTTCTTCTCATTTGTTTCATTTTTTGATGACAAAAGTGTCATCGCTGTAGCGGACCCAAAGTTTGGGTTTGATCGTTGGAAGGGCTGTTTGTTCGAGTCTCTGCATTATTGCTTCTGCTAGGAATCCTGATACTGGTGGTTTCATGGGCGTTTCGTTGATTTGTTTGTAGGGCTTGTTGCTGAATATGAAGTGGGAGGTAAGGCACAGTTCCACGAGGTT
The DNA here is from genome assembly GCF_037043375.1 of Chiloscyllium plagiosum. Classification (NCBI taxonomy): domain Eukaryota; kingdom Metazoa; phylum Chordata; class Chondrichthyes; order Orectolobiformes; family Hemiscylliidae; genus Chiloscyllium; species Chiloscyllium plagiosum. The sequence goes on from NW_028270165.1 coordinate 59,002,711, forward strand.
GACAGTGGTATCTTTGCTGATGTAGTTGGTGCTGTATTTGTGTCTTTGGTTCTTCGAGTAGTGTCTTCAGTTTTCTTTGGCCACGTTGATGTTAATGAATGTGAACAGAGCTGTTATGTCAAAGGACATCATTATTCCATCCTCTTCTATCTTAGTGTATTTGGTGTTCAGGCATTCTTGGATGGAGTAAATGGAGTGGCGTGAATCTTTGACTTGGTGTTTTAGTCTTCAGTGGAGGCCTTTGACTAGTCTGTATATTGGTGTTCCAAGTCGTGAGATTATGGGCCTGAGGGGAGCTCCTGGTTTGAAGAGGAGGAGAACAACAACAAAGTGCCATTCGTAGATGTCATAGTAGAGCGAACAGTCAATGGGGAACTTCAAACTAGCGTCTACAGAAAAACAACACAAACAAACCAAATACCTAACTGCAGAAGCAATCATCCCAACACCCACAAACGAAGCTGCATCAGGACATTATTTCATTGAGCCACTGCACATTGCAGCACAGAGAAACTACGAAGAGCACAAGAGAAATACGTATATAGTGTATTAAAGGAGAACGGGTACCCAATAGACCCAGTCCGCCGATTTCTCATTGATGCTTCCAAGCTGACTCTCAAAACTTCGGTTTGTCCCTCCATTCTTTCCTGTTTGTTTTTTGTGGGTTTTGAAAGCTTTCACAATCCTCTGACTGAGTATTGGAGTTGGGAAGTTATGTTGTGGCTGTGCAGGACATTGGTTAGACCACTTTTGGAATATTGTGTGCAATTCTGGTCTCCCTCGCATCAGAAGGATATTGTGAAATTTGAAAGGGTTCTGAAGCACCAATGGGTCCACAGATGGGAAGAGGCCATTCTACTACCCTGAGTGTGGGAAGGCCTTCAGTGATCCCTCTGCACTGCTGACGCACCAGTTGGTCCACACCGGGGAAGGCTGTTCTCCGGGCCCAAGTCCGAGATGGCTTTCAGCAGTTCTTCCCCCCTGCTGAGACATCAGTGGGTCCACACTGAGGAGAGGCCGTTCTTCTGCCCCGAGTGCAGGAAGGGCTTTGCTCTTTCCTTCGACCTGCTGGCCCATTGGTGGGTCCACATGGGGGAGAGGTAGTTCAGTTGCCCTCAGTGCAGGAAGGCCTTCAGCAATTCCTCAGCTCTGCTGAGGCACCAGTCTGTTCACACCGGGGAGAAGCCGTTCTCCTGCCCCGAGTGTGGGAAGGGCTTTACCCGCTCCTCCACACTGCTGAAGCACAAGCTGGTCCACACGGGTGGTGGGAGGGGGAGGCCATTATGCTGCCCTAAGTGCGGGAAGGCCTTCAGGAATTCCTCCGCCCTGCTGAAGGAACAGGGTGTCCACACCGGGAGGGGCCTTTCTGCTGGCCCGAGTGTGGGAAGAGGTTCATGTTTTCCGCAACTTGCGGAAGCACCAGCGTGGGCACCAACGCTCCCAGCAATCAGATCCCACCCGTGACGCTGCCTTGGGTCACACCCCAGGACTGAACCTCATGCCAGGTCTGACAGTGGGTGCAGTGGGAGAGTAGATGGGCTGTTTTGTTTCCTGCTGGACTGCAATTGTCTCCCCCACGCCCCACAATCACAACCCCATGATGGCACAGGGCTAGCACTGCAGCTGCATGGCACCGGGAACCCAGGAATAATTTCACCCTTGGGGGTCTGTGTGCAATCTATGGAGTGTAGGAAAATGGATCTGACTGGGTTACTCTTCGCAATATTAGTGCAGACGTGTTGGGCTGAAGTTCCCACATTGCTGAAGTTCAACCATCCTATGAGCTTTGCTTTCAGTGGATACTGCTGCTCATTGAGCCCGGGACTGCACATTGCAAATGAAATGATCCAGAGAAACCTAAGACCGCAAGACCATCAGAGCAGAAGTTAGGCCATTCAGCCCGTCGAGTCTACTCTGCCATTCGTTAGTGACAAAAGTAGTGCAGATGAGATTAGCTACAGTGTGGAAACAGTCCATTTGTGCCAACAAGTCCACAGCGACCCTCCGAAGAGTAGCCCATCCAGACCCATTTACCTCTGACTAATGTACCTAACTCTATGGGCAATTAAGCATGGCCACTGCACATGACCTGCACATCTTTGGTTTATGGAAGAAAACAGGATCACCCAGAGAAAACCCACGCAGATACTGGCAGAATATGCAAACTCCTCACAGACAGCCGCCCAAGGGAGGAATCAAACCTAGGTCTCCAGCGCTGTGAGGCTGCAGTGGTAACCACTGAGCCACTACATATTGCACCCCGAAGTAAGCAAGCAGGAGGTTGGGAGAATACAGCAAGCCAGGCAGCACCAGGATGTGGAGTAGTCGGCGTTTTGGGTATTAACCCTTCTTCAGGACTGAAACGTTGACGTCTCTATGAGAAACAGGATTTACAGGAATGTTGCACCCTGGTCAATGTACAGCGTGCTGACTTTTAATCTGATTTTCCAACAGTAAAGGAAAACTGTCAAAGCCTATTCAGTGCACTTTGAGTACTCAATGCCTTGCTGTTATAATGCAACGTTTTGTTTTATTGACAGATGACATGTATTAAAACAATTGATAATTTGACTACAGGAGGATTTGAGCTACAGGGAGAGGCTGAATAGGCTGGGGCTGTTTTCACTGCAGCATCGGAGGCAGAGGAGTGACCTAATAGAGATTACAGAATCATGAGGGGCATGGACAGGATAATAGACAAGGTCTTTTCCCTGGGGTGGGGCAGTCCAGAACTAGAGGGCATAGGTTTAGGGTAAGAGGCGAAATATATGAAAGGGACAACTTCTTCATGCATAGGGTGGTATATATATGAAATGAGCTGCCAGAGTATATGGGTCAGATGCTGTCAAATGGGACTCGATTAATTTAGGATATCAGGTCAGCATGGACAAGTTGGACCAAAGGGTCTGTTCCATGCTGTTCGTGTCTCTGACTACTGGTACTGATGTAAGTTTAAAATAGAGTCCAAGTAACTTTGAATAGTTCAATCTTGTTGAGCTCACCTCCTCAAAAGTATCAAATGAATCCCTCTGAGCGATACTGTTTAAACATGCTGAGTTGGACAAAGTATCCCATCAAATTCAACACAAACCCAGAGTTGAAGAAGTCAGAAGTCAGAATACCAAGGAGACCAAAACTGGTCACAATATTCCAGGTGTAGCCTCATCAACGTCCTGTATACCTACAACAGAACTTGCCAACATCTATACTCAATTCCATAATTGATGAAGGCCAGTGTGCTGAAACCTTTCATCACTGCCTTGTGTACCGATGTAATCAGGGATATAGGACCTACTTTAAACTGATGCACAATCCAGCTGCTAGGAGCCCAAGTGCAGAGTAGTGCTGCGTGAGTGTGCTGGGCAGATAACCCAGAGGTCGACGGGTCAAAACCGTGTGATGCTATTGCTCAATGTCTCCGTAAGTTTTCATTTAAAAAGGTGCTCTGTTCTGTATCTTGCCTTTGCATCCGCTTCCCAAAGTTTCTTTAGTGGAGAAGTGGCAGTGGCAACAATCCCCCGGAGCTGGAGGAAGGTCCGAGCTCCAAAAAGCGGGGGGTAAGGCTGGAGGTTGGATTTGCTCAAGGCTTGTATCTATTAACTTATTCACATGGTACCTCCTGTACGGTGCTATGGTTTACATTAAAACCGGAGGATCATATCAGAGTGTTTATATTTAGCAGTGGTAGTTCGTAAAATGCACTCCCTGGAGGAGCACCCTCTATGATGCTGCATTTCTTGCCTTATGCCCTTCGCCCATTTCTTATCTTCCATCTTGATTTTATATTTTTTTTGGTCAAATTAATTTCATATTAATCAGTCTTGGAATTCACTGTGTGTTATTAATTTGTTTGTTCGAATATTGTAAGTCAAAATTAATGGTGTAATTTCATTTCTGATGTCAGAGTTTGACATTGAATGTGCAGGTGTGAATTCCAGTAAGTTGTGAAAATAAGTGGAGAACTTGTGGTTTTTAACAAAAAGAGCAGTTCACTGATATTCATGGCATTGTCTCATTTGGGAGTGAGGATTTTAATTTGAACAACAAACCGTTTCATGCAGTCACCCAATTTAATTAAAATTTTCTTTAATTTAGTTAAAGAAATTAACTCTGGCAGGCTAAGATTTATGCTACTTATTTATAAGATTATGTCCATTGCTCGCAATATGGTCTCATCCACATTCGGGAAACTGGACGCCAACTAGCGGAATGTTTCAGTGAACAGCTCTGGGACTCTGAAACTAAACGACCGACCGCCCTGTGGCTGAACACTTTACATCCCCCTCGCATTCCACCAAGGACATGCAAGTCCTGGGACTCCTCCACTGCCAAACTCTTGCTACCCGACGCTTGTCGGAAAAACACCTCATCTTCTGCCTTGGGACCCTCCAACCACATGGTATCAATGGAGATTTCATCAGTTTCCTCATTTTCTCTCCCCCATCTTGTCCCAGATCCAACCTTCCAATTCAACACAAACCTCTTGACCTGTCATACCTGTCCACCTAGCTTCTCACGTATTTGGACCACCTTCATCTCGGACCTATCACCATCAATCCCTACTTCTATTTATCTATTGCACTCAAAGCTACCTTCCCTCCAGCCCCAATTCCTTCCCATTTATCTCTCAGCCCCCTTGGGCCACCCTTTATTCCTGATGAAGAACTTATGCTCTAAACCAAAACTATGATGAAACAACATCCTCAACAAATAGGAAATAGCTCCCAAGTCAGATTTCATTCCCTCTTCTGTTTCACAGTTCTTTCAGAAATAAGAAATGTATTTTTCTTCCACGAGAAAGTGGTCTTCCACTTTCCGCTGTCTTATTATGCTACACCACTACTTCAGCCACCTTTTAAGAATCCTTTCAACCTGGTTTTCTAACAATCCTGGAGGTGACCAAATGCAAACATTTCACTCCTCCTCAATGTCCCATTTCTCCTCCTTTGAGCCAATTTGTCATGTTGTGTATGTTACAAGCAGGGCTTGTAACATAGACAACATTAAGAAGGGCTTATGCCCGAAACGTCGATTCTCCTGTTCCCTTGATGCTGCCTGACCTGCTTCGCTTTTCCAGCAACACATTTTCAGCTATGTTACAAGCAGCCGAGTGCACTTGGTTTCTGAATTGTAATTTGGCTATTGAAAAGATCAGGATTAATATTTATCGATGGCTAGCTGTGTTTGCTCTAACTGTAATTGTCCACTAATATGATGTCTTTTGTTCCACCAAAACTGGAAACAATGATCTGTGTTTATATTGCAGTCGGATGTAGAAAATCATCCCAGCGATCTTCACGTTATTATAGTTTACTGAGGCCAGAACAGCATTGCGTGGCAGTTTGATGTGACTCACACTTGGATGGAATGAATGTAGATTGCTGAGAAGTCAAAATGGCAGAGTCTCTGGCCACAATCGATCTGTCTGGCTTGATTACATGAGTGGCGGCTCTTCAAGAGCAACTTCCACTCCATCACTTCAACCAGCAAGAGGAGATAAGTGTGAACACCACATTCCGACTGTGACATATACGCATTGCTTCGATGTTATTGATCAAAATCCTGGAACTCGCTCCTGAACCTTTATTATAGACCACAACATATTTGTGAAGCAATTTAAGAGGCAGCTCACCATCACTTTTTCAAGAACGGTTTGGGAAGACTTGGTTGCAGAGCCAATGATATGCACATGATGTTGGAGACAGTCTAATCGTATGGATAGATGATTGGCTAACCATGATACAGTAGGGATAAGGGGCATGTTCAGGATCGCAACTTGTAACTAGCATTGTGCCACAGGGATCAGTGCTGGGGCCAAAATTATTTACAATATGTATATGAATTACTTGGATAAGTAAAGTGAATGTACTCTTCCCAAGACTGCAGTAGAGACAGTTGATTGGAATGCAGGTGGTGAGGATGACATGCAGAGGGATATCGACAGGTTAAGCAAATGAGCAAAACCTTGGCCGATGGATTAGAATGTGGGAAAATGAGGTTGTGCACTTTGCCGGGAGGAAAAGTGCTGAATGTTAAATGGAGAAAGCTGCTGAATAGGAGGATTTGCAAGCTCGCATCCATGAACACTTCATCCAAGTTCAGTGAGTAATAGGGAAGGCAAATGGAAGGTTGGCCTTTAAATGGAGTATAAAAGTACGGAGGTTATAGTGAACCTTTCTCGGACACCAATCAGGCCACAACTGAACACTGGGAACAGTTTTGGGCCTTTTAGCTCAGGAAAGATGCACTGGCATTGGAAGCAGTCCAGAGAAGGTTGACCAGGATAATATCAGGGATGGAAATAATGTCTTATGAGGAGAAATGATTAGGTTGGGCCTGTGGTTAATAGAAGTTAGAAGATTTCAAGGTAACCTTATTGTCACAAATAAGATTCTGAGGAGACGTGACAGGCTAGATGTGGGAAAGTTTACCCTTGTGGGTGAGTTTAGAACCAGAGGGAATAACCTGCAAATAAGGGATTGCATGTTTAGGACAGCTGTTGACCCTGGATTGATAAGTGCATTCAAAACAGATTTTTTTTTTAAAATCAGAAAGGGAATTGATGGTTATGGGGAAACAGCGGGAAAGTGAAGTTGATGTTTACCAGAACAATAGTGGGAGACAAAGTGCGACATCCCATGAATGAATAAAAGAAAATATTCAGGAAAAAAATTGTCATTGAAGGGAAGATTGGGATCTAGTGATAATGGTTGAGCAACCCAGAGATCTAGGTCTTCTGAGAACACAAATTGAAATCCCATCATGGCAGCCAGTGTAATTTACGTTCAACTAATAAAAAGACCTGGACGTGAAAGTTTCTCTCAGTCCTGGAAACCAGAAAACCGTTATTCACTAAAATAATGAATTGCAGATGTTGGGGATCAGCAACAAAAGGCAAAATTGCTGGGGAAACGCAGCAGGTCTGGCAGCATCTGTGGAGAGAAAACAGTTAATGTTTTGAATCCAGCCACGTTTTGAAGGACCACTGGACTCAAAGCAGGAACACTGTTCTCTCTTAATAGATGCTACCAGAGCTGTTGTGTTTCTCCAGAAACTGTCCTTTTTTAGGACAGGAAATCTACCATTCATGAACCCTGCATGCATGTATGAACGTGTGTGCGCGCGTACACACACACACACACACACACACACACACACACACACACACACACACACACACACACACACACACACACACACACACACACACACACACACACACACACACACACACACACCTTGTGACTCCAGACCGACTATAATGTGGTTGACTCTCAACTGCCTTCTAGCATGTAGTCACAATTACTCTGTTCAAGGGTCATGAGGGACAATGAGCAAATGTTGGATGTGCTCGGAATCATCACATCCCACAAAATGTTTTCTCATAACTGAAAAGAAACATAGTTTAATGAAGGACAGCCAAAGCAAACTGCTATGGGAAAGTCATGCCCAACTAACATGATTTGCTTGTAGTTATATTTTTTAAAGTCCTCTTCAGAGAGGACATTGATTACACCACTGTTGGAATACTGCATGCAATTCTGGGCTCTCTGCTACAGGAAGGAGGTTGTGAAACTTGAAAGGGTTCAGAAAACATTTGCAAGGATGTTGCCAGGGTTGGAGAGGTTGAGCACCTGGAAGAGGCTGAATCGATTTGGGTCATTTTCCCGGACGTTTTGAAGGGTGAGGGGTGACTTTATGGATGTTTACAAAATCATGAGGGCATGGATAGGGTAAATAGGAAAGGTCTTTTACCTGGGGGTGGGACAGTCCAAAGCTCGATTGCATAAGTTTAAAGTTATTGGCAAATGGAGTCTAATATAGATAAGTATGAGGTCTTACATTTTGTATAGTCAAATCAAGGTTGGATTTACATGGTGAATGGTAGGACCTTGAGTGTAGATGAACAGAGGGATTTTGAAGTTCAGGTTTTGGCACACTGGATTTCATCAGTGATGGCATTCAATATAAGACACCAAATTAGAAGAGAGATATGCACCAAATATGAACGTCTACCAACAAGCACCAAATCTGTTTCATGTGCAGTATTTTGAACCAAGAGATCTAGGGTTGCGGGTTATTAGCTCCTAGAAAATGAAGTCGTGGGTAGACGGGTGGTGAGGAGGGTTTTGGCATGCTTGCTTTCATTGGTCAGAGCATTGAGCACAGGATTTGGGACAACTTGTTGCAGCTGTCACACATGCCACACAACAACGATAGGCGTGGCCCTACCCCCCCCCCCCCCCCCCCCCCCTCTGACGGGCTGTCCCTTTGAATATCTGGGGGATATTCAACCCACCTGCCTGTGTTTGGCTCATGTGCCTTCCAACCTTTCTTACTCGTGTACTTATCCAAACAACTTTAAACATAGTTTAATGAAGGACAGCCAAAGCAAACTGCTATGGGAAAGTCATGCCCAACTAACCTGATTTGCTTGTAGTTATATTTTTTAAAGTCCTCTTCAGAGAGGACATTGATTACACCACTGCATTACCACAGATAACATTACCTGCATCCACCACTTCCTCTGACAGTTCATTCTACACAAGAACCACCTTCAATGTAAAAAACGTTGCCCCCCAGTCCTTTTTAAATCTTCTCCCTCTCATCTCAAAAATAAACTCCCAAATTTTGAACTCCCCTACCCTTCGGGAAAAGACACTGGTTATTCAACTTATACTTGTCCCTCATGACTTCATAAACCTCCATAACCTCCACCCTCAACCTTCCACACTCCAGTGAAAAAAAGTCCCAGCCTATGCCGTCTATAAATCATTCTGGCAACATGATAGTTAAAAAAGGTGACCTTTAAGAATTGACTGAAAGGGCAGTGAAGATTCAAACAGCTGACAGTGGATCTGAAATCACATGTAGATCAGATCAGGTTCGGACAGCAGGAAGCCATATACGTTTTTACAACAAACTACAACGATTTCATCATTAGACTCTTAATTCCAGATTTATATTGAAATCAGATACCACCATCTGCCGTGGCAGGATTTGAACCCAGGTCCCCAGAACATTACCTGGGTGAATAGTCTGGTGATAAAAAAAGTCGGCCATCACTTCCCCTGAACACAGTGGCTTATTGTGTTTTGATGTAACAAAAGGTCAACAGGTTTCAGAAGCTGCTAAGTTGTTGATATTACACAAGGGAACATCAGCACTCTCAGTAATGGCACATACTGAAGCCAGGACCCTGTTTCAGAGGCAAGGGCTCGGGAACCATAAGAAATAGGAATTGGAAAATGCCATTCAACCCCTTGAGCCTGCTTCTCCATTCAATAGGATTGTGGCTGATCTGACATTCCCCACATGCACATTCCTGCCCTTTTCCTGTAAATGTTCATCCCCTGACTGATAACTAATCTATCGATCCTAGTTTTAAATGTGGCATGAAGGCCACCTCCCCTGGGTTGGGAGGTGGGCTCAGGTCGACCCTGGGGACTAAAACAATGGTTTCAGACTTCACAGTATTCAACTAAGGGAATGTTTATAGTTGATAGTTAAAAATTCCTGAAGAAGGGCTCATGCCCGAAACGTCGATTCACCTGCTCCTTGGATGCTGCCCGACCTGCTGCGCTTTTCCAGCAACACATTTTCATCTCTGATCTTCAGCATCTGCAGTTCTCACTTTCTCCTAGAGAATCCCATGGAGTCTTCCAGAGTGACGCAGGGGTAGAGCACGGAAACAGACCCTTCGGTCCAACTCGTCCATGCAGCCCAGATATCCTAACCTTTTCTTGTCCCATTTGCCAACACTTGACCCAAATCCCCATAAAACCTTCCTATTCATATACACATCCCGATGCATTTTAAATGCTGTAATTATACACCCTCAATCACTTACTCCAGCAGCCCCTGCCGTACATGCATCATCCTCTGCGTGACAAGGTTGCCCCTTAAGTCCCTTCTATATCTTTCCCCTCCCCTCCCTAAAACTATGCCCTCTAGTTCTGGATTCCCCCATCGCAGGGAAAAGAACTTGTCCATTTGCCCTATCCATATTCCTCATGATTATATAAACCTATATAAGGTCACCCCTTAACCTCCGACGCTCCAGAGAAAACAGTCTATTCAGCCTCGCCCTATAGCTCAACACTCCAACCCTGGCAACATCCTTGTAAATCTTTTCTGCACCTTTTCTAGTTTCATAACATCTTTCCGATAGGAAGCAGACTAAAATTACATGCAATATTCCAAACGTGGCCTGACCAATGTTCTGTACAGTGGCAACATGAGCTCCCAACATCTATCCTCGATGCTCTGACCAACAAAGGAAAGCACACCAAACGCCTTCTTTACTATCCAATCTGCCTGCTTCTCTACATTTAAGGAACTATCAACCTGAACTCCAAGGTCTCTTTGTTCAGCAACACTTCCAAGGAAGTTACCATAAAGTGTAAAAGTCCTGCTCTGATTTGTTTTTCCAAAATGCAGCACCTCATATTTATCTACATCAACCTCCATCTGCCACTTCTCAGCCCATTGGCCCATCTGATCAAGGTCCCGTTGTAATCTGAGGTAACCTTCTTTGCTGTCCACTGTGCCAATTTTGGTGTAATCTACAAACGTACTAACTATACCTCCTCCACTTACATACAAATCATTTATATAAATGACAAAAAGTAGCGGACCCAGCATCTATCCTTGTGACACACCATTGGTCACAGGCCTTCAGTCTGAAAAGCAACCCTCCATCACCACCCTCTGTCTTCTGCCTTCTAGCCAGTTCTGTATCCAAATGGCTAGTTGTCCCTGCATACCATGAGATTAAACCTTGCTCACCAGTCTCCAATGAGGAACCTTGATGAACGCCTTCCGGAAGTCCATATAGATCACGTTCATCGTTCTACCCTCATCAATCTACTTTGTACTTCTTCAAAAGACTCCATCATGTTCGATAGACATGATTTCCCGAGCATAAAGCCATGCTGACTATCCCAAATCAATTCTTGCCTTTCCAAGTACATGCAAATCCTATCTCTCAAGATTCTCTCCAAAAGCTTGCCCATCACGGATGTCTGGCTCACCGGTCTATAGTTCCCTGGCTATTCCTTACCACCTTCCTTAAATAGTGGCACCACGTTAGCCACCCTCCAGTCTTCCAGCACCTCACCTGTGACTATTGATGGTGCAAATATCTCAGTGAGAGCCCCAACAATCACTTCCCCGGTTTCCCACAGACTTCTAGGGTACTCCTGATCAGGTCCTTGGGATTTATCCACTTTTATGCATTTCAAGATATCCAGCAATATCTCATCTGTAATATGGCCATTTTTTCAACATGTCACCATCTATTTTCTCACATTCTCTCTCTTACATGCCCTTCTCCACAGTAAACACTGATGCACCCCACCCTGTTCCGTGGCCAACATCTCTGTCTCAGGTTTGCTGTAGTGTTCTAGCGAAGCACAAGCAGAACGAAGAACACCGAATATTTCACTTGGCGACATTACATCCATCTGGTCCCAATATCGAATTCAATAATTATAGGGCCGGAAATCCACAGTATCCTCGTCCCTTGCACACACACCAAGCCTTGTTATTACATAGTCTGTCATTACATACTACCCATTCTTAGCCACGAACAGTCTACATTCACCCTCCCACGCAGATCGTTATCAACTCCCTTTCCTGTCCAACAGATCTTCCCTCTCTTTGAGCTCTGTCCTGATCTATCATTTACTGCATCCGCCTTCTTCCCACGTTATCTCCTGCATATAAACCAACGTTTCCCAATCACCATCAGTTCTGTGGAAGGGTCACCGGCAACGACTGTTTTGTTTGTTTCTGAAATACAGCATCTGCAGTTCTTTCAGCTTTTTATTGAGGTAGAGTTGGAAATTATTTCGAGAGACAGCAGGAGAGGGGGGAGAGACAGAACAGACATGAACTGTTTATCTCTGTTATTATTCATAACGTAAAATCATTGCAGTGCGACCACTTCCCTTAAACATGAATAGACGAAGCAGCCGTCCGTGTGTTTGTGGCGCAACCGTAGCACGTCTAACTCCAAATCAGAAGATTGCGTGTTCAAATCACGTTACGCTTACTCCAGTCAATTTCTTACATTTCAAATCAAGAAAGGAGTACGTTCACTCCGTATATCTGTTGAGCCAAATCTTCTTTACGGAAACTTTCGATCACACGTGAACCTTTGCTGTCTGTTTGATTTGTGAACACAGTGTCAGGGAGGTGGTGTGCCCATTGTTTGGGCAAATGCTCAGCTGCCCCAGTTCATCACGGGATTTAAACACAGCCGTCTCCCTCTGGGCAGCCGCTTCGTTTCGTTGGGGACAGCGCGGTGTGAATGACATCATATCGATATGTTTACAACATAATCCAGAGACTCCCAGCTTTATGTTTCAATCTATCAGGAGAGTGACAGCGAGTTCAAATAGAAATGTTTCCCACCAACAGCAAATTCTTTCCTCTCACTGGTCACAGTTAAAATTATCTTTATTCAACAGGAGAAGCGGAAACGCTGGTCTGACGGTCTCTCTCCACATTAACGGTGAGCCTGAATTTTATAAACGGTGTCAGTAAAATCCAGTGGCGGGCACTGATTAGGTTCAATCGATTTTTTTGCCAAGCGTAATTCACCGAGAGGGTGCTGCTGTGTGAAACAGCGTGGGGAATTAATGCAGGGCCTCCTGCGCATGGGACACTCCGCAACTGATGTGTTTCACCTTCACCAGTTTATTCCTATCTCGGAGAAGAGAGGTTTGATGATTCGGATCATAGCAGTCAGACAGAGGACAGGAGAAGAGCACTCAGACCTTCACAAGCTTGTCACCACAGCTGGGTCATCGTGGCCCGTGTATCAGTATGGGATAGTAATCTGCATCTACTGACTGGAAGCACAGCAAATTGGAGTGCTGCTGGGACTGTCACACAGGAGAAAACGGCTTCGACCTATCAACTGGAGTGGCTTCCAATGCGCAACTCCGCTCACCTCAACTGAATAACTGTAAACAAATTACTCAGTGATTCAAAGGAATACTCGGTTTTGAATCTGCATTGTGGCATGTACCTTCGAGAATGATGTCAAAACACCTTCATTGCTGTGATGGAGTACACAGTTGGGCAGACTGTACCCGTTGTCAAATTTCCTACGTTCTGTTGGTCCAACTCCGATTTCACTCAGAATCACAAAATGTGTGACAGCGCAGACTGAGGCTGCGCAGCCCACCTTAGCTCTGCTGGCTCAACACAATATGTAAAGACGTGTCTCATTCTGTCGCCTTCTCTCTGTAAATCTGCGTATTGCTACATTGAACATGCCCACCGAATTCCCTTTTGTGTCCATTGAATCTACCTCTTGATCACTGTCATACAGGACCTTACTGACCCCACTCCCTGTGTGAAAACGGTCTTCCTAATGTCACTTTTGCTTATTTTCCTGATGACTTTCAATCTCTGCCAAATCATTCTCGATCCTTTCAGGCCTGGGAGCATTTTCCCTGCGTTATTTCCTCTGTCTAAAACCCTCATGAAGTGGAAAACTTCAATCAGGCCAGCTTTCAGCCTTCTGTTCACCAAAGACAACTGCCCCAATTTTCCAATCTACCTTCATGACTGACATTTCACGTGCACGGTACCATTCATTTCAACCAGTTCGGCGCTGTCTCCAATCACTTCACTTCCCCGCTTCCGGAAGTATCACACTCAGAATTGAGCGTAATACAGGTGGAGGTTTCATTCAGACTCGGATTGCGCGGGCGAAAAATCTGCAATACTTGTTTTCACTTTGAGCAAGTATTTCCCTGTGCAGTGTTCTCTGCACTGGTACCTCTGTCCCATACCTAATTCAGGCAGTACCATCTGATTTAACGAAGCGGCTTTTTGAGAAAACCGACCCGGCATTTTTGCTCAGGTCAATTTAAGAAATGGGGGTTCGTCTGGGATTGGAACCCGGTACCTCCCACACGTCTGTATAAGCTGGAAAACCCAAAGCTAGCATCATACCCCGAGACCAACGAGCCAAAAACCATGTGCACGCCCAGCTCCTGAAGCAACTAGGAGTTGCTCAGCACGAAATACATTGTACATTGCTCCCAGAATTACAAGCAGCAAAGAGTTTCAAGAACATCTGCTTCTCATTCTGTCTTACTGCTCCCAGGACGCTGCTGTTTGTCCCGTCCCCAGGAACCGGGCTGTCTCCACTGGTGGATAATTGAACCACTTCGTTTCTACTTACAAGCTGTGCTGGTGGAAGGCAGAGCCCATTCACTCTTCTGCTCTCTCTCTCACTATTATCTGAGGCAGGAGAAGTCAGTTACAGTCATGCGTAGGAAATGGGCAACTTTGAACTTGTTCCAAAGGTCCTGTTAACGGAGAGATAGAAAGATGCTGTGCTGCCGGGACAGAGGGAAATGGACACCGGAGACACTTCCCTCAGGTAAATTGATATGAGTGCATTTTTGTGCAGCCTGCTTGGTGTTCAGAATTTGTCTTGACACAGCAATCCTGCAGAAAGTCTTTTCTTACACGGGTGTCGGTTTCTTTACTGCAGGAATGGACCAAACCAGCAAATCATGTGTTACAACTTCACCGGTTCATTGCCATCTGAGAGAAGAGGTTTAACACTTGAGATCAGAACACACTGACAGAAAACTGGACAAGACAACTCAGAGCTTCACAAGTGTGCCAGAGCAACTGTGTAAATTTGACTTGTGTATCAATGTGACATATCTACCTCAGATACCCTAAGTTTTGGGAAGCAGATGACAAGGCAAGGAAAAGAACAGAGTGGCGTTGTACGGGAAAGCTGCTAAAAATGACATTTAGTGAATAGGAGAAAATGGTTTCGCTTCTGGGTTATGACCCCAGCATGCACCCACTGCGCCATTCTCCTGCATTGCACCGTAGCTTTTCCAGAGAAGTATTCAGCTTTTCATCTGGCGTGTGACTTGCATGTTCGACAATGACGTCAAAAGATCTTCACTGCTGTAGTGTCATGTGCTGTTGTGCAGACATGTCGCCAATGTGCAAATACAAACTCAGAGAGTAATGTACACTGGAGACTCTGAGCTAGCTGAAACTTGCTCAGTGTGAAATACATTCCACATTGCTCCAACAATTGCAGCAGCAGAGTGTCCAGAACATCTGCTTGTCCTTCTGTCCCCGTGGCGCTGATGTTTGTCTCATCCCCAGGAACTGGACTCTCTCCACTGGCAGTTAATTAAACCAATTTGTTCCTACTTGCAAGCTGTTCTGGGGGCGGGGGAGGAGGGGGGTGGAGATTGGAAGAGTCCATTCGCTCTTCTGCTCTTTCTCTCAATCCCTTGGGGTGAGAGGTGTCAGTTTCACTAATGCGTGGGAAGTGAGCAACATTGATTGTGAACTTGCTCCAAAGGTCTGTTATCGGAGAGATAGAAAGATGCTGTGCTGGTGGATCAGAGAGAAATGGACACCGAAGATTCTTCCCTCAGGTAAATTCATATGAATACATTGTTGTGCAGCCTGCTTGGTGTTCAGAACTCGTCTTCACGCAGCAATCTTACGGAAAGTCTAGCGCAAAGTGGGCATCGCTTTCATCGCTGCGACCACGCAGCAGTTAACATCTGAGCCCCAAGTGTGCCAGATGAAGAGAATCCGAGTGAAACCTTCACTCACTGAGAGTCATCCCCACGGCCCTGAGCTGCGGGACTGCAGGCAGTCCAACACGGAAGGGACGGTTAAAAATGAACGTTGTTGCTCCCTCAGTCTGTCTATCCCAGAGATAGGCAGTGGGACGGCATAAACGCGTAGCATCATTCTCCCGCTGACAGAGGCGGTTCAGCCCATCGAGTCACGGTGACTGTCTGTCATTTGTCTCTCCCTCTGAGGTTATTCACAATCGGTGATATCTATCCTAATAGTAAGGGACTGTGTCTGAGTGGTGATACGGTTTCTGACATGCTGATGGTCTTGTCATTCACGTCCGACCCTGCGTGGCAAATTACTGCAGGGAATGGACGAAACCGGAAGACATGCGTTTCAACTTTATCAGCTGATTGGCATCTCAGAAAAACGGTTTTGCGAATCAGTTCATAGGAAACCGATGAAGAACAGGAGAAGACCACTCAGACCACCAAAAGGCATATTACTTGAACTGTGTGAGGTTCGCGAGTGTACCGGTATGATAGAGGGCATTTAGACACTCAGGAAGTAGGTGCAAAGGCAAGATACAGAACAGAGGACAGCACCATTACAAAAGGAAGCTTCACAAGGAGACATCGAGCAAAAGCAGAGGATGGCTTCGATCCATTGACCTCTGCGTTATGGGCCCAGCACGCTCCCGTTTTCCACAGGTCCCTTCAGCCTTTCGTCTGGCATGTGGCATGCACGTTCGAGACTGATGTCAAAGATCTCCACTGCTGTCATGTAATATGCTAGTGCGCAGACGTATGGAGGCTGTGGAAACATAAACTTTTTTCTCACTTCCCACATTCTGTTGGTCGAACTGTGATTTCATTCTGAATCACAGCCTGTGTCACAGCGCAGACGGAAGCCATGCGGCCCACCTTTGCTCTGCTGGTTCGACACAGTAAGTAAATGTGTGTTTCTATTCATATCATTAGCTTGCCTTCTCCGTGTATTTCTGCATATCGTTACTTTAAACATGACCACCGAATTCCCGTTTGCGTCTATTGAATCTGCCCCTTTGTCAGTGTCAGTTATGGATTTGCTGACCCTAACCACTACCTGTACGAAAGCATTCTTCCTAATGTCACTTTTAGTTCTTTTCCTCATGACTTTAAAACTCTGCCGAATCATGGCCGATCTTTTCAGGTGTGGGAGCATTTTAACTGCATTACTTTCTCTGTCTGGACCTCGCATGACTTGGAAAGCTTCAATCAGGCCAGATTTCAAACTTATGTTCTCCGAGGAGAGCTATCCTAATTTTCCAAACTACCTTCATCGCTGACATTCCTTAAATACGGCACCATTGACGTCAATGCAATATGCTATCCTTTCACTTCCCTGCATTCTGCTTAAGTTGTACTCCAAGCAGCCCAACCTAGTTTAGCCAAGGTGCTTTTTGAGAAAATCCACTCTGGCACATACCAGGAAACGCAGGCTTATCCAGAATTTGAACCCTTGTGGATCTCTCACAAGCCTGCGCAGTATAAGACCCAAAGCGAGAATCATACCCAGAGACCAACGAGCACCACAGACACAGCGTAAGCACCCCCGCTCTACCTCTTCAACCAGCTGAGTCTTGCTCAGTGTGAAATACATTTGACATTGCTCTGAGAATTGCAAGCGACAAAGAGTTTCCAGACCAGCTGCTTCTCATTCTGTCTCCCTGCTGCTGTTTGTCCTGGGCCCTCTCTACTGGCAGAAAGTCAAACCATTTTGTTTCTAAACTTTTCTGTAACACCGGAGTGACCAGTGACAAGAAATTCCCTCCTCAACACAGGATACAGACAACAACAGAAGACCACTCAGACCTCCACGAGGGTGTCATCTCTATTGTGCACAGGGGGCCAGTATATCAATGTGAAATATTTATGTCGAAGTGTTTTGGGAAAGAAATGAGAAGGCGAGGTGCAGAACAGTGCGCCGTTATACAGGAAAGCTGCTAAAGACGACATTGACTGAATTGGAGAGATGGTTTCCCTTCAGTGTGATGCTCCCATCACGCACGCGCAGACATATCGCCGTCGTGCAAATATAAACTCTGTCTAAATTCCCACGTTCTGTCTTTTCGAACTGTGATTTCGCTCAAAAGCACAAAATTTCAACACTCACAATGTTCAAACTTTAACAAAGTACTCATAGATATATTTAGCGAACATCTGGAAGAAATTCTTCCAAACTTACCTGGGGAATTTCGGTTTGAGGGCTCTTGAACTTTAAGTAAAAGGAAGGGAAATTTGCCTCGAGATTTTGTAATGTGGAGATGTGTTCCCCATGTTAACTGATAGTGGTTCGCCATCCCAGTGCTTCCCGATGCAGGGTTGCCCTGACCCACAGGGAGGTTTCTTTGATAAACTGTCCTGTAGGCTTCCAGTGTCACCATGACGTCATATTGCGAGCCCCCGGCGATGGCCTGCAGCTGCTGTGACACAATAATGATGCTGGCCCCAGAACATGAATACGAATTAGTTCATGAGTCACGTGGTACTGAATCATTCTATGGAAAGTTCTTTCAACTCTACCGATTTATATATGAGAAGAGGTAAATGGGCAGGGTTACCCCTCGGGTCCACTCTTCCTTCACTCGCAACACTCCACACCCACCTCCCATTGTCCCAAAGCACTTTACCCCGCAACCGACGAATGTGTAACATCTGCCCATTTATCTCCTCTACCCTGAATATCCAAGGACTCGAACATACCTTCCAGGTAAAGCAGAACTTTACCTGCACATTTGCCACAAACTAGTCTACTGCATTCGTTGTTCACAGTGTGGTTTCCCCAAAGTAGCATGAAGCATAAACTGGGTGACTGCTTCGCAGAACATCTCGGTTCTGCTCGCAAAAAAAGGCCTTGAGCTTCTGGTTGCCTGTCACTTTAACACGCCACCCTGTTCCCTGGCCAACTGCTCTGTCTCAGGCATGCAGCAGTGTTCCAGCAAAGCTCAGCTCCTGATGGAAGACCACCCACACGAGGCCTTGTTATCACAACATCTGTTGTTACACACGAATTATTGTTAGCCAGGAACAGTCTCCATTAACAGTTAGTCACCCTCCTACACAGATCGTTATTCACTCCTTTGTCCCTCCAATGTTCTCCTTCTGAACTGGTGGCAAAGAGAGCAATGTGGACTGGTATCCCTGAGCCAGCTGTTTGTCCCATCTCCAGGAACTGGGTTCTCTCCATTGGCAGATAATTAAATCATTTTGCTGTTGCGCTGACGTGAGGAGATTGTGTAAATATAATTTTTTTCTAAATTCCCACCTTCCGTTGGTCGAACTGTGAGTTCACTCTGAATCGCAACACGTGTCACAGCGCACATGGAGGCGCACCTTAGCTCTGCTGGTTCTACACAGCAAGTAAATGAGAGTCTCTATTCGTATCATTCCCTTGACTTCTCCATGCCTGTAAATCTCCACATTGTTACATTGAACATGACCACCGAATTCCCTTTTGTGTTCTTGAATCTGCCTCTTTGTCACGCTCAGACAGGGATTTACGGATCCGAACCACTCCCTGTGTGAAAATGTTCTTCCTAATGTCACTTTTACTTTTTTTCCAAATGCCTTGAAATTTCTGCCGATTTTTGGGGAAATTGAAAGGATTCTCATTTCTGCACATGAGGCTGAATTGATTTAATTTCTAACGTAAAGGACTGCGGATGCTGAGAATCAGAGACAGAAAGAGAAACTGCAGGAGAAACTCAGCAGGTTTGGCGGTATCCGCGGGAGAAAACAGAGTTCTGAAATATTGTCATTGATTCTTTTTCCACCGATGGTGCCTGACCTGCTGAGTTTCTCCTGCAATTTCTGTTTTTGCTTTTAACTGAATGTTCATTTCATCTTTCGGAATGAAACAACCAGACTCGCCATGTGCAGATATTTAATCCTTTCGAAACCCGTGAAGTGATTGGATTCAAACAAACTCAGCAATAATTCACTCTTTCTTAGCTCCACAGGCAGAGAGACCTGGGAAATGAAGCTGTCAGTGTGGATCTATATACGTGGGCCGAGTGGTTAATGCGACGGACTTGAGATCAATTGATGTTTCCCCACGCAGGTGTGAACCCTGCCGACTACAAAATGAGAAATTTCGTCAAAAAGAAAAGGAGACTGTTCCCCGGTTTCTTATTTAAGATTCAAATCAGTGCAGGGGGTTGAAATATTTCACTCACATTGGGACTGGTCGGGAATCAGCAACCCACTGCCTGTCAGGGTGGTACAAGCAGATACCCACAGAGCCGCTTTTGAGGCAATGAGTCGAGTATTTGGAAATGAGACTAGAACAGTCAGGGGCGTGAAGTCGTGATCGAAATGAAGCAGGCACCTGAGGGCAAGGGTGTTTCCTTTGCCAGTGAAAGATACTGCTTCACAAAGTTGGGACTATGGAAGGGAAGCAGTGACGGTGATTATCTTTGGCTGTTCACCTTGTGAATGTTCCCATTGCTGCGCATGTCCGTGTTAACGTCAGAACTCTGCAGCATGGTGGCGTTAGATACACACAGGGCCGGGGGCGCAATGGATGACGCATCTGACTCCACCTACCTGTTTGAAATGCAGCTCACAGCTTCTTCACACACCCCAATTCATCTTTCCCATTGTCCTGAAGCCGGCATAAGGTTTGAATTCCCGATCTGCGGGAACGAGACTCTTTTCACTTTGTCGCGTCCGTAAGTGTCCCTGAGAACATCAGAGACAAGTCACAGCGCTGTCAGAGGAGGGGAAGCTGAAATAGTCCCACACGCTGCTCACAGGCACATTTCACTTTCCCCAACTCACCGCCCCAACCACTGCAGCTCCTGGGAGTGGAAAGGGAACAAACACCAAAACCCAGTCTCATATTTGTGAATCTTCCGAAAATAAGAAAATTGTTAATCCTTTCGGATTTTCCAGCCTGGGCTGACAGGGGTGATTTTAAATGGCTGTCCAGTCAGTGTCGAGTCCTTTTGGCTGAAAATATCTTCCTTCTCTCATCCCAGCATTTCTTGCCACAGAGAACTGTGAGGCAGAGTTTATGTATATATTTCCTTGGACGGTATTTTGTAAATAACATTCGTTTGCTTTTTGTTTGTATCGGGTATTTCAGGTACATTAGCCGCTGTTCAAGTGTGTTGGTAGGTTTGTGGGCCACCATGATGCTGACTTGTCTGGACATCATTTAATGTCAGGTAATGTGGCTAGGGTTTCTGCACACGTTGTGTCTGCTTGTGTCAATTTGTTGATGTGAAATCGGCACACTGGGTTTATTGGGTCGGCAAATATGCGGATTGCAGATGCTGGAAGCCAGAGTTTAGATCAGAGTGGTGCTGGAAAAGCACAGCAGATCAGGCAGCTTCCGAGGAGCAGGACAATCGACGTTTGGGGCAAAAGTCCTTGATCAGGAATAGAGACAGGACTCCTCCGGGGGCGGGGGGGGGGCGGAGATAAATTGGGGGTGTGGTGGTGGGGTGGGGGGTGGGGGGGATGCTGGGGCGAAGGAAGCAAAGAATAAAATAGTTGAATGGTGGTGGGGACGGAGGTGACAGGTCAGAGAGGAGGGTTGCGGGTGTCCCAGAGATGTGACTTGAATGTTCAGTCTCCCCAATGCTGCAGAGATTGCATTCGGAGCAATGGATACAAAAAATTGCATTGTTGGATGTTCAGGTGAAAGTCTTCTTCCGACCGCGGTCCGGGTTCGAGTCCCGGGCAGCAAAGCAATTTTCAGTAGATCTACCAATGCGCCTCCATGTGTCCCTGGTGGTCTAGTGGTTAGGGTTCGGCGCTTTCATCGCCGCGGCCCGGTTTCGATTCCCGGTCAGAGAAGCAATGCTTCGTGGGTCTGTTGGCTCCCCATTCTTGAAAAATGTGCTGTATAGTTATTTATTGATCTTCATAGTTCCTGGGTACTGCAGTGTGTTGTGGCTCGTTGAAATAGCATCCTGTTGCAGCTTTGTTTGTATGTGTCGGGATGATTGCTTCTTTAGTTAAGTTCTTGGTTCGCGTGCGTTGTTTTCCGGTAGACGCTGTTTTGAATTTACCATTGACTGTTCGCTCGACTGTGACATCTAGAAATGGCACTTTGTTGTTGTTCTCCTCTTTTGTGAATGTTATGCCAGTAAGGATATTGTTGATGGTGTTGTAGGATTCCTCTAATTTGTTTAATTTTTAATGACAAAAGTGTCATCGCTGTAGCGGACCCAAAGTTTGGGTTTGATCGTTGGAAGGGTTGTTTATTCGAGTCTCTCCATTATTGCTTCTGCTCGGAATCTTGATACTGGTGGCTTCATGGGTGTTCCGTTGATTTGTTTGTAGGGCTTGTTACTAAATATGAAGTGCGTGGTAAGGCACAGATCAACGAGCTTGACAGGTCTATCTTTGCTGATGAAGTTGGTGCTGTTTGGTGTTTGTGTCTTTGGTTCTTCTAGTAGAGTGTTCAGTTTTCTTTGGCCACGTTGATGTTAATGGATGTGAACAGGGCTGTATGCCAAAGGACAACATTATTTCATCCTCTTCTACCTTGGTGTCTTTGGTATTCAAGAATTCTTGGATGGAGTAAATGCAGTGGCGTGAATCTTCGACTTGGTGGTTTAGTCTTCAGTGGAGGTCTTTGTCTAGTCTATATATTGGTGTTCCAAGTGGTGAGACTATGGCTTGAGGGGGGCTCCTGGTTTGAAGAGGAGGAGAACAGCAACAAAGTGCCATTCCAAGATGTCACAGTAGAGCGAACAGTCAATGGGGAACTTCAAACTAGCGTCGACAGAAAAACAGCACGCAGAAACCAAGTACTTAACCACCGAAGCAATCATCCCAACACCCACAAACGAAGCTGCATCAGGACATTATTTCAACGAGCCACTACACACTGCAGCACAGAGAAACTACGAAGAGCAGAAGAGAAAGGCGGATATAGTGTATTTAAGGAGAACGGGTACCCAATAAACCCAGTCCGCCGATTTCTCATTGATGCTTCCAAGCTGACTCTCAAAAATTCGGTTTGTCCTTCCATTCTTTCCTATTTTATTTTGTGATTTTTGAAAACTTTCCCAATCCTCTGACTGAGTGTTGGAGTTGGGAAGTTATGTTGTGACTGTACAGGGCATTGGAATATTGTGGAATACTTTTGGAATATTGTGTGCAATTCTGGTCTCCCTCCGATCAGAAGGATATTGTGAAATTTGAAAGGGTTCTGAAGCACCAATGGGTCCACAGAGGGGAGAGGCCCTTCTGCTGCCCTAAGTGCGGGAAGGCCTTTAGTGATTCCTCTGCCCTGCTGATGGACCAGTTGGTCCACGCCGGGGAAGGCTGTTCTCCTGCCCTGATTGTGAGATTGCCTTCAGCAGTTCTTCCCACCTGCTGAGACACTAGTGGGTCAACGACGAGGAGAGGCCGTTCTTCTGCCCCGAGTACAGGAAGGGATTTGCTCTTTCCTCTGACATGCTGGCCCACTGGTGGGTCCACATGGGCGAGAGGTCGTTCAGTTGCCCTAAGTGAAGGAATGCCTTCAGCAATTCCTCAGCCCTGCTGAACCACCAGTCCGTGGAGAAGCCATTTTCCTGCCCCGAGTGCGGGAAGGGCTTTACCCGCTCCTCCGCCCTGTTGAAGCACCAGTGTGTCCACAGCGGGGAGAGGCCCTTCAGCTGGCACGAGTGTGGGAAGTGATTCATGTTTTCCTGCAACTTGCGGAAGCACCAGTGGGGGCACCAACGCTCCCAGCAATCAGATCCCTCCGGTGTTCTGCCTTGGGTCACCCTATGGACTGAACCTCCTGCCAGTTCTGACAGTGGGTGCAGTGGGAGAGTAGGTGAGCTGTTTTTGTTTTCTGCTGGACAGCAATTGCCTCCCCCACCCCCCACAACGACAACCTCTTGGTGGCTCAGGGGCGTCACGGTGACTCAGTGCTTAGCACTGTTGCCTCATGGCACCAGGAACCCAGGATGAATTCCACCCTTGGGGGTCTGTGGGCAGTTTGTGGAGGATAGGAAAATGGATCTGACTGGGTTACTCTTCGGAGGATCAGTACAGATGTGTTGGGCTGAAGGATCTGTTTCCTCACTGTAGGAGTTCTACGATCCTATGAGCTTTGCTTTCAGTGGACACGGCTGCTCATTGAGCCCGAGACTGCACATTGACAATGAAATGATCCATTGAAACCTAAGACCGCAAGATCATCGGAGCAGAAGTTAGGCCATTCGGCCCGTCGAGTCTACTCTGCCATTCGTTAGAGTCAAAACAATTGCAGATGAGATTCGCTACAGTGTGGAAACAGGCCATTTGCCCCGACAAGTCCACACCGACCCTCTGAAGAGGAACGCACCCAGACCCATTTCCCTCTGACTAATGCACCTAACTCTATGGGCAGTTAAGCATGGCCAATCCACATGACCTGCACATCTTTGGACAGGACCACCCAGAGAAAACCCACGCAGACACTGGGAGAATGTGCAAACTCCTCACAGACAGTCACCCAAGGCTGGAATCAAACCTAGGTACCTGGCACTGTGAGGCTGCAGTGGTAACCACTGAGCCACTACATGTTGCAACCCGAAGTAGGCAAGCAGGAGGTTGGGAGAATGCAGCAAGCCAGGCAGCACCAGGATGTGGAGTAGTCAGCGTTTTGGTTATTAACCCTTCTTCAGGACGGAAAAGTTGACTTCTCTATGAGAAACGATTTACAGGAATGTTGGTGGGGGTTGGAGGATTTGAGCTACAGAGAGAGGCTGAATAGACTGGGGCTGTTTTCACTGCAGCATCGGAGGCAGAGGAATGACCTAATAGAGGTTACAAATTCATGAGAGTCATGGACAGGGTAATAGAGAAGGTGTTTTCCCTGGGATGGGGCAGTCCAGAACTAGAGGGCATAGGTTTAGGGTGAGAGGAGAAATATATTAAAGGGACAACTTCTTCATGCAGGGGGTTACATATATGAAATGAGCTGCCACAGGATATGGGTCAGGTGCTGTCAAATGTGACAAGATAAATTTAGGATTTCAGGTCAGCATGGACAAGTTGGACCGAAGGGTCTGTTTCCATGCTGAATATCTCTCTGACTACTAGTCCTGATGTAAGTTTAAAATAGTGTCCAAGTAACTTTGAATAGTTCAACCTTGTTGAGCTCACCTCCTCAAATGTTTCAAATGAATCCCTCCGAGCGATACTGTTTAAACATTGCGAGTTGGACAAAGTATCCCATCAAGTTCAACACAAACCCAGAGTTGAAGAAGTCAGAAGTCACACGATACCAAGGGGACCAAAACTCATCACAATATTCCAGGTGCAGCCTCATCAACGTCCTGTATAACTACAATATAGATTCCCAACATCTATCTCAATTCCCTGACTGATGAAGATTAGTGTGCATAAACCTTTCATCACTGCCTTGTGTAGCGATTTTATCAGAGACATTGGATCTACTTTAAAGTGATCCACAATCCAGCTGCTGCGAGCACCGAAGCAGAGTAGTACAGCATGAGTGTGCTGGGCACATAACCCAGACGTCGATGGGTCAAAACCATATGATGCTATTGCTCAATGTCTCCGTAAGCTGCTTTCCGTGGCAAAGGTGCTGTGTTCTGTATCTTGCCTTTGCATCTGCTTCCCAAAGCTTCTCCAGTGGAGGAGTGGCAGTGGCAGCTGGATCCCAGGAGCTCAACAACCCCCTGGAGCTAGAGGAAGGTCCGAGCTCCAAGAAGCGGGGTGTAAGGCTGGAGGTTGGATTTGCTCAAGGCTTGTATCTATGAACTTATTTAAATTGTATCTAGTGTATGAGGCTATGGTTTACATTAAGACCAGAGGTTCATGTCAGAGTGTTTGTTTATATTTAGCAGTTGTAGTTCGTAAAATACACTCCCTGGAGGAGCACCTTCTATGATGCTGCATTTCTTACCTTCTGCCCTTCCCCCATTTGTTATCTCCCATCTTGATTTTATATTTTTTTGGTCAAATTTCATTTCATATTAATCAGACTTGGTATTAACTGTGTGCTATTAATTTGTTTGTTCGAATATTGTAAGTCAAAATGAATGGTGTAATTTCATTTCTGATGTCAGAGTTTAACATTGAATGTGCAGGTGTGAATACCAGTAAGTTGTGAAAATAAATCAATAACTTGTGATTTTATAGCAAAAAGAGGAGTTCACCGCAATCAATGGCATTGTCTCATTTGAAGGTGATGAGTTGAGCCTGACCAACAAACCATTTCATGCAGTCACCCAATGTAATTAAAATTTTCTTTAACTTAATTGAAGATAATAACTCTGGCATGCTAAAATATATACAATTTGTTTATAAGATTTATTTATATGTCCATTGGGGAGACTGGATGCCAACTTGCAGAATATTTCAGGGAACAGCTCTTGGACTCCAAACGTAAACGACCCCACCGCCCTGTGGCTGAATACTTTAACTCCCCCTCCCAATCCGTCAAGGGCATGCAAGTCCTGGGCCGCATCCCCCTCCAAGCTCTTGCTACCTGACGCTTTTAGGAAGAACACTTCATTTTCCTCCTTGGGATCCACCAACTACATGGGATCAATGTCGATTTCACCAGCTTCCATATTTTCCCTCACCCTCACTTCCACACCACGCGCCTTGTCCCAGATCCAACCTTCCAACTCGGCATTGGCCTCTTGAGCTGTCCTACCTTTTCATCTTGCTTCCCACCAATTCGCTCCACCCTCCTGTCTTACCTCTCATGATATCTCCCCACTTCCATCGACCTATTTCATTCACAGCTACCTCCCCTCCATCCCCATCTCCTTCCCAATTATCTCTCCGCCCCCTTGGACCAACCTTCATTCCTGATGAAGAACTAATGCTCTAAACCAAGACCGAGGTAAAGGAACATCCTTAATAAGAAAGAGCCCCCAATTCAGGTTTATTCCCCTTTGTTTCCCCGTTCTTCTAGAAATAAGAAATGTCTTTTTCTTCCACTAGAAAGTGGTCTTATACTTTGCGGTGTCTGAAGTGTTATACCACTCCAATTCTTTGCCCACCTTTTAAGAATCCTTTCAACCTGTTTTTCGGACAATGGTGGTGGTGCCCAAAAGCAATCATTTCACTCCTCTTCAATGTGCCATTTATCCTCCTATGCACCACTTTGACATGTTGTCTGAGTGTACTTGGTTTTCAAAATGTAATTTGGCCATTGAAGTGAACAGGGTTAATCTTTATCGATCACTAGCTTTGTTTGCACTAACTGTAATTATCCACCAATTTGCTGTTTTTTGTTCCACCAAAGCTGGAAACAATTATCTGTATTTATGTTGCACTCAGGTGTGAAAAATCAACCCAAAAATCGTCATATTATTATAGTTGACTCAAGCTATAACAGGAGGCATTGTGTGGCAGTTTAAGAATAAAAATGTGGCTGGAAAGAATGTATATTGATGAGGAAAGTCAAAAAGCAGAATCTCTGGCTACAATCTATCAGTCTGGCTTGATAAAGTAGTGGCTCTTCAAAAGCACCTTACAAGCCATCACCTCAACCACCAAGAGCTGGAAAGTGTGAACACAGCATTCCAACTGAAATATATCGCATTGCTTCTTTGTTATTGATCAAAATCCTGGAATTCGCTCCTGAACATTATTGCAGACCACATCATAATTGTGAAGCAATTTAAGAGGCAGCTCAGCACCACTTTTTCAAGGACAGTTTGGGAAGGGTTGTTGGCAGAGCCAATGATATTCACATCTCATGAAATAATAAGCAAAGAGGCATGGACAGAGGATTAGCTAATCAATGATACAATTGGGATAAGGGGCATGTTCAGGATAGCAAATTGTAACTAGTAGTGTGCCACAGGGATCAGTGCTGGGGCCAAAATTATTTACAAAATGTATATGAAATCCTTGGATAAGTAAAGTGAATGCACTATTGCCAAGACTGCAGAAGAGGCGGTTGATGGGAAGGCAGGTGGTAAGAATGACATGAAATATCTGCAGAGGGATATAGACAGGTTAAGCAAATGAGCAAACCTTTGTCAGACGGAATCGAATGTGGGGAAATGAAGTTGTGCACTTTGGCAGGAGGAAAAGTGTTGAATGTTAAATGGAGAAAGCTGTTGAATAGAGGGATTTGGAAGCCCATATCCATGCATCCCTTCAGCCAAATTCAGTGAGTAATATGGAAGGCAAATGGGAGGTTGCCCTTTAAATAGAGTATAAACTAGGGAGGTTATAGTGAACCTATGTCAGGCACCAGTCAAGCCACAACTGAACACTGGGAGGGTCCTTTACCTAAGGAAAGATATACTGGCATTGTAGGCAGTCCAGAGAAGGTTGACCAGGATGATATCAGGGATGGAAAGAATATCATATGAAGAGAAGTGAATAGGTTGGGCCTGTACTTATTCGAAGTTAGAAGATTTAGAGGTAACCTTATTTTCACATAAAAGATTCTAAAGATACTTGACGGGCTTGATGTGGAAAAGTTTACCTTTGTGGGTGAGTCTAGCACCAGAGGGAATAACCTGCAAATGAGGGATTGCATGTTGCAGACAGATAGGAATTGTTACTGAGGGCAGTAAATCTGTGGAACATGTTACTACAGAGTGTTGTTGAGCTTGGGTCATGAAGTACATTCAAGGCTGTCAGATTTTTTTTAACCAGTGAGGGAATTGAGGATTATGGGGAAATGGCAGGGAATTGGAGTTGATGTTTACCAGAGCAAACGTGATCTGAATAAATGGCAGAATTGATTCAATGGGCTGAATTGAATGGTAAGTAATAAAGGGGAAAAGGATACAACTGGCAACTACAGGCCAGTCAGTGTTGGAAAATTAGAGATTGTACGGAGTTGGTGGCATTTTGGCATTGTTACTGGATTTAACATCTGGCGTTTCAAATTGGTGCTGCTATGTCCCCGATGCACTTTGAAATCAATTAATATATCTGGAATATAAAGCTTGTCGCTACTTTGGTGACCTTAGCAATTGATATAAGGACCTATCTTGTGAAGGAACGAGATCTTTAGTCCTTACCCAGTTAGGCGATTGTGTCATTCTTGATCCACAGTAATGTGGTTAACTCGTAACTGCCCTCTGAAATGGAACTTGGTTTTTCTGGGAGATAAAGTGCCACATCCCATGAATGAATAAAGGAAAATATTCAGCAGAAAATTGTCACTGAAGTGAAGATTGTGATCTAGTGATAATGGTTGAGTAACCCAGAGATCTAGGTCTTTTGAAAACAAAAATTCAAATCCCATCATGGCAGCCAGTGGACTTTATGTTCAACTAATATAAACATCTGGAAGTGAGAGTTTGCCTCAGTCCTGGCCGCTCGGAAACCATTATTGATTAAAACAATGAACTGCAGATGTTGCAGATCGGAAACAAAAGGCACAATTACTGGGGCATCGCAGCAGGTCTGGCAGTATCTGTGGAGAGAAAACAGTTAGTGTTTTGAATTCACTCACTTTTGAAGGACCACTGGACACAAAACAGTAACACTAATCTCTTCATAGATGCTGCCAGAACTGTTCTGTGTCTCCAACCATTATTGATTGATTGCTGTGAAATTATTCCTTTATGGAGGGAAATCTACCATTCATCAACCCTGTGCGTGCACAGGGACCATGTGATTCCAGACCTATTACAGTGTGGGGTTGACCCTCAGCTGCCTTCTTGCATGTAGTCAATTACTCGGTCCAAGGGACATGAGGGACGGTGAGAAAATGCACATGCTTGCAACAATCACATGCCACAATTTATTTTACAAGAAAAGCATCGGTTAATGAAAGACAGCGAAGACAAATTGCTATGGGGATGTCATGCCCAACTGATTTGATTTCCTTGTAGTAATACGATAATTGTAAGTATTTTTAAAAATCGTCTTCAGAGGTTACACCACTGTAGGAATACTGCATGCAATTCTGACTGTCTGCTTAGCGAAGGATGTTGTGAAATTTGAAAGAGTTTAGAAAAGATTTACAAGGACGCTGCCAGGGTTGGAAAGTTTGAGCGTGAGGAAAAGACTGAACAGACAGGGGCTATTTTCTCTGGAGGTTTGGAGGCTGAGGGGTGACTTTATAGAAGTTCATAAAATTATGAGGGGCTTGGATAGGGTAAATAGGAAAGGTATTTTCCCTGGGGTCGGGGGGGGGGGGCATCAAAAACTAGAGTGCATAGATTTAAGGTTAATAGCAAATGGAGTTAATATAGATAACCGTGAGGTCTCACAGTTTGGATAGTCAAATCAAGGTAGGAGTTTCATGGTGAATGGTTGGACCTGTCGTGGAACAGAGGGATCTTGGAATAGGTTCACAGTTCACGGAAAGTGGAATCATAGTTAAAAGTATTTCGGCACACTGGTCTTCATCAGTTAGAGCGTTGAGTATAGAAGTTGGGAATTGATGTTGCACTTATACAGAATGTTGGTGAGGCTGCACTTGGAGTATGAAATAAATTCAGTGCTATATTGAAGGCAGGAAAGAATAACAAACATATACTGTTTGGAGAGCCATAATATATGTATCTAAATACGATAGTGAATTAGAGTCGAGATAAGCACCAAATAATAATGTTCTTCTGGCAAGCACCGAATTTGTTTCATTTGCAGTATTTCGAACCAAGAGATCTAGGGGTGCACGTTCATAGTTCCAAGAAAGTCGAGTGACAGGTTGACAGGGTGGTGAAGAAGCCTTTCAGCCTGCTTCCTTTCATCAGTCCAAGTATTGAGCACTGGAGTTGGGACATCTTGTTGCAACTGTCACACATGCCCTTCTCTGACTGCCATCCCTTTGAATATCAGGGGGAAGACACCCCTTTAATTGTGATGTTCAGGAAAGATGCCTTACTTCAACAAAAATGTGCTGTACTCACAGATGTTTGGACAGAGGAAGGAAGTTGCAGTCTGGGGTGAAGCTCAATCTTCATTCAGAAAGAGAGGAACGGCAGTAGCTTCAGAAGCCCATGGTCCAACTTGCACATTCAGTCAATAGAGGGGTTCTGATTGACAAGAGGACCCGGCAAATTCTGGTCCTTCACGGCTCCCCATTGGTCAATCCCCAGTCACGGCACTGCCTGCACTGGGTGACGCGAGCGATGGGAGACAGTCAGCCTGGAAATGCAGGAATGTCACTGCCAACCACCGCGAATCCAAACACACACACACACGCACGCATACACACACACACACACTTGTGGGCATCACAATGTAAACGTTATCCAATGAGCTTCAGATGGAAACTGTCTGTTCTCGGCAAAATCTGGGAGCAAAGCAATGTTTCCCCCTTTCCATTCCTCATCCTGGAGGGCGAGAGAAGGGGGGAAGCACTGTTCACTTGCAGCAACTGGAGGGAGAGAGTATGAATCCAAACAGGGAGCAGACCCTGCAAAGATCGGTTTCAGTTGGCTTCTTGTGGAATATTGTGTGCAATTCTGGTCTCCCTCCAATAGGAAGACTGCTGTGAAACTTGAAAGGATTCAGAAAAGATTCATAAGGATGTTGCCAGGGTAAGATGGTTTGAACCACAGGGAGAGGCTGAATAGGATGGGGCTGTTTTCCCTGGAGCGTCGCAGGCTGAGTGATTTTTTTAAGAAGAGGTTTATAAAAACTTGAGGGGCGTGGATGGAGTGAATAGACAAGATCTTTTCCCAGGGATGGGGGAGTGCAGAATTAGAGGGCATAGGTTGTGGGCGAGCGGCGAAAAATTTAAAAGGGACCTTGCAGTCAAACTTTATATGCAGACGGTTGTGCATGCATGGAATGAGCTGCCAGAGGAAGTGTTGGAGGCTGGTGGAGGCATCTGGATGGGTATGTGAATAAAAAGGATTGAGAGGGATATGGCCCAAGTGCTGGCAAATGGGACAAGATTAATTTTGGATATCCGGTCGGCTTGGACAATTTAGATTGAAGGGTCTGTTTCTGTGCTTTACGTCTCTGACTCTATGAATGGTGAAAAGTATTGGCATTCGTCGAAACATTTATGCAACAGAAAATTATAAGCGGGTAAAGACAAGCCTCATGTCATTGATCCATGAATCCTGGTGCAGTATGGATGCATTTCCAGTAATAGAGTCAGTATGACATGGAAGGAGTCCAAAACGACGACTTCTTTTACAAAACTTCACGCGTAAATCCGAGTCTTCTGGGAATCTAACATAACCGTGTGTTAATATAAGATAGATAAGTCTAGGGTATATGGTACATATTCTATGGAATGTTTGTGGCTCTAAAAGCCTGGTTTGCAGTTGTTTCTGGGCTCGTAATATTCTACTGCAGCATATTGTATATCTTCAGTAAGAACGTCAATACCGCATAATAGATGTCCATTCAGGAACTTGAGTCCATGTGAACTCTTCATGGAGCATGCAATCCACCACATTACCCTGCTGTATACATTTACATATAGATCAGCACAAAGATCTTGGGTATAAAGAGAGGAAAGAATGTTTAAGGTGTAGGTTTGCTCGCTGAGCTGTAGGTTTGATATCCAGGAAATAATGTTCCACAGAAACTAGAATGATTTGTTCTGATTATCTATTGTGGACTGACAGCGATGACCTTTGCAATCTCTTTTCACAGGAATATTACAAGAGAAGAATTTGGAGGTAGAAATCTCAGACCAAACATCACATCAAAGTCTGTCAGTCACTTGACTTGGATATTGATGGCCTTGACAACAAAGAGGAGACGGTCTGTCTGCTTAGTATGGTTGTAAACGTCAGTGTGACTGGAAACTCAGAGTCTCACATACCAGAGTAGTGACTGGAACATGTTTTACAGACTGAGTGAGAGTGTTCCAATTATCAGAGGATTCACCAGTAACATCATACACATGCTGTAAGCGTGAGTGAGTTTTCAACTGATCGTTGAACCTGGAGAAAGACGAGGACACCTGCACCATGGAGAAACCGTGGAAATGCTGGGAGTGTAAGGACGGTTTCCCTTCCCCGCCTGCACTGGACATTCATCAGCATTTACACACTGGGCAGCGGCCGTTCACCTGCACTCAGCGCGGGAAAGGCTTCACTCAGTCGCATCACTTCCCGGTCCACACCGGGGAGAAACCGTTCATCTGTCCCATATGCTGAAGCAGATTAAGAACATATTTTTAAAAATCCTGGATGGTGCATATGAGGGGTATACCTGAAATAAATACATTTGTCTCTGTCCCATTGAGTCTCCAGCACAGGGCCAGGCCGGGCAACTCAATTGATCTCTGTCAGTGTTTATTCTCCACTTGAGCCTCCACCCACCCCTCTTCATTGACTCCCATCTCCCCTCCATCAGCATAAAGGTATTTTCGAAAATTAACTTTACACTACTTGACTTTTACGAAAGACCTACATTAATAACTGTTTTCACAAACCAAAAGAAATCCCAAGAGGATTTTCGCTTTTACAAAGAAAGGTATAATCTCAATTAATTCATGGTAATTGCTTCTTCGCTTTACTCCATGTCAGTTTACGAAAGGTTTCATAGGAATGCTCTACTTTCAGATAGTGGGGGAAACCTGTAGTGGGGCGGCACAGTGGCTCAGTGGTTAGCACTGCTTCCTCACAGCACCAGGGACCCAGGTTCGATTTCTGTGGAGTTTGCACATTATCCCCGTGTTTGCGTAGGTTTCCTCCCACAATCCAAAGATGTGCAGATCAGGTGAATTGGTCATGCTAATTGCTGATAGTATTGGGTGCATTAGTCAGGGGTAAATATGGAATGGGTCTGGCTGGGTTACTCTTCCGAGGGTTGGTGTAGACTTGTTGGGCCGAAGAACTTGTTTCCATACTGTAGGGAATCTAATACACTGAACCTGCTGTTTATTGCCCATGTGTGGTTTCTGTTCCTCTGTTCACCTCCGGTTCATGTGTCTATCAAGATACACCTTAAACGTTGTTAAGGTGCCTGTTTCCACCACCTGCACTGACAGTGCGTTCCAGGAACCCCCACCACCCCTCTGTGTGAATCCCCCCCTCCCCACCACCACCATCTCTCCCCAACCAGTCCCCTCTCGTCTTGAACCTGTGCCCTCTTTTAGTTGACCTTTCCACCCTGGAGGGAAAAAAGCCTCTGACTATCATAGAATCTCTCCAGGGTGGAAACAGACGATTCAGTCCAACAAGTCAACAGCGACCCTCCAAAGATTAACCCACAGGGACTCATTCTCCTCCCCCTATTACTCTATATTTACCCCTGACTAATGCACCTGACATACACATCCCTGAACACTGGGGCAATTTACACACAAACAATCCAACTTAACCTGCCTGTCACTGGACACTATGGGTAATTTAGTATGCCTAATCCACTCTAACCTACACATTTTTGGAATGTAGGAGGTAGCCCATACAGTCATGACAGGTGAGGTGCAGTGAGAATGTGCAAACTGCACACAGACAGTCACCTGAGACTGAAATCGAACTCGGATCTCTGGCACTGTGAGGCATCAATGAAAACCACTGAGCTACCCTGCCACCCCTGTCCAGACAATCTGTGTGTCTCATCGTTTTGTCGAGGTCTCCGCTCAGCCTCTGTCTTTCTAGAGAAAACAATCTCGGTTTATTCCACTTCTCGTCATAACGAGAGCCCTTCAGACCAGGCAATGTCCTGGTGAACCTTGTCTGTACCCTCTGCCAGAGCACCCACATCCTTTCGGAAGTGTGGCGACCAGAATTGCACGTAGTATTCCGAATGTGGTCAGAATAAATAGCTGTAACATAACTCGCCAACTCTTACACTCAAGGAAGCGTGCTGTGTTTCTTCTTGACCACCGTACCCACCTGCATTACCACTTCCACGAATCTATATGCCCAAATCCTTCTGTATGCCAATGCTGCTATGAGTTCTGCCATTTATCATAGAATTCTTATATTTCCTTCGTCTCGATCCAGCTTCACCTTAATTGTCTTTCTCTCTTCATCTCCCCCCACCCCCTCCCCCCAATCCTCCACACATCAGCATATCATAAGTCCATAGGATGTTCTTTATATGTTAGATCTTTCATTCCCGGACCATTCTCAAGAACCTCCTCTGAACATGTTCCAGGGCTATCCTTCCTGAGATATTTACGCCAAAACTGCATTCAGTACTCCAATTGTGGCCTGACCAGAACCTTACACAGTCTCAGAAGTACATCCCTGCTTTTATATTCAAGTCTGATCAAAATAAATGCAGTTGTTGCATTTGCCTCCCCAACTAGTGACTCAACCTTCAAGTTTACCTTGAGAGAATCCTGTGGTAGAACTCCATAGTCCCTTTGCACATCAGATTTCTGAATTTTCTCCCCATAATCCTTCTGTTCCACAGTAGCAGAAGAGATTTCCAGACACATTGATTATTTTTAGGGATACCAAGGGATCTTGAGAATTGCCAGTATCTCAGGAGGAGTCAGAGAGAAATGTGGTATGGTCCTGTAAACTTCAGAACTTTCCAAACTGCCCGAGTCAGCAATAACTCTTTCTGGACCAAGAAACAAAAGGGCCACTGAGAAATTGCGACGTAATAAGACCTCAGAGGCAGAAATTAAGCCATTCAGCCTTTTGAGTCTGCCCCACCATACAATCATTCTTAAGTATCAAGGGTTACGGGGAGTTTGGGTAAGAAACTTATTAGATATGGAAATGTGTTGATGGAAAAGCGCAGCAGGTCATGCAGCATCTAGGGAACAGGAGAATCGACGTTTCGGGCATTAGCCCTTCCTGAGGAAGGGCTAATGCCCGTAACGTCGATTCTCCTGTTCCCTAGATGCTGCCTGACCTGCTGCGCTTTTCCAGCAACACATTTCCATCTCTGATCTCCAGCATCTGCAGACCTCACTTTCTCCTCTAAGAAACTTATTAGCCATGATTGAATAGTGGAGCAGACTCAATGGGCTGAATGGCCTAATTTCTGCTAGTTAACCATCCCTGAGAAGAAGGATGCAAAAAACAAGTTGTTTCCTGGGACAGATGAGCTAAGTGTTTAATAATCTCATGACAAAAGGACAATTAAGTATGTCTGTGGAAGAAAGGCCCTGACGTAAAGGGTTTTTTTTTGCAGGACAGGCTGTATCAAACAAGCCGCTAAACCTCGAGGATAAGAAGGTAAACTACAGACCTGAGATCTCCAGATGTGTGGGGAGGTGGTATTAGAATCTGAAGAATCGTCACACCACAGATTTGAAAGTGAGGAATCTCCACCAGAATTTAACTCCAGAAAGATGCAGCAGCAGTACTTGGAAGAACAACACCGCAGTGAATCCCTGGACACTTCCAGAGTTAGATACTGTCGGTGAAAACTCAGTTAAATTCTGCCATCGATTGGGTGATAGCCACGTTTGGGTGAGGTTGAACTTGGTTACTTGAGAGGTTTTGTTTTTGGTTGCCACATACAATAAAGTGTAAATCATTCTTTCAGCAGTTGATTCTATGTGCAGTTTCTGAGTCAGGAGCCAAATTAAGGCAATTCACCCACAACCACAGCAAGACGCTGGGATTAATATTGACTCCATTGCATTCAGCAGGAACATCACATCAATACTGTTATAAAGCAAAGGCTGACACTACCACCGCAGATCTCAAACCGAAACACCCAGAGGAGCGCATCGCCCTATAAACTGTAAAATTAGCATGAAAAGTGGTGTAACCTGCTCTAGCGATAAAAATAAATCTCCAATACTTTAAAATCAACAATCAGCAATTTATTTATCTAACTCTCACGGTGAACAAATGAACAAAACTATTAACAAACTGGATACAGGCCAGGAGCAGATGGGTGGCACTAGTTTAGTTGGGGATCATGGACTGGTTGGTCTGAAGGGTCTGTTCCAGGCTGCATGACTCCATAGCAGTGAATGAATGGGAATCCATCCCAAAGACGATAAAGGCTTCAAGCACCACCTGAGGCAAATGTGTCGACTCCATCCAGATAACTGAG
This sequence comes from Chiloscyllium plagiosum, assembly GCF_037043375.1. Taxonomy (NCBI): domain Eukaryota; kingdom Metazoa; phylum Chordata; class Chondrichthyes; order Orectolobiformes; family Hemiscylliidae; genus Chiloscyllium; species Chiloscyllium plagiosum. Next base: position 59,039,172 of record NW_028270165.1, read on the forward strand.
GGCAGTGGGGCACTGTGAGGGTCAGTAGATCAGACGGTCAGCCAGCAAGTTCTCTCCGGGAGACTTGTCTCAAGAAAGGAAGTGGTTTCCTGTCCCATCAGCCAGATTATTCAGTTTGGATTAAGTCCTACATTTCCAACAAAACAGGTAGACAGGGCAATGAAGAAGGCTTTAGGCACACTGGCCTTCATCAGTCAGGGCATTGAGTATAGAAGTTGACAAGTTATGTTGCTGTTAATCAGGACATTGATGAGGCTGCATTTGGAGTATTGTCATCAATTTTGATCACCTTGCTATAACAAAAATGTTATTAAACTTGGAAGAGTGCTGAAGACATATAAAAGGATGTTGCCAGGACTCAAGTGTCTGAGTAAAAGGGAGGGATTGGACAAGCTAAGACGTTTTTATTTAGAGCTTAAGAGACTGACGGGGGTGGGGGCCTTATCGAAGTGAAGAGATCATGAGAGACATGGAGAGGGTGAATGCAGTCAATCTTCCCGGGGTTGGGGAATTGAGGGCTAGAGGGCTTCAGTTTAAGGTGAGAGGGAAAGAATAAAAGGGAATGTGAGGGGCAACGTTTTCTTTCCGCAGATAGTAGTACACATATGGAATGAGCTGCCAGTGGAAGTGGTTGAGGTGGTACATTAACAACATTGAAAAAGCATTTGGACAAATACATGGAGAGGAAAAGTATGGAAGGAAATGGGCTGGAAATGTGTTGCTGGAAAAGCGCAGCAGGTCAGGCAGCATCCAGGGAACAGGAGAATCGACGTTTCGGGCATAGAAGGGCTTATGCCCGAAACGTTGATTCTCCTGTTCCCTGGATGCTGCCTGACCTGCTGCGCTTTTCCAGCAACACATTTCCAGCTCTGATCTCCAGCATCTGCAGACCTCACTTTCTCCCCATGGAAGGAAATGGGCCAAGTACAGGGAAATGGGCTTAGTGTTGATGGACATTTTGGTTGTCATGGACCAGCTTGGGCCGATGGGTCTGTCTCCATACTGTAGGACTCTATGGCACGTGTCTCTTTGTCGCTCCGAATGCGTTGAATTTCCAGATGAACATCTCACTAAATCAGGCCGAATAAAATCCAATCTCATTCGTCAACTCTGATGCGGAGGTGCTGGTGCTGAATTGGGGTGGACAAGGTCAGAAGTCACACAGCACCAGATGCAGTGATGAAGCAGCAGCACTCACGAAGCTTGCAATTTCAAATAAACCTGTTGCACTGTAACATGGCGTCGTGTGACTTCTGACTTCTTCAACTCTGGGTTTGTATCAAACTTGATGGGATACTTTGTCCAACTCGGTATATTTAAACTGAATGGCTTTGAGGAATTTCTTTTCGATTAGATTAGATTCCCTATAGCATGGAAACATGTCCTTTGGCCTAACAAGTCCACACCAGCCCTCCGCAGAGTAACCCACCCAGACCCATTCCCCATCCCTATTCCTCTACATTTACCCCTGACTAATGCACCACACCTACACATCCCTGAACACTATGGGACAATTTAGTTGGGCTAATCCATCCGAAACTGCACATCTTTAGACTGTGGGAGGAAACCAGAGCACTCGAAGGTAACACATGCAGACGTGGTGATGCAACGTGCAAGCTACACACAGACTGTCAACCAGAGGGAGGAATTGAACCCAGGTCAGCATCATGAGGTAGTGGTGCGAACCACTGAGTCACCGTGCCACCCCTGAGCCACCAGGTCAGAGGACAACAGGTCAGAGGAATTGCTGAAAGCTTTCCCGCACTCTGGGCAGCTGAAGGGCCTCTCCACCGTGTGGACCTGCTGATTGGCCAGCAGCTTGGAGGAATCGCTGAAGGCCTTCCCACACTCTAGGCAGCGGAAGGGCCTCTCCATGATGGGGACCCGCCGGTGCCTCAGCAGGTTGGAGGAGTCGCTGAAGGCCTTCCCGCACTCGGGGCAGCTGACTGGCCTCTCCCCAGTGTGGACTCGCTGGTGCTTCAGCAGGTCTGAGGAATTGCTGAAGGCCTTCCCGCACTCGTGGCAACTGAAGAGCATTTCTCCTGTGTGGAATCGCTGTTGAGTCTGGAGGTTGTACACCCAGGTGAACCCTTTCACACACACGGAGCAGTAAAACGTCCTCTCACCAGTATGTATATGCTGGTGGGTGAGCAGGAACAGAAGCAAGTAAAGCTCTTCGCCCGTTCTGTGCAGGAGAATGGCCTCTACCCAGTGTGATTGCACTGATGAGCCTCCAGGACAGATGGGAGGCGTAAGCCCTTCCTGCAGTGGCCACACTTCCATGGTTTCTCAACGGGGCGGGATTCCTCGGGTTTCTCCATGGCCGAAGCTTCAGGTGCACACAAACGTATGTACAATTCCTTCCCGCTGTGAATCCCTCTTTCCAGGCAGTATCACTGTTTCAGGTTCAACACTCAGTGCTCTGCAACAGTCGGATCTCTCAACCAGTCACACTGATGCTGAAACCTGGACTCAAACAGGAACCAAAAAGAAAGCTTTGATCCTTCCACAGAATGATAGTTGAAAATGGTGTGGTCCTGATGGATTGAGCGACTGTCAGACATTGACGTGAAAGTGAGGACGCTGGAAAGTCAGAGTCAAAACGTGCGTCGCTGGAAAAGTGCAGTGCGTCAAGCAGCACCCGAGAAGCAGGGGAATCAACGTTTTAGACATAAGCCCTTCATCTGTTGATTTTGAAACTTCCGTCTTCAGATCTTCAGATAGTCTGTAAAACGAGATTACAACAGTCATCACTGCCAGTCCGGTTAAGAATGAGACATCAAGGCATTGACACCGACACCAACACCAGAGAGAAACTGAACATACAGATGTGGCAATATTAGTGGCAAGCCAGAGTGATAGAGATATGTAGGACAGAAACAGACCCTTCGGTCTAATTCGTCCGTGCCAACTAGATAACCGAACCTAATCTCGGCCGATTTGCCAGCATTTGGCCCATATCAACTAAACCCTTCCTAATCGTATACCCATCCAGATGTCTTTTAATGGTCATAATTGTACCAGTACCCACCACTTCCTCTGGCAGCTCTTTCCTTAAACACACCACTTTCTGCATGAAAGACTTGTCCCTTAGGTCCCTATTTTAAGTTCTTTTGCTTGAGATTCTTACACACTTGATGCCACTGCAATACGCCAAGTTCTGTGAACAACCAAACTTTTTTAAGCAAGTTCAGTACAAGATGTGGAGAAACTCTTAACATTTTTCACAATGCTTGCACACCACAGTACCAAAAAACCCCAAACCCCTTAAACATACAGTAAAACTGAAACAGAGGCTTCCAGTTGAAGTTGAAAGGGCATCAGGAGAGAGTGTTTAGCACCCTTTCTCCACACAGTCCAGTGCTTAACTCACCCAAACAAGACTTCAGCTTTCAGGACTGACTACTCCCTTTCATTATACAGGTCACTTCTAAAACATAAAAGCTTTGGCCTCAAGTCTCATCCATTCACATATAATCAAAAATGCCTCCCAATACGCATTTTTCATCTCTGTACTAAACCAGTCGCTTCAGAGCCCGGGTCTTTTTACTACCATTCTGAAAAAAACCAAGGACACAGCATCTTTGAGAAGAAGGACTAGCTTTTAGAAAAATGACAACATTGTGGCAGAGGGATATCGGCCAAACACTGGCAGGTGGGATTAGATTAGAACATACCGTGGAGTAGTTGGACTGAAGGGACTGTTTCTGTGCTGTTTGACTCAGTAAGAGAGAGAAGCAACAGCACAAGCAGCAGCTTCATCACCTCATGGTCGCCCTTCCGCAGTCAGACAATGGCTGGCGGAGGGGGGGGGTGTCTCTGATTGGGAGGAGGACCACACTCCTTCCGGTCCTCCAGGACTTCCTATTGGCCCAGCAAAGGAAGGTCACGTGCAGTTTCCGCAGACAGCAAGGAGCATGCACAGGTTTTGCTGACACCAGCGAACATGCGCAGGATTTGTTGTCACCGAGGAGCATGCGCAAGATGCTGTGTAAAGTTGCTGGGGTTTTTGACAGGTTTTGTGCCCAAATGACAATCGGAGACAAGAAAGGCTTGAGCGACATTTTTTATTTACCCTGCGGTTCGACATTTCATTCCGTTTGAATTTTATTTGACTACTCATCTTTTCCCCGGGTTAGGGGACTCCCAAACTGGAGGGCATGGGTTGAGGGTGAGAATGGTCTCCTCCTATTCTTCGTCGGTTTCCTCTGAACTGAATCGCAAACCCACTTCTCTGAGATGCCGTGAGCTGATAAAGTTGAAATGCATTCCTTGTGGTTTCGTGCCTTCCCTGCAGTAATTCGCCACGCCGGTTCCGACGTGAATGACATGATGATCCGCATGTCAGAAACCGCATCTTGGTGACAGAATGAAACCATCTTTCCTATTCACTCAATGTCGTCTTTAGCAGCCTTCCCATATAACGGCGCACTGTTGTGCATCTCGCCTTCTCATCTGCTTCCCAAAAAACGTCGACGTAAATATTTCACATTGATGCACAGGCCCAATGTGCACAGTTGAGATGACACACTCGTGGAGGTCTGCGGGGTCTTTTCCTGTTCTCTGTACCCTATGTTGAGGAGAGCAATGCTTGTCACTGGTCACTCCGGCGTCAGAGAAAAGTTTAGAAAGAAAATGGTTTAATTTTATGCCTATAGAGAGGGCCCGGTTCCTGGGGACGGGCAAACGGCAGCAGAGAGACAGAATGAGGAGGCAACTGTTCATAGAGTCATGGAGATGTACAGCATGGAAACAGACCCTTGGTTCCAACCCGTCCATGCCGATCAGATATCCCATCCCAATCTAGTCCCACCTGCCAGCACCCGGCCCATATACCTCCAAACACTTCCTATTCATATATCCATCCAAACACCTCTTAAATGTTGCAATTGTACCAGCCTCCGCCACTTTCTCTGGCAGCTCATTCCATATACGCACCACCCTCTGCATAAAAATGTTGCCCCTTAGGTCTCTTTTATATCTTTCCCTTCTCACCCTAAATCAATGCCCTCTAGTTCTTGAGTCCTCGACCCCAGGGAAAAGCCCGCGTTCCATTACTTATGCAAAAGTGCCCGTTTAATTTTCTCAAAAAGCATCTTCGTTAAACGGTTGGGCTCCCTGGAGTACCAATGGGGCAGATAGCAGGGAAGTGAAATGGTTGGAGATAGCGTTGAATAGGTTGACGTGAGTGGTGCGGTGTTTGAGGAATGTCAGCGATGAGGGTCGATTGGAAGTTTGGGACAGCTCTTCTCGGAGAACAGAAGTTTGAAATCTGCCCCGATTGAAGCTTTCCAAGTCACGCAAAGTCTAGACAGAGACAGTAATGTAGTCAAAATTCTCCCACACCTGAAAGGATCGGCAGAGTTTAAAAATCATGAGGAAAAGAACCAAAAGTGACTTGAGGAAGGAGCGTCGCTCGAAAGCTAGTGTGCTTCCAATTAAACCTGTTAGACGATAACCTGGTGTTGTGTGATTTTTAACTTTACACCGCAGTCCAACACCAGCATCTCCAAATCATGACTGACAGGAATTTACTGTGTCTGGCCTCTTGCTATCTCATACTTGAAGGCTTCCCATTTTCCAGCAGTCCTTTAACCTGCGAAAATCTGCCCCCAATCAGCTTTTGAAAGATCTTGCCTAATTCCTGAGACTTCCTCCAATTTAGAAGTTCAACGTTTAGATCTGATATATTATTTTCAATCACTATTCTAATGTTAATAGAATTATGGTTGCTGGCCCTTAGGTTTTGCACCCTCGCCAGTATGTACATCCACATTGTGAATTAGAAAATTTCCTTGTTCACACTTAACAAATTCCTCTATTTCGCGGATCAGTAAATGGGCAGGAGCTATACCTTGGTTCCACTCTACCTTCATTCCCATCAACCGTAACCCCATTCCCACCCCAATAGTCCAACAGCACTTTCCCCTACAACTGCCGAATATGTGACACCAGCCCATTTACCTGCTCCCTCCTCATTATTCAAGGGCCCAAACTTACCTTCCAGGTGAAGCGGCACTTTACCCGCACTACCCATAACCCAGTCTACTACATTTGCTGCTCACAATGTGGTCTCATCTGCAATGGGGAAAACGAAGCATAGACTGGGTGACTGCTGCACATAACAGCTGCGCTCTGCCCGCAAAAAAGACCCTGACCTTCGAATTGCCTGCCACGTCCACACCCCACCTTGTTCCCTGGCCAACATCTCTGTCTCAGGTTTGCTGTATTGTCCCAGCGAAGCTCAGAACCAGCAGAACGAAGAGCACCGAATATTACACTTGGGGACCTGACATCCCTCCGGTCCCAATATCGAATTCAATAATTCTAGGGCCTGAAATCCATAGTATCCTCGTCCCTTCCACACACACCAAGCCTTGTTATCACATAGTCTGTCATTCCACATTATTTAGCCACGAACAGTCTTCATTCACCCTCCCACGCAGATCGTTATCAACTCCTTTTTCTGTCCAACAGTTCTTCCTTCGCTTTGGGCTCTGTCCTGATCTCCGCCTTCCTTCCACAATATCTCCTGCATATAAACCGACATTTTCCCAATCACCATCAGTTCTGTGGAAGGGTCACCGGCAACTCCTGTTTTTTTGTTTCTGAAATACAGCATCCACAGTTCTTTCAGATTTTTTTGAGAGAGTTGGAAATTGTTTCGAGAGACAGAAAGAGAAGGTGGAGAAACAGAACAGACATGAACTTTTGATCTCCGTTGTGACACATAACGTAAAATCATTGCAGTACGATCACTTCCCTTAAGCATGAATAGAGCTCCGGTGCCAACCGTGAGCTTGTGGCGCAGCGGTAGCACGTCTAACTCCAAATCAGAAGGTTGTGTATTCAAATCACGTCAGGCTCACTAAAATAAACTTCTTACATTTCAAATCAAGAAAGGAGTGCGTTCACTCCGTACATCTCTTCAGCCAAATCTTGTTTGCGGAAACTTTCGATCACACGTGAAGCTTTGCAGTCAGTTTGATTTGTGAACACTGTGTCAGGGAGGTGGTGTGCCCATTGTTTGGGTAAATGCTCAGCTCCCCGCAATGTGAGAAGTAAAACACAAATTGTTCATCATGGGATTTAAACACACAGCCGCTTCGTTCAGTTGGTGACAGTGTATAACATTATACCGATATTTTTACAACATAATGTAGAGATTACCAGCTTTGTGTTTCAATCTATCAGAATGTCCCAGCTCATCCTGTTATAGCAGAGTGACCGCGAGTTCAGATAGAAATGTTTCCCACCAACAGCAAATCCTTTCCTCTCACTGGGCACAGATAAATTTATCTGTATTCAACAGAAGGAGCGGAAACTACAGTCTGACGGCCCCTCTCCACATTAAAGGTGAGCCTGAGTTTTATAAACGGTGTCAGTAAAATCCAGTGGCGGACACTGATTTGATTCAATCGTTTTTTTTTGCCAAGCGTAATTCACCGAGAGGATGCTGCTGTGTGAAACAGCGTGGGGAATTACTGCAGGGCCTCCTGCGCATGGGACACACCACAACTGATGTGTTTCACCTTCACCAGTTTATTCCTATCTCGGAGAAGAGAGGTTTGATGATTCGGAGCATAGCAGCCAGACAGAGAACAGGAGAAGAGCATTCAGACCTTCACAAGCTTGTCTCCACAGTTGGGTCATCGTGGCCCGTGTATCGGTATGGGATAGTGAGCTGCATCTACTGACTGGAAGCACAGCAAATTGGAGTGCTGGTGGGACTATCACACAGGAGAAAACGGCTTCGACCTATCAACTGGAGTGGCTCCCAATGCTCAACTCCGCTCACCTCAACTGAATAACTGTAAACAAATTACTCCGTGATTCAAAGGAATACTCGGTTTGAATCTGCATTGTGTCATGTATCTTCGAGAATGATGTCAAAACACCTTCATTGCTGTGATGGAGTATCCTGGTGGGCAGAATATATCCATTGTCAAATTTACTACGTTCTGTTGGTCCAACTCCGATTTCACTCAGAATCACAAAATGTGTGACAGCGCAAACTGAGGCCATGCAGCCCACCTTAGCTCTGCTGGTTCGACACAATATGTACATAAGTGCCTCATTCTGTCGCCTTCTCCCTGTAAATCTGCACATTGTTACATTGAACATGCCCCACCGAATTCCCTTTTGTGTCCATTGAATCTGCCTCTTTGTCACTGTCAGACAGCGACTTACTGGCCCTGCTCCCTGTGCGAAAACGGTCTTCCTAATGTCACTTTTACTTATTTTCCTGATGACTTTAAATCTCTGCCAAATCGTTCTTGATCTTTTCAGGCCTGGGAGCATTTTCACTGCATTATTTCCTCTGTCTAAAACCCTCATAACGTGGAAAACTTCAATCAGGCCAGCTTTCAGCCCTCTGTTCTCCAAAGAGAGCTGCCCCAAACTTTCCAATCTCCCTTAATTGCTGACATTCCTCAAGACGGTAATATCCACGTTAACCTGTTCAGCGCCGTCTGCAATCACTTCACCTCCCCGCTTCCTGAAGTATCACGCTCAGAATTGAGCGTAATACAGGTGGAAGATTCATTCAGACTCGGATTGCGCGGGCGAAAAATCTGCAATACTTGTTTTCACTTTGAACACGTGTTTCCCTTTGCCGTGTTCACTGCAATGACAGCTCTGCGCCGTCCCTAATTCAGGCAGTCCGATCTTATTTAACGAAGCGGCTTTTTGAGAAAATTGATCGGGCATTTTTGCTCAGGTCAATTTAAGAAACGATGGTTCGCCTTGGATTGGAACCCGGGAACACTCACACGTCTGCATTCGCTAAAGGACCCAAAGCTAGAATCATATCCCAGACTAACGAGCCACCAGCCATTGGTGCAGCCACCTCGTAAAGCAGCTGAGACTTGCTCAGTACGAATTACATTGTACATTGCTCCCAGAATTGCAAGCAGCGAAGAGTTTCAAGAACATCTGCTTCTCAATCTGTCTCCCTGCTCCCAGGACGCTGTTGTTTGTACTGTCTCCAGGGACCGGGCTCTCTCCACTGGTGGATAATTGAACCATTTTGTTTCTACTTACAAGCTGTGCTGGTGGAAGAAGGAGCCCATTCGCTCTTCTGCTCTCTCTCTCACACTAGTACGTGAGGCAGGATAAGTCACTTACAGAAATGCGTAGGAAATGGGCAACTTTGAACTTGTTCCAAACGTCCTGTTAACGGAGAAACAGAAAGATGCTGTGCTGCTGGCACAGAGAGAAATGGACACCGGAGACTCTTCCCTCAGGTAAATTGGTATGAGTGCATTTTTGTGTTCAGAATTTGTCTTCACACAGCAAGCTTGCAGAACCAAAGACCTGCAGCCTTTTGTTACACGGCTTTTGGTTTCTTTACTGCAGGAATTGGACAAAAACAGCATGTGTTTCAACTTCACCGGTTCATTGCCACCTGAGAGAAGAGGTTTCACACTTGAGATCAGGACACACCGACAGAGAACAGGACAAGCCAACTCAGAGCTCCACAAGGGTGCCAGCCCAACTGTGTAAATTTGACTTGTGTATCGATGTGTCATATTGAGCTCAGATACACGAAGTTTTGGAAGCAGATGACAAGGTAAGGGGAGAGCAGAGCGCCGTTATACGAGAAAGCTACTAAAGACGACATTGAGTAAATAGGAGAAAATGGTTTCGCTTCTGGGTTGTGATCCCAACATGCATCTGCTGTGCCATTCTACTGCATTGCACGGCAGCTTTCCCGAGTATTCAGTGAAAAGTATTCAGCTTTTCATCTGGCGTGTGACTTGCTCGTTCGAAAATGATATCAAAAGATCTTCACTGCTGTAGTGTCATGTGCTGTTGTGCAGACATGTCGCCGATGTGCAAATATAAACTCAGAGAGCAATGTACATCGGAGACTGTGAGCCAGCTGAAACTTGCTCAGTGTGAAGCATTCCACATTGCTCCAAGAATTGCAAGCAGCAAAGCGTTTCCAGAACATCTGCTTGTCATTCTGTCCCCGGGGCGCTCATCCCCAGGAACTGGACTCTCTATACTGGCCGATAATTAAACCAATTTGTTTCTACTTGCAAGCTGTTCTGGGGGGAGGGAAGAACCCATTCGATCTTCTGCTCCCTCTCTCCATCCCTTGAGGTGAGAGGTATCACTTACATTAATGCGTGGGAAGTGAGTAACTTTGATTGTGAATTTCCTGCAAAGGTCTGTTGTCGGAGAGATAGAAAGATGCTGCGCTGGCGGGGCAGAGAGAAATGGACACCGAGGAATCTTCCCTCAAGTAAATTCAACTGAGTACACTGTTGTGCAACCTGTTTGGTGTTCAGAATTCGTCTTCACGCAGCAATCTTATGGAAAGTCTATTGCAAAGTGGGCATCGTTTTCTTTGCTGCGACCGCGCAGCTGTTAACATCTGAGCCCCAAGTGCCCCAGATGAAGAGAATCCGAGTGAAACCTTCACTCACTGAGAGTCATCCCCACGGCCCTGAGCTGAGGGACTGCAGGCAGTCCAACACGGAAGGGACGGTGAAAAATGAACCATTTTTGCTCCCTCAGCCTCTCTGTCCCAGAGACAGGCAGTGGGACGGCATAAACACGTAGCATCATTCTACGCCGGCAGAGGCGGCCCAGCCCATCGTGTCCACGGCGACTCTCTGCACTTGTCTCTCTCTGAGGTGATTCACAATCAGCGATATCTGTCCTAATAGTAAGGGACTATGTCTGAGTGGTGATACGGTTTCTGACATGCTGATAATCTTGTCGTTCACGTCCGAACTGGCGTGGCGAATTACTGCAGGGAATGGACGAAACTGCAAGGCATATGTTTCAACTTTATCAGCTCACTGGCATCTCGGAGAAGTGGTTTTGCGAATCAGTTCATAGGAAACTGACGAAGAACAGGAGAAGACCACTCAGACCTCCAAAAAGCATGTTACTTGAACCGTGTGAATCGGTATGATACATGGCATTCAAGCACTCAGGCAGTCGGTGCAAGATCCAGAACAGAGCACAGCACCATTACAAAAGAAAGCTATTCAAGGAGCCATCGCGCAACAGCAGAAGATGGCTTTGATCTAGCTACTTCAGGCCTATGAGACCTTGCACACTACCGCTACAGCACACTGCTCCCGCAAGGGAAATGCTTTCCACAGGTCCCTTCATGACTGATGTGGAAGATATCCACTGCTGTCGTGCAATATGCTGTTGCGCAGACGTATGGATGCTGTAGAAATATAAACATGTTTTCGAAACTCACATTCTGTTGGTCGAACTGTGAATTCATTCTGAATCACAGTATGTGTCACGGTGCAGACGGAGGCGATGCGGCCCACCTTCGCTCTGCTGGTTTGACACAGTAAGTAAACGTGTGTCTCTTGCCTTCTCCATGTAATTTTGCACATTGTTACTTTAAACATTACCACCGAATTCCCGTTTGCGTCTAATGAATCTGCCTTTTTGTCAGTGTCAGTTAGGGATTTACTGACCCCAACCACTCCCTGTACGAAAGCGTTCTTCCCAATGTCACTTTTGGTTCTTTTCCTCATGACTTTAAAACACTGCCGAATCGTTGCGGATCCTTTCAGGCGTGGGAGCATTTTGACGACATTACTTTCTCTGTCTAGAGTTCGCATGACTTGGAAAGCTTCAATCGGGCCAGATTTCAAACTTCTATTCTCCGAGGAGAGCTATCCTAATTTTCCAGTCTTGCTTCATTGCTGACATTCCTTAAACACGGCACCACTCACATCAACGCAATATTCCATCATTTCACTTCATTGCTTTCTGCCCTATTCGTACTCCAAGCAGGTAAAGTCAATGACTGCAGATGCTGGAAACCAGATTCTGGATTAGTGGTGCAGGAAAAGCACAGCAGTTCAGACAGCATCCGAGGAGTAGTAAAATCGACGTTTCGGGCAAAAGCCACGACTTTAGCGAAGGTGGTTTTTGAGAAAGTTAACCGGGCACTCTTGCACAAGTCAGGAAACGCGGGCTGGTCTGGGACGTCGCGCAAGTCTACGTATTAGAAGACCCAAAGCGAGAATCATACCCCGAGACCAACGTGCCACACCGAGAGCACACAAGCACTCCCGCTCCACCTCTTTAACCAGCTGAGTCTTGCTCATTGTGAAATACATTTGACATTGCTCTGAGAATTGCAAGCGGCAAAGAATTTGCAGAACAATTGCTTCTCATTCTGTCTCCCTGCTGCCGTTTGTCCCGAACCCAGGAACCGGGCTCCCTCCACTCGCAGAAAATTAAACCGTTTCTCTGACACCGGAGTGACCCGTGACAAGCATTGCCCTCCTCAACATAGGGTACAGAGAACAACAGAAGACCACTCAGACCTCTACGAGTGTGTCATCTCAATTGTGCACATTGAGCCAGTATATAAATGTGAAATATTTATTTCGAAGTTTTTTGAGAAAGAAATGAGAAGGCGAGGTGCAGAACAGTGCGCCGTTATATGGGAAAGCTGCTAAAGACGACATTGACTGAACAGGAGAGATGGTTTCCCTTTTGGGTGATGCTCCCATCACGCACTCGCAGACATATCGCCGTCGTGCAAGTTTCAACTCTGTCTAAATTCCAACATTCTGTTTTTTCGAACTGTGATTTCTCTCAAAAGCACAAAATTTCAACACTTGCAACATTCTTACTTTACAAAGTTCTCATAGATATATTCAGCAAACACCTGGAAGAAATTCTTCCAAACTTAACTGGGGAATTTCGGTTTGAGTGCTCTTGAACTTTAAGTGGAAGGACGGGAAGTTTGCCTCAAGGCTGTGTAATGTGGAGATGTGTTCCCCATGTTAACTGATAGTGGTTGACCATCCCAGTGCTTCCCGATGCAGGGCTGCCCTGACCCACAGGGAGGTTTCTTTGATAAACTGTCCCGGGGGCTTCCAGCCGTACCGTGACGTCATAGGGCGAGCCCCCGATGATGGCCTGCAGCTGCTGTGACACAATAATGATGCTGGCCCCGGAACATGAATACGAATTAGTTCATGAGTCACGTGGTACTGAATCATTCTATGGAAAGTTCTTTCAACTTCATGGATGTATATATGAGAGGAGGTAAATGGGCAGGGCTTACACCTCGGGTTCACTCTTCCTTCACTCGCAACACCCCACACCAACTTTTCGCTGCAACCGCCGAATGTGTAACACCTGCCCATTTACCTGCCCCCTCCTGAATATCCAAGGGCTCGAATATACCTTCCAGGTAAAGTAGTACTTTACCTGCACATTTGCCACAACCTAGTCTACTGCATTCGTTGCTCACAGTGTGGATTCCCCAAAGTAAAATGAAGCATAAACTGGGTGACTGCTTCGCAGAACATCTCGGTTCTGCCCGCAAAAGAAGGCCTTGAGCTTCTGGTTGCCTGTCACTTAAACACGCCACCCTGTTCCCTGGCCAACTTCTCTGTCTCAGGCATGCAGCAGTGTTCCAGCAAAGCTCAGCTCCTGATGGAAGACAAAAGCTTCATTTTCCACTTGGAGATCCGATAGCCATCCAGTCTTCAACATCGAGTTCAATATTGTTTGGACCCGAACTCTCCCATGCCCTTGTCCCCTACCTCACCCACACGAGGCCTTGTTATCACATAGTCTGCTGTTACACATGACTTATTGTTAGCCAGGAACAGTCTCCATTAACAGTTAGTCACCCTCCTACACAGATCGTTATTCACTTCTTTGGCCCTCCAATGTTCTCCCTCTGAACTGGCAGCAAAGGGAGCAATGTGGACTGGTATCCCTGAGCCAGATGTTTGTCCCATCTCCAGGAACAGGGCTCTCTCCACTGGTGGATAATTAGACTATTTTGCTGTTGCGCTGACGTGAGGAGATTGTGTAAATATAAACATTTCTAAATTCCCACCTTCCGTTGGTCGAACTGCGAGTTCACTCTGAATCACAACAAGTGTCACAGCGCACTTGGAGGCCCACCTGGTTCTACATAGCAAGTAAATGAGAGTCTCTGTTCGTATCATTCCCTTGCCTTCTCCCTGTAAATCTCCACATTGTTACTTTGAACATGACCACCAAATTCCCTTTTGTGTTCGTGAATCTGCCTCTTTGTCACGGTCAGACAGGGATTTACGGATCCGAACCACTCCCTGTGCGAAAATGTTCTTACTAATGTCACTTTTACTTTCTTTCCAAATGCCTTGAAATCTCTGCCAATTTTTTAGGAAATTGAAATGATTCTCATTTCTGCACATGAGGCTGAATTGATTTAATTTCTAACGTAAAGGACATGCGGATGTTAAGAATCCGAGACAGAAAGAGGAACTGCTGGAGAAACTCAGTAGGTTTGGCGGTACCCGCGGGAGAAAACAGAGTTCTGAAATATTGTTTCTGATTCCCTTTCCATCGATGGTGCCTGACCTGCTGAGTTGCTCCTGCAATTTCTGTTTTTGCTTTTAACTGAAAGTTCATTTCATCTTTCGGGATGAAACACCCAGACACTCCATTTGCAGATATTTAACCCTTTCTAAACCTGTGAAGCGATTGGATTCAAACAAACCCAGCAATAATTCACTCTTTCTCAGCTCCACAGGCAGAGAGACCTGGGAAGTGAAGCTATCAGTGTGGTTCTTTATTTGTGGGCTGAGTGGTTTCCCTGCGCAAGTATGAACACTGCCGACTACAGTTGAGAAATGTCGTCAAAAAGTAAGGGAGAATGTTCCCCGGATTCTTATTTGAGATTCAAATCAGTGGAGGGGGTTGAAATATTTTACTCACATTGGGACTGGTAGGAATCTGCAACCCACTGCCTGTCAGGGTGGAACAAACAGAGCTGCTTTTGAGGCGATGAACCAAGACTTTGGAAATGAGACTAGAACAGTGAGGGGCGTGAAATCGTAATCGAAATGAAGCAGGCACCTGAGGATTAATGTGTTTTATTTGCCAGTGAAAGATACTGCTTCACAAAGTTGTGACTATGGAAGGGAATCAGTGACGGTGATTATCTTTGGCTGTTCACCTTGTGAATGTTCCCATTGCTGCACATGTCCGTGTGAACGTCAGAACTCTGCAGCATGGTGGCGTCAGGTATGCACAGTGCCGGGGGCGCAATGGATGACGCATCTGACTCCAGCTACCTGTTTGAAATGCAATTCACAGCTTCTTCACACAGCCCAATTAATCTTTCCCATTGTCCTGAAGCCGGCATACGGTTTGAATTCCTGATCTGCAGGAACGACACTCTTTTCACTGTCTCGCGTCAGTAAGTGTCCCTGAGAACATCAGAGTCACGTCACAGCGCTGTCAGAGGAGGGGAAGCTGAAATAGCCGCACACGCTGCTCATGGTCACATTTCATTTTCCCCACCTCACTGCCCCAACCACTGCGGCTCCTGGGAGTGGAAAGGGAAGAAACACCAAAACCCAGTCTCAGCTTTGTAAATCGTCAGGAAATTAAAAAAAAACTGTTCATCCCTTCGGATTTTCTATCCTGGACTGACAGGAATGAGGTTTGTCACTCTTTTAGGAGAACATTGCAAGTGGATGTTTTGCAGAAAAGCCCCACAATACAATCTGACAGTGACACTTAATTAATCAGGACCTGGATGTTATCGGCCTTTGAATGTGTGTGTTGTGCTCCAGAACTTTGTTGTTCACAGTTTATAATGTTTATCTTCCAGTCCCCTGTATCACTTGCTGAAATTGTTTAATCTGCGCCGTGTAATCCTTTCACTGTCTGCTAATCAGAACAGCATTTCCTTGTTTTACCCAAATTAACTTGATCTTGTATGCCTGAAGTTAATTTCACTAGAAACCTTATCCAGTTCAAAAGCCACCTGACAATGATGCCTCTGTTTTCTGTCACGTAGCCAATTTCAAATCAATGTTGTTCCGGTCCCTTTTATTCCTTGAGATCCAGGTTTCGCTCGCAGGGCTAGAAAAGAACTGTTACCAAATACATTTACCAATCTACGTTCATCCTATCGATTGTATTAGCATCATCAACACTTCTCATCAAAATAACTCGTGAGACTTTCATCACAATTTTCTGTGAACAGTTCAACTTTAGCTTTCCTGAATGAACCCCAAATTTTTGGAAGTGGCTCCTTATTTTCGACCCTGATTATTAATCTCTCTTTACGTGAAAATGGATCTTTCCCACCCGCTCTATCTCTCATCAATGTTTGCATTTCAGTTCAATTTCCCATCAGCCTCCTCTGTTCTGATCAAATCCAGGGGAACAGGAAACATTGGGGTTATGACGCGGCCATGACAAGCACAATACTCACCTTTCCTGTTGGAACCATTCCATGAGAAATATTAGGCCACAGCCTGGGGCCTCCAGCTGTGGCCGAACATTTACGTCGCTGCCTTAGACATCTTTTGGTGTTCCCCTGCCCAATGTGGAATTCTGCTGACTATGCTTTCTTCGCTGGCGATTTTCAATGACTTCCTGTTGGTTGCATTATCTCTCAAACTTCACAAAACCCGTCTCAATAAAGTCACGTTTTCTCACGTCTGGGAATTTATTGCCATGCTGGAAACTCGAGTTCAGAACAAAAACCGTAGCACACTCAAAACGTCGGCTCTGTTTACCTTTCCACAGATGCTGCTCGACTCGTTGGCTTTCTGCAGTATTCGCTGTGTTTGTTCAACACAAATGCTGCTTTCCATTAAAGAACTTCAATCCCTGTCCTCTGGTAACTGACGCTAGTCAGTGGCAAGAGGTTCTTCTGATCATTAACCTTCACATTCCCACCACTTCTTCTCCCATCATTGCCAACAGCCCCTGGAAATCTCCAGTTAACCTTCTTTGCTCCAAAGAGAATATCCCTAAACTTTGGAATGTCTCCCCAAAATGGAAATTCCTCATCCCTGGACATGACGCAAGGCGTACAATTGGGAAGAGATTTTGGCAAAATATTGTCAGTTAGCAGATGGAAAAATGTTCAGGAAGTAAAACAGAAATCCCTGTCTCCAGCTTTGTGAATCTTTAAAAACTCTTTGGGAAGTGGAATTAGAGGAGAATGAAGGATGAACTGTCCGACTGAGCAGAGACAGTCCAGACACCGTCCCCTTGTTTAAGAGGCCGGGAGATTGACTCTGATATTCTCGGGACATGAACTGATCTGCGACATTGAAAGAATTCTCTGTACATCAGGAATTCAAATCCTTTCTCGGCTCGGGGCCAATGAGAAATTTCGGGATAAGGCAAAACACTGAAAGGCTTGGAGGGCGATGGCCCCGGTGTAGAAGGGCAAGTTCCTCTTGATATGGATGTGCCTGCAGATGGTGGGATCAGACTGTCCCCATGTCTCCACAATGAATGTCCAAGGCTTTATTATGGAAAAGTAAAACTGATAGAAGACAATGGTCATTTTGGGCGGGGTCGCCGCCCTGCGCTGTTTTAATGGCGCAATTGGTCAGCGCGTTCGGTTGTTAATCGAACGTTTGCTGATTCGACACGACCCTGCGATGAAGTGGTTGTTGATTTTGCTCCTCCCGCTTTCTTGGCTGCTAAGGTGCGTGTTTGTAATGGTGTCAGGAAAATGTTTCCCAAGCGGAAATCTTCTCCACTGAGGATGGACAAAGGGGTTTCTGAATTGATTGAATTTCTAACATAAAGGACTGCGGATGCTGAGAATCCGAGACAGAAAGCGAAACTGCTGGAGGAACTCAGCAGGTTTGGCTGTACCTGGATGAGGAAAAAGGAGTTCTGAAATGTTGTCACTGATTCTCTTTCCATAGATGCTGCTTGGCCTGCTGGGTTGCTCCTGCGATTTCTGGTTTTGTTTTTAACTGAACGTCCATTTCATCTTTCGGGATGAAACACCCAGACTCGCCATTTGCAGATATTTAACCCTTTCGAAACCTGTGAAGTGATTGGATTCAAACAAACTCTGCAATGATTCACTCTTTCTCAGCTCCACAGGCAGAGAGACATGGGAAATGAAGCTGTCAGTGTGGATCTGTATTGGTGGGCCGAGTGGTTAATGCGATGGACATGAAATCCATTGCGGTTTCCCCGCGCAAGTATGAGCCCTGCCGACTACAGTTGAGAAATGTCATCAAAAAGAATGGGAGATTGCTTCACGGCGTTTTAAAGATGCAAATCAGTGGAGGGTTTGAAATATTTCAATCACATTGGGAATGGTCGGGAACCTACAACCCACTGCCTGTTAGGGTGGGACAAGCAGAAACCCACAGAGTTGCTTTTGAGGCGATGAGCCAAGTGTTTGGAAATGAGACAAGAACAGTGAGGGGCGTGAAGTCCTGATCGAAATGAAGCAGGCACCTGAGGATGAGTGTGTTTTATTTGCCAGTGAAAGATACTGCTTCACAAAGTTGGGACTATGGAAGGAAAGCAGTGACGGTGATTATCTTTGGCTGTTCACCTTGTGAATGTTCCCATTGCTGCGCATGTCCGTGTGAACGTCAGAACTCTGCAGCATGGTGGCGTCAGGTACGCACAGTGCCGGGGGCGCAATGGATGACGCATCTGACTCTAGCTCCCTGTTTGAAATGCAATTCACAGCTTCTTCACACAGCCCAATTAACCTTTCTCATTGTCCTGAAGCCGGCATACGGTTTGAATTCCTGATCTTCGGGAACGAGACTCTTTTCACTGTCTCGCGTCAGTAAATGTCTCTGAGAACATCAGAGTCACGTCACAGCGCTGTCAGAGGAGGGGAAGCTGAAAGAGCCCCACACGCTGCTCATGCGCTCATTTCACTTTCCCCAAATCACCGTCCCAACCACTGCTCCTGGGAGTGGAAAGGGAACAAACACCAACACCCCGTCTCAGCTTTGTAAATCTTCAGGAAATAAGAAATCTGTCCATCCCTTTGCATCTTCCATCCTAGGCTGAGAGCGTTGATTTTAAATGGCTGTCCAGTCAGTGCCGATTCGTCTTGGCTGAAAAAAAAATCCTTATCTCATTCCAGCATTTCTTGCCACAGAGAACTGTGCGGCAGAGTTCATGTATATATTTCCTTGCATGGTATTTTGTAAATAACATTCGTTTGCTGGTTGTTTGTACAGGGTATTTCAAGTTCATTAGCCGCTGTTAAAGTGTGTTGGTAGGTTTGTGGGCTACCATGATGCTGAGAACGTTGAGTAGTCTGGACATCATTTCCGATATGTCTTTAATATAAAGTAATGTGGCTAGGGTTTCTGCAGATGTTGTGTCTACTTGTGTCAGTTTGTTGATGTGAAATCGACAAACTGGGTTTATTGGGTAGGTAAAAGTGCGGATTGCAGATGCTGGAAACTAGAGTTTAGATCAGAGTGGTGCTGGAAAAGCACAGCAGGTCAGACAGCTTCCGAGAAGCAGGAAAATCGACGTTTCGGCAAAAGCACTTAATCAGGAATAGAGGCAGAACGCCTCCAGGGTGGAGAGATAAATTGGGGGTGGGGGTGTGCTGGGCCGAAGGGAGCAAAAAGTACAATAGTTGAATGGGGGTGGGGATGGAGGTGACAGGTCAGAGAGGAGGGTGGACCGGATAGGTGGGAAGGGAGATTGGCAGGTAGGACAGGTCATGAGGACAGCGCTGAGCTGGAAGGTTGGATCTGAGGTAAGGTGAGGGGGAGGAGAAATGAGGAAACTGGTGAAGTCCGCATTGACGGCCTGGGGTTGAATTCATCCTCCAGGCATCGGGTGGGGAGGGAGCGGCGATGGAGGAGGCCCAGGACCTTCGCAGAGTGGGAGGGGGTTGGAAATGTTGGGACACAGGGCGATGGGTTTGATTGTTGCGGGTGTCCTGGAGATTTTCCCTCAAGCGCTGTGACTTGACTCTGCGAGGAGTCTCCAGTCTCCCCAATGTAGAGGAGATCGCATCGTGAGCAATGGATACAAGAAATGACATTGGTGGATGCACAGGTGAAAGCCTTCTAACTCCCGCGGCCCGGATTAGATTTCCGGGCAGGGAAGAAATTTTCAGTAGAGTTGTCAGCGTGTGCCCGCATCTCCCTGATGGTCTAGTGGTTAGGATTCGGCGCTCTCACCGCCGCGGCCCGGGTTTGACTCCCGGTCAGGGAAGCCCTTTGCAGGGTGTTTGTTGGCTACCTATTCTTCTTAAGTGCACTGTCCAGTTATTTATTGATCTTCGTAGTTCCTGCGTGCTGCAATGTGTAGTGGCTCGTTGAAATAGAGTCCTGATGCAGATTTGTTTGTATGTGGAGGGATGATTGCTTCTGTAGTTAGGTTCTTGGTACACGTGCGTTGTTTTCCTGTAGACGCTGTTTTGAATTTTCAATTGACTGATCGCTCTACTGTGACATCTCGAAATGGCACTCTGTTGTTGTTCTCTTTTGTGGACTTTATGTCAGTGAGGATATTGTTGATGGTGTTGTTGGTTTCCTCTAATTTTTTTCATTTTTTGATGACAAAAGTGTCATTCGCTGTAGCGGACCCAAAGTTTGGGTTGGATCGTTGGAGGGCTGTTTGTTTTGAGTCTCTGCATTATTGCTTCTGCTAGGAATCCTGATACCGGTGGTTTCATGGGTGTTTCGTTGATTTGTTTGTAGGGCTTGTTACTGAATATGAAGTAGGTGGTAAGGCACAGTTCCAAGAGCTTGACAGTGCTATCTTTGCTGATGAAGTTGGTGCTGTGTTTGTGTCTTTGGTTCTTCGAGTAGAGTCTTCAGTTTTATTTGGCCACGTTGATCTTAATGGATGTGAACAGGGCTGTTATGTCAAAGGACATTATTATTCCATCCTCTTCTATCTTAGTGTCTTTGGTGTTCAGGAATTCTTGGATGGAGTAAATGGAGTGGCGTGAATCTTCGACTTGGTGTTTTAATCTTCAGTGGAGGCCTTTGACTAGTCTGTGTATTGGTGTTCCAAGTAGTGAGACTATGGCCTGAGGGGCCTCCTGGGTTGAAGAGGAGAACAACAAAAAAAATGCCATTCTTAGATGTCACAGTAGAGCGAACAGTCAATGGGGAACTTCAAACTAGCATCTACAGAAAAACAAAACACTCAAACCAAATACTGAACCACAGAAGTAATCATCCCAACACCCACAAACGAAGCTGCATCAGGACATTATATCAACGAGCCATTACACACTGCAGCACAGAGAAACTACGAAGAGCACAAGAGAAATACGTATATAGTGTATTTAAGGAGAACGGGTACCCAATAAACCCAGTCCGCCGATTTCTCATTGATGCTTCCAAGCTGACTCTCAAAAATTCGGTTTTTCCCTCCATTCTTTCCTGTTTGTTTTTTGTGGGTCTCGAAAGCTTTCCCAATCTTCTGACCGAGTATTGGAGTTGGGAAGTTATGTTGTGACTGTAGAGGACATTGGTTAGACCACTTTGGGAATATTGTGTGCAATTCTGGTCTCGCTCCTATCAGAAGGATAGAAGGATATTGTGAAATTTGAATGGGTTCTGAAGCACTACTAGGTCCACAGAGGGGAAGAGGCCCTTCTGCTCCCCAGAGTGTGGGAAGGCCTTCAGTGATTCCTCTGCCCTGCTGACGCACCAGTCAATCCACACCAGGGAGAAGCTGTTCTCTTGCCCCGAGTGCGGGATGGGCTTTACCCGCTCCTCCACACTGCTGATGCACCAGTTGGTCCACATGGGGTGGGGGGGTCGGTGGTGGCGTGGGGGAGGCCATTCTGCTGCCCTGAGTGTAGGAAGGCCTTCAGCAATTCCTCCGCCCTGCTGAAGCACCAGTGTGTCCACACCGGGGAGAGGGCCTTCAACTGTCCCGAGTGTGGGAAGAGGTTCATGTTTTCGTGCAACTTGCGGAAGCACCAGCGGGGGCACCAGCGCTCACAGCGATCAGATCCCACCGGTAACGCTGCCTTGGGTCACCCCCCAGGATTGAACCTCCTGCCAGTTCTGGATGCAGTGGGAGAGTAGGTGGGCTGTTTTGTTTTCTGCAATTGCCTCCCCCACCCCCCACAACCACAACCCATGGTGGCTCAGGGTTTGCACTGCTGCCTCATGGCACCAGGAGCCCAGGAATAATCCCACCCTTGGGGGTCTGTGTGCAATTTATGGAGGGTAGGAAAATGGGTCTGAGTAGGTTACTCTTCGGAAGATCAGTGCAGATGTGTTGGGCTGAAGGACCTGTTTCCACATTGTAGGAGTTCAACCATCCTATGAGCTTTGCTTTCAGTGGACACTGCTGCTCATTGAACCCGGGACTGCACATTGCCAAATGAAATGTTTCAGAGAAACCTAAGACCTCAAGACCATCGGAGCAGAAGTTAGGCCATTCGTCCCGTCGAGTCTACTCTGCCATTCGTTAGTGACAAAAGTAGTGCAGATAAGATTAGCGACAGTGTGGAAACAGGCCATTTGTCCCAACAAGTCCACACCGACCCTCCGAAGAGTAACCCATCCAGACCCATTTCCCTCTGACTAATGTACCTAACTCCATGGGCAATTAAGCATGGCCAATCCACATGACCTACACATCTTTGGTTTATGGAAGAAAACAGGACCACCCAGAGAAAACCTACACAGACACTGGGAGAATGGAAACTCCTCACAGACAGCCACCCAAGGCTGGAATCTAAACTGGGTCCCCGGCGCTGTGAGGCTGCAGTGGTAACCACTAAGCCACTACATGTTGCAACCCGAAGTAGGCAAGCAGGAGATTGGGAGAATACAGCAAGCCAGGCAGCATCAGGATGTGGAGTCGTCGGCGTTTTGGGTATTAACCCTTCTTCAGGACTGAAACGTTAACTTCTCTATGAGAAACAATTTACGGGAATATTGCTGGGGTTTGTAGAGTTTGAGCTACAGGGAAAGGCTAAATAGGCTGGGGCTGTTTTCACTGGAGCATCAGAGGCAGAGGAGTGACCTAATAGAGGTTACAAAATCATGAGGGTTATGGACAGGGTAAGAAATAAGGTCGTTTCCCTGGGTGAGGGAGTTCAGAACTAGAGGGCATAGGTTTAGGGGAACAGGCGAAATATATTAAAGGGACAACTTCTTCATGCAGAGGGTGAGAAATATATGAAATGAGCTGCCTGAGTATATGGGTCAGGTGCTGTCAAATGGGACTAGATTAATTTAGGATATCAGGTCAGCATGGACAAGTTGAAACGAAGCGTATGTTTCCATGCTGTAAGCGTCTCTGACTACTGGTCCTGATGTAAGTTTAAAATAGAGTCCAAGTAACTTTGAATAGTTCAATCTTGTTGTGCTCACATCCTGAAAAGTTTCAAATGAATCCCTCTGAGACATACTGTTTAAACATGCTGAGTTGGACAAAGTATCCAATCAAGTTCAACACAAATTCAGAGTTGAAGAAGTCAGAAGTCAGAACACCAAGGGGACCAAAACTGATCACAATATTCCAGGTGCAGCCTCATCAACGTCCTGTATAACTACAACATAACTTGCCAACATCTATACTCAATTCTCTAATTGATGAAGGCCAGTGTGCTGAAACCTTTCTTCACTGCCTTGCATACCAATGTAATCAGAGATATAGGACCTACTTTAAACTGATTCACAATCCAGTTGCTGGGCGCACAGAAGCAGAGTAGTGCTGTGTGAGGGTGCTGGGCGCATCATCCAGAGGTTGATGGGTCAAAACCATGTGATGCTTTTGCTCAATGTCTCTGAAAGCTGCTTTCATTTGCAAAGGTGCTCTGTTCTGTATCTTGCCGTTGCATCCGCTTCCCAAAGCTTCTTCAGTGGAGGAGTGGCAGTGGTAGCAATCCCCCAGAGCTGGAGGAAAGTCCGAGCTCCAAGAAGCGGGCGGTAAGGCTGGAGGCTGGATTTGATCAAGGCTTGTATCTATTAACTCATTTAAATGGTACCTACCGTATGGTGTTAGTTGTAGTTGGTAGAATGTACTCCCTGGAGGAGCACCCTCTATGATGCTGCATCTCTTACCTTCTACCCTTCCCCCATTTCTTATCTCCCATCTTGATTTTATATGTTTTTTGGTCAAATTTAATTTCATATTAATCAGACTTGGTATTCACTGTGTGCTATTAATTTGTTCGTTCGAATATTGTAAGTCAATATTAATTCTGTAATTTCATTTCTGATGTCAGAGTTTGACATTAAATGTGCAGGTGTGAATACCAGTAAGTTGTGAAAATAAATCAAAACTTGTGGTTTTTAACAAAAAGAGCAGCTCACTGATATTCATGGTATTGTCTCATTTGGGAAGATGATTCAAATATGACCAACAAACCGGTTCACGCAGTCACCCAATTTAATTAAAGTTTTCTTTAATTTAATTAAAGAAAATAACTCTGGCAGGCTAAGATTTATGCAATCTATTTATAAGATTATGTCCATTGCTCGCAACATGGTCTCATCCACATTCGGGAAACTGGACGCCAACTTGCGGAATGTTTCAGGGAACAGCTCTGGGTCATTGAAACTAAATGACCGACCGCCCTGTGGCTGAACACTTTAACTTCCCCTCCCATTCCGCCAAGGACATGCAAATCCTGGGTCTCCTCCACTGCGAAACTCTTGCTACCCGTCACTTGTCGAAAAAACACCTCATCTTCTGCCTTGGGACCCTCCAACCACATGGTATCAATGCAGATTTCATCAGTTTCCTTATTTCCTCTCCCCCACCTTGTCCCAGAACCAACCTTCCAATTTGACCCAACCTCTTGACCTGTCATACCTGTCCACCTTGCTTCGCACCTATTTGCTCCACCCTCATCTCTGACCTATCACCATCAATCCCTACCTCCATCTACCTATTGCACTCCCAGCTGCCTTCCCTCCAGCCCCACTTCCCTCCCATTTATCTCTCAGCCCCCTTGGACCACCCTTTATTCCTGATGAAGAGATTATGCTCTAAACCAAGACTGTGATGAAGCAACTTCCTCAACAAATAGGAAATAGCTCCCAAGTCAGATTTCATTCCCATCTTCTGTTTCCCAGTTCTTTCAGAAATAAGGAATGTCTTTTTCTTCCACACGAAAGTGGTTTTCCACTTTGCGCTGTCTGAAGTGTTATGCAACACCATTACTTCAGCCACCTTTTAAGAATCCTTTCAACCTGTTTTTCTAACAATTGCGGAGGTGACCAAAAGCAAACATTTCACTCCTCCTCAATGTCCCATTTCTCCTCCTATGAGCCATTTTGTCATGTTGTCTATGTTACAAGCAGCCGAGTGCACTTGGTTTCTGAATTGAAATATTGACATTGACTTGAACAGGATTAATATTTATTGATGGTTCGCTGTGTTTGCACTAACTGTAATTATCCACCAATACGATGTCTTTTGTTCCACCAAAACTGTGTTTATGTTGCAGTCGGATGTAGAAAATCATCCCAGCGATCTTTCAACGTTATTATAGTTTACTGAGGCCATAACAGCATTACACGGAAGTTTGATATGATTAAAACTTGGATGGAAAGAGTGTAGATTGATGAGAAGTCAAAATGGCAGAGTCTCTGGCCACAATTGATCTGTCTGGCTTGATTATATGAGTGGCGGCTCTTCTAGAGCAACTTCCACTCCATCACTTCAACCAGTAAGAGGAGATAAGAGTGAACACAACATCCCAACTGTGAAATATATGCATTGCTTCGATGTTATTGATCAAAATCCTGGAACTCGCTCCTGAACCTTTATTATAGACCACATCATATTTGTGAAGTAATTTAAGAGGCAGCTCACCACCACATTTTCAAGGACGGTTTGGGAAGACTTGCTGGCAGAGCCAATGATATTCACATGATATAGGAGACAGTCTAATCGTATGGATAGATGATTGGCTAACCAATGATACAGTAGGGATAAGGGGGATGTTCAGGTTCGCAACTTGTAACTCGCAATGTGCCACAGGGATCAGTGCTGGGGCCAAAATTATTTACAATATGGATATGAATTACTTGGATAAGTGAAGTGAATGTACTATTGCCAAGACTGCAGTAGAGACAGTTGATTGGAATGCAGGTGGTGAGGGTGACATGGAGAGGGACATAGGCATGTTAAGCAAATGAGCAAAACCTTGGCCGATAGAATAGAATGTTGGAAAATGAGGTTGTGCACTTTACCAGGCGGAAAAGTCCTGAAAGTTAAATGGACAAAGCTGCTGAATAGGAGGATTTGGAAGCTAGAGTCAATGAACTCTTCATCAAAGTTCAGTGAGTAATAGGGAAGGCAAAAGGGAGATTGGCCTTTAAATGGAGTATAAAAGTAGGGAGGTTATAGTAGAGGTTTTGATTGAAAGTGCAGTGAAGATTCAACCAGCTGACAGTGGATCTGAATCACATGTGGATCAGACCAGTTTCGGACAGCAGGAAACCAGATAAGTTTTTACAACAAACCACAACGATTTCATCATTAGACTCTTAATTCCAGATTTATGTTGAATTCAGATTCCACCATCTGCCGTGGCAGGTTTTGAACCCAGGTCCCCAGAACATTACCTGGGTGAATAGTCTGGTGACAATAAAGTCGGCCATCGCCTCCCCTGAACACATTGGATTATTGTGTTTAGAGGAAACAAAGGAGCAAAGGTTTCAGCAGCTGCTAAGTTGTTGATATTACACAAGGGAACATCAGCACACTCAGTAATGGCACATACTGAAGCCAGGGTCCTGTATCAGAGTTAAGGGCTCGGGAACCATAAGAAATAGGAACAGGAATACGCCATTCAGCACCTTGAGCTTGCTCCTCTATTCAGTAGGATCGTGGCTGATCTGACATTCCCCACATCCACTTTCCTGCCCTTTACCTGTAACTGTTCATCCCCCGACTGTTCACGAATCTATCGATCCTGGTTTTAAATGTGACATGAAGGCTGTCAACAGAGTTACTGGCGTTGGAGGTCGGGGAGGTGGTGGGGGAAGCGGGGGGTCAGGTCGAACTTGGGGACTAAAACAAAGGCTCCACACTTCATAATATTTAACTAAGGGAATGTTTATGGTTATCCAATGCTGGAAATCGGGCAGACATTCAGATGAAATTATTGGTTACTTATGAAAGACAGAGGTATAGGGAGAGAAGTGGTGTTGAGGCACATTTGGATATCATCAGTATAGATGACAACACCAGCAGCTACGGTTCAACAAATAAGAACGGAAGACGCTAAAAGCAGACCCTCCCAGAGGATACAGCGATTTTGGAGAGGGTCAGTACTGTCGTTAACCCTGATCAAGGCTGACCGCAGGTCGACGAGGGAATGTTTATCCCTATCACCGTTACAAAGGATGTCAAATATGACCTTGATAAGAACTGTTTCAGGGGTAGAAACCTGACTCGAGGGCATTCAACACAGAATTCTGGAAAAGGTGGGAATGGCTAATTCAACAATGTTAAATGCAAACCAACACTTCCATTGGTGCGATAATAAAAGAAGTGTTTTGGTTTTTATTTAGATGATTCTCAGCAATACTGAGTAAGAAGCAACAAAATTAACACAAGAAATACTGCAATTGCTACAATGTGCCTGCTCCCAATAGGAGGCCACCTGGTGTTCACTTAACTGTCTACAAGGGGCAATATTGGAAAGGAATGACCCAGTTCATAGCTATAAGAGGGGAGACACAGACTGCTTGATGCAATGGGCGGGAGTAGGCCACTCGGCCCTTCGACCCTGCTGCAACATTCAATAAGATCATGGCTGATCTGAATTCAACCTCAACTCTGCATTCCTACACATCCCCGACAATCTGTCATCCACTTGGTTATCAAGAACCTATCTACCTCTGCCGTATAAATTTTGAATTCACTGCATTTTGAGGAAGACACACAACCATCAGAAAGAAGAAAAAATCATCCTCATTTTTGTCTTCTACTTTTAAAATATGACCCTCTACTTTCAGATATTAAGATAAGGAAACAACCTGCATTGAAATAATACCTATGGTCCAGTTAACTATCTCAAAGTGCTTCACGTGGACATAATGAGAATTCCTTTAAAAATCACAAGACCGGAGCACAGATTAGGACAGGTGACCAAAGACTTGGTCAATGGGGGAGGTTTAGGGCAATCTTTTAAACAGGTTCAATTTCCCAAACATCAGAGGACAAAGACGTAAAGAGCAAACACAAAATAGCAAAGGATGGGAAGCAGCAGTGTGGACATAATGTCACAGGACGAGTAATCCAGGGAACATGAGTTCAAATCCCACCACAGCAAGAGGTGAGATCTGAATAATTCAAATCATAAACGGGGAACACAAAATTAGTCTCAGTATGGTATCGATGGCACTGACGTCAATTGCCATAAAAGCTCATGTTCACCATTGTCCTTTCAGCAGGCAAACCGCCATCCTTACCTGGTCTGGCTTACATGTGACTCCAGACCCACAGCAATGTGGTTGACTCTTAAATTACCCTCTGAATTGGCATAAGCAAGACACCTTGCACTTAAGGATGGATAACAAACATCAACCTTGTGAAAGTGTCAGAACAGAAATTGCTGGAGAAACTCAGCCAGTCTGGCAACACCGGTGGAGAGAGAGAGAAAGAAACAGAGTCAGAACAGTTGTGAAGAATGGTCAAAGCACTTGAAATGCTAACTCTGCTTCTCTATCCACTTGTGTTTCCAGTCCTATTGAGTTTCTCCAGCAATTTATGCATTTTTGTGTTTCAGATCTCCAGCATCTGCAGTTCTTCATTTCACTGACTTAGGGAAGCTCAAATCCGATAAAAGAATAAAGCAGAAGGGATGGAATTACTCGGCAAGTCTGGCAGCAGCTATGGAGATAAAAACAGTTAGTTCTTCGGGTCATTGAATGATCGTCCATCAGGGACAAACTTTTGGGGAAGCTGCAAGAGTAAAAGGCACTGGTGTAACTTCAACATCTGGGAGAACTCTCTCAGCCTTGGTGGTCAGACTGACTCAGCATTCTGGTTCTGTTCATTACCTGTTAACTTCTCCAATTGTTGTTCTTGTTATATTTCTACATCGTTGACACATTCCTATGTTTAAAAATGATATTCCAAACAGACAGGAATTTTCCATGTAAGTAATCATACATTAGAGAGTTTCTAACGTGAATGTAACTTTTAAACAAAATGTATTTTTTCATGCATGGGGTGTGGGCATCGCTGGCAATGCCTGCACTTATACCATCCTTAACCACCCTGTGGTTGGTTGGAAAAGCGAATGAAGGTGTCTGAGAGTGTCTTGATCAGCACAGCAATCTCAAAGATGGGTATGCTCAGACAGAAGTCCCCTCCACTCCCACAGCAACTCTGCATTCACTTAAATTACAGATGCCATCGAAAACTCACAGGACAATGACAACATGGGATTACAATCAGAATAAAGCTTCCTCTACTCTAAATTGAAAGTGAAGCTACCACAACACTGTCCCCAACAAACACTGCCAATACAGAGACAGCACTGGGTTACATACTGAGTAAAACTCCCTCAACACTTCCCCATTCATACAGTCCCAGGACAATGACAGCAAAGGGTTAAATAACAGTAGAGCTTCTTCCATTATGACTGAAACTTAGTACGTTCTACACCAATCCTCAAGGATAATTCAGAACTGAGACTATTATCTGGTCCTGAATTCACACACCCTAATGGGAATGACAGCAACAGAAAATCAGGTAAAACACACACAATGTTCAACAAAGCTAGACTGTTATTGGGATCTAAGATATTTAAATGACAGGAGACATGGTCCCTGCAATGATCCGAATGTGAGCTGAACAACTTTCTCACTTGAACAATATTCTCTGGGAATGCAATGTCCACCTCACTGCTTCTATTCAGTTCCTCTGCTCTCGGTCAGTGCTGTTTTGCGGCTGACCACATGGTGGCGTGGGCGTCAAGAGGTTAGACAATTAAGGTCAACTTGGATTGAGGGCATCCTGTGTCATGCCAGTGAGGTCGAGGGTCGCTGATTTACTCAACTTATAATCGGGGACGAGGGGATGTCAGGCTGGGCTTGTATCAGTTTGAGTTTAGAAGAAACAGATGATCTGATGAAGCTGTATAACATCTGGAGAGGACTTAATGTAAATGTAATGTCCACTCATTTCTAGCCAGAGACTTGCCTCTCATTTAAGATAGGACAGTTTTGTTTTTCTCTCAAGTGTTCCCGAGTCTTTGAAATTCACTTTTTTAGATAGCAGCATGTGGTGGTGGCACGGTGGTTAGCACTCGGGCCGACTGTCTGTGTGGAGTTTGCACATTCTCCCCTTGTGTCTGTGTGAGTTTCCTCTGGTGCTCTGGCATCCTCCCACAGTCCAAAGGATGTGCAGGTGAGGGTAGATTGACCATGGGAGATGCAGGGTTACAGAGATAGGGTAACAAACTGGGTCTGGGTGGGACGGTCAGTCAATGTTGACTCGATGGGCTGAATGGCCTCCTTGCACGCAATTGACCTATATCAATCAATAGTATACACTTGCTTTATGGTTACCGACATGAAATTACATTCGTGGTTTTGGTTATTTCATCTATTACGTCATCATATTCAACCAACTGCAACATCTCGAAACTTGCTTAATTACAATATCCAATATCAGCAGAGTACTTTTTCTTTTTGTCACGACCATTATCTTGAAATCTGACGTGTGACCACTTTATTGCTCTCAAAGTTCCTTATTTGTCCCTACATTGTCATGGTTTTACTTTGTCGAATGTCTTCCTGGCTTTTGCAGTTAAGACCCTATATTCTGCCCTCGTCAACACTTTCCCTTCCAATTCTGTACTCAGGATTTCATGAAAACCCGAAGAGTGTGGTGAGACTGTGGAACTCACTACCATAGTGAATAGTTGGGGTGAAAGACATTACAACTAAGGGGAAGCAA
Organism: Chiloscyllium plagiosum; assembly: GCF_037043375.1. NCBI lineage: Eukaryota > Metazoa > Chordata > Chondrichthyes > Orectolobiformes > Hemiscylliidae > Chiloscyllium > Chiloscyllium plagiosum. The sequence continues at coordinate 59,069,838 of NW_028270165.1, forward strand.
CCCAGTACAAATGCGTGTCACTGTCATCAGATTCACAACACAGTGAAATTAATACATGCAATGTCCCTCAATTTCTCAACTGTTCCTAACCAGACTTGATGAAGAACAGATCTTGCACATCAACATTATAATTTAAACAAAAACCAACAATTATAAATACGGCAACTTTTCTAGGGCAAAGTTAAGTAGATAATCTAATTAATAGCAATGATTTAAACCCTTTGATCAAGTCCCCCATCATCTCAGAGACAGAAGTTTAAGCGGCAAATTGAGAAAGAATTTTTTTTTAAAACTTACCAATTCAAATAAACAGTTTCCAACAATGTATTGCCAAGTCTTTGTGCAATACTTGGACTATGAGGTTTTCACAGACACGTAACTGTAAATCCAATTTAAAAGTCACTGCTGAATGTGAATAGACACCCCAAAGTATTCAGCCATTTCTTTCAGGCTGGGACTCATTCCCAGAAAGTGCCAACAATTCTTTAAATGGACAGTAGAATCTAGAGAGAACAGTTCCTGGGCTCAACAAGCAGCAACGCCCAATGGAAGCAAAGTTGGCGGCGGGGCAGGGCGGGCCAAGGGCATAAAACAAAAAAGGCCACTGACTCTCCCACTGCACACACACACTGTCAGAATGCACAGGGGCTCAGTCCTGGGAGTGACCCACTGCAGTTTCATCAAGAGGACCACACTTGATGAACAGATCTTGCACACCAGAGTTATAATTTAAACAAGAACAAACAATTATGAATACCGCAAATTTACTAGGGCAAAGTTAAACAAGACAATCCAGTTAATAGCAATGATTTAAGCCTTATGATCAAGTCCTCCACCATCCCATGGACACAAAATTAAGGGGTAAATTAAGGAAGAGATTTTTTAAAATTATCAATTGAAGCAATCAGTTCCCAACAATGGAATGCCAAGCAGTTGGGCAATCATTCGATGATGAGTTGTTCACAGGCACATAACCGTAAATTTAATTTCAAAGTCACTGCTGAATGTGAATGGACACCCTGAAGTATTCAGCTATTTCTTACAGACTGGAGCTCGTTCCCAGACAGAGCCAATAATTCTTTAACTGGACAGAAAACACTAAAGAGAACAGCTCCTGGTCTCAACGAGCAGCAGTGCCCACTGGAAGCAAAGTTGCGGTGGTGGGGGAGCACGATCTCATAAAACAAAAAAATCTGACCGACTCTCCCGCTATAAGCTCTGTCAGAATGGGCAGGGGTTCAGTCCTGGCAGTGACCCACAGCAGTTTCACCAGCAGAATCAGATTGTTGGGAGCACTGGTGTGCCAGCTGGTGCTTCTGGAAGGTGCAGAATGATGAGAACCTCCGCCTGCACTCGGGGCAGGTGAACTGCCTCTCCCTGGTATGTCCCCGCCTGTGCCTCAGCAGGTGGGAGGATTTGCTGAAGGCCTTCCCGCATTCTGGGCAGGGGAAGGGCCTCTCCCCCGTATGGATCCGAAGGTGGCATGCCTGGGTAAAGCACTATTGGCACTTAAGGCAGGAGAACGGGCTCTCCCCGGTGTGGACCCGCTGGTGCCTCAGCAGGGCAGAGGTATTGGAGCAGCTGAAGGGCTTCTCTAATATGTGGACCCGGCTGTGGGTCAACAGGACGGAGGAATAGCTGAAGGCTTTCCCGCATTCGGGGCAGGCGAATGGCCTCTCGCCTGTGTGGACCCGCTGGTGCCTCTGCAGAAAGGAGGAACTGCTGAAGGACTTCCCGCACTTGGGACATCCCCCCTGTGTGGACCTCCGAGAGCCTCAGCAAGCGGGAGGAATTGCTGAAGCCCTTTCCGCACTCGGGGCAGGCGAAAGGCCTATCGCCCGTGTGGACCCGCTGGTGCCTCTGCAGTACAGAGGAATAGCTGAAGGCCTTCCCGCATTCGGGGCAGGAGAATGGCCGCTCGCCTGTGTGGAGCCGCTGGTACCTCTGCAGTACAGAGGAATTGCTGAAGGTCTTCCCGCACTCAGGGCAGCTGAAGGTCCTCTCTCTAATGTGGACCCACTGATGGCTCATCAGGTCGGTGGAATTGCTGAAGCCCATTCCGCACTCAGAGCAGGAGAACAGTCTCTCCCCCGTGTGACTGCGCCCATGAGTCTCCAGGTCAGATGGGAAACGGAAGCCTTTCCCACAGTCGCCACACTTCCACGGTTTCTCCACGGGACGGGATTCCTTAGGTTTCTCCATGACCGAAGCTTCATCTGCACACAAACGCGTGTACATCACCTCTCTGCCGTGAATTCCACCTCCCAGTCTGTATAACATTTTCTGGCTCCACAACCAGCAACAGTAGTGTCTCTCTTCCAGTCTCACTGATGTTGAAAACGTACTGAAATAGGAACCAAAAAGTTTGGTTCCTTCTCACAGAATCATGGTCGAAAATTGGTATAGTCCCGATGGATTCAGTGACTGTCAGACATTGACGTGAAATTGAGGACTGCAAATGCTGAAAGGTCAGAGTCAAAGTGCAATGCTGGAAAATCACAGCAGATCAGGCAGCATCTGAGGCGCAGTCGAGACAATGTTTCAGGCAAAGCCCTTCATCTATTGATATTGAAACTTCCGTCTTCATATCTTCAAATAATCTGTAAAAAGAGATTACAAAAATCATCACTGTCAGTCCAGGTTAGAAATTCCAAACAAGCAATTCTACTTTCCGCAGAACATTCTTTTCTTTTTCCACAAAAGTGAAAGCACCATCCCACCCCCTCTCACCCCTCTATTCTCACTCCACTCAAACTAATTCTCCCCATGGTACTGAGTCAGGAACTTACAGAGACCGAAAAGTGAAAACATCAAGACAGACACCTCGAAATTTTGGATACCTCCACCTGAAAGTTAGTATCTTTCACGACATCTAGGAGTGAGTAAGTCTGATTTTGGGAAGCAAAAAAAGTATCAATTCAGGATGAACCTTCAATGCAGTTTCTTGAGAAACAACCAGACACGGAATGGTTAACATCTGGGGAGGTGGATGAAATGAGATATCAAGGCATTGGCACCGACACCAGACAGAAACTGAACATACAGGCATGGCAAACATTACATGGCAAGCCAGAGTCATAGAGATACACAACACAAAAACAGGTCCTTCGAATCAACTCATCCCTGCCGACCAGATAGCCTAAATTAATCTCGTCTCATTTACCAGCACTTGGCCCATATCCCTCTGAACTCTTCCTATTCATATACCCATCCAGACGACTTTTGAATGTTATAATTGGACCTACATCCGCTACTTCCTCCGGCAGATCATGCCTTACACTTGCCTCCCTCACTCCAAACATATTACCCTCCTGTTCTGGCCTTCTCCCATCCATGGGAAATGACCTTGTCTATTTAACCTATCCATGCCGCGCATGACTCTATAAACGTCTGTAAGGTCACCCCTCAGCCTCTGGTATACCGGGGAAAACAGCTCAAGCAATGCACTGCGTGTACTTTTAGCTTCACACTCGCTGAACCTTCCTCCCGTGTAAAACATTGCTTCCCTCCTCAACACTGCCCATGGGAAAAGCCAAGAGTGCTGAGACTCTGGAGTTGGGGGCATGCCACGTAGAATTCCTACAATGTGGAAACACGCCATTCAGCCCAACAAGTCCACACAGACCATCCAAAGTGTAACCCATGCATACAACTTGCCCTATCCCATTACACTACACTACACTACACTAACTGCACACTCTGGGCCCATTTAGTATGGTCACTTCTCCCGAAACCGCACATCGTTAGACTTTGGGAGGAAACCAGAGCAGCCGGAGGAAACCCACGCAGGCACGGCAGGGAGAATGGGCAAACTCCACACAGACAGTCGCCCCAAGGCTGGAATGGAACGCCAATCCTTGGTGCTGTGAGGCAGCAGTGCTCACCACTGGTCCATCGTGCTACGTACGTGTGCAAAAAGAGGTGGGGAGTGGGAACTTTGTTAATTGGACCACACAGTGGATTGTTGAGTAAGGTTAAATCTCACGGGATCCAGGGAGAGCTAACCAACGGGGTACAAAATTTAGAAGCGCGTTGTTGTAGGTGCTGGAATTCTACCTGAAAACAACAAATGCTGAAGATCACAGTGGGTCAGGCAGCGCTGTGCTACACTATGACTGGATAGTGAGGATGTGGAGATGATGGTTCCACTAGGGAGAAGGGTTGAGGATGCCAAGTCATTGAGGGCATTTAAGACAGAGATAGGTTCTTGATTAGTAAGGGGTCAAGGGTTATGAGGAGAAGGCAGCAGAATGGGATGGAGAAATATATCAGCCATGATCGACTGGTGGAGCAGACTCGATGGGCCAAATGGCCTCATCCTACTCCTGTGTATTATGGTCTTAAAGCAGAGCAGTAGTCTTAAGAAGTTCTCACAAACTACTTCAGAATCCTGAAGAGGAGTTGTTGGACTGAAAACCTTAACTCTGCTTTCTCTCCACATATGCTTCCAGTCCTGCTGAGTTTTTCCAATGTTGTCAGTTTTTGTTTCAGATTTCCAGCATCCACAGTTCTTTGTCTTATTTATCACAGTCATTTCTTGCCCTTCCCAAGTGTCTGGAACTTCATCTCCCTGATCTGCAAACTGTTCACTTACCCTAGAAATGACCACTGCCTCCTTATCAGAATAGACCCCTTTGTTGCAAAATGATTGTTCAATTCTGTGACCAAAATAATTGCATTCGTGATTACTTACACCAGGGACTCTCAATATCTCAGGCAAGAACACAGCCAGATTATTTCAGACAGTACATTTATGTGATTTGATAAAAATCCCTATTCCCAACTTTACCAGCGTGCTGCTGGGAATGGAGGGTTTGAGTTAAGAAGAAGCTGGGACATTTTTCCAACGGAGCCGAGCAAGTTGACACATAACTTTATCGAGATTTTTAAACTCAGGATGGGTATCGATAAGGTGTCATTTCCTGGAGGCTCAGAATATTTTATTGCTCCAGAAGGTGTAAAAGGGGGTCAAGATTTAGCAGAAATCGAACAGAGCTGAGAACAGACAACATTTTACTCTGTGGGAACAGGGAGACCAGAGGACAGAGAAATCAGGACCTAAAATCCGAGCTGACACCAGACTACCATGTTATCAGCGCTTTGACAATGGTAATCCTGGGCGGGGCAGGTTGAATTATGAATTGAATAGTAGCTTCCTCAACGAGACTGTGCGGGGCGCTCTGGGCGTGTCTCTGTGGCGCAACTGGTCAGCGCATTCGGCTGTGAACTGGAAGGTTGGTGTTTCGAGACTACCCAGGGACGGAGCGTTCTCGCTCCTACCGCTTTCTTGGCTGCAAAGATCCGCGTTTTTAATGGTGTCAGGAAAACGTTTCCCATTCGGAAATCTTTTCCACTGAGGAAGCACAAAGGGGTTTCTGGATTGATTGAATTTCTAACGTAAAGGAGTGCGGATGCTGAGAGTCCGAGACAGAAAGCGAAACTGCTGGAGCAACTCAGCAGGTTTGGCTGTACCTGGATGAGGAAACAAAAGTTCCCAAATGTTGTATCTGATTCTCTTTCTACAGATGCTGCCTGACCTGCTGAGTTATTCCTGCAATTTCTGGTTTTGTTTTTAACTGAACGTCCATTTCATCTTTCGGGATGAAACACCCAGACCCGCCATTTGCAGATATTTAACCCTTTCGAAACCTGTGAAGTGATTGGATTCAAACAAACTCTGCAATGATTCACTCTTTCTCAGCTCCACAGGCAGAGAGACCTGGGAAATGAAGCTGTCAGTGTGGTTCTGTATTGGTGGGCCGAGTGGTGAATGCGATGGACATGAAATCCATTGCGGTTTCCCCACGCAGGTGTGAACCCTGCCGACTACAGTTGAGAACTGTCGTCAAAAAGAAAGGGAGATTGCTCCACGTTTTTTTTTAAAGATGCAAATCAGTGGAGGGGTTGAAATATTTCAATCACATTGATACTGATCGGGAATCTGCAACCCACTGCCTGTCAGGGTGGAACAAGCAGATACCCACAGAGCTGCTTTTGAGGTTATGAGCCAAGTGTTTGGAAATGAGACGAGAACAGTGAGGGGCGTGAAGTCGTGATCGAAATGAGGCAGGCACCTGAGGACAAAGGTGTTTTATTTGCCAGTGAAAGATGCTGCTTCACAAATTTGGTACAATGGAAGGGAAGCAGTGACGGTGATTATCTTTGGCTGTTCACCTTGTGAATGTTCCCATTGCTGCGCATGTCCGTATAACGTCAGAACTCTGCAGCATGGCGGCGTCAGGTCCGCACAGGACGGGACGCAATGGATGACGCATCTGACTCCACCTACATGTTTCAAATGCAGCTCACATCTTCTTCACACACCCCAATTAATCTTTCTCATTGTCCTGAAGCCGGCATACGGTTTGAATTCCCGATCTGCGGGAATGAGACTCTTTTCACTGTCCCGCGTCAGTAAGTGTCCCTGAGAACATCAAAGTCACGTCACAGCGCTGTCAGAGGAGGGGAAGCTGAAAGAGCCCCACACGCTGCTCACGGGCACATTTCACTTTCCCCAACTCACCGCCCCAACCACTGCGGCTCCTGGGAGTGGAAAGGGAACAAACACCAAAACCCAGTCTCAGCTTTGTAAATCTTCAGGAAATAAGAAAACTGATTATCCCTTCCAATCTTCCATCCTGGCCTGACAGCGTTGATTTAAAATGGCTGTCCAGTTAGTGCCGATTCGTTTTGGCTGAAAACAAATCTTCCTTATCTCATCCCAGCATTTCTTGCCACAGAGAACTGTGCGGCAGAGTTCATGTATATATTTCCTTGTATGGTATTTTGTAAATAACATTCGTTCGCGGGTTGTTTGTATTTAAGGTTCACTAGCCGTTGTTTAATGCTGAGAGGGTTGAGTTGTCTGGACATCATTTCACAGATGTCTTTAATGTAAAGTAATGTGGCTAGGGTTTCTGCAGACCTTGTGTCTGCTAGTGTCAGTTTGTTGATGGGAAATCGTCACACTGGGTTTATTGGGTAGGCAAAAGTGAGGACTGCAGATGCTGGAAACCAAAGTTTTGATCAGAGTGGTGCTGGAAAAGCACAGCAGGTCAGACAGCTTCCGAGGAGCAGGAAAACCGACGTTTTGGGCAAAAGCCCTTCATCAGGAATAGAGGCAGGACGCTTCCAGGGATGACGAGATAAATTGGGTGGGGGGGGGGGGGTGCTGGGCCGAAGGTAGCAAAGAGTACAATATGTGAATGGGGGTGGGGATGGAGGTGACAGGTCAGAGAGGAGGGTGGAGCGGACAGTTGAGAAGGGAGATTGGCAGAGAGGACAGGTCATGAGGACAGCGCTGAGCTGGAAGGTTGGAACTGAGGTAAGGTGGAGGGAGGGGAAATGAGGAAACTGGTGAAGTCCACATTGATGTCCTGGGGTTGAATTTATCCGAGATGAAAGATGGGGCGTTCTTCCTTCAGGCATCGGGTGGGGAATGAGCGGCGATGGAGGAGGCCCAGGACCTGCATGTTCTGGGCAGAGTGGGAGAGGAGTTGAAATGTTGGGCCAGAGGGTGATGGGGTTGATTGCTGCGGGTGTCCTGGAGATGTTCCCTCAAGCACTGTGACTTGACTCTGCGAGGAGTCTCCAGTCTCCCCAATGTAGAGGAGACCTCATCGGACCGCCTTCTCACGATCGTGGCCCAGGTTCGATTCCGGGCAGGGAAGCAATATACAATAGGGCTGTGAAGAAGCGCTGCTGTCTCCCTGGTGGGCTAGTGGTTAGGATTCGGCGCTTTCACTGTTGCGGCCCGGGTTCGATTCCCGGTCAGGGATGTATTTTTCAGTGGATCTTTTGCCTACCCATTCTCCTGAAATGCGCTGTACAGTTCCTTATTGGTCTTCGTCGTTACTGGCTCCTGCAGTGTGTCGTGCCTCGTTGAAATAGTGTCCTGATTCAGGCTTGTTTGTATGTGTAGGGATCATTGCTTCTGTAGCTAAGTACTTGGTTCGTGTGCGTTGTTTTCCTGTAGACGCTGTTTTGAATTTACCATTGACTGTTCGCTCTAATGTGACATCTCGAATTGGCACTTTGTTGTTGTTCTCCTCTTTTGTGAATTTTATGCCAGTAAGGATATTGTTGATGGTGTTGTAGGTTTCCTCTAATTTGTTTCATTTTTTGATGACAAAAGTGTCATCACTGTGGCGGACAACAAAGTTTGAGTTGGATCGTTTGAAGGGCTGTTGGTTTGAGTCTCTGCATTATTGCTTCTGCGAGGAATCCTGATACTGGTGGTTTCATGGGTGTTTCGTTTATTTGTTTGTAGGGCTTGTTACAGAATATGAAGTGGGTGGTTAAGGCACAGTTCCACGAGCTGGATAGTGCTATCTTTGCTGATGAAGTTGGTGCTGTGTTTATGTCTTTGGTTCTTCGAGTAGTGTTCCAGTTTTCTTTGGCCACGTTGATGTTAATGGATGTGAACAGGGCTGTTATGTCAAAGGACATCATTATTCCATCTTCTTCTAACTTAGTTCTTTGGTGTTCAGGAATTCTTGGATGGAGTAAATGGAGTGGCGTGAATCTTCGACTTGGTGTTTTGGACTTCAGTGGAGGCCTTTGATGAGTCTGTATGTTGGTGTTCCAAGTAGTGAGACTAAGGCCTGAGGGGGGCTCCTCGTTTGAAGAGAAGGAGAACAACAACAAAGTGCCATTCTTAGATGTCACAGTAGAGCGAACAGTCAACAGTGAACTTCAAACTAGCGTCTACAGAAAAACAACACACGCAAACCAAGTGCTTAACCACAGAAGCAAACATCCCAACACCCACAAACGAAGCTGCATCAGGACATTATTTCAATGAGCCCCTAAACACTGCATATAGACGATTATAAAATCATGAGGGGTACGGATGAGGTGAACAGCAGGTGTCCTTTCCCTCAGCTGGGGTTTTCAGGATCAGGGAGCAAATATTTTGAGGTGAGTAGAGAAAGATTTTAGAAAGACAGGACAAGGATCGTTTTTTAAGAGAGTGGTCTGAGTGCAGAATGAATGTCCAGAAGAAGTCATAGAGTCATAGAGATGTACAGCACAGAAACAGACTGGTCCAACTTGTCCATGCCGACCAACTATCCCAAAACAATCTAGTCCCACCTGACAGCGCACGGCCCCATATCCCTCCAAACCCTTCCTATTCATACACCTAACCAAATGCCTTTTAAATGTTGCAATCGTACTAGACTTCACCACTTCCTCTGGCAGTTCATTCAATAAACGTACAATCCTCTGCGTGAAAACGTTGCCCCTTAGATCTCTTTTGTATCTTTCCCCTCTAACGCTAAACCCATGCCCTCTCGTTCTGGACTCCCCCAGCCCAGGGAAAAAGACTTTGTCTTTTTATCCTATCCATACCCCTCATGATTTTATACACGCACAGTTACAACGTTTGGATAAGTACATGAATATGAAAGGTTCGAAGGTTTATGGGCAAACACTGGTAGGTGGGACGAGTTTAGTTTGAGAACATACTCAGCATGGACGAGTTGGATGAAGGGTCTGTTCAGTGCTGTCATACTCTGTGACTGACCTGTACTGGTCTTAAAACCATTTTCTTACCTGCCCCCATAACAATCCACTTCTTTGTTGTTCAAAATTCAGATGAATTTAGCCTTGAATATGTTCAATGACCCCACTTCTGAACTGAATTCCTCTTCGTAATATACCACTTGCCTCGCTCATTGCCTGCTGCATCTGCCCGACAACTGGCATTGACTGGAATGGAGGGAATCTTAGACCCCTTTATACATCCATACATCATTCCTGATAAAGGGCTTGTGCCCGAAACGTTCACTGTCCTGCTCCTCAGATGCTGCCTGACCTGTTCTGCTTTTCCAGTGCCACATTTTTCGACTTTCACCTCTAGTTCTCACTTTCTCCACATTCCAAAATATCACCATTTAAACAATGCACTGCTTTTTTTTTTAAACAGCCAAGGCTATAACTTCACATTGCGGCACGACACTTGCCATGTGTTTGCCAATTGAGGTACAGACCTGGACCAACTTCGGGAAGAGGCAAAACACTGAGTTCTGAACAAAAACCGTAGCACACTCAAAACGTCGGCTCTGTTTACCTTTCCACGGATGCAGCTCGACCCGTTGGCTTTCTGCAGTATTCGCTGTGTTTGAACTGATAGAAGACAATGGTAATTCTGGGCGGGAAGGTTAAATTATGAATTGAATAATAGCTTCCTCAACGAGACTGTGCTGGCGAAGGCCGGTCCTGTCTCTGTGGCGCAATTGGTCAGCGCGTTCGGCTATTAACCGGAAGGTTGGTGGTTCGAGACCACCCAGAGACGGAGCGTTTGTTGTTCACGCTCCAACCGCTTTCAGGGCTGCAAAGATGCGCGTTTTTAATGGTGTCAGGAAAATGTTTCCCAAACGGAAATCTTTTCCACTGAGGAAGCACAAAGGGGTTTCTGAATTGATTGAATTTCTAACGTCAAGGAATGCGGATGCTGACAGTCTGAGACAGAAAGCAAAACTGCTGGAGCAACTCAGTAGTTTTGGATGTTTCTGGATGAGGAAAAAAAAATGTTCTGAAATGTTGTCTCTGATTCTCTTTCTACAGATGCTGCCTGACCTGCTGAGTTGCTCCTGCAATTTCTGGTTTTGTTTTTAACTGAACGTCCATTTCATCTTTCGGATGAAACACCCAGACTCGCCATTTGCAGATATTTAACCCTTTCGAAAACTGTGAAGTGATTGGATTCAAACAAACTCTGCAATGATTTACTCTTTCTCAGCTCCACAGGCAGAGAGACCTGGGAAATGAAGCTGTCAGTGTGGTTCTGTATTGGTGGGCCGAGTGGTGAATGCGATGGACATGAAATCCATTGCGGGTTCCCCACGCAGGTGTGAACCCTGCCGACTACAGTTGAGAACTACCGTCAGAAAGAAAGGGAGATTGTTCCACGTTTTTTTTAAAGATGCAAATCGGTGGAGGGGTTGAAATATTTCAATCACATTGGGACTGATCGGGAATCTGCAACCCACTGCCTCTCAGGGTGGAACAAGCAGATATCCCCAGACCTGCTTTTGAGGATATGAGCCAAGTGTTTGGAAATGAGACGAGAACAGTGAGGGGCGTGAAGTCGTGGTCGAAATGAGGCAGGCACCTGAGGACAAAGGTGTTTTATTTGCCAGTGAAAGATACTGCTTCACAGAGTTGGGTCGATGGAAGGGAAGCAGTGACGGTGATTATCTTTGACTGTTCACCTTGTGAATGTTCCCATTGCTGCGCATGTCCGTATAACGTCAGAACTCTGCAGCATCGCGGCGGCAGGTACGCACAGTGCAAGGGGCGCAATGGATGACGCATCTGACTCCACCTACATGTTTGAAATACAGCTCACATCTTCTTCACACACCCCAATTAATCTTTCTCATTGTCCTGAAGCCGGCATACGGTTTGAATTCCTGATCTGCAGGAACGAGACTCTTTTCACTGTCTCGCGTCAGTAAGTGTCCCTGAGAACATCAAAGTCACGTCACAGCGCTGTCAGAGGAGGGGAAGCTGAAAGAGCCCCACACGCTGCTCACGGGCACATTTCACTTTCCTCAACTCACCGCCCCAACCACTGCGGCTCCTGGGAGTGGAAAGGGAACAAACACCAAAACCCAGTCTCAGCTTTGTAAATCTTCAGGAAATAAGAAAACTGATTATCCCTTCCGGTCTTCCATCCTGGCCTGACAGTTCCATCCTGGCCTGACAGCATTGATTTTAAATGGCTGTCCAGTTAGTGCCGATTCGTTTTGGCTGAAAAAAACTTCCTTATCTCATCCCAGCATTTCTTGCCACAGAGAACTGTGCGGCAGAGTTCATGTATTTCCTTGTCTGTTATTTTGTAAATAACATTCGTTTGCGGGTTGTTTGTATAGGGTATTTAAGGTTCACTAGCCGTTGTTTAATGCTGAGAGGGTTGAGTTATCTGGAAATCATTTCACAGCTGTCTTGCATGTAAAGTAATGTGGCTAGGCTTTCTGCAGACGTTGTGTCTGCTCGTGTCAGTTTGTTGATGTGAAATCGTCACACTGGGTTTATTGGGTAGGCAAAAGTGAGGACTGCAGATGCTGGAAACCAGAGTTTAAATCACAGTGTTACTGGAAAGGCACAGCAGGTCAGACAGCTTCCGAGGAGCAGGAAAATCGACATTTCGGGCTTAAGCCCTTCATCAGGAATAGAGGCAGGACGCTTCCAGGGATGGCGAGATAAATTGGGGGGTGCTGGGCCGAAGGTAGCAAAGAGTACAATAGGTGAATGGGGGTGCGGATGGAGGTGACAGGTCAGAGAGGAGGGTGGAGCGAACAGTTGAGACGGGAGATTGGCAGGTCGGACAGGTCATGAGGACAGCGCTGAGGTTGGAACTGAGGTAAGGTGGGGGGAGGGGAAATGAGGAAACTGGTGAAGTCCACATTGATGTCCTGGGGTTGAATTTATCCGAGGCGAAAGGTGGGTCGGTCTTCCTTCAGGCATCGGGTGGGGAGTGAGCGGCGATGGAGGAGGCCCAGGACCTGCATGTTCTCGGCAGAGTGGGAGGGGGGTTGAAATGTTGGGCCAGAGGGTGATGGGGTTGATTGCTGCGGGTGTCCTGGAGATGTTCCCTCAAGCGCTGTGACTTGACTCTGAGAGGAGTCTCCAGTCTCCCCAATGTAGAGGAGACCGCATCGGGAGCAATGGTTACAACCAATGACATTGTTGGAAGCCTTCTCCCGATCGTGGCCCAGGTTCGATTTCCGGGCAGGGAAGCAATTTACATTAGAGCTGTGATAGCGTACTGCTTTCTTCCTGGTGGTCTAGTGGTTAGGATTCGGCGCTTTCACCGCTGCGATCCGGGTTCGATTCCCGGTCAGGGAATTATTTCTCAGTGGATCTTTTGCCTACCCATTCTCCTTAAATGCGCTGTACAGTTCCTTATTGGTCTTCGTCGTTTTTGCTACTGCAGTGTGTATTGCCTCGTTGAAATAGTGTCCTGATTCAGGCTTGTTTGTATGTGTCGGGATCATTGCTTCTGTAGCTAAGTACTTGGTTCGTGTGTGTTGTTTTCCTGTAGACGCTGTTTTGAATTTACCATTGACTGTTCGCTCTACTGTGACATCTAGAAATGGCACTTTGTTGTTGTTCTCCTCTTTTGTGAATTTTAGGCCAGTAAGGATATTGTTGATGGTGTTGTAGGTTTCCTCTAATTTACTTCATTTTTTGATGACAAAAGTGTCATCACTGTGGCGGACTCAAAGTTTGGTTTGGATTGTTGGAAGGACTGTTGGTTTGAGACTCTGCATTATTGCTTCTGCTAGGAATCCTGATACTGGTGGTTTCATGGGTGTTTCGTTGATTTGTTTGAGGCTTGTTACAGAATATGAAGTGGGTGGTTAAGGCACAGTTCCACGAGGTGGATAGTGCTATCTTTGCTGATGAAGTTGGTGCTGTATTTGTGTCTTTGGTTCTTCGAGTAGTTTGTCCAGTTTTCTTTGGCCACGTTGATGTTAATGGATGTGAACAGGGCTGTTATGTCAAAGGACATCATTATTCCATCCTCTTTTAACTTCGTGTCTTTGGTGTTCAGGAATTCTTGGATGGAATAATTTGAGTGGCGTGAATCTTCGACTTGATGTTTTAGTCTTCAGTGGAGGCCTTTGACTAGTCTGTATATTGGTGTTCCAAGTAGTGAGACTATGGCCTCAGGGGGGCTCCTCGTTTGAAGAGGAGGAGAACAACAACAAAGTGTCATTCTTAGATGTCACAGTAGAGCGAACAGTCAATAGGGAACTTCACACTAGCGTCTACAGAAAAACAACACACGCAAACCAAGTGCTTAACTACAGAAGCAATCATCCCAACACCCACAAACGAAGCTGCATCAGGACATTATTTCAATGAGCCACTACGCACTGCATATAGAGGATTATAAAATCATGAGGGATACGGATGAGGTGAACAGCAGGTGTCCTTTCCCTCAGCTGGGGGTTTCAGGATCAGGGAGCAAATATTTTGAGGTGAGTAGAGAAAGATTTTATAAAGACAGAACAAGGATCGTTTTTAAGAGAGTGGTCTGAGTGCAGAATGAATGTCCAGAGGAAGTCATAGAGTCACAAGGATGTACAGCACAGAAACAGACTGTTTCGTCCAACTTGTCCATGCTGACCAACTATCCCAACCCAATCTCGTCCCACTTGACAGCACACGGCCCCATATCCCTCCAAACCATTCCTATTCATATACCTAACCAAATGCCTTTTAAATGTTGCAATCGTACTAGACTTCACCACTTCCTCTGGCAGTTCATTCAATAAACGTACAATCCTCTGCGTGAAAACGTTGCCCCTTAGATCTCTTTTGTATCTTTCCCCTCTAATGCTAAACCCATGCCCTCTCGTTCTGGACTCCCCCACCCCAGGGAAAAAGATTTTGTCTATTTATCCTATCCATACCCCTCATGATTTTATACACGTACAGTTACAACGTTTAAAAGACATTTGGATAAGTACATGAATATGAAAGGTTCGAAGGTTTATGGGCCAAACACAGGTAGGTGGGACGAGTTTAGTTTGAGAACATACTCAGCATGGACTAGTTGGATGAAGGGTCTGTTCAGTGCTGTCATACTCTGTGACCGACCTGTACTGGTCTTAAAACCATTTCCTTACCTCCACCCCATAACCATCCACTTCTTTGTTGTTCAAAACTCAGATGAATTTAGCCTTGAATATGTTCAATGACTCCACTTCTGAACTGAATTCTTCTTCGTAATATACCACTTGCCTCGCTCATTGCCTGCTGCATCTGCCCGACAACTGGCATTGACTGGTGTGGAGGGACTCTGAGACCCCTTTGTACATCCATACATCATTCCTGATGAAGGGCTTGTGTCCGAAACGTTCACTGTCCTGCTCCTCAGATGCTACCTGACCTGTTCTGCTTTTCCAGTGCCACATTTTTCGACTTTCACCTCTCGTCCTCACTTTCTCCACATTCCAATATATCACCATTTAAACACTGCACTGCTTTTTTATTAAACAGCCAAGGCGATAACTTCACATTGCGGCACTGCACGGGCCATGTGTTTGCCAATTGAGACACAGACCTGGACCAACTTCGGGAAGAGGCAAAACACTGAGTTCTGAACAAAAACCGTAGCACACTCAAAACGTCGGCTCTGTTTACCTTTCCACAGATGCTGCTCGACCCGTTGGCTTTCTGCAGTATTCGCTGTGTTTGAACTGACAGAAGACAATGGTAATTCTGGGCGGGGCAGGTTGAATTATGAATTGAATAGATGCTTCCTCAACGAGACTATGCGAACAATGCACGGGCCTGTCTCGGTGGCGCAATTGGTCAGCGCGTTCGGCTGTTAACCGGAAGGTTGGTGGTTCGAGACAACCCCGAGACGGTGCGTTTGTTGTTCTCGCTCCTACCGCTTTCTTGACCGCAAAGATGCTCGTTTTTAATGGTGTCAGGAAAATATTTCCCAAACGGAAATCTTTTCCACTGAGGAAGCACAAAGGGGTTTCTGAATTGATTGAATTTCTAACGTAAAGGAGTGCAGATGCTGAGAGTCCGAGACAGAAGGCGAAACTGCTGGAGCAACTCAGCAGGTTTGGCTGTACCTGGATGAGGGAAAAAAAAGTCCTGAAATGTTGTCTCTGATTCTCTTTCTTCAGATGCTGCCTGACCTGCTGAGTTGCTCTTGCAATTTCTGGTTTTGTTTTTAACTGAACGTCCATTTCATCTTTCGGGATGAAACACCCAGACTCGCCATTTGCAGATATTTAACCCTTTCGAAACCTGTGAAGTGATTGGATTCAAACTAACTCTGCAATGATTTACTCTTTCTCAGCTCCACAGGCAGAGAGACCTGGGAAATGCAGCTGTCAGTGTGGTTCTGTATTGGTGGGCCGAGTGGTGAATGCGATGGACATGAAATCCACTGCGGTTTCCCCACGCAGGTGTGAACCCTGCCGAATACAGTTGAGAACTGTCATCAAAAAGAAAGGGAGATTGCTCCACGGCTTTTTGAAAGATGCAAATCAGTGGAGGGGTTGAAATATTTCAATCACATTGGGACTGATCGGGAATCTGCAACCCACTGCCTGTCAGAGGGGAACAAGCAGATACCCACAGAGCTGTTTTTGAGGATATGAGCCAAGTGTTTGAAAATGAGACTAGAACAGTGAGGGGCGTGAAGTCGTGGTCGAAATGAAGCAGGCACCTGAGGACAAAGGTGTTTTATTTGTCAGTGAAAGATACTGTTTCACAAAGTTGAGTCGATGGAAGGGAAGCAGTGACGGTGATTATCTTTGGCTGTTTACCTCTACCTCAAAAATTCGGCTGAATTTTAAAGTCACAGTGAAACGAAGTAAAAGTGACATTAGGAAGAACGTTTTCGTACAGGGAGTGGTAGGGTCAGTAAGTCCCTGTATGTCATTGACAAAGAGGAAGATTCAATGGACACAAAAGGGAATTCGGTGGTCACGTTCAGATGTGCAGATTTACGCTGAGAAGGCGAGAGAATGAAACGAATAGAGACACACGTTTACTTAAGTGTAGAACCAGCAGAGCGAAGGTGGGCCGCATGGCCTCCGTCTGCGCTGTGACACATGTTGTGATTCAGTGTGAAATCACAGTTCGACCAACAGAATGTGGGAATTTAGAAATAAGTTTATATTTACGCAGCCTCCATACGTCTGCGAAACAGCATATTACACGACAGCAGTGGAGACCTTTGACATCAGGCTCGAACGTGCCTGCCGCGTGCCAGACGGAAACCTGAAGTGTTCTGTGGAAGGGACGCCGCGTGCGGCAGCAGAGTGGCGCAGCTGGAGCGTGCGGGGCCCATAACCCAGAGGTTGATGGATCGAAACCACCGTCCGCTTACTGTTCAATGTCACCTCGAGCTGCTTGCCTTCAGATCGGTGCTCTCTGCTGCAAGCTGCTCTCTTTCGTGTCTACTTACCGAGTGTCCAAATCGATCGCATATCGATGCACTCGCCACATCCACTCAACTCAACTCATGTGACATGATTTTAGAGGTCTCTGTGGTATTCTGTCCTTCGTCTGTCTCCTCTCAACTGAATCGCAAACCCAGTTCCCTGCGATGCCAATCAGCTGGTAAAGTTGAAACACATGCCTTGCGGTTTCGTCCATTCCTTGCAGTAATTCGCCACCCTGGTTCAGACGAGAAATGACAAGCATGTCAGAAACCGCATCACGACTCAGACATAGTCCCCTACTATGAGGAGGGTTACCACCGATTGTGAATAACCTCAGAGAGAGAGACAAGTGACAGACAGTCGCCGTGGACTCGATGGGCTGAACGGCTTCTGTCTGCGGGAGAATGATGCTACGTGTTTATGCCGTCCCACTGCCTGTCTCTGGGACAGAGAGGCTGAGGGAGCAAAACTGGTTCATTTTTAACCGTCCCATCCGTGTTGGACTGCCTGCAGTCCCTCAGCTCAGAGCCGTGGGGATGACTGTCAACGAGTGAAGGTTTCACTCATATTCTCTTCATCTGGGACACTTGGGGCTCAGCAAAGGAAGCGATGTCCACTTTGCAATAGACTTTCCGTAAGATTGCTGCGTGAAGACGATTTCTGAACACCAAGAAGGCTGCACAACAATGTGAATTTACCTGGGCGAAGAGTCCTCGGTGTCCATTTCTTTCTGTCCTGCTAGCACAGCATCTTTCTATCTCTCCGATAACAGACCCTTGGAGAAAGTTCACAATCAAAGTTGTTCATGTTCCCCGCATTAATGTAACTGACACCTCTCACCCCAAGGGTTTCAGAGAGAGAGAGAGAGAGAGCAGAAGAGCGAATGGACTCTACCCGCCCCCCACCCAACACCCTGTCCCACCCCCGAGAACAACGTGCAAGTAGAAATAAAATGGTTTTATTATCCACCAGTGGAGGTAGTCCAGTTCCTGGGGATGAGACAAATATCAGCGCCCCGGGGACAGAATGACAAGCAGATGTTCTGGAAACGCTTTGCTGATTGCAATTCTTGCAGCAATGTGGAATGTACTTCACACTGAGCAAGTTTCAACTGGCTCACAGTCTCCGATGTACGTTGCTGTGTTTGCCGCCAGCTCAGAGAGAGAACAATAGGAAGGACGTAGGAGTGAATAACGATCCGCGTGAGAGGGCAAATAACTGTTAATGGAGACTGTTAGCGGCTAACAATACGTAGTGTGTCATAGCAGAAAATATGTTGCTGGAAAAGCGCAGCAGGTCATCCAGCATCCAGGGAACAGGAGAATCGACGTTTCGGGCATAAGCCATTCCCCACACCCACCTCCCATAGTGCCAAGGCACTTTCCCCTGCAACCGCCGAATGTGTAACACCTGCCCATTTACCTGCTCCCTCCTGAATATCCAAGGGCTCAAACATACCTGCCAGGTGAAGCAGCACTTTTGCCACAACCTAGTCCGCTGTATTCGCTGCTCACAGTGTCATTTCCCCAATGTAGCATGAAGCATAAACTGTGTGACTGCTTCGCAGAACATCTCGGTTCAGCCCGCAGGAAAAAGGCCCTGACCTTGCGGTTGCCTGCCACTTTAACACATCACCCTGTTCCCTGGCCAACATCTCTGTCTCAGGCTTGCAGCTGTGTTCTAGCTCCAGATGAAAGAACAACACCTCATTTTCCACTTGGAGACCTTACAGCCCTCCGGTCTTCAATATCGAGTTCCATCACTTTAGGGCCTGAACTACCCCATGTCCTTGACCCCTACCACACAAACGACTCCTTGTTATCACCTCGTCTGCTATGACACACTACGTATTGTTAGCCGCTAACAGTCTCCATTAACAGTTATTCGCCCTCTCACGCAGATCGTTATTCACTCCTACGTCCTTCCTATTGTTCTCTCTCTGAGCTGGCGGCAAACACAGCAATGTACATCGGAGACTCTGAGCCAGCTGAAACTTGCTCAGTGTGAAGTACATTCCACATTGCTGCAAGAATGACAAGCAGCAAAGCGTTTCCAGAACATCTGCTTGTCATTCTGTCCCCGGCGCAGAATGGCCACTTTGTCTCATCCCCAGGAACTGGACTATCTCCACTGGTGGATAATTAAACCATTTTATTTCTACTTGCACGTTGTTCTGGGGGGTGGGACGGGGTGCGGGTAGAGTCCATTCGCTCTTCTGCTCTCTCTCTCTCTCTCTCTGAAACCCTTGGGGTGAGAGGTGTCAGTTACATTAATGCGGGGATCATGAACAACTTTGATTGTGAACTTTCTCCAAGGGTCTGTTATCGGAGAGATAGAAAGATGCTGTGCTGGCAGGACAGAAAGAAATGGACACCGAGGACTCTTCGCTCAGGTGAATTCACATTGTTGTGCAGCCTTCTTGGTGTTCAGAAATCGTCTTCACGCAGCAATCTTACGGAAAGTCTATTGCAAAGTGGGCATCGCTTTCTTTGCTGCGACCGCGCAGCAGTTAACATCTGAGCCCCAAGTGTCCCAGATGAAGAGAATCCGAGTGAAACCTTCACTCACTGAGAGTCATCCCCACGGCTCTGAGCTGAGGGACTGCAGGCAGTCCAACACGGAAGGGACGGTTAAAAATGAACCAGTTTTGCTCCCTCAGCCTCTCTGTCCCAGAGACAGGCAGTGGGACGGCATAAACACGTAGCATCATTCTCGTGCAGACAGAAGCCGTTCAGCCCATCGAGTCCACGGCGACTGTCTGTAACTTGTCTCTCTCTCTCTGAGGTTATTCACAATCGGTGGTATCCGTCCGAATAGTAGGGGACTATGTCTGAGTCGTGATGCAGTTTCTGACATGCTTGTCGTTTCTCGTCTGAACGAGGGTGGCGAATTACTGCAAGGAATGGACGAAACCGCAAGGCATGTGTTTCAACTTTACCAGCTGATTGGCATCGCAGAGAACTGGTTTTGCTTTTCGGTTCAGAGGAAACCGACGAAGATCAGAATACCACTGAGACCTCTAAAATCATGCCACTTGATTTGACGAGAGCATCGATATGCGACATTTGGTAAGTAAACGCAAAGGCAGCTTGCAGAAGAAAGCAGTGATCTTACTCGAGGTGACGTTGAACAATAGCAGAGGATGGTTACGATCCATCGACCTCTGGGTTAGGGGCCCAGCACGCTGCCGCTGCGCCACTCTGCTGCCGCACGTGGCGCCCCTTCCACAGCACACTTCAGGTGTCCGTCTGGCACGCGGCAGGCACGTTCGAGCCTGCTGTCAAAGATCTCCACTGCTGTCGTGTAATATGCTGTTTCGCAGACGTATGGAGGCTGTGTAAATATAAACTTATTTCGAAATTCCCACATTCTGTTGGTCGAACTGTGATTTCACACTGAATCACAACATGTCTCACAGCGCAGACGGAGGCAAAGCGGCCCACCTTCGCTCTGCTGGTTCTACACTTCAGTAAACGTGTGTCTCTGTTCGTTTCATTCTCTCGCCTTCTCAGCGTAAATCTGCACATCTGAACGTGACCACCGAATTCCCTTTTGTGTCCATTGAATCTTCCTCTTTGTCAGTGTCAGACAGGGACTTACTAACCCTAACCACTCCCTGTACGAAAACGTTCTTCCTAATGTCACTTTTACTTCTTTTCCTCGTGACTTTAAAATTCTGCCGAATCGTTGTGGATCCTTTCAGGTGTGGGAGCATTTTCACAACATTATTTCCTGTTTGTCGGTCTCTCATGACTTGGAAAAGTTCGGTTCTCCGAGGGGAGCTGTCCCAATTTTCCAATCTACCTTGATTGCTGACATTCCTCAAACACTGCACCACTCACGTCAACCTGTTGAACACTATCTCCAACCATTTCACTTCCCTGTTTTCTGCCTCATTCGTACTCCAGACAGCCCAACCTCGTTTCACGAAGGCGTTTTTTGAGAAAATTAATCAGGCAGTTTTGCACAAGTCAAGTTAAAATACGCGGGCTCGTCTGGGATTTGAACCCGGGACCTCCCGCAAATGGGCACTGTTAAAGGACCCTAAGCGAGAATCATACGCCTAGACCAACGAGCCAGAGGGCCGGAACGCGACTAACGCCCCACACCGCTTGTGCGACCTGAGACTTGCTCAGTATGAAATACATTTGAGATTGCTCTGAGAATTGCAAGCGGCAAAGCGTTTCCAGAACATCTGCTTGTCATTCTGTCCCCGGGGCAGAATGGCCACTTTGTCTCATCCCCAGGAACTGGACTACCTCCACTGGTGGATAATTAAACCATTTTATTTCTACTTGCACGTTGTTCTGGGGGGTGGGACGGGGTGCGGGTAGAGTCCATTCGCTCTTCTGCTCTCTCTCTCTCTCTGAAACCCTTGGGGTGAGAGGTGTCAGTTACATTAATGCGGGGAACATGAACAACTTTGATTGTGAACTTTCTCCAAGGGTCTGTTATCGGAGAGATAGAAAGATGCTGTGCTGGCAGGACAGAAAGAAATGGACACCGAGGACTCTTCGCTCAGGTAAATTCACATTGTTGTGCAGCCTTCTTGGTGTTCAGAAATCGACTTCACGCAGCAATCTTACGGAAAGTCTATTGCAAAGTGGGCATCGCTTTCTTTGCTGCGACCGTGCAGTAGTTAACATCTGAGCCCCAAGTGTCCCAGATGAAGAGAATCCGAGTGAAACCTTCACTCACTGAGAGTCATCCCCACGGCTCTGAGCTGAGGGACTGCAGGCAGTCCAACACGGAAGGGACGGTTAAAAATGAACCAGTTTTGCTCCCTCAGCCTCTCTGTCCCAGAGACAGGCAGTGGACGGCATAAACACGTAGCATCATTCTCCCGCAGACAGAAGCCGTTCAGCCCATCGAGTCCACGGCGACTGTCTGTCACTTGTCTCTCTCTCTGAGGTTATTCGCAATCGGTGGTATCCGTCCTAATAGTAGGGGACTATGTCTGAGTCGTGATGCGGTTTCTGACATGCTTGTCATTCTCGTCTGAACCAGGGTGGCGAATTACTGCAAGGAATGGACGAAACCGG
The DNA here is from genome assembly GCF_037043375.1 of Chiloscyllium plagiosum. Taxonomy (NCBI): domain Eukaryota; kingdom Metazoa; phylum Chordata; class Chondrichthyes; order Orectolobiformes; family Hemiscylliidae; genus Chiloscyllium; species Chiloscyllium plagiosum. The sequence continues at coordinate 59,091,808 of NW_028270165.1, forward strand.
AAGGCATGTATTTCAACTTTACCCGCTGATTGGCATCACAGAGAACTGGGTTTGCGATTCGGTTCAGAGGAAACCGACGAAGACCAGAATACCACTGAGACTTCTAAAATCATGCCACATGATTTGAGTGGATTTGGCGAGTGCATGCCATTGGGATACTCGGCAGCTTGTAGAAGAGAGCACCGATCCAAAAGAAAGCAGCTCGAGGTGACATTGAACAAAAGCAGAGGATGGTTTCGATCCATCGACCTCTGGGATATGGGCCCCTGGTGACCCACCAGCAGCTTCACACCGGGGAGAGGTCATTCACTTGGTCCGAGTGTGGGAAGGGATCCATTAACTCCCCTGACCTGCAGACAAACCGGCACATTCACACCAGGGAGAGGCTGTTCACCTGCTTCGTCTGCGGGAATGGGTTTAGCTATTCATCCATCCTGCTGGCGCACAGGCGCATCCACACTGAGGATAGACCGTTCTCCTGGTCTGTGTACGGGAAGGGATTCACGGATTATTCCAGCTGCAGAGACACCAGCGGGTTCACACTGGGGAAAGGCCTTTCACCTGCTCCGTGTGCGGAAAGGGATTTAGTCAGTCATCCCATCTGCTCAGACACCAATCCAGTCACACCAAGTAGAGCACGTTTGGATTCTTTGTGGGTGTGACTTATATTAGTATACAAGAGGAAGGGTAGTATTGCTGAGGCAGGACTGACTGCAGGTAGAGTAGGTGGCGGTGCATGGCTGATAGCATGGAGCAGAGGATCCAGAAAGAGTATTGTTGCTGAAGGTTTCGAATTTGTAGTGTGTACTGGGTATCCTGTCCAGGTTCAAACTGTGTTGGGCTGAATGTTGTCCGGGGTCCATCTGAGATCAGATGGTTCGATAGGCAGTTCTGAGGAAAAGCTGATTTTGATGAAGGGCTTCTGCCTGAACATCGATCCTGATGAAGGGCTTATGCCCAAAACATCGATTCTCCTGCTCCTGGGATGCTGCCTGACCTGCTGTCCTTTTTCAGCAACGCATTCTCGACTATTAGTACTCAAGAGTGCTTACATTCACTGGTCAGTTGAGCACCTATTAAGACACACTTACTGATTTGGAACATGCAGTGGAGTCGGGAGATGCATACCTGTCATGTTTTATTCTGTGAAAAAGTCTATCCCATGGAAAGATTGGCTCCAGTTTGTCCCTTCCCCAGGAGGCTGTCAGGACGATAACATGGGAAACAGAGAATGCTTGTCCAGTACTGAAGGTTGGACAAATTGGAAAAATGAGAGTTTCTGATAATGTCTTACAATTCTGGTGGCTTTTGGAGGTATTTTTGAAGTTGTCATGGTCTGTGTGACCCACTGATGTTCCCAGAGTCTGAGCCACACCACAACTGCCAGGATGGAGAAGGGAATGCAGACATGGGTTATATCCCTCCCATAGAGTCATAGAACCTGACCACATGGAAACAAACCTTTCCGTCCAACTCATCCATGCTGACCAGTTATCCCAAATTGGTGAGGCCACTTCTGAAATATTGTGTTCAATTCTGGCCTTCTTGCTATCAGAAGGATGTTAAAGTTGAAAGGGCTCCGAAAAGATGTACAAGGATGTTGCCAGGCTTGGAGGGTTTGAGCTCTAGGGAGAGTCATAGAGTCTTAGAATCATGGAGATGTACATACGGAAACAGACCATTCATTCCAAATTGTCCATGCTGACTAGACATCCAAACCTAAACTAGTCCCATTTGCCAGCACTTGGCCCATATACCTCAAACCCTTCCTATTCATATACCCACCCAGATGCCTTTCTGAATGTTGTCACTGTAGCAGCCTCCACCATTTCCTTTAATAGCGCATTCCATACACGTGCCACCCTCTGCGTGAAAAAGTTGTCCCTTAGGTCCCTTTTCTCACCATAAACTTATGCCTGCTAGTTCTGGACTCCCCCACTCCAGGAAAAAAAAACCTTGTCTATTTCCCCTATCCATGCCCCTCATGATTTTATAAACATGTATAATGTCACCCCTCACCCTCTGACACTCCAGAGAAAGTAGCCCTATATTGGTCAGAGCATTGAGTATATGAATTGGGAGGTCTCTGTCCAATGGTCACTTACTGTTCCATTCAATAATTCTATAATTGGAAGTATATGACATAGCTAAAGGACAAAAATACAACATATAATTGTATTTGAATCTCGGAGACTAGCATATTGAATATATAACCATTTAATAACACTAGATAGATCTCTGTCTCTTCTCAAGTTCCAGTCCTGATAAATGCCTTGCGAACCTGAAAGCCTTGAGAGACAGAGAGAATCTGAAACCCCTTCCATTTGATTCAATTCCTCTTTTTCCAGCTGCTATAACTGAATGGTTTTACCCCTTCCCCCCTCACTCCCCATCTCCAACCCAGGATGAGGAATGGAAAGGGGAGACCTTGATTTGCTCCCAGATGTTAACCAGAGGGAGGGAGTTTCCCTCTGAAACTGGCCTCGTCCCGCGTTGTGACGTTCACGATGGAGGGCGGGGCGTCGTGAAGGAGCCAATAGAAATCGCAGCGCCGACCGGTGATGTCGCTGTGTTCCAAGTCCTTTTGGCCAACGGCCCGTCCGTCGCACAAAGAATGAACCATACTTGGCGACTGACCAATTGCAAACCCTGGAGGACCCGAAAGGAGTCTGGTCCTCCTGCCAATCAGAGCTCACCTATTGTCTAAATGAGCTCGAGAAGCTGCTACTACTTGTCTGAATGAAGATCGAGCTTCACCCCAGACTGCAACTTCCTTCCTCTGTCCAACATCTGTGAGTACAGCACTTTCTTTCTATACCCTTCCCATCCTTTTCAGTTTCTTTTCTCGTTCTGGGGTTAAACTGATATCCCTGCCCTACCTCAGCTCCTCAGACCACATCTCTGTTATGCTAATCCCAGTATACAGGCGTATCAAACCTGTTCTGAAGCAAGTGAAAACCTGGCCAGGTGGAGCCATTTCTGCTCTTCAAGACTGTTTTGAGCGCACTGAGTGGTGGGTGTTCAGGGAGACGACAAATGATAGCGATTCCATCAATTTAGAGGAGGACATGATGTCGGTGATTTCCTACATTAGCAAGTGTATTGATGGTGTCATTGTGTCCAAGACCATCACTTCTTGCCATGAATGACTGCAAAGGTGTGTGCAGTGCTGAGGACCTGTGATTCTACCTTCATAGCAGATGATAAGGCGGGCCTAACAACAGTGAGGGCCAACCTGACCCGGGCATCAAAGAGTCAAAATGTGCATACACAGAAAATACACAGCCACTTTCAGGACAGCAGTGATAAACTGAGCGTGTGGAAGGGCATCCAAGCCATCACTAACCACCGAACAGCATTGCCTGATTGTGCTGGTGGTGCCTCCCCACTGCTGGATGAGTTGAACAACTTTTTATGCATAGTTTGAGGCACAAAATGATGTGGCAGCGAGGAACTCCAAGCCCCCACCCACCTCCCAATTCAGTCTCTCACGACCAGACTGTGCAACACTTTCTTCCCCCAAGCCATCAGACTCCTTAACATTATATGATTGGACTCTTTTTCTATCTGAAATTTTTTGCATAACTTTGAATTGCTGCGAGAAAAATGTCTATTATTTATCGTTCTTTTATTATGCCATAACTTGCGTGTTTTGTACTTCTGGTCCCTCAAAGTAGAGGAGATGACAGAAACATTGGAAGCTGGTGAGAGAACGTTCACAAAATTAATCCCGGGAATTGACGTGTTTGCTAATGATACAAGGTTGAGTAGCTTAGTTACACATTCATTTGAGTTTGGAAAAATTAGAGGAGATCTTAATGAATAAATATCAGAATCTTAGTGGGCCTGAAAGGTTAGTTGCCAAAAAGGTAATGTTCATTTGTGGGAGAGTCTCAGACCAGACGGAATAGTCTCTAATCTTAAGTGTTTGCATATTTATGATGGAGATAAGATGGATATCTTCTCTCAGAGGGTAATGAATGACAGGGTTATTGAAGCTCTATCACTAAGTATAGTCAAGGCAGATGGTGGGCAGAATTTTAATCAATAATAAGGCATTATTGTGGATTTGTGGATTATAATATTAGACATTATAGTAATAAATGGTGGAGCAGATTCAATGGGCTGAATGGATTATTTTGGTCGAAGGTTTTGTAAACATCCTGTGGGATCTTGACAGGGCAGATATGGATAAATGCTTCAACCTATGCATGATATTCAGACCTAGGGTTCCACAGGAACCAGAATTGTCTGTTTTGAATTTCTATCCTGTGCAGATGGTGATGCTTCCTGTAATCTCCTTTTACAGGGTATGAGAAAGGGAAGGAATTGCAGCCCGAAATATCAAAACAAGACAATCATCATCAGCCTTTGAATCTCTCAGGATTTATTATTTCTCTGCTGCCCTGTCTGCTTCGAAAGGTTTCAATCATCAGTGAGACTGAGGCACACAGACCTGAGTGAGAGTGTCCCAGTGAACTGACTGTGGGAAGAGCTCTAAGCAGATACACAGCCTGAAATAGCAACATCCCATTTGCAGTGGCAAGAGACAGAACACATTCCATGTGAGTGGTCTTTCAACTGATTGTCAAACCTGGAGAGAGATCAGGACTTCCACGTGATGGAGAAACCGTGGAAATGCGAGGATTGCAGGAAAGAATTCAAATTCCTGTGTCTGCTTGATTCCCATCATCGTGGTCACACCGGGGAGAGGCCATTCACCTGCTCAGTGTGTGGGAAGGCATTCGTTCACCTATCCACCCTGGTGACTCACCAGTGGGTTCACACCGGGGAGAAGTCATTCATTTGCTCAGTTTATGAGAAGGACTTCACCCATTCGACTTCCCTGCTAACTCACCAGCACATTCACACCAGCGAGAAGCCGTTCTCCTGCTCCACCTGCAGATTCCTCTGGCCTGCAGATACACCAGTGTGTTCACACCGGAGAAAGGCCATTTACTTGCTCAGTGTGTGGGAAGGCCTTTAGTCGGTTGTCCCATCGACTGAGACACCTCTTCAGCCACACCGAGTAGAGAGTTTTTTAATTCTTTGTGTAGGTGTGACTTGTATTAGTATTCAAGATAGCACACATTCACTGGTCAGTTGAGCATCTATTAAGAGTCTCTTAATGATTTGGAACATGCAGTGACATCAGAAGGTATATACCTGAAATGTTTGACTCTTTGAAGAAATCTGAGTTGGAAAGTGTGGCACTATAAGAAGTACAGCAGGTTAGGCAGCATCCGAGGGGCAGGAGAGTTGATGTTTCGAGCATAAGCCCTTCATCAAATTCCAGCGCCATACTTTTTGACACTGACTTTCTAGTATCTGCAGTCCTTGCCTCTGAGTCTGTGACGAAATCTGCCCGTGTAAAGATTGGCTCCACTTTCTCCCTTCCCAGTGAGGCTGTCAGGATGATTACATGGGTAAAAGAGAGAGCTCTTCCAGTGCTGAAGGTTGGATAATTAAAATTAGGAAAAATAAATTTTCTTACTGCGGCTACAATCCTGGTAGCTTATGTGAGAAATGCCTCAAGGTATTTGGACATTGTCAGAGTCTGGTGACCAACTGAGATCCACGGTTTGAACCACACAACAAGTGGCAGGATGGAGGGGGGAATGTAGACATGGGTTATGTCCCTACCATAGAGCCATAAAACTCCACTGCACAGAAACAGACCTTTCAGTCCAACACGTCCTTACCGACCAGATATCCCAAATTGATGAGGCCATTTCTGGAATACTATGTTCAGCTCCAGTCTCTCTGCTTTGGGAAGGATTTAACACTTAAACGATTCAGAAAAAGTTTACAAGGCTGTTGCCAGGGTTGAAGGGTTTGCGGTAAAGAGAGAGGATGAATAGGCTGGGACTGGTTTTCTCTGAAGCATCAAAGGTTGAGGGGTGACCTTTATAGAGGTTACAAAATCATGAGTGGTATGGATAGGGTGAATACTGATGCTGTTTCCCCAGTGTGGGCGAGTCCAAACCCCCCCCCCCCCAGGATAAGGAATGGAAAGAGGGAGACATTGCTTTGTTCCCAGATGTTGCCCAGAGGAAGGGAGTCTCCCTTTGAAACAGGTAGATAAGATAGTGAAGAACATGTTTGGTATGCCTTCCATTTTTGGTCAGAGCATTCAGTATAGGAGTTGGGAGGTCGTGTTGCGGCTGTACAGGATGTTGGTTAGGCCACTTTTTGAATATTGCATGCAATTCTGGTCTCCTTCCTATTGGAAGAATGTTGTAAAACTTGAAAGGATTCAGAAAAGATTTACAAGGATGTAACCAAGGTTGGAGGATTTGAGCTATATTGAGAGGCTGAAAAGTCTGGGGCTGTTTTCCCTGGATCATTGGAGGCTGAGGGGTGACCTTATAGGGATTATAAAATCATGAAGGGCATGGGTAGGATAGAAATATTGGGTCACAGACTTTAACCTCATACTTTCAATGCATTATCTGAGCTGAGATGGCATCTATTGTTAAAGCTATCTTGAGAATGTAACTTTTTAAAAAGTTCTGGGATTTACATATGAAGGAACCAAAACTAATTCATCTTTTGAAAAGATGAAAGATTTAAGCTAAATGTGTTTAATATTACATTCCTGAACAATAGTCTTGTGTGATTCCAGGCAGCTGGCCAATGACAGACGAGCTGTTTGGAGCATGGAATATCAGTACCTGTCACCGTAGCTCCTATTGGCTCCTTTAGGAAGTTCTCCATATACACTTAGGGCTATCTGGCTGCATGAGGGTTTTCAGGTTTGTGTCCTGGATAATATGTGATCATCAGGCATCTGGCAATCTACAAGAATTGCCACCAATGTTATGTTTCTTTAACTGTACTGACCGTGATCACTTATTTTGCAATTTGTTTTTTTTTTTGCAGGAAGACATACGGAAAGAAATCTGAAAGCAAATGAGACATCGACTTTTGACATAGCCACTTGATTCATTGGGACTAGAATATCAGCACCCATACCAATCGAGAAGAAATGTTTGTTTTTGTCTGCGTGAGAGATTTTGGATACTGGTGTGGCAGGAAGAACATTGAGACACAGATACGCAAGTGAGGAAGATTCAGGGCACTGACTGTGAAAGGCACTTTAATGATTTACTCAGCTTGGGGGATCAAAACCACACCACCAGAGACTGTTCACCTGTGTGTGCAGGAAGGATTTGTCGATTCTTCCACCTTACTAATGCACCAGCAGGTCCACACTGGGGAGAGACCATTCACCTGCCCGGAGTGTGGGAATGGATTCAGTCAGATGTGCAACCCTGTGGACACGCCAGCGAATCCACACCAGGGAGAGGCCATTCACCTGCTGTCAGTGCAAGAAGGGCTTCACCAGTTCCTCCCACCTGCAGAGGCACCAGTGAGTTCATGTGCCATCGCAGGGCAATTGAAGGAGTGACAGCTGAATGCCATTATCAACTGGACGATCAACCCAGTTCTGGGGACTCATGGGTTCAAATCCTGCCACGGCAGATGGCGGAATTGGAATTCGGTCAGAAGGATTGAGTTCAGAATTGGTAGGGGGGGAAAGACATCTGATTCACTCATATCCTTTTTAGGGAAGGACATTGCCGTTGTGGGAAAGGATTCACTCAGTTGTCCTAGCTGCATTCTTTACCCAGTCTGGCCTACATGTAGCAGTATGGTTGACTCTTGACTGTCCCTCCTCCCCCCGGGGAGAAATTTACTTGAATGACGGCACGGTGGCTCAGTAGTTAGCACTGCTGCTTCACAGCACCAAAGTTCCAGGTTCGATTCCAGGCTCTGGTGACTGTCAGTGTGGGATTTGCATGTTGTCCGTGTCTGCGTGGGTTTCCTCAGAGTGCTCCGGTTTCCTCCCACAGTACAAAAATGTGCAGGCCAGGTGAATAGTCCATGTTAAATTGCCCATAGTGTTAGGTGCATTAGTCAGAGAGAAATGGGTCTGGGTGGGTTACTCTTCGGAGGGTTGGTGTGGATTGGTTGGGCTGAAGGGCCAGTTTCCACACTGTAGGGAATCTAATCTAATCTAATCATATCCGAACCTAACCATATCTCTCTAAACCCTTCCTATTCATATACCCATCCAGATTCCTATTAAACATTGTAAATGCACCAGCCTCCACCACTTCGTCTGGCAGTTCATTCCGTACACACATCACCCTCTGTGCGAAAAAGTTGCTTCTTCGGACCATTTTAAATCTTTCTCCCCTCATCTTAAACCGATGCCCTCCAGTTTACAACTTCATCTGCCCTGGTGAAAAGACTTACAAAAGTTGAGCAGCCAGACAAAATGCAAAAAGAATACAACGTCGAGCTACAGGGAAAAATAAAATTGTGGCTCCAGCCGTTTTTTCTCCTTTTGGCCTTTAGATTCTTTACATCCGTCATTAACAGTAGTCCCCAAAGCGCACACTGCGCATGCTCCGAGGTGTCAGCGAGGAAGGCGCATGCTCACCGGTGTCAGCAAAGTTGTACGCATGCTCCTCGAAGTCCGAAGAACGGCACGCGACTTCCTTTCGATGGACCAATGGTAAAGCCTGGAGGACCGGATGGAGATTGGTCCTCCTGCCAGTTAGAGCACCCCTATTGTGTGAATGCAGAAGGGGGACCATAAGCTTCTGTAGCTGCTGTGAAGATTGAGCTTCAGCCCAGACTGTATCTTGCTTCTTCTGTCCAACATCTGTGAGTACAGCACTTTCTTTTCTCACCCCCTTTTCCATTTAGTTTTCATTTTGGTCTTCAATTTAAGTCATAGAGATGGACAGTACGGAAACAGACCCTTCGGTCCAACTCGTTCATGTCAGCCAGATATTGCAACCTAATCTAGTCCCGCTTGCCAGCACCCAGCCGATATCCCTGTTCATATAGTGTTGATTTGCAGCAGCTGAAAGGAAAGGGAGTGATTCTCTGGGGTGGAGACAGACTCAGGAAATGTTGGACCAGGTCTGTGTCTCAGTTGGCAAACACATGGCAAATGCAGTACCTCAATGTGAAGCTATAGCCTTTGCTGTGGCAAAAAAAAAAGCAGAAAGGAGGTGCGTTTTTAAATGTGATACATTGGGATGTGGAGAAAGTGAGGATTGCAGATGCTGAAGATCAGAGTCGCACCCATATTCCCAATTTCTTCGTCTCCACTGCATCTGCTCCCAGGAGGACCAGTTCCAATACCAAACAACTCAAATGGCCTCCTTCTTCAAAGACAGCAATTTCCCCCCAGACATGATCGACGATGCTCTGCACCGCATCTCCTCCACTTCCCGCTCCTCCTCCCTTGAGCCCCGTCCCTCCAATCGCTACCAGGCCAGAACCCCACTGGTCCTCACCTACCACCCCACCAACCTCCATATACATCGTATCATCCGTCGTCATTTCTGCCACCTCCAAACGGACCCCATCACCAGGAATATGTTTCCCTCCCCTCCCCTATCAGCGTTCCGAAAAGACCACTCCCTCCGTGACTCCCTTGTCAGGTCCACAGCCCCCACCAACCCAACCTCCACTCCCGGCACCTTCCCCTGCAACCGCAAGAAATGCAAAACTTGCACCCACACCTTCAGATTCCTGAAGAAGAGCTCATGCCCAAAACGTCGATTCTCCTGCTCCTTGGATGCTGCCTGACCTGCTGTGCTTTTCCAGCAACACATTCTCAGCCCACACCTCCCCCCCCCCCTACTTCCCTCCAAGGCCCCAAGGGATCCTTCCATATCCACCACAAATTCACCGGCACCTCCACACACATCATTTATTGCATCCGCTGCACCCGATGTGGCCTCCTCAACATTGGGGAGACAGGCCGCCTACTTGCAGAACGTTTCAGAGATCACCTCTAGGACACCCGGACCAACCAACCCAACCACCCCGTGGCTCAACACTTCAACTCCCCCTCCCACTTCACCAAGGACATGCAGGTCCTTGGACTCCTCCTTCGCCAGACCATGGCAACATGACGGCTGGAGGAAGAGCGCCTCATCTTCCGCCTAGGAACCCTCCAACCACAAGGGATGACCTCAGATTTCTCCAGTTTCCTCATTTCCCCTCCCCCCACCTTGTCTCAGTCCCAACCCTCAAACTCAGCACCACCTTTCTAACCTGCAATCTTCTTCCTGACCTCTCCGACTCCACCCCCACTCCGGCCTATCACCCTCACCTTGACATCCTTCTACCTATCGCATTTCCAACACCCCTCCCCCAAGTCCCTCCTCCCTACCTTTTATCTTAGCCTGCTTGCCACACTTTCCTCATTCCTGAAGAAGGGCTCATGTCCGAAACGTCGATTCTCATGCTCCTTGGATGCTGCCTGGCTTGCTGCACTTTTCCACCAACATATTTTCAGCTCTGATCTCCAGCATCTGCAGTCCTCACTTTCTCCTAAAAGTACAGCTAGTCAGGCAGCATGAGAGTTGATGTTTTGGGCACAAGCCCTTCATCAACAATGATGTGTAGATGTACAATGGGACCTCAGTGTCCTTCTGCACCAGTCACTGCCAGTTGTCGGACAGGTGCAGCAAGCTATCAGCAAGGCAAGTGGTATATTAGCAAGAGGAATTGAGTTCAGAAGTGGGGATGTCTTCCTGCAGTTAGGGGGGGTCATTGAACGTATTCACTGCTGAGTTCATGTGATATTTTGAACAACAATGAAATGGATGTTTATGGGGGATATTAAGAAAATGGTTTCAAGACCAGCATAGAACAGTTACAGTGTCAGACAGCACAGAAACAGCCCCTTCAGTCCAACTAGTCCATGCTGACTATGTTCTCAAACTGAACTAGTCCCACTTGCCAGTATTTGGTACATATCCTCTGAATCTTTCCTATTCAGATACTTATCCAAATGTCCTTTAAATGCTATAACTGCACCACTTCCTCTGGACATTCATTCCACACGCGAACCACTCTGTGTAAAATGAAAAATAATGTCCCTCATGTCTTTCAAATCTTTCTCCTCTCTCCTTCAAAATTTGCTCCCTAATCTTGAAACCCCCACACAAGGGAAAGGACACCTGCCATTCATGTTAGCTATATCTGTCATGATTTAATCAACCTCAGTAAGGTCACCTCTCAACCTCCTATGCTTCAATGAAAAATGTCCCAGCCTGTCCATCAAAATGTAGGTATATTCATATCCAGTTATGATCTGTGCAATACTGGTCCAGGCACGAAAGACCAAATGTCCTAGTCCTGCTCCCAATTCTCACCCTCTGTGTCCAGGACAGCAAGAGACCATAAGACATAGGAGCTGAGATTAGGCCATTCAGCCCATCAGGTCTGCTGATAGCACACAATCGCAGCTGATAAGTTTCTCAGCCCCATTCTCCTGCTTTCTCCCCGTAACCCTTGATCCCCTTGATACTCAAGAACCGGTCTACCTCCGTCTTAAATATTCTCAATGACCTGTCCTTTGCAGCCTTCTGTGGCAATGAATTCCAAAGATTCACCACTCTCTGGTTGAAGAAGTTTCTCCTTATCTCTGTTCCAAAAGGCCTTCCCTTTACTCTAAGGCTGTGCCTTCAGGTTCTTGTCTCTCCTACCAATGGAAACATCTTCCCAACATCCAGTCTGTCCATGCCATTCAGTATTCTGTATGTTTCAATTAGAGTGTGGGACTGTGTATCAGCATGAATCAGACCCTTCAGGGTGAGATGCAGCAGGAATTAGGTTCAGCAAAGTGAGAATGGAGGGAGTGTGTGTGGGATGGAGATTTTCAGCTTCGAGGGAATAAGAGAGTTTGCTATAAATGGGAATTTAGCAGATGGGTCATTGGGCCGAGGAGTGGGAGATGGAGTTTAATTTAGACAAATGTGAGGAGTTGCATTTTGGTCAAGTAATCCAGGCAGAACTGGCACAGGTAAGGGGAGTGTTGCTGAATAAAGACCTTGGAGTGCAGGTTCATAATTCCTTGAAAGTGGAGTCTCAGGTAGCTAGGATAGTAAAGAAGGCATTCAGTATGCTTTCCTTTCTTGGTCAGAGCATTGAGTATGGGAGTTGGGAGGTCATGTGGCCGCTGTCCATGAAATTGGTTGGGCCACTTTTGGAACACTGCATTCAATTCTAGTCTCCTTGATATAGGAAAGATGCTGTGAAACTTTGAAAGAGGTTGGAAAAGATTTACAAGGCTGTTGCCAGACTTGGAGGAATTGAACTACTGGGAGAGGGAGAATAGGCCAGGGATATGTTCCCTGGAGCATCAGGGACTGAGGGGTGACCTTATGGACGTTTGTAACAGGCATGGATAGGGTGAATACCCAAGATCTTTTCCCCAGGATGGTGCAGTCCAAAACTAGACGGTGCATATTTGAGGTGAGAGGAGAATGGTTCACAAGTTTGGTTGTGAAGACTGGACTTTCAGAGCAGCTGTCAAAGATGTTTTGCCCTGACTGGGAGCAGAAGTTGTAACAGTGAAATCTTTCATTTATGAGCAAACAACTGATGAGTGAGTACATCCGGGATTTTGGGGGAAAGTGGGAATTCATTGCACTTTGGGGATGCAGCCCTTCCCTATCCAGTCATTTCTGCTGTTGGGTGAGACTAGACCTCAAGATTAGGGGGAGTAGCTTTCAAACAAAGATTAGGAGGAACTGTTTTTCCTGGAGAGTAGTGAATCTATGGAATTCTCTGCCCAGTGAAGCAGTAGAGGCCACTTCAGTATATTGAAGACATGGTTGGTGAATTAAGGGTAGTTTTGACAATGCAGGGAGGAGGAGCTGCGATGGTGCGATTATCTTAATGAATGGCAGAGTAGGCCTGACAGGACAAATGGCCTACTCCTGCTTTTATTACTATGGAACTATAAACCTGCATTTCCCATGGCTAACCCAGCTTCAGGATGACAAGGATTGGATCCTACATATTGAAGGGGTAGTTAAATGGGAAGTTAGGTAAAGGTGGAGGGTTGGCACTGCTAATCAAAGCACTGATCTGGTAGTCTGGTGTCAGCTCAGATTTCAGGTCCTGATTTCTCTGTCCTCTGTTGATCTCCCTGTTCGCTTAGAGTAAGATGTTTGTCTGTCAGCTCTGCTGGATTTCTGCTGAAGCTTTAGAACATAGAACATAGAACATAGAAGAATACAGCGCAGTACAGGCCCTTTGGCCCTCGATGTTGCGCCGATCCAAGCCCACCTAACCTATACTAACCCACTATCCTCCATATACCTATCCAATGCCCGCTTTAATGCCCATAAAGAGGGAGAGTCCACCACTGCTACTGGCAGGGCATTCCATGAACTTACGACTCGCTGAGTGAAGAACCTACCCCTAACTTCAGTCCTATATCTACCCCCCCTTAATTTAAAGCTATGCCCCCTTGTAATACCCGACTCCATACGCGGGAAAAGGTTCACACTGTCAACCCTATCTAACCCCCTAATCATCTTGTACACCTCAATCAAGTCACCCCCAAACCTTCTTTTCTCTAATGAAAACAGCCCCAATGTCTCAGTCTTTCCTCATACGATCTTCCTTCCATACCAGGCAACATCCTGGTAAACCTCCTCTGCACCCGTTCCAGTGCCTCCACATCCTTCCTATAGTATGGCGACCAAAACTGCACACAATATTCCAGATGCGGCCGCACCAGAGTCTTATACAACTGCATCATGACCTCAGGACTCCGGAACTCAATTCCTCTACCAATAAAAGCCAGTACGCCATATGCCTTCCTCACCGCACTACTTACCTGGGTGGCAACTTTCAGAGATCTGTGTACATGGACACCAAGATCCCTCTGCTCATCCACACTACCAAGTATCCGACCATTAGCCCAGTACCCCATCTTTTTGTTATTCTTCCCAAAGTGAATCACCTCACACTTAGCTACATTGAATTCCATTTGCCACCTTTCTGCCCAGCTCTGCAGCTTCTCTATATCCTGCTGTAACCTGCCACATCCTTCCTCACTGTCAACAACTCCTCCGACTTTCGTATCATCCGCAAACTTGCTCACCCAACCTTCTAACCCCTCTTCCAGGTCATTTATAAAAATGACAAACAGCAATGGTCCGAAAACAGATCCTTGCGGAACACCGCTAGTGACGGCACTCCATGAAGAAACTTTGCCATCAACTACTACCCTCTGTCTTCTTCCATCCAGCCAATTCCTAATCCAAACCTCCAACTCACCCTCAATGCCATATCTCCGTATTTTCTGCAGTAGCCTACCATGGGGAACCTTATCAAACGCCTTACTAAAATCCATATATACCACATCTACCGCTTTCCCCTCATCAACCTCCTTCGTCACCTTTTCAAAGAATTCAATAAGGTTTGTGAGGCACGACCTGCCCTTCACAAAACCATGCTGACTATCCTTGATCACATTATTCCTATCCAGATGTGCATAAATCCTATCCCTTACAATTCTCTCTAAGACTTTGCCCACAACAGAAGTGAGACTCACCGGCCTATAGTTACTAGGGTTATCCCTACTCCCCTTTTTGAACAAGGGAACCACATTTGCTATCCTCCAGTCTTCTGGCACTACTCCAGTAGACAAAGAGGACATAAAAATCAAGGCCAATGGCTCTGCAATCTCCTCCCTTGCTTCCCAGAGAATCCTAGGATAAATGCCATCAGGCCCAGGGGACTTATCTATTTTCACCTTTTCCAGGATTTCCAACACCTCTTCTCTACATACCTCAAAGCCATCCATTCTACTTATTTGTGACTCAGTATTCACATCGACGACAATGCCCTGTTCCTGAGTAAATACTTAAGAAAAGTATTCATTCAGTGTCTCCCCAATCTCTTCCGCCTCCGCACGCAACTTCCAACTACTATCCTTGACTGGACCTATTCCTACCCTAGTCATTCTTTTATTCCTAACATACCTATAGAAAGCCTTAGGGTTTTCCCTAATCCTACCGACTAAGGACCTTTCATGTCCCCTCCTTGCTGCTCTTAGCTCTCTCTTCAGGTCCTTCCTGGCTACCCTATAACTCTCAATCGCCCCAATTGAACCTTCACGTCTCATCTTGAGATAGGCCGCCCTCTTCCATTTAACAAGGGATTCCAATTCCTTATTAAACCACGGCTCCCTCGCACGACCCTTTCCTCCCTGCCTGACAGGTACAGAATGATCAAGGACACTCAATAGTTGCTCCTTGAACAAGCTCCACATATCATTTACACTCTTGCCTTGGAGTCTACTTTTCCAAGCCACACATCCTAAGTCATGCCTCACCGCATCATAATTTCCCTGACCCCAGCTATAACTCTTGCCCTGTAGTACACACTTATCCCTCTCCATCATGAGAGTAAAAATCACCGAATTATGGTCACTATCCCCAAAGTGCTCACCTACCTCTAATTCTAACACCTGGCCTGGTTCGTTACCCAGAACCAAATCCAGTATGGCCTCACCTCTTGTTGGCCTGTCGACATATTGTGTCAGGAAACTCTCCTGCACACATTGAACAAACACTGACCCATCTAACGAACTTGAGCTATAGCTTTCCCAATCAATATCAGGAAAGGTAAAGTCCCCCATAATAACCACCCTATTACTGTCACTCATCTCCTGAATCACCTTCCCTATCCTTTCTTCAATGATTCTAGGACTATTAGGAGGCCTGTAAAAGACTCCTAACAGGGTGACCTCACCTTTCCTATTCCTAACCTCAGCCCAAACTACCTCAGATGGCAAGTCCTCATCCATCGTCCTTTCCACCACTGTAATACTATCTTTGACAAGCAATGCCACACCTCCCCCTCTTTTACCCCCACCTCTGACCCTACTAAAACATTTAAATCCTGGAACCTGCAACAGCCAATCCTGTCCCTGTTCTACCCATGTCTCCGTAATAGCCACAACATCGAAGTCCCAGGTACCAACCCACGCTGCAAGTTCACCTACCTTATTTCGTATACTTCTTGCATTGAAGTATACACACTTCAAGCCACTTTCCTGTTTACAGGCACCCTCCTTGGAAATTGATGCCATGTTCCTAACCTCCCTACACTCCAGGCCCTGCACCCTGAAGCTACAATCTGGGTTCCCATGCCCATGCAGAGTTAGTTTAACCCCCCCCCAAGAGCACTAGCAAACCTCCCCCCAAGGATACTGGTGCCCCTCAGGTTCAGGTGTAGACCATCCTGTTTATAGAGGTCCCACCGTCCCCAGAAAGAACCCCAGTTATCCAAAAACCGGAATCCCTCCCTCCTGCACCATCCCTGTAGCCACGCATTTAAGTGTTCTCTTTCACTATTCCTCGAATCTCTATCACGTGGCACGGGTAACAAACCAGAGACAACAACTCTGTTCGTTCTAACTCTGAGCTTCCAACCTAGCTCCCTGAAAGCCTGTCTAACATCCTCGGCACTCCTCCTACCTATGTCGTTGGTGCCAATATGGACCACGACTTCGGGCTGCTCCCCCTCCCCCTCCAGGACCCGGAAAACACGATCAGAGACATCACGTACCCTTGCACCTGGGAGGCAACATATCAAACGTGAGTCTCTCTCGTTCCCACAAAACCGCCTATCTGTGCCCCTAACTATCGAGTCCCCAATTACTACTGCTCTGCTCTTCTTCACCCATTTTTACACCATTTGGAACAATAAAACATTGAGTCAATTGAGACCCAACCCACCATCTCTCAGCCTGTCAACCATCAAGATACAGTGTTGTCATAGCAGGGAATCAAACAAGAAAAACGAATCAAAATTAGAAATAAATAGATACTCGTGCTTAATGTTTGTTCACTAGTAAGTAAACCAGAATAGGGCACTATAAGAATCCTGGGAGAACCCTATTTTGAGGAATTCTGTCCCTTACATCTATTAGTACCCAGCTATAATTTACAACAACATTTACAACCACAGAAATAAAGCATCTGTTTCTCAATGTCTGTGTGATATGCAGCACAGAAATAGATTTTTTATTTCTCTCATGCGTGTGTGTGTGTACACACAAGTCCATGGCAGTGAATTTATATTTGCAGCATTATATTTGCCGATACATTCTATTTTGCTCCTAAAATGAACAATCTTCAGGCAGTCAATACATATAGTATTATGTAAATTCAACTTTTGAAAATAGAACCAGCCTGACTCAAGGTTAGGATACAGACAGGCTCTGATCTCACACCTTTCATGCATTGTCTGAGCTGAAATAGAGTCGTAGAGATGTACAGCACAGAAACAGACCCTGCAATCCAACTTGTCCATGCCGACTAGATATCCCAACCTATCTAGTCCCACCTTCTCACACCCAGCCCATATCCCTCCAAACCCTTGCTATTCATATATTCCATCCAGATACCTTTCAAATGTTGCAATTGTACAAGCCTCTACCTCTTCCTCTTGCAGCTCATTCCGTACATGTAACACCCTCTATGTGAAAAGGTTGCCCCTTAGGTCTCTTTTTAATATCTTTCCCCTCTCACCCTAAACATATCCCCTCTAGGTCTGCCCTCCCCCCCCTACCCCCCCAATCCCTACCCCCCCCAATCCCTACCCCCCAATCCCTACCCCCCCAATCCCTACCCCCCCAATCCCTAACCCCCAATCCCTACCCCCCCAATCCCTACCCCCCCAATCCCTACCCCCCCAATCTCTACCCCCCCAATCCCTACCCCCCCAATCCCTACCCCCCTCTCCCCTCCCCCCCCCACACTCTTCCCCCCCCCCCTTCCCCTCCTCCTGATGAAGGTTGGTAAAATTACAGCATGTAAAAAACATCTGGGTTGGTGTATGAATAGAAAGGGTTAAGAAGCATATGGACCAAGTGCTGGCAAATACAACTAGATTAATTTAGGATATCTGGAAGACTTTGGCTGAAGGGTCTGTTTCTGTGCTGTATGACTCTGGCTTTCTACTAATGTTTGCCACATCTGTATGTTCAGTTTCTCTCTGGTGTCAGTGTTAATGCCTTGATGTCTCATTTTGTTCCCCTCTTCCTGGGGACGTTAACCATTTTGTGTCTGGTTGTTCCTCAAGAAGCTGCATGGCAGGTTCATCCTGAATTAACATTTTTGTTTGCTTCCCAAAATTAGACCTGCTCGCTCTCAGCAGCATCCCAATGTCATGGAAGATATTAACTTTCAGGTGGAGTCATCCAAACTTCAGAGAGATGTCAGTCTTGATATTTTTGCTTTTCTGCCCCTGTAAGATCCTGAATCAGTACCTTCAGAATTAGCTAGAATGGAGTGAGAACAGAGAGAGAGAGTGAGATGGTGCTTTCAATTTTGGGGAATATTCTGCAGAAAGTAGAATTGCTTGTTCTGAGTTTCTATTCTGGACTGACAGTGATGACATTTGTAATCTCTCTTTTTACAGAGTATTTGAAGATAGAAGTTTCAAATCAACAGATGAAGGGCTTATGCCCAAAACGTCAACTCTCCTGTTCCTCAGATGTTGCCTGACCTGATGTGCTTTTCCAGCACACTTCTCGACTCACTGTACAGCATCTGCAATCCTCGCTTTGACATCAATATCTGACAGTCACTCAATCCATTAGGACCTCAGCAATTTTCAACTTAGATTCGGTGAGAAGGAGCAAAGCTTTTTGGTTCCTGTTTCAGTACATTTTCAGCATCAGTGGGACTGGATGAGAGACTCGACTGTTGAACCGCACTGAGTGTGGAGCCTGGAAGAGTGATACGGCCTGGAATGCGGAATTCACGGCAGGGAGTGGCTATACACGTGTTTGTGTGCAGCTGAAGCTTTGGCCATGGAGAATCCTGAGGAATCACACCCTATGGAGAAACCGTGGAAGTGTGGCGACTGTGGAAAAGGCTTCCGTGTCCCGTCTGCCCTGGAGATTCATCAGCGCAGTCACACCAGGGAGAGGCCATTCTCCTGCACCGAGTGCAGGAAGGGTTTTACCCAGGCCTCCACCCTGCTGAGGCACCAGCTGGTCCACACGGGGGAGAGGCCATTCAGCTGCCCCGAGTGCTGGAAAGCTTTCAGTGATTCCTCTGCCCTGCTGAGACATCAGCTGGTCCACACGGGGGAGTGGCCTTTCAGGTGCCCCGAGTGCGGGAGGGGCTTTAGCAATTCCTCCAATCTCCAGACCCACCGGCGGGTCCACACGGGGGAGCGGCCCTTCAGTTGTCCTGAGTGCGGGAAGGCCTTCAGCGATTCCTCTAATCTCCAGACCCACCGGCGGGTCCACACGGGGGAGAGGCCCTTCAGTTGCCTCGAGTGCGGGAAGGCCTTCACCTGCTCCTCCCTTCTGCGGAGGCACCAGCGAGTTCATTTGCCATCGCAGGGGGTTGAAGGAATGACAGCCTAGTGACATTATGAACTGGACTAACAACCCAGTTCCGGCGAATCCTGCCACGGAAGATGACGGAATTGGAATTCGGTCAGAAACCTGGAGTTCAGTATTTAATGATGAAATCATTTTTCGGGGCGAAGAAAACTCCCATCTGACTGACTCATGTCCTTTTTAGGGAAGGAAAACTATTGTTAGGGGAAAGGATTCACTCAGTCGTCCCAGCTGCATTGTTTCTCTGGTCTGGCCTACGCATGACTGACTCCAGACCTACAGCAGTGTGGTTGTCTCTACACAGCTCCCCCCACCCATTCACAGGGAGAACCTCACTTGGATACAGGGTATGGATTGAAATTATTGAGTTAAGCAATACTTTCTATGCGTAAAGGCTGTACCAAGGATCCAGTTACAAAGGGACAACTAGGTGCTAACTAATAGTAAAGAAACGGTGGCACAGCGGTTAGCACTGCTGCCTCACAGCGCCAGAGACCCGGGTTCAATTCCCGACTTAGGCGACTGACTGTGTGGAGTTTGCACGTTCTCCCCGTGTCTGCGTGGGTTTCCTCCGGGTGCTCCGGTTTCCTCCCACTGTCCAAAGATGTGCAGGTCAGGTGAATTGGCCATGCTAAATTGCCCGTAGTGTTAGGTTAAAGCGGTAAATGTAGGAGTATGGGTGGGTTGCGCTTCGGCGGGGCGGTGTGGACTTGTTGGGCCGAAGGGCCTGTTTCCACATTGTAAGAAATCTAATCTAAAGTGGGGGGAGTGTGTGGGTTTTGACCTTGAGCTGTTTAAAAAAAATCAGTTACTTTTTTTCTATGCCATTTGTGCTAGGGGGATCTGAAACTGTAACAAAGTTGGGTCACAATAAAGGTTACCTGAGTTTACCGTTGGGCTCAGACTCACATTGAAAGCTGTGAGCTCTAAGTAGTTTTTGTTTTAAAGCTGCTCATTTCTTTCAGCCTCCTGCACTAAGTTTCCAATGTCATGTATCAGATGGAGCAGTGAATGAGGAGCTTGTATCATTAGAAATTGTAAATTTTTCAGGAGTGCAGATACTGCATTGTTTCAGCAGCATTGTAAAGTTTACTGGCAGCACTGGGAGGTGTGGGATGTGTTCGCGAGAAACTGTTTTGAGGAGCCGGTCTTGAACTGGGGTGGATAAAGTTAAAAATCACGCAACACCAGGTTATAGTCCAACTCATTTATTTGGAAGCACTAGCGTTCGGAGTGCTGCTCCTTCATCAGGTAGCTGTGGAGCAGGATCAAAGCACACAGATTTTATAGCAAAAGATCACAGTGTCATGCAACTGAAAGGATATATTGAACAAACCTTGATTGCTGTTAAGTCTTTCATCTTTTTGAATGGGTTGTAGGTTTCCTTAATGTATAAATCTCAGAATTTCTTTCAAGTTACAATCTCATGATGACTTAGGTTTTATAAAAATAGGTGACTTCTCAGCTCAGACAATGCATGGCAGGTGTGAGGCTTGAGTCTGTCTGTATCCCAATCTTGAATCAGACTGGTTTCATTTCTGAAGTAGGAATTTATAAAATACTACATGGATTGACTGCCTGCACTAACTGGCTGCAGATTGTGTGCTTTTTTGAGTGAAATTGCATGTATCTGCAAATGTAATTCTGCAAATGCAAATTCACCCCATTGTGAATTTGCACCTTGTGCATCAGAGTGCGCGTACCATGCTTTGTAAAGTGTGGGTGTGTTGGAGTACAAGCCTCAGGAGGTGAGAGTGTTGTGGTGTGTGTTTGAGAGGTATGGATAAAAGCGAGAGCTTGCATTTTGCTAAAACAAAGAAATGCAGGACTTGTACAGTTAATGGGAGAGTCCTGGGTTGTATTGTAGAACAGAGAGATCTGGGGGTGTTCAGGTACACAGTAGTTTGAAAGTTGCATCATTGGTAGACTGGGTGGTTAAGAAGGTATTTAGCACACTTGCCTTCATTGTTCACACCATTGAGTATAGGAGTTGGGACATAATGTTGAGGTTATACAGGATGATGGTGAGGCCACTATTGGAGTACTGAGTACAGTTTGTCCTGTTATAGGAAGAATACTATTGGAGAGGGTTCGGAAAAGATTTGCCAGGACTGGAGGATTTGAGTTATAAGGGGAGGCTGAGACTTTCACTAGAGCAGAGGAGGTTGAGGGGTGACCTTATTGAGATATACAAAATCATGAGAGGTGTAGTAAAATTATTAGCAAAAATAGCGAGGTGCAAATGTTGATATGTCGAGCTACCAGGGTGGGGTGGGGGGAGGGGTGGGAGAGGTGTGTGTGTGTGGTGGTGGTGGTGGTGGTGGTCATTGAGGCTCTATCTTTTTTTCTCCCATTGGCCTTTGGATAGTTAGAAACTGTCAGTAACTCCATCTCCACAGAGTCTACCACACATGCTCCTCAGTGTCAGCAAAAACACCGCCCATGCTTGTAGCTGTCCGCAAAAACGGCGCTATGTTGTTTTGATGGACCAATGAGGAGTACTGGAGGACCGGTAGGAGTCTAGTCTTCTTGTTAAACACAGCCTCTCTATTGTCTGAAAGTGGACCATTAGCTTCTCAAGTTGTTGCTTCTCTCTATGAATGAAGATTGAGATTCACCACAGACTGGAACTTCCTCTGTCCAACATCTGTGAGCACAGCGATCTCTCTTCTCTCCCCCCTCTTCTATTCTCTTTTTTCATGCAGGGGTTCAATTTGTGACTTGAAGCAACTAAAAGCAAAGGGTGAGAATCCAGGGAGGGGACAGACTGGAAAAGTTGGTCCAGGTCTGTGTCTCAATTGGCAAACACATGGCAAATGCATTACCTCAGTGTGAAGTTATAGCCGGTGTTGTGGAAAAAGAAAACAGCACAAAGCATTGTTTAAATGATCATATATTGGGATGGCAGAAGCTGGAGATCAGAGTCAAAAAATGTGGCACTGGGAGCACAGCAGGTCAGACAGCATCCGAGGAGCAGGAGAGTTGATGTTTCAGGCACTAGCCCTTCATCAGGAATGTTGTGTGGATGGACAAAGAGGTCTCAGCATTTTTTCACACCAGGAGAAATTGAGGTCTGCAGATGCTGGAGATCAGAGTTGAGAGTGTTGCTGGAAAAGCACAGCTGTTCAGGCAGCATCAGGGGAGCGGGAGAATCGACGTTTTGGGCTGATTCTCCTGCTTCTTGGATGCTGCCTGACCTGCTGTGCTTTTCCAGCAACATATTCTTCCACACCAATCAATGCCAGTTGTCAGACAGCTGCAGCAAGCAATGCACAAGGCAAGTGGTATATTAGCAAGAGGAACTGAGTTCAGAAGTGGGGATGTCTTCCTGCAGGTATGGGGTCACTGAATACATTCAAGGCTGAGTTCATCTGATATTTTAAACAAAAATGAATTGGATGGGTATTGGGGAAGGCAATAAAATGGTTGTGACGACCAGAAAAAGAAGAGTTAAAGTCAGACAGCACAGAAACAGACCCTTATCTGAGGATGGATGTGGTGTTCCCCACATTGGACAAACAGGCAGAAAACTAGCGACTAGGATATATGAACATCAACTAGCCACAAAAAGACATCACCCACTATCCCTAGTATCCTTACAGATGCATGAGGAAGGACACCACTTCGACTGGCACAACACATCCACCCCAGGACAAGCCAAACAGAGACACGCATGAGAATTCCTAGAAACATAGCATTCCAACCAGAATTCTATCAACAAATACATTGACTTGGATCCCATTTACACCCCGCCCCCCGAAAAAGAACAGGAAATGACATTGCCATACGAAATGATGCCACCACAGGAAATGACATCACCAACCCAAAGAAACCCAAACATCTAAATAGAAAGTGGGCTACACCACTGGTGCTTCATCTGGAGGCTCACTGCAGATGTTACCTAGTATAGTGATGGAAAATGAACCTTTCAGCTCAGCAAGCAAACCTACATCCAGAACCTCACCCTGAGCTACAAACCTTCTCAAAACTCACCAGTTTCATGGTCCAATCTGGTTGCTGAGATTCTTCATATTGATGGATCCACTCCAATTAAACACTGGGAAGAATGAAGCCACTGGTTTCCAATTTTTTGCATCCATCTTCATTCCTCAGCCTCCATCTCTCTCCCTTATAACTCTCAGATTCAGCCAGGCTGTTCATAACTTGCTGCATTGGATTCTGAGAGTAGCTTCTGACCTGTGCCAGCACAAAGCCTCCTGTATCCGCCTCTGTCATCTCATTCGAGCCTGTCCCATTCTCAAAGTAGCTGCTGCTGCCGGAATCATCTTTGGTCCCTTCCTTACCTCCAGGCTTGACTACTTCACTGCTGCAATCAATAATTTTACGCATTTGCCCTTCTGTAAACTTGAAATCATCTAAGACTTTGCTCTTGTTTCATGGCAACAATTCTCATTCCTCTCTGGCTCATGTGTCCACTGACCTGTGCTGGTGCCCATTCAAGCAACAACCAAATTTTAAAATTCTCATTTTAGTCTTCAAATCTCTCCAATGGTTTCTCCCATCTTTATCTTTGTAATCTCTGTATGTTGAGATGAGTGTGCTGCTCCAATAGTGAGTGTCTTTGAACAGAACTTGCAGGTAATGGTCTCCCATGTAACTGCTGCTCTTGACCTTCTTAACGGTAGTAGTTTGAAAGGAGCTATCTAAAGAGTTTTGACTTTCCAAACATCCTGATATTGCTTTCTTGATAATTGATTCTAACAGCTTCCCATCAACAGCTGTTGAACTAACTGGTCTGCAATTTTTCACGTATTGCTTCTCTCCCTTTTTGAATACAGGTGTTACATTAGTATTTTTCCACTCCAGTGGATTCATAAGATATCAGAGGCCATTCAGCCCAACAAGTCTGCTCCGTCATCCAATCATGGCTGAAGTCAACTCCTTTCTAGCGCTTTCTCTTCGTAACCTTTGATCACCTTGACAATCAAGAATCTACCTATCTCAGTCTTAAGAAAGATTCATTGAGTTTATTTTATGTCCAAGGAATTTTGGAATATTGTAACTAACGTATCCACTGCCTTTAGTACATTAGAATGTAGGCCATTAGGCCCAGGGGACCTGTCTGCCCTCAATCCTGATAGTGTACCTATCGACGTTAATTGTTTAAGTTCTACCCTTTCGATAGCCTCTGACTTGCCTGTTCCAATAGGGATAGTATTGCTGTCCTCCAATGTGAAAGCTGAGGAAAGTTTTGATTTAGCAGCTCTGCTATTTCAGTGTTCCCCCCACTAACTCAGCGGTTTCATCTTCCAAGGGACAAACATTTACTTCAGCGATTTTGTTCCCTTCAGCATACCAATACCAGCTCTTGCTATTGTTTTTGATATTTTGTGCTGGGTTTATTTCGCAATTTACCTTACCTATTTTTATGAATTTTATTCATATCCGTTTGTTTATGTCTGAAAGTTTCTCAATGCTTCAGCCTTCCAGAGGTCTGGAATAACATTGCTGAAAATTGAAAGAAAATACGTTCAAACTTAAAAGAAACTCACCTTTCAAATGGCTGGGGGCGGGGAAAACGATTGCCCCGCCCCCATTGTCTCCGAATTCTTGGAGGACTCCTCCAACCGCTGACTCTTCCTAATCCGCCTTTCTCCGTGTGACTACAAATTTTGACCAGAATAACTATTTCTGCTTTTCCACCAAATTTAAACTGGCTGCCCTATAATTGCTGAGCATATATTTACGACCTTTCTTAAACAAGGTTGCAATGGTTGCAGTTTTCCAGTCACTTCCTCCAATTCCATGGAAGACTGTTGAATTATGGCGAGTGCTCCCATAATTTCTGTCGTCCCTTCCTTCAAGATCCTTGGATACATTTCATCGAGTCCCAGTGCCTTGTCAACTTCTAAGTGCCAACAGCTTATCGAAGACTTCTTTCATATTAATTTTGAACTTATACAGTGACAAAGTCACCTTGTTGGTTGCCCCGTAAGAATTAGTTAGAGTGGAGTGAAAACAGAGGGGGGGAGAGAGTGGGATGGTGTTTTCAATTTTGTGGAATAAGAAAAGAATATTCTGCAGAAAGTAGAATTGCTTGTTCTGAATTTATACCCTGCACTGACAGTGATGAATTTTATAATTTCTTTTTGCAGCGTATTTGAAGATCTGAAGACAGAAGTTTCAAAATGAACAGGTGGAAGCGTTATGCCGGAAACATTGACTCTCTGCTCCTCGGATGCTGCCGGACCTGCTGTGCTTTCCCAGTGCTGCGCTTTTTGACTCTGACTCCAGTGACTGCAGTCCTCACTTTGAGATCAATGTCTGACAGTCACCCAATCCATCAGGACCGCAACAATTTTCAACTATGATTCTGTGAGAAGGAAACAAGCTTTTTGGTTCTTGTTTGAGTACTTTTTCAGCATCAGTGGGACTGGATGAGAGACCCTACTGTTGCAGCGCACTGAGCGTGGAGCGTGTAACAGCTATACGGCCTGAAAACAGGAATTCACAGTGGGGAGGGGCTGTACAAGTGTTTGCGGACAGCTGAAGCTTCAGCCATGGAGAAACCAGAGGAATCCCGTACTGTGGAGAAACCATGGAAGTGTGGTAACTGTGGGAAAGGCTTTTGTGCCCCGTCTGCCCCAGAGGCTTATCAGCGCAGCCACACCGGGGAGAGGCCATTCTCCTGCCCAGTCTATAGGAAGGCCTTTAGCAAATCCTCCGACCTGCTAAAGCACCACCAGATCCACAGAGGGGAGAAGCCATTCAGCTGCCCTGAGTACGGCAAGGCCTTCAGCAATTCCACCACCCTGCTAACCCACAAGCGGGTCCAGGCAGTGGAGAGGCCCTTCAGCTGCTCAGAGTGTGGGAAGGCCTTCAGCAATTCCTCCGACCTGCTGAAGCACCAGCGGGTCCACACAGGGGAGAGGCCATTCTCTTGCCCTGACTGCAGACAGGCCTTCGGTGATTCCTCTGCCCTGCTGACCCACCGGCGGGTCCACACAGGGGAAAGGCCCTTCAGCTGTCCCAACTGCGGGAAGGCCTTCAGCAAATCCTCTGATCTGCTGAAGCACCAGCGGGTCCACACGGGGGAGAGGCCGTTCTCCTGCCCGGAGTCTGGGAAGGCCTTCAGCTATTCCTCTGCCTTGCTGGCCCACCGGCGGGTCCACACTGGGGAAAGGCCCTTCAGCTGCCCCGAGTGTGGGAAGGCCTTCAGCAGTTCCTCCTTCAGGCTGAACCACCAACGGGTCCAGACGGGTGAAAGGCCTTTCAGCTGCTTAGAGTGCGGGAAAGCCTTCAGCAATTCCTCTAACCTGCTGACCCACCGGCGTGTCCACACATAGGAGAAACCCTTCAGCTGTCCCCAGTGCGGGAAGGCCTTCAACAGTTCCTCCCAACTGCTGACCCATCAGCGGGTCCACACAGGGAGAGGCCGTTCCCCTGCACAGTGTGTGGGAAGGCTTTTAGCAATTCCTCCAACCTGCTGAACCACCAGCGGGTCCACACGGGCGAGAAGCCCTTCACCTGCTCTCAGTGTGGGAAGGGTTTCACCCGCTCCTTCAACGTGCGGAGCCACCAGCGAGTTCACGAGGATTGAAGGAGCAATGGGTTGGAGGGGTTGGTGGTGGCGGTGTTGGGTGTGGAGAGTGTGTGCGCTTTGACCGTGAGCTGTTTTTAAAAAAAAAACCTACTTTTTCTATGCCTTTTTGCTGGGGGGAATCTGAAGCTGTAACAAAGTTGGGTCACAGTAAAGTTTACCTGAACTTAACGTCAGGCTCAGGTTCTCATTGAAAGCTTTGAGCTCCAAATGGTTTTTGTTTTAAAGCCGCTCATTTCTTTCAGCCTCCTGCACTAAGTTTCCAATGTCGTGTATCAATGGAGCAGTGAATGCGTAGCTACTATCGTTAGAAATTGTACATTTTTCAGGCTGTAATGAGTACTGCACCATTTCATCAGCATTGTAAAGTTTACTGGCAGCAGTAAAGGGTGTGGGCCGTGTTCACTAGAAACGACGTGGAGGAGCCGGTGTTGGACTGGGGTGGGTAAAGTTAAAAATCATAGTTAAGTTAAAAAGCACCAAGATATAGTCCAACAGGTTTATTTGGATGCACTAGCTTCCAGAGCACTGCTCCTTCATCAGGTAGCTG
Organism: Chiloscyllium plagiosum; assembly: GCF_037043375.1. Taxonomy (NCBI): domain Eukaryota; kingdom Metazoa; phylum Chordata; class Chondrichthyes; order Orectolobiformes; family Hemiscylliidae; genus Chiloscyllium; species Chiloscyllium plagiosum. The sequence continues at coordinate 59,119,117 of NW_028270165.1, forward strand.
TGGAGCAGGATCATCAGACACAGAATTTAAAGCAAAAGATCACAGTGTCATGCAACAGAAATGATATATTGAAAAAAACCTGGATTGCTGTTAAGTCTTTCATCTTTTAGAATGGGTTGCAGGTTTTGCTTCATTAATGTATAAATCCCAGAACATTTTTTAAGTCAGTCTCGAGATGACTTAAGGTTTTATAAAAATAGGTGACATCTCAGCTCTCTCAATGTATGAAAGGTGTGAAGTTTGAATGTGCCTGTATCCGAATCTTGAATCAGACTGGTTCTATTACCAAAGTAGGAATTTATAAAATAATACATGGATTGACTACCTGCCGATTTCTGCTCAAAGCGCACATCGAATGTATCTGCAAATGCAAATTCACCACATCGACTCATATGTATGTGTTTGCAAGTGTGCATGCTTGGTAACGTTTGTCTGTGTGATGGAGTATAAGCCTTTGAGAAGGACAGAATAGTGACAGACATCATCTCTGTTCTCTGCAGTTGGCAGCAGGAGGCCAGATGGCATCAGGATTCAGGAACCAACGTGCTCAGGGCTGGAGAAGTGGGAAAGGGAGGCTGCAGTGGGTGTGGTTCAACAATGTCAGGAGGAGACAGCCAGTCAGAAACTACAAAGACAAAGCAGAACCCCAAAGCTATGGGCAGCACAGTGACTCTGTGGCAAGTGCTGCTGCCTCACATTGCCAGGGACCTGGGTTTGATTCCAGCCTCTGGGGACTGTCTGTGTGGACTTTGTGCATGGTTTACCTCTGGGTGCTGTGGGTTCTACCCACAGTCCAACAATCTGCAGTTTAGGGTGATAAGCCAGGGGGAGCTGCAGAGCTATATGGTAGGTGAGTTGTTCTGGTGGGAAGCTGGTTGGAAGTTTGGTGTGAATTAGATGGGTCAAATAGCCTGCAGGGATTATATGATTCTGCTACCATGACCACGTGTATATTGAGAAGTGACTGCTGTGGTCCTGGGAAAGGTGGGATTTGTGGTGTCGCTGCCCGCTGTCCATTCTCTCCCTGTCCCCCCAACTCTTGTCCATTTTCTCTCTCTCGACCCCCAGCCATTCTCTTTCCTTACTTCCCCCAGCACCTGCTGTTTCTTGTGCCTCAAGACTTCTTTGATTGCTGTATCAATACTTTCTAAGAAAAGAGAGAGAGAATGGATGTTGATAAGTCTATATGAGAGATGGGGGTGTAGGAGAAATGGCTGATCTTTAAAATGAAGAATCGCTAAAATGATATATTCAGAAACATCATTAAAGCATCTTCAATTTTATTAAAAAGCTGCAGGCACCTTTCTGAACCTGCATTGAAATATGCGCAGTTAGGCCACTGTTGAGTACAGGCTGTAATGGGTGAATTCCTAGTCTTGTGATATAGGTTCCAACTATGTAGAACAAGAGTCACAGAGTCAGCAACGGACCGCTTATGCTCTTCGGTGTCAGCAAAAATCTGCGCATACTCCTAGATTTCTGCACAAACGGTTTGCCACCTTCTTTTGATGGACCAATAGAGAGCCCTGGAGAATCGGAAAGAGACTGGACCTCCTGCCATTCAGAGCTCCCCATTCTCTGAATGCGGAAGTTGGACAATGAGCTTTGAAAGCTGCTAATCCCTCCCTGAACGATGGTTGAGCTTCACCCCAGACTGCAACTTCATTCCTCTGTCCAACATCTGTGAGTACAGCACTCTCTCTTTTCCGTTTCTTGTTTTGCATTCTGGGCTTCAATTGTTGACTTACAGCAAGTGAAAGGAAAGGGAGTGAATCCAGGGAGGGGACGGACTACGGAAACGTTGGTCCAGGTCGTTCTCAGTCGGCAAACACATGGCAATTGCATTACCACAAATGTGATAATATAGCCTTTACTGTGGAATAAAAAGCAGAAAGGAGTTGCATTGTTAAAAGTGACACATTGGGATGTGAAGGAAGTGAGGACTGCAGATGCTAGAGATTAAGAGTCAAAGTGTGGCGCTGGAAAAGCACAGCAGGTCAGACAGTATCCGAGGACCAGGAGAGTCAACATTTCAGACATGAGCCCTTCATCAGGAATGATGTGTGATGTACAAAAGGCCTTCTACAGGCCGCCTCCTTGCGAAACGTTTCAGAGAACACCTCTGGGACGCCCGGACCAACCAACCCAACCACCCTGTGCCTCAACACTTTAACTCCCCCTCCCACTCCACCAAGGACATGCAGGTCCTTGGACTCCTCCATCGCCAGACAATAGCAACACGACAGCTGGAGGAAGAGTGCCTCATCTTCTGCCTAGGAACCCTCCAACCTAAAGGGATCAATTCAGATTTCTCCAGTTTCCTCATTTCCCCTCCCCCCACCTTGTCTCAGTCCCAACCCTCGAACTCAGCACCACCTTCCGAACCTGCAATCTTCTTCCTGACCTCTCCGCCCCCACTCCAGTCTATCACCCTTACCTTAAACTCCTTCCACCTATCGCATTTCCAATGCCCCTCCCCCAAGTCCCTCCCCCCTACCTTTTATCTTGGCAAACTCTCCTCATTCCTGAAGAAGGGCACATGCTCGAAACGGCGATTCTCCTGCTCTTTGGATGCTGCCTGACCTGCTGTGCTTTTCCAGCAACACATTTTCAGCTCAGCGTCCTTCTACACTAGTCAATGCCAATTGTCAGACAGGTGAAACAAGCAATCAGCAAGGCAAGTGGTATATTAGCAAGAGGAGTTGAGTTCAGAAGTGGGGATGTCTTCCTGCAGTTGTGAAGGGTCATTGAATATATTCAAGGCTGAATTCATCTGATGTTTGAACAAAGTGGATGGTGATGGAGGAAAGTTTAAAAAAAAAAGTTTTTAAGACCAGTACAGAATAGTTCCAAAGTAATACAGAACAGAAACAGACCCTTCAGTCCAACTAGTCCATGCTGACTATATTCACAAACTAAACTAGTCCCATCTAGTTTGACCTATATCCCTGCAAACCTTTCCTATTAATGTACTTATCCAAATGTCTTAAATGTTGACAGTTCCTGCATCCACCATTTCCTCAGAACATTGAAAGAGAGTGATTCCACATGTAAACCAAAAGAAAAAGGTGCTCTTCATGTCTTTTTTTTTTAATCTTTCTCCTCTCACCTTAAAAATGTACTCCCTAATCTTGAAACCCCCACCCGAAGGAAACAGCATCTGCCATGCACATCAATATCCTTTCTTGACTTTATAAACTAAGGTCACCTCTCAACCTCTTGTGCTGCAGTGAAAAATGTCCCAGCATATCCACCCCGATGTAGGTATATTCATATCCAGTTATGATCTGTTCAATGCTGGTGCAGGCCCGAAAGACCAAATGGCCTACTCCTGCTCCCAATTCTCACCCTCATGAGTCTAAGGACAGCAAGAGACCATAAAACATTGGAGCACAAAATTAGGCTATTCAGCCCATCAGGTATCTTCATACCATTCAATCGTGGCTGAGAGGTTTCTCAATCCCATTCTCCCGCTTTCTCCCTGTAACTCTCGATCCCCTTGATACTCGACAGCCTATCTATCTCAGTCTTAAATATCCTCAGTGACCTGGCCTGCTCAGCCTTCTGTGGCAATGAATTCAATAGATTCGCCACTCTCTGGTTGAAAGGTTCCTCCTTATCTCTGTTCTAAAAGGTCTTCCCTTTACTTGAAGGCTGGGGCCTCGGTCTCTAGTCTCTTCTGTCAGTGGAAACATCTTCCCAACGTTCACTCTGCCCTGGCCGTTCAGTGTTCGGTATGTTTCAATTAGATCTCCCCTGTGTGGGGGCCTGTGTTATGAACTAAACCAGACCTTGCAAAACATTCTTAAGCAGGCAGCCCCACACCATAACTTTGCAATTTGTTTCAGTAAGTGTACATTAAAAATTACCTGGAGTAAGTTAGCTTGGTTGATTACTAGATTTTAAAACAGACAATAATTATTCACAAAATTACACAATTAAACACAAAGATCAGAATAAAGAACCCCTACAGAACTCAGCCTATCCAACTAGACTTAATTATGCTGTTCGAATATATACAACAGTCCGAATAAGCAAACTCAATTTGAAAACCAGTATAAATAGAACACATGCCTACAGATTGAAGTGGAGAGGCAGAAAAGAGAGAGAAAGTTTCCACACAGCTCCCTGTTGAATTTCCAACCAGTTTGAAAGCTGACTACGCCCCCTTTTTTTTAAATACAGGTCACTTCTAAAATATGACCATGTTGGCCTGAAATCTCATCAGTTTACATATAAACAAAAGGTCTCTTAAAATCCTTTTCATCTCAATACCAAACCAGACTGATCAGAGATTGACCCAGTTTATTACCCCTCTGGGAAAAAAGTCAAAGACAGTCTCCTTGAGCCAAGGAACATCTTTTAGGAAAAAAAGGTACTAGCTTTGTGACACCTGTTAATCAGTAAGAACCAGACACTTCAGGAGGAGGTACAGCAGGGATTAGGTTCAACAAAGTGAGAATGGAGGGAGTGAGAGAGGATATGGGGCCTCTGGAAGGTAGGATAAAATGGCTGAAGGAGCTGCACAAGATGGCTTCTGCATTGCTACGTGACGAGCTGCTCTTGTGTCTATAGCTGTATAAACAACTAACTACTAAAACCACTAGAATGCAGAAGTAGACCAATGAGAAAGTACTAACCACACTCTGCAAGCTGCAAGTCCTTTGTATCTCAAGATAAAGATGACCTAACCTTTATGACTTAACTCGTTGACCAATTATCATAAGAGTCATAGAGATGTACAGCATGGAACAGACCCTTCAGTCCAACCCGTCCAGATATCTCAACACAATAGAGTCCCACCTACCAGCACCCAGCCCATATCCCTCCAAACCCTTCCTATTCATCCAAATGCCTTTTAAATGTTACAATTATATCAGCCTCCACCGCATCCTCTGGCAGTTCATTCCATACACGTACCACCCTCTGTGAAAAAGTTGCCCCTTAGGTCTCTTTTATATCTTTCCCCTCTCACCCTAAACCTATGCCCTCTAGTTCTGGACTCCCCGACCCCAGGGAAAAGACTTAGTCTATTTACCCTATCCATGCCCCTCATAATTTTGTAAACCTCTATAATGTCACCCCTTAACCTCTGACGCTCCAGGGAAAACAGCCCCAACCTGTTCAGCCTCTCCCATAGCTCAAATCCTCCAACTTTGGCAACTTGCTTGTAAATCTTTTCTGAACCCTTTCAAGTTTCACAACATCTTCCCGATAGGAAGGAGACCAGAATTGCACGCAATATTCCAACAATGGCCTAACCAATGTCCTATACAGCCACAACATGACCTTGGAGTTTGGAACCTGAAACAGCCTGGAAAGAGGAATTCACGGCATGAAGTTGCTATACACTCACTCACTTGTAGCTGAAGCTTTGGCCATGGAGAAACCTGAGGAATCCTGCCCCATGAAGAAACCATGGAAGTGTGGCAACTGCGGGAAAGGCTGTTCCTCTGCACAGATTGCAGGAAGGCCTTCAGCAAGTTATTCATTCTGCTGAGGCACCAGTGGGTCCATGCCAGGGAGAGGCCTTCAGCTGCCCAGAGTGCAGCAAGGGCTTTACGCATGCCTGTGCCCTGCCGACCCACAGCAATATGGTTGACTCAACACTGCCCCAGCCGGGCAAATGTGTGGGGAGAAACTGACTTGGATGCAGTGTATGGGATGAAATTGCTGGGTGAGGCAATACCTCCTCCGGGTTACAGCTGTACCAAGGATGCAATTACAAAGGGACAACTCGGTGGTGACCAATAGTAAAGAAAGTGGAGTGGGGAGTGTGTGAGCTTTGACCTTGAGCTATCTTTTGTGTGTCTTTTTGTTGAGGAGATCTGAAGCTGTAACAAAGTTGGGTCGCATTAAAGGTGACCTGAACTTATCGCCGGGCTCAGACTCTCATTGAAAGCTTTGAACTCCAAGAGGTTTTGTTTTAAAGCTGATCCTTTCTTTCAGCCTCCTGCACTGAATTTCCAATGTCATGTATCAGCAGGAGTAGTGAATGAGTACCTAGTTTTGTTTGAAATTGTAAGTTTTTCAGGAGTGCAGAGTGCTTCGCTTCATCAGCATTGTAATGTTTCCTGGCAGCACCAGGAGGTGTGTGCTGTGTTCACTAGAATTGTGGTGGAAGTGCCGGTATTGGACTGCAGTGGGTAAAGTTAAAAATCACACAACACCAGGTTACAGTCCAACAGGTTTATTTGGAAGCACTAGCTTTTGGAGCGCTGCTCCTTCATCGGGGAGTTGTGGTGCATGATCATAAGACTGAGATTTTATAGAAAAAGATCAGTGTCATGCAACTGATAGGATATATTGAACAACCCTAGGTTGCTATTCAGTCTTTCCTCTTTTAGAACGGGTTGCAGGTTTCAGTTCATTAATATGTAAATCCCAGAACACAGAGTCACAGAGATGGACAGCATGAAAACAGACCCTTCGGTCCAACTTGTCCATGCCAACCAGATATCCTAACCCAATCTAGTCCCACTTGCCAGCACCTGGCCCATATCCCACCAAACCCTTCCTATTCATATACCCATCCAAATGCCTCTTAAATGCCCTACCAATGTCCTGTACAGCCACAACATGACCCCCCAACTCCTGTACTGAATACTCTGACCAATAAAGGAAAGCATACCAAACACCCTCTTCACTATCCTATCTACCTGCAACTCCACTTTCAAGGAGCTATGAACCTGCACTCCGAGGTCTCTTTCTTTAGCAACACTCCCTAGGACCTTACCATTAAGTGTTTAAATCAGAGTGGCACTGGAAAAGCACAGCAGGTCAGGTAGTATCCGAGGAACAGGTAAATCAACATTTCGGGCAAAAGCCCTTCATTAGGAATAAAGCTTTATTCCTGACGAAGGGCTTTTGTCTGAAACATCAATTTTCCTGCACCTCGGATGCAGCCTGACTTGCTGTGCTTTTCCAGCACCACTCTGATCGAAACTCTGGTTTCCAGCATCTGCAGTCCTCATTTTGCCTCGTTGATCCTTACCATGAAGTGAAAAAGTCCTGCTAAGATTTGCTTTCCCAAAATGCAGCACCTCACTTTTATCTGAATTAAACTACATCTGCCAATTGAGCGTAAAACAGGTGGAGGATTCAATCAGACTCGGATTGCGCGGGCGAAAAATCTGCAATACTTGTTCTCACTTTGAACAAGTGTTTCCCTTCGCCGTGTTCACTGCAATGGCAGCTCTGCGCCGTCCCTAATTCAGGCAGTCCGATCTTATTTAACGAAGCGGCTTTTTGAGAAACTTCATCAGGTATTTTTGCTCAGGTCAGATGGAGTATCCTGTTGGGCAGAATATATCCGTTGTCAAATTTCCTACGTTCTGTTGGCCCAACTCCGATTTCACTCAGAATCACGAAATGTGGGACAGCGCAGACTGAGGCCATGCAGTCCACCATAGCTCTGCTGGCTCAACACAATATGTAAATAAGTGTCTCATTCTGTCGACTTCTCCCTGTAAATCTGCACATTGTTACATTGAACATGCCCACCGAATTCCCTTTTGTGTCCATTGAATCTACCTCTTTGTCACAGTCAGACAGCGACTTACTGACCCCACTCCCTGTGCGAAAACGGTCTTCCTAATGTCACTTTTACTTATTTTCCTGATGACTTTAAATCTCTGCCAAATCGTTCTCGATCCTTTCAGGCTTATGAGCATTTTCACTGCATTATTTCCTCTGTCTAAAACCCTCATGACGTGGAAAACTTCAATCAGACCAGCTTTCAGCCCTCTGTTCTCCAAAGAGAGCTGCCCCAAACTTTCCAATCTCCCTTCATTGCTGACATTCCTCAGGACGGTACCATTCACGTTAACCTGTTCAGCGCTTCCTTAAGTGTCATCCTCGGAATTGAGCGTAAAACAGGTGGAGGATTCAATCAGACTCGGATTGCGCGGGCGAAAAATCTGCAATACTTGTTCTCACTTTGAACAAGTGTTTCCCTTCGCCGTGGTCACTGCAATGGCAGCTCTGCGCCGTCCCTAATTCAGGCAGTCCGATCTTATTTAACGAAGCGGCTTTTTGAGAAAATTCATCAGGTATTTTTGCTCAGGTCAATTTAAGGAATGATGGTTCTCCTGGGATTGGAACCCAAGAATTCTCACACGGCTGCATATGCTCGAAGACCCAAAAGCTAGAATCATATCCCAGACTAACGAGCCACCAGCCATGGGTGCAGCCACCTCCGGAAGCAGCTGAGACCTGCTCAGTACGAAATACATTGTGCATTGCTCCCAGAATTGCAAGTAGGGAAGAGTTTCAAGAACATCTGCTTCTCAATCTGTCTCGCTGCTTCCAGGACGCTGCTGTTTGTCCTGTCCCCAGTGGCCGGGCTCTCTCCACTGGTGGATAATTGAACCATTTCGTTTCTACTTGCAAGCTGTGCTGGTGGAAGGCAGAGCCCATTCACTCTTCTGCTCTCTCACACTATTACGTGAGGCAGGAGAAGTCAGTTACAGTCATGCGTAGGAAATGGGCAACTTTGAACTTGTTCCAATGGTCTTATTAAAGGAGAGATAGAAAGATGCTGTGCTGTCGGGACAGAGAGAAATGGACACCGGAGACTCTTCCCTCAGGAAAATTGATATGAGTGCATTTTTGTGCAGCCTGCTTGGTGTTCAGAATTTGTCTTGATACAGCAATCCTGCAGGAAGTCTTTTATTATACAGCTGTTGGTTTCTTTACTGCAGGAAATGGACTAAAACAGCAAGTCATGTGTTTCAACTTCACCGGTTCATTGCCATCTCAGAGAAGAGGTTTCATACGAGATCAGGACACACCGACAGAGAACAGGACAAGACAACTCAGAGCTCCACAAGGGTGCCAGCGCAACTGTGTAAATTTGACTTCTGTATCGATGTAATATATTGAGATCAGATATCCGAAGTTTTGGGAAACAAATGACATGGCAAGGAAAAGAACAGAGCGCCGTTATAGAAATTTGGACACTCAGGAATTCATTTGAAAAGCAAGATGCTGAACAGAGTAACATTGCAAATGAAAGTCGCTTCAGGAGACACTGTACAATAGCAGAGGATGGTTTCGATCCATCGACCTCAGGGCTATGGGCCAAGCACACTCCCGCTGCGCCACTCTGTGATGATGCACAATAGCGTTTTCCACAGGTCCCTTCAGCCTTTCGTCTGGCGCGTGGCATGCACGTTCGAGACCAATGTCAACCTCTCCACTGCTGTCGTCTTATATGGTGTTTCGCAAACGTATGGAGGCTGTGTAAATATAAACTCTTTCTAACTTCCCACATCCTGTTGGTCGAACTGTGATTTCACTCTGAATAGACGCCATGCGGCCCACCTGCGCTCTGCTGGGTTGACACAGTAAGTAAACGTGGGTCTCCATTCGTATCATTCTCTTGCCTTCTCCATGTAATTCTGCACATGGTTACTTTAAACATGACCACCGAATTCGCGTTTGCGTCTAATGAATCTACCTCTTTTTAAGTGTCAGTTAGAGATTTACTGACCCCAACCACTCCCTGTACGAAAGCGTTCTTCCAAATGTCACTTTTGGTTCTTTTCCCCATGACTTTAAAACTCGGTCGATCCTTTCAGGCGTGGGACATTTTGACTACATTACTTTCTCTGTCTAGATTCGCATGACTTGGAAAGCTTCAATCGGGCCAGATTTCAAACTTCTGTTCTCCGAGGAGAGCTGTCCCAAATTTCCAATCGACCCTCACCGCTGACATCCCTCAAACACCGCTACACTCACGTCAACCTGTTCAACGCTATCTCCAATCATTTCACTTCGCTGCTTTCTGTCCCATTGGTACTCCAGGGAGCCCAACCTTGTTAAACGAAGGTGCTTTTTGAGAAAGTTAAATAGGCACTTTTGCACAAGTCATGAAACCCGGACTCGCCCGGGATTGGAACCGGAGATCTCTCGCAAATTTGCGTCGGCGGAGACCCAAAGCGAGAATCACGCCCCTAGACCAATGAGCCACACCGGAGGTGTGCCTGACCCCACCCCACCCCACCCACCCCCCCTCCGCTCGCTCTACCTCTTGAACCAGCTGAGTCTTGCTCAAAGTGAAGTATAGTTGACATTGAACAGGCTGGGGCTGTTTTCTTTGGAACGTCGGAGGCTGAGAGGGTGACTTTATGGAGGATTACAAAATTATGAGGGGCATGGATAGGATAAATAGGCAAAGTCTTTTCCCTGGGGTCGGGGAGTCAAGAACTAGAGGGCATCGATTTAGGGTGAGAGGGGAAAGATAGAAAAGAGACCTAAGGGGCAACTTTTTCACGCAGAGGGTGGTGCGTGCATGGAATGAGCTGCCAGAGAAAGTAGCGGCGGCGGGTACAATTGCAACATTTAAGAGGCGTTTGGATGGATATATGAATAGGAAGTGTTTGGAGGGATATGGGCCGGGTGCTGGCAGGTGGGACGAGATTGGGGTGGGATATCTGATCGGCATGGACGGGTTGCACCGAAGGGTCTGTTCCCATGCTGTACATCTCTATGACTCTATGAACAGCTGCTTCTCATTCTGTATCTCTGCTTCCATTTGCCTGTCCCCAGGAACCACACCATCTCTACTAGCAGAAAATTAAACCGTTTTCTTTCTAAACTTTTCTCTGACACCGGAGTGACCAGTGACAAGCATTGCCCTCCTCAATATAGGGTACAGAGAACAGGAGAAGACCCCGCAGACCTCCACGAGTGTGTCATCTCAACTGTGCGCATTGGGCCTGTGTATCAATGTGAAATATTTACGTCGAAGTTTTTTGGGAAGCAGATGAGAAGGCGAGGTGCACAACAGTGCGCCGTTATACGGGAAAGCTGCGAAAGACGACATTGAGTGAATAGGAAAGAGCTGCCGGGAAAGAGAGCAATGTACACTGGAGACTCTGAGCCAGCTGAAACTTGCTCAGTGTGAAAGACATTCCACTTTGTTTCAAGAATTGCAAGCAGCAAAGAGTTTCCAGAATATCGGCTTGTCGTTCTGTCCCCGGGATGCGGTTTCTGACTATGCGGATCGTCTTGTTATTCACGTCAAACGGCGATTTGAAACCGGGATCACTCGCACGTCTGTGTCGAAGGAGACCCAAAGCGAAAAATCATACCCCTCGACCAACGAGCCACACAGCAGCCATGTCTGCAGCCCCGCTCTACCTCTTGAACCAGCTGAGTCTTGCTCAGAGTGAAATAGAGTTGACATTGAACAGGCTGGGGCTGTTTTCTCTGGAGCTTTGGAGGCTGAGGGGTGACTTTATGGAGGTTTACAAAATTATGAGGGGCATTGTTACGAGACGGGCTGAAAATGTGTTGCGAGAAAAGCGCAGCAGGTCAGGCAGTATCTAAGGAGCAGGAGAATCGATGTTTCGGCCATGAGCCCTTCTTCAGGAATCCTGCCGCATTGATAGGAAAAACAGACAAGGTCTTTTCTCTCAATTGTGGGAGTCTAGAACTAGATGGCATACATTTACTGTGAGTGGAGAAAGAAATAAAAGGGACTTAAGGGACAACGTTTTAACGCAGAGCATGGTGCGGGTATGGAATTAGCTGCTTGAGGAAGTCGTGGAGGCTAGTATAATTACGACATTTAAAAGGCATCTGGATGGTTCCATGTATTGGAAGGGTTCAGGGAGATATGGGCCAAGTGCTAGCAAATGGGACTAGACTGTTTAGGATAACTGGTCAACATGGATGAGTTGGACTGAATGGTCTCTTTCCATGTTGTAATTCGCGTGACTCTGTGGACTTCTCTGCCCAAGGGAGCAGATGAGGCAGCTTCATTAACTATATTCAAGACAGAGTTGGATGGGATCTTCCATGGAGGGGAATTAAGGGTAGATGGAATAATGCAGGTAGGAGGAGCTGAGATGATGGATAGATCAGCCATCATCTGAATGAATAGTGGAGCAAACTCGACAGGCCAAATAGCCGACTCCTGCTTCTATTACTATGATACGATAACTCTGCATTTCCCATGGCTAACCTGTCTTACCTGCACATCCCTGGACATGTTGGGCAATTCCAAATCAAGGCAGGTGAGCAATGTAGTAATGTGGAAAGTGAATGTCAGAGAACAATAGAAAGGGACAAAGGGAATAAATGTACCACTAATCAAAGCTGGATTGAAAAGATCACAAAAATTGAAACTAAAGACTGTGTCTGAATGTGTGCTGCATTGTAAGAAAATGAACGAATTGACGGAAGAAAATAAGTGTGACCTGAGACTCCTTACAGAGACGTGGTTTTAGGATGACAAGAGTTGGATCCTGAATATTGAGGGTACGTGACATTCAAATCAAATGGGAAGTTCGGTAAAGGTCGAGGGTTGGCAATGCAAATCAAAGCACTGATAACATGGTAGTCTGGTGTCAGCTTGGATTTCAGGTCCAGATTTCTCTGTTCTCTGTTGATCTCCCTGTTCCCACAGAGCTCGGTGTTGTCTGTTCTCAGTTCTGCTGGATTTCTATTGAAGCTTTGACATCCCCCGCCCACCACCGCCCTCCCGCCCACCCGCAACCCCCCGCCCCCGCCCCCCCCCCCCCACCCCGCCCCGGCCTCTTACACCTTCCCGAACAATAAAACATTCAGTCAATCAAGACCCAACCCACAATCTCCCAGCCTGTCAACCATCAGACAGAGAGAGTCATTTGGCGGGAAATAAAACAAGTAAAGTGAAAATGTGAAAATCATTGTTCTCATGTTTCTCTCTGAGGTTCGCACTGCCTTCACCTGCCCAATACCCAATTCTGGATACTTGGAACTCTTGCACAATTAAATAATGAGAAGTTCAAATTCATTATGTCCAAATCACACTGCAAACACCACTCTCCAGCACCACTTCCATCTATCCTCATGCCAAATGTGTGAGGCTGAAGTAGCCACTTGAAAGCTTGGTAAATGCTTTACCTCTCAGAAGAGCTACCAGCTGCATGTCCACACTTTCACCTCTTCAAATCTCAGGAATAATTTCTGACCCTGCCCCACCTCAGTTCATCTGCTTCTGAAAGTTACACTATGCCTTTGTCACCTCTTGAGTTTGATTCTTCTGTCACACACCTGAAGGCCTGAAACATTCTCCTCCCCATAAATCTGAGATCATCCAAATCGCTAAACAAGAAACAAATAACTGTGGATGCTGGAAATCTGAAACAGAAACAAAAACAAAACTTGCTGGAGAACCTCAGTAGGTCTGGGAGCATCAATGGACAGACAGTACAGTCAACATTTCAAGTCCAGTGACCTCCTTTCGTTCCAGATCACGGCTGTTTCTCGCCTTCCTCACACCAAGTTCATTTTATCTCTGATTGCTATGCCTGCTGACGCACACAGGCTCCTGGTGATGCAGCAGATCCATTATGAAATGTCAATCTTTGCTCATAGTCTTGTCCCTCGCTATCTCTATCATCTTCTCCAGCTCTAAACCTCTGAACTCAAGGAGCTCAGTAAATGCCCAACATTCTCATTCAAACTGACATCGAACCCCAGGGTTTCCTGATGAAGGGCTTTTGCCCGAAACATCGATTTTCCTGCTCCTCGGATGCTGCCTGACCTGCTGTGCTTTTCCAGCACCGCACTCTAGAATCCAACTCCAGGGATCTGAAGTCTGGAACTCAGAATAGCACAATTAGGGATAGCAAATAGATGGTAAAGACGTTCTGGTCCCATGTATGAGTAAGATTGAGGAGTGCAGCTTAACAGTCGCAGTAAACTACAAACCACCAAAATTATCATGTGAATAAGACAGAGATCAGAAAGTCTCACCACATGACTCCAGTCAAATATTGAAACATTACTCGAGGAAAGGCCTGTAAATGCCCCCCGCCCATTAGGCCGGCACGGTGGCTCGGGCGGTGGTTCCCGCCTCGGGCAACTGTCTTTGTGGAGTTTGCACATTCTCCCCGTGTCTGCGTGGGTTTCCTCCGGGTGCTCCAGTTACCTCCCACAGTCCAAAGATGTGCAGGGTCAGGTGAATTGGCCATGCTAAATTGCCCGTAGTGTTAAGTAAGGGGTAAATGTAAGGGTATGGGTGGGTTTCTCTTCGGCGGGTCGGTGTGGACTTGTTGGGCCGAAGGGCCTGTTTCCACACTGTAATGTAATCTAATCCAATCTAAAAAAAAACTCCCACAACCCAAAACTGTGCAGGTTAGGTGAATTGGCCATGCTAAATTACCCATCGTGTTAGGTGGAATGGCCAGGGGTAAATGTAGGGGAATGGGTCTGGGTGGGTTGCTCTTCGGAGGGTTGGTGTTGGGCCGAATAGCCTGTTTCCACACTGTAGGTAATCTAATCTAATCTGTGAGAGGATTTTCTCGGAACGATCACTGTCAGTGTTGGACAGAAATTGTCATCATACTCCCTTCCGGCTTCCAGACCATCAATGCGCATGTTCCCAACTCCAGCCCATGTGCCTGCCTGTAAGCGCGCAATGCGCGTGCTCGTGGGACTCCTGAATTAAGAATGGGGTGCGATTACATTCGCATGCCATGTTGGGTAAAATATATGCCATGGAAGACCGTGATTTTACATTAGACAGGGCGATTATAGATTGGTCGCTGAAAAAAGTTCAAAATTAATAAACATGGAAATTTTCTGAAAGCTAGCTAGATGCGAGGAAGGGTTTTATAGACTGGAATCTAATCAAGAGATGGGGCTTGTTAACTGACAGAATAACACAATCAGAAGTGAGCTACAGACGGAAATTTAATCGAGGGAATCAGGATGATTACATCCAGTATAAGAGAAAACTGAGTGTGTAATACAGGCTATAATCTAATTGAGGGGTTCGGGATAGTTTGTGTATAGAATAACATACTCGGGAGTGAATTACAGACTGGAACCTAATCAAGAGGATCGTTGTGATTTATATAGAGAATAACGTACGCAGTCGTAAATTACATCCTGGAATCTAATCAAAGCACCTTGATGCCGCACTGGGTCGAATGCAGCCTTGAGGTCAAGGGTTGTCAATCTCATCTCACCTCTCGGATTAAGCTTTTTTGTCCATGTTTTAACCAAGGCTAGAATGAGGTCAGTACCTGAGTGAGCCTGGTGGTTCTGAGAGGATGTTATTCGATATGTTGCATAGCTTTATCGATAATCGAGAGTATACTGTTAGGACGATTAATCCTGAGTTGGATGTGTCCTGCTACTTGTGCACAGGCAATCTGGCAAATTTCCAGATAGTTGGGTAGATGCCAATGTTGTAACTGCACTGAAGAGCTGAGAAAACTGAATGCAGTTTGTATTACACTCGGAGCAAGTGGATGATCTCTCCCCAGTGTGAACTCATTGATGTGTCGGCAGAAGTGAATTCTTTTGCACACTCTCACCAGAATACATGGCACACAAACAGCCTGTCCCCAGTTTGAACTCGCTGGTGCACAGTGAGGTTGACTGACTGTGTGAAACACTTTCCACAGGAGGTTCAGCTAAACGGTATCTCCTCAGTGTGATAAGCAATTTTTTCTGGAAGCTGGAATACACTGTGAATCCCTTTCCACATGTAGGGCAGGCAAAAGCTTATTTCCAGTGTGACTGTATCAATCAATTTCCAGCTAGACTGGGTAACTACAATCTCTTCCCATAGTCTCCACATTTACATGGTTGCATCATGGTGTTGGAGTCTTCGTGTTCGTCCAGGACAAATGATCAATGCAATGTTATGAAGTCGAAAGCATGTATTGTCAGTTTATGATAGAGAGTGTTTTTCTCAACTTAAATTACAGTCACAGCTGCTAGCAAAAGGTCGGGCTGTTTCAAATGTAGCAATTGGCTGTTAAATGGATACCTGTGTTCTGTTTGATGTTATTACAACAATTCAAATGTAATTAATTTAAGCTATGCCCAGGATACCGGAAGACAATGAGATTTGAATTTAATTGTTTTGATCCCTGGAAATCAATCAAATAAGAATTTAATGTGTCATATGGGGGATATAAACCCGGCATTTTGAAAGTTATTGGAGAGCAACTGCTGATACTTGCTCTCAGAGAAATTGAAAACACTCTCCATCAAAGGTACCTGTTCACGTGAAAAATACAGTAAAAAGAAGAGCACCCAGGAAGATCAGCAGCTAGAAAAGTGAAAACATCAATGAAGAGGAGACTGTGTGGCCTTGAGATTAAGTTAATGTAACGTTTAATAAATATGTTATTAGAATAGCATATTAAGTTGTGTCGAGTTGGGGTCAGATGGTAAATAGTTAAAGAAAGGGGTGTTGGATTTGTGAATAGGTTTTGTTTAGTGTTCACTATTAGAGTTAGAAAAAAAATTCTTTAAATAGTGGAATTTAGGAATTCTGTAACTCACATTTTAACAGATTATGAGGCAAGATAAGCTTTTTCTGGGCGGTTAGTTTAATTAACAGGGTTTGATCTCCATGACGTAACAATAAGTATTATTCTTACTCACACACGGATTTATGGATTATGATTCTTCTTTTCATATGTAAATCTTCTCCCTAAAATCCTGTTAGGAAGTTTTACAGAAGTTATTCCTGTCAATTCATGATGGAAATTCTGAATAGATACTTCTGGTTTCCCTAAAACATTGTGTCCTCTTGTTGACCAAAGCTGGAAATTCCTGTCACATGAGACAGTGGTTTTGTCTCAATGTAACTGGTCTAGTCCTAGCTAACCCTGGTTAATGTTCTGTGAGAGATGTTCAAATCTCACCAGGCCAGATAGGGGTGTTCCGTTAAGTCATTAAAAATCTGGACTGTCAACTATTGTAAGATACCATTGGGCTCACCTTTCTCCGGTTAGACATACATGTGACTCCATTGTGGTTAAATCCTCACTGCCCTCCAGACAACGAGGGATGGACAATAAACACACGCTGGCACAGAGATGAACACATATCTCTTTTGTGCTTCAGCTCTTGGCGTGACTGACCGCATGTCCTGCCCAATAGAAAGTGGGGCAGCTCGGGACGACATTCTGGAATTGGCGGGACACCGAGCCAATCAGAGTGAACAAAAGGCAGCGACGAGTTATTTATGGAGCATGCGCAGTCCGGGTGTCTGAGCTGGTGGAGTTGAAAAGTGAGAGACAGTTCTGGAGGGAGGGACTGGATGGGTTTAGGAACAATCTGCTGGGAAGTGTTTGTATTCGAGTTAGTACTGAACTCTGGGAAATTCGTTCACACGGGGTTAGAGTGGAAGAATTTCCCCACAACAATCTCAAACGAAGAAGAACGTTTGTCTCTCCTGCACTAAGAAGGAGAGGCTTCGGAGCAGCTGGTTCTTGAAGGTAAGTGAGCTGCAATTCTCTCTCTCTGTCTCTCCCTCTCTCTAAAGAAACAAAAACTTGTATCTACGGGAGGACAGTGTGTGTCTGAGAGCGGAGTTTATAGGTGATGCTTCTTCATACACTCTAATCTTGATCTTCTTGAAGTGAGGATCTGTCAGTTATTCCTGGGATGGAGATGTAGGAATCCGTCTGTAAATATCCCACTGCTCTCACGATCTCTACTCTCATTGAGGGCTGAATCTTGTGGAGGGCCAGAACGCGCCCTTTACCTGAAAGACATTTGTCAGCTAGTTGAGTTTTTCGTGACAGTCCAGTAATGTGTCACGGTCAGTATTTGAGTGACTTTCACACAAATTACTGGATGCAAAGAACTCCATGGTGACACAATGGTTAGCATTGCTGCCTCTCAGCTCTGGGGACCTGAGTTTGATTCCAGACTCTGGTGACTGCGTGGAGTTTGCCCTTTCTTCATATGTCTGTGTGGTTTCCTCTCGGTGCTCCTGTTTCCTCCCACAATTCAACGGTATATGGGTTAGGTGGGATGGCCATGCTAAATTGTGCAGGGATGTGCAGGGATGTGCAGGCTGGTGGGTAAGCCATGGGGAATTCAGGGATATGGGGTGAGTCTTTGTGGGATGCTCTTCAGAGGGTGGGTGTGGATTCAAACGGCCTGCTTCCACACTATAAGGTTTTTATGATTCTTAACTCCTTTTAATATCTTAAACAGTACGATTGCTCAATCTCTAATTTTTCCTGATTTAAGTTTGTTTTACAGAGAATCACAGAGACACATTTATCAGCAAGAATTCCAAGCAAATATCTTATCAGGATCTTAGAGTGAGTCAATTCATCAGGATTTGAAAACCATTAGATTGTCAATGTTTGTCTGTGGGAAAAGTTTGCAAACATCAGTGTACCCAGTGACAAATGGACAAGTCCTGCACCAGTTCCACAGATTGAATAGCATCCCACCATTCACAGCAGGGAGAGATTGTATCGCCACAGTGGCTCAATCCCAGCCTCAGGCGACTGTCTCTGTGGAGTTTGCACATTCTCCCTTGGTCTGTGCCAGCTCCATCTGGATACTCTGGTTTCTTCTCCCAATTCAAAGATGGGCGGGTTAGGTGAATTGACCATGTAAAATTGCACATTGTTTTCAGGGACGTGTTGGTTAGGTGCATTAGTCAAGGGTAAATGTTCAGTAATGGGGTAGGAGAATAGGTCTGGATGTCTTTATCCCCAGAGGGTTGGTGCAGACGTGTGGACTGTAGGGATTCTATAAGTCTATTAACCCTGTCCTCTGTCTGGGTGAGGAATCAGCTGATCATCCAATATGGAGAGACATGATCTACACCACAGAAACCATGGAAATGTGCAAACTGTGGGAAGGGATACAAATGTCTATACATGCTGGAAATTCATTGATGCAGTCACACTGGAGATAAATCATTCATCTACTGTTTGTGGGAAGGGATTCAATCAATCACCCGTTCTTGAGAAACAAGAATGCAGTCAGCGGGGAGAGTCCATGCATCTGCCCTGAGTGTGGGAAGAGATTCAGTGACTCATCCTACCTGCTGACACACCAGTGAGATCACACTGGGGAGAGGGCATTCCCCTGCTCTGAGTGTAACAAGGCATTCTCTGTTATCAACCTCTAGGCACACCAACTGGTTAACACTGAGAGACATTTCAAATGCTCACATTGAGAGAAAAGTTTTAAACACAAACATGAAATTCTAATACATGAGTACGTTCACTCTGGGGAGAGGGCATTCCCCTCTCTGTGTGTGGGAAACGATTTGTCCATTCAAAAAAACCTTCTGAAACCCCAACGAATACACACTGGTAAGAGGCTGTTACCTGCTGCTTTTCTGGGAAAGGATTTACTCAGTCATCCCACCTTTTGAGTTCACACCTGACTCAGGCAGCTGTGTGCTGCTGCGACTGTTCTCATTAAGATTCAGATGGATCTCCCCCAGGAAACAGATGCAGTGGAACAGCGAAATGTGGCGCTTGTGAGCAGAAGGCGGCATTGTGTTACTGTACTTCTCAGAGAGAGGGAAAATCTGACTTTGAAAGAATGAATTATAAACGTGATGATTCAAAGTTTGTCCCATTACAGGCAGAACTGGGCCCACACCAACACTCACAGGCACAAAATCAGATTCACAGACAGCTATATAGAAACTTTCAGACACACGCTTCCGGGACAATGTGTGCCACTGCAGACAGTTTGTCATTCATACACAGACAGACACACTCAAACTTCCCACCGACATAATCTGTGTCCCATTGCTTGCAGAGATAGTCATATCAACACAGAAAAACAGACATTAACACAGAGATGGAAGCGCAATACAGTCAGAGTGAGACACAGAATCACTGACTTTTACAAACAAGTTCGGAGATATACTCAGACAATGTTGTGTTCAGCTTTGTGAAAATCCTTGTTTCCTTGTGAAATAAATCTGTGTCCTTTGGGTGCAGAAGCCTTTGTTTTATTGTCTAAATGTAAGTGTGTTGTGGCTGCTGCTGGTTTGAAACTGCGGCTTTGTCTCTGTGTGGATTTTAAGTCTGTAATCTGTGTGTGAGGTGAGGAGGTGGGGGAAGGAAGAGAGGGACAGACAGACAGATAGTTTGGACTAAACTATTGAGCTGCTGCTTTCTCTCACACCACCCCCGCTTCCTCTCAACTCACAACTTGCAATGCTCCATCCCTGGGGGTGGTATACTCTCTGTAGAAGAGCTGAGTTTTGGGCACAGAAGGGTCTTTAAGTCATAGACCTGAAGGTATTTAAAGGAGGTCCTGTCAGCCATAGTTCCCATTGCCATGTGGATGGAGCATGAAGTGAGTATCAAAGGGTGTGTGTGTGTGTGTGTGTGTGTGTGTGTGTGTGTGTGTGTGTGTGTGTGTGTGTGTGTGTGTGTGTGTGTGTGTGTGTGTGTGTGTGTGTGTGTGTGTGTGTGTGTGTGTGTGTGTGTGTGTGTGTGTGTGTGTGTGAATGAGTGTGGGTACTGTTCGAGTCTCAGTGTCAGTTTTGATCGATTAACCACCGTCCATCACCCCCACACCGTCCCTGAACCAGACAGACTGTCGTAGATTCTCGGAGTAAGGCCTGTCTCTCATGGATGAGAGGGAGTGTATGAAACCACAGAGAAAGCAGGGACCCAATGGAATTGTATCCCTTCCTCAGTCTCTCTATGTTTTTTCTTAACTTCTGTTTTTCTGACTTTTCTCCCTTTTCTCGCTCAATCTGTGTCTCTCTTTCTTCTTGTCTTCCATTCCCATCCGTCTGTCCTATGGGTTCAGGAACAAGATTGTTTGATGTTTGCGTCACCTACTGACCCTGATCACTCCCTGTACGAAAAAGTCCTTCCTCATGTCACTTTTACTTCTTTTCCTCGTGATTTTAAAACTCTGCTGAATCGTTGTCGATCCTTTCAGGCGTGGGAGCATTTGCACTACATTATTCCTGTGTCTAGACACTCATGACTTGAAAAACGTCAGGCAGGCCAGCTTTCAACCTACTGTTCTCCAAGGAGAACTGTCCCAACTTTCCAATCTACCTTCATTGCTGACAATCCTCATACACGGCACCATAAACGTCAACCTGTTCAGCACTGCCTCCAATCACTTCACTTCCCCGCTTCCTGAAATTTCACGCTCACAATTGAGCAATAATGCAGCTGGAGGATTCATTCAGAGTCGGACTGCGCGGGCGAACGATGTGCAATGTTTGTTTTCACTTTGAGCAAGTGTTTCCTTTTACCCTGTTCGCTGTCATGGGAGTTCGACGCCATCCCTCCTTCACGCAGTCCGATCTCATTTAATAAATGTGCTTTTTGAGAAAATTGCGCCGGCGTTTCTGCACAAGGCAACCGAAGCAATGAGGGCTCGTCCGGGATTCGAACCTGGGATCTCTCGCAAGTCCACCCGAAGCGAGAATCATACCGCTAGACCAACGAGCCACAGGCCGCTGCCGACGCGCGCTTCGCTGACCCCGGACGCTCCAAGCGCCCTCCCCTGAAGCAGCTGCGACTTGCTCAGTGTGAAAAACGTTTGAGTTGCTCCAAGAATCGCAAGCAGCAAAGAGATTCCACAACATTTGCTTTTCATTCCGTCTCCCTGCGCCCAGGACGCTGTTGTTTGTCCCGTTCCCAGTAACTGGACTCTCTCCACTGGCGGATAATTAAACCAATTTGTTTCGACGTGCAAATAGTTCTGGGGGAGGGCAGAGCCCATTCGCTCTTCTGCTCTCTGTCAATCACTTGGGGTGGGAGACGTCAGTTACACTAATGCGTAGGAAATGGGCAAGTTTTAACTACATTACACAGGTCTGTAATCAAAGAGACAGAAAGATGCTGTGCTGGTGGGACAGATGGAAATGGACACCGGAAACTGTTCCCTCAGGTAAATTCATATGAGTGTATTTGTGTGCAGCCGGCTCGGTTTTCAGAATTCGTCTTCACACAGCAATCCTGCAGAAAGACTTTTCTAACACGGGCGTCTGTTTCTTTGCTGCGAACGGGCAGCAGTGAACATCTGAGCCCCAACTGTCCCAGATGAAGTTGAAAATGAGCCATTGTTTCTCCCTCAGCCGCTCTGTCCCAGAGACAGGGAGAGGGGCGGCATAAACGCGTGACGTCATTCCGCCGCAGCCTGAAGCCGTTCAGTCCATCATTTCCATGCGACTTTCTGTCACTTGTATCTCTCCGAGGCGATTCGCAATCGGTGATATGTGTCCTAACCATGGGAACTGTGTCTGTATGGTGATGCTGCTTTCGAAATGCTGATCGTCCTGTCATTCACGTCTGAACCGGAGTGGGGAATTATTGCAGGGAATGAATACGACCGCAAATAATGTGGCTTTGCGGCTCAGTGGTTAACACTGCTGACTCATAACGGTACCTGAATTCGATCCTACCCTTGTGCGGCTTGTTTGTGTGGAGTTTGTTCAATCCCTCGTGTCTGCGTGGGTTTCCTGCGGTGCTCCGGTTTCCTTCCACAGTCGAAAGATGTGCAGGTTAGGTGGACTGACCATGCTAAACTGCCCCATAGTGCCCAGAGGTCGGTAGGTTAGGCGCATCAATCAGAAGTAAATGTCGGGTCTGGGCGGGTTACTCTTCGGAGGGTTGATAAGGACTTGTTGAGCAGGAGGGCCTGTTTCCGCAGTGTATGGATTAGAATTCGAATTGTTTCTACTTCACTAGCCCGTTCCCATTTCAGAGAAGAGGTGTTAGGATTCAGTTCAGAGCAGACTGGCGGAAAGCAATTCAAATCTCCACAAGCACTTCCCCTCAATTGTGTAAGTTGGGCCAGTGTTTAGTTACACATTCAGCTCAGATGCTCGAAGATTTGTGAAGCAGAAGCAAAGGCAAGATATAGAACAGAGTACCGTTGCAAAGGGAAGCAATAGCAGACGAGAGTTTCGATCGAGTGACATGAACCCAGCACCCTCCTGCTGCGCCCCTCTACTTTCCCACGCGGAGGGTTTTCCACAGGTCCCTTCAACCTTTTGTCTGCAGTGTGGCATGCACGTTCGAGCCTGATGTCAAAGATCTCCACTGCTGTCGTGTAATATGCTGTTTCGCAGACGTATGGAGGCTGTGTAAATATAAACTTATTTCTAAATTCCCACATTCTGTTGATCGAACTGTGATTTCACTCTGAATCACAACATGTGTCACACCGCAGACGGAGGCCATGTGGCCCACCTTCGATCTGCTGGTTCTACACTGTTAGTAAACGTGTGTCTCAATTCGTATTTCCGTGCCTTTTCCGTGTAAATCTGCACATCTGAACATGACCACCGAATTCCCTTTCGGGTCCATTGAATCTTCCTCTTTGTCAATGTCAGACAGGGATTTACTGACCCTAACCACTCCCTGTACGAAAACGTTCTTCCTAATGTCACTTTTACTTCTTTCCCTCCTGACTTTAAAACTCTGCCGAATCGTTGTGGATCCTTTCAGGCGTGGGAGCATTTTCACAACATTATTTCCTGTGTCTAGGCCTCTCATGATTTGCAAGGCTTCTGTTCTCCGTGGAGAGCAGTCCCAATTTTCCAATCTTGCTTCATTGCTGACATTCCTCAAGCACCGCATCTCTGGCAAGTCGGAGTAGTAGAAGACCCAAAGCGAGATTCATATCCCTAGACAAACCAGGCGCACCCCATCGCCCGTACCCGCCCCACCTCTTGAACTAGCTGAGACTTGCTCAGTGTGAAATACATTTGAGAATGCTCTTAGAATTGCAAGCGGAAAACAGTTTCCAGAAAAGCTGCTTCTCATTCTGTCTCCTTGCTGCTGTTTGTCCCGTCCCCAGGAACCGGGCTCTCTCCACTGTCAGATAATTCAACCGTTTTGTTTCTAAACATTTTTCTGATACCCAGGTGGCTAGTGACAAGCACTGCGCTCCTCAACATAGGGTACAGAGAACAGGAGAAGACCACGAAGACCTCCACGAGTGTGTCACCTCAACTGTGCACATTGGGCCAGTACATCCATGTGAAATATTTATGTTGAGTTTTTTGGGAAGCAAATGAGGTGCAGAACAGAGCGCCCTAAGACAGGAAAGCTGCTAAAGACGACATTACGTGAATAGGAGAGAATATGACATGGCGGCTTTCAGGCACTAAAATAATGGAACTGTAGGTGGGGCTGGAGGGTATTCAAGTGGAAAATGAGGCGTTGTTCTTCCATCTGGAGCTGAGCTTTGCTGGAACACTGCTGCATGTCTGAGACTGAGATGTTGGCCAGGGAACAGGGTGGTGTGTTAACGTGGCGGGCAACCAGAAGCTCAGGGCCTTTTTTGCGGGCAGAATTGAGATGTTCTGCGAAACAGTCACCCAGTTTATGCATCATGCTACGTTGGGGAAACGACACTGTGAGCAGCGAATGCAGTAGACTAGGTTGTGGCAAGTGTGCAGGCAAAGTGCTGCTTGACCTGGCAGGTATGTTCGATCCCTTGTATATTCAGGAGGGAGCAGGTAAATGGGCAGGTGTTTCACATTCGGCGGTTGCAGGGGAAAGTGCCTTGGGACTATGGGAAGTGGGTGTGGTTGTTGAGAGTGAAGGAAGAGTGGACCTGAGGTGTAAGCCCTGCCCATTTACCTCCTCTTTTACATAAATCGTGAAGTTGGAAGAAAGTTCCATAGAATGATTCAGTACCACGTGACTCATGAACTAATTTGTATTCATGTTCCGGGGCCAGCATCATTATTGTGTAACAGCAGCTGCAGGCCATCCTCGGGGGCTCGCCGTATGACGTCACGGTACGGCTGGAAGCCTCGGGACAGTTTATCAAGTAACCTCCCTGTGGGTCAGGGCAACCCTGCATCGGAAAGCACTGAGATAGTCAACCACTACCAGTTAACATGGGGAACACATCTCCACATTTCGCAGCCTCGAGGCAAACTTCCCGTCTTTCCACTTAAAGTTCAAGAGCACTCAAACCGACATTCCCCAGGTAAGTTTGGAAGAATTTTTTCCAGGTGTTCGCAAAGTATATCTATGAGCACTTTGTTAAAGTTTGAAGATTGCAAGTTTGAAATTTTGTGCTTTTGAGCGAAATCACAGTTCTAAAAAACAGAATGTGGGAATTTAGACAGAGTTTACATTTGCGCGTCGGCGATATGTCTGCGGGCGCGTGATGGGAGCATCACACAGAAGGGAAACCATCTCTCCTATTCACTCAATGTCCTCTTTAGCAGCTTTCCCGTATAACGGCGCACTGTTCTGCACCTCGCCTCCTCATCTGCTTCCCAAAACACTTCGACATAAATATTTCACATTGATATACTGGCCCAATGTGCACAGTTGAGATGACACCCTCGTGGAGGTCTGCGGGGTCTTCTCCTGTTCTCTGTTGAGGAGGGCAATGCTTGTCACTGGTCACTCAGGTGTCAGAGAAAAGTTTAGAAACAAAACGGCTTAATTTTCTGCCAGTAGAGAGGGGCCGGTTCCTGGAGACGGAACAAATGACAGCAGGGAGACAGAATGAGAAGCAGCTGTTCTGGAAATTCTTTGCCTGACCCCATTCAAAACAGACAACTTCACAACTGGAGGGAGAACAGCAAACAGACCGCCCTGGGGTGGGCTTGAAACATCAACCTTTAAATTAACAGCCGAACGCGCTGACCAATTGCGCCACAGAGGCAAGGAGCCACGCCCCCTTCCCCATCGCTTAGGGGAGGCTATGAGTGAATTCATAATTCAGCTTGCCCATCCGAGAATTACAATTGTCGTCTATCAGTTTTCCTTTTCCTTGATAAAGCCACCATGCTGCAGAGTTCTGACGTTAACACTGACTTGCGCAGCAATGGAAACATTCACAACGTGAACAACCAAAGATAATCACCGTCACTGATTCCCTTCCACAGGCCCAACTTTGTGAAGCAGTGTCTTACACTGGCAAAGGAAACACCCTTGTCCACAGGTGCCTGCTTCATTTCGATCACGATTTCATGCCCCCTCACTGTTCTAGTCTCATTTCCAAACACTTTGCTCATAGCCTCAAAATAAGTTCTGCGGGTATCTGCTTGTTCCACCCGAACAGGCAGTGGGTTGCAGATACCCACCAGTCCCAATGTGAGTGAAATTCTTTTCCCCCTCCACTGATTTGAATCTTGAAGAAGAAGCCGGGGAGCAAGCTCCCTTTCTTTTCGACGACATTTCTCATTTTGTACTTGGCAGGGTTCACACCTGCGTGGGGAAACCGCAATGGATTTCAAGTCCATCGCATTAACCACTCGGCCCACGAAAAGAGACCCACACTGACAACTTCACTTCCCAACTCTGCCTGCCTGTGGAGCTAAGAAAGAGTGAATCATCGCAGAGTTTGTTTGAATCGAATCACTTCACAGTGTTTCGAAAGGGTTAAATATCTGCACACGGTGTTTGGAGATATTTAGGTGTTTCATCCCAAAAGATGAAATGAACTTTCAGTTAAAAACAAAACTAGAAATTGCAGGAGGAACTCAGCAGGTCAGGCAACATCTGTGGAAAGAGAATCAGAGACAACATTTCAGGATTCTCTTTTCTCCGACAGGGACTGTCAAACCTGCCGAGTTTCTCTTTTTGTCTCGGCTTCTCAGCATCCGCAGTCCCTTCCGTTAGACATTAATTCAACTCAGAAAACCCTTTGTGGAGAAGATTTCCGTTTGGGGAACATTTTCCTGTCCCCATTAAAAATGCACTGCTTCGAAGCCAAGCAAGAACAGCGAACATACCGCCCCTGGGTGGGCTGGAACCAACAACCTTACGGTGCACAGCCGAACGTGCTGACCAATTGCGCCACAGAAACAGGCAAAAGCATGAGCTGCGCCATCGCGTAGGGGAGGCTATTAGTGAATTCATAATTCAGCCTCCCCGCCTAGAATTACAATTGTCGTCTATCAGTTTTACTATTCCATAATAAAGCCTGGGAGATTTATTGTGGAGACACCGGGGACAGTCTGCAGACACATCCATGTCACAAGGAACTAGATTTCTTACTCCGGGGCCGTCGCCCTTCGAGCCTTTCAGGGTTTTGGCTGTTCCCGAGTTCTCTCATTGGCTCGGAGACGAGAAGGGGTTTGAATTCCTGATGTGCAGGAACGACAATTCTTTCAATGTCTCAGATCAGTTCATGTTCCGAGAACATCGGAGTCAATCTCCCGGCCTCTTCAACAAGGGGACGGTGTCTGCACTGTCTCTGCTCAGTGGGACAGTTCATCTTTCATTCTCCTCTAAATACGCTTCCCTAATAGTTTCTAAAGATTCACAAAGCTGGAGACTGGGATTTCTGTTTTATTTCATGAACATTTTTCCATTTCCCAACTGAGAATATTTTGCCAAAATCTCTTCCCAATTGTACCCCTTGCGTCATGTCCAGGGATGAGGAATTTCCATTTTGGGGAGACATTCCCAAGGTTGGGAATGTTCGCTTTGGAGCAAAGAAGGTTAACTGGAGATTTCTTGGGGCTGTTGGTAATGATGGGAGAAGAAACGGTGGGAATGGGCAGATTAATGATTAGAAGAACCAATTGCCACTGACCAGAGTCAGTTACCAGAGGACAGGGATTGAAGTTCTTGAATGAAAAGCAGCACTTGTGCCTAATAAACACAGAGAATACTGCAGAAAGCCAACAGGTCGAGCAGCCTCTGTGGAAAGGTAAACAGAGCTGACGTTGTGAGGCTGGAACGTTGTTTGTTCAGAACTCGAGTTTCCTGCATGGCAATAAATTCCCAGACATGAGAACATTCTTTTCTTTTTCCACAAAATTGAAAGCACTATCCCACCCCCTGTCACCCCTCTATTCTCACTCCGCTCAAACTAAATCTCCCGACGGTACTGATTCAGGATCTTACAGAGACCGAAAAGTAAAAACATCAAGGCAAACACCTCTGAATTTTGGATACCTCCACCTGAAAGTTAGTGTCTTTCACGACATCTAGGAGTGAGTAAGTCTGATTTTGGGAAGCAAAAAAAAGTGTCAATACAGGATGAAATTTCAATGCAGCTTCTTGAGAAACAACCAGACACGAAATGGTTAACATCTGGGGAGGTAGAAGTGGGGAGATGGGGGAAATGAGATATCAAGGCATTGGCACCGACACCAGACAGAAACTGAACATACAGGCATGGCAAACATTATGGGCAAGCCAGAGTCATAGAGATACACAGCACAAAAACAGGTCCTTCAGTCCAAATCATCCGTGCCAGATAGCCTAAATTAATCTCGTCTCATTTACCAGCACTTGGCCCATATCCCTCTGAACTCTTCCTATTCATATACCCATCCAGATGCCTTTTAAATGTTATAATTGGACCTACATCCACCACTTCCTCCGGCAGATCATTCCTTACACTTGCCTCCCTCACCCCAAACATATTACCCTCCTGTTCTGGACTTCTCCCATCCCAGGGAAATGACCTTGTCTATTTACCCTATCCAAGCTTCTCATGACTCAATAAATGTCTGTAAGGTCACCTCCTCAGCCTCTGGTATACCGGGGAAAACAGCTCAAGCACTGCGTTTACTTTTGGATTCACACTCACTGAACCTTCCTCCCATGTAAAACATTGTTTCCCTCCCCAACACTGTCCAGGGAAAAGCAAGGAGTTCTGAGACTCTGGAGTTGGGGGAATGCCAAGTAGAATTCCTACAATGTGGAACACGCCATTCTGCCCAACAAGTCAACACTGAACATCCAAAGTGTAACCCATGCAGACACATTCCCCTATCCCATTACTCGACATTTACTGTACACTGTGGGCCCATTTCGTATGGCCACTTCAGCCAAAACTGCACGTTGTTAGATTTTGAGAGGAAACCCACGCAGACACGGCAGGGAGAATGTGCAAACTCCATACAGACAGTCGCCCCAAGGCTGGAATTGAACGCGGATTCTTGGTGCTGTAATACAGCAATGCTAACCACTAATCCATCGTGCTACCTCCGTGCACAAAAAGAGGTGGGGATTGGGAACTTTGTTAATTGAATCACATAGTGGATTGTTGAGTAAGGTTAAATCTCAGGGGATCCAGGGAGAGCTAACCAACTGGGTACAAAATTTAGAAGCGCATTGTTGTAGATACTGGAATCCTTCCTGAAAACAACAAATGCTGGAGATCACAGTGGGTCAGGCAGCGCTGTGCTACTCTATGACTGGATATTGTGGATGTGGAGATGATGTTTCCACTAGGAGAAGGGTTGAAGATGCCAAGTCATTGAGAGCATTTAAGACAGAGATAGGTTCTTGATTAGGATGGGGTCAGGGGTTATGCGGAGAGGGCAGCAGAATGGGATGGAGAAACATATCAGCCATGATCGACTGGTGGAGCAGACTCGATGGGCCAAATGGCCTCATCCTGCTCCTGTGTATTATGGTCTTAAAGCTGGGCAGATGTCTTAAGGGGTTCTCACAAACTATTTCAGAATCCTGAAGAGGAGTTGTTGGACTCGAAACTTTAACTTCGCTTTTTCTCCACATATGCTTCTCGTCCTGCTGAGTTTTTCCAGTGTTCTCAGTTTTTATTTCAGATTTCCAGCATCCACAGTTCTTTGTCTTATTTATCACAGTCATTTCTTGCCCTTCCCAAGTGTCTGGAACTTCATCTCTCTGATCTACAAACTGTACACTTACCATAGAAATGACCACTACCTCCTTATTAGAGTAGATCCCTTTGTTGCAAAATGATTGTTCAAGTCTGTGATCAGAATTATTGCCTTCGTAATTAATTACACCAGGGACTCTCAAGATCTGAGGCAAGAACACAACCAGATTATTTCAGACAGAACATTTATGTGATTTGAAGCATTTCCCTAATCCCTACTTTATCAGCATGTTGCTGGGAATGGAGGGTTTGAGTTAAGAAGAAGCTGGGACATTTTTCCAACGGACCCTCGCAAATTGAGAGATAACTTAATAGAGATTTTTAAAATCAGGAGAGGTATAGATAAGGTGTCATTTCCAGGAGGCTCAGAATATTTTATTGCTCCAGAAGGTGTAAAAGGGGGTCAAAGCTTCAGCAGAAATCAAGCAGAGCTGAGAACAGACAACATCTAGCTCTGTGGGAACAGGGAGACCAGAGGACAGAGAAATCAGGACCTGAAATCCGAGCTGACAACAGACTACCATGTTATCAGTGCTTTGATTAGCAGTGCCCACCCTCTACCTTAACTGAGCTTCCCACTCGACGTGAATGCCACGCATGCCCTCGATATTCAGGATCCAATCCTTGTCATTCTGAAGCCATATTTCTGGAACGGGTCTCAGATCATAATTATTCTCTTCAACGTGTGCAGTCAATTAATTCGCTTTTGTTAGAATGCAGCACACATTCACATACTGAGCTTTTAGTTTTTTTTGTGATGGTTAGAATCCAGTTTTGATTGCTAGTACATTTGTTCTCCTTGTCCCTTTCTATCATTCTCTGGTGTTTGGTTTCACATCACTACATTGCTCACTGGCCTTGATTTGGATTGGCCATGCTAAATTGCCCAGTGTCCAGGGATGTGCAGGTTAGGTGGGTGAGCCATGGGAAACGCGGGGTTATAGTTTCAAAGTAATAGAAGGAGTAGGCCATTTGGCCCATCGACCCTGCTCCGCCATTCATTAAAATCATGGCTGATCTATCAATCTTCTCAGCTCCTCCTAATTGCATTATCCCAACTACCCTTAATTCCCGTACCACGCAAAAACCCATCCAACAGTGTCTTAATGAAGCTGCCTCTACTACTTCCTTGAGCACAGAATTCCATAGATGTACCGCCCTCTGGGAAAAACAGCTCCTCCTCATCTCTGTCCGAAATCTCCTCCCCACTAATCTTGCAGCCTCCTCTCACCCACCAGCAGAAAAGACCTGATGGGGTGGTGATGGTGGAGTGTTTAGGAGGTGTGTCTGAGTGGTATGTTTTTGGAGGGCTCAGTGTGGACTTGATGACCTGAATGGCCTGCTTCCACACTGTAGGGATTCAATGATATACTGCAGCTATGTTTTCCCCAGATCACCTCACCCAGAATGTCCCATCTTCCACAAATCGAAAGACAATTCCCACCCTGCCCTCTTGTATGTGTGTTATCTAAATGCTTAATAATTTCTAGTGAATACAGCCCACACCTGCTTCTGCTGCCAGTAACCTTTACAATGCTGGTGAAACAATGCAATACCTGCAGTACGGAAAATCGTAAGGCTTCTAACGATACCAGTTACTGATGTACTGCACCTTCTGATTGACAGCATTGCAAATACAATGCTGGAGCCAGACAGGAATGAGCAGTTTAAAACAAATACCAACCTAACCCTTCACTAGGCTCCCCGCTCAGCACACTGTGCTTACTGCCGGGAAAACTTCAAACACTTCATGAAAATGCAATGAATTTCCACATTCGAACAAAATCCTGGATGTACTCACTCACCAGCTCCTATCTCACAAATGGAAGATTTCTGCTCCTCGTAAGGGCAAAACATCTTTGAAAGCTGCTTCTGAAATTCCACTCTTCACAACGACACTTCTGCTTTCACCAAAGATCATTATAGTCATGC
Source organism: Chiloscyllium plagiosum (assembly GCF_037043375.1). Taxonomy (NCBI): domain Eukaryota; kingdom Metazoa; phylum Chordata; class Chondrichthyes; order Orectolobiformes; family Hemiscylliidae; genus Chiloscyllium; species Chiloscyllium plagiosum. The sequence continues at coordinate 59,150,389 of NW_028270165.1, forward strand.
AGCACGGAAATAGACCCTTCGTCCAACTCGTCCGTGCCAACCAGAGATCCAAAATTAATCTCGTCCCATTTGCCAGCATTTGTCCCATAACCCTCTAAACCCTTCCTATTCATACACCCATCCAGATGCCTTTAAATATTGTAATTGTACCAGCCTCCACCATTTCCTCCTCCATAAACACATCACCCTCTGCATGAAAATGCTGCCCCTCAGGTCCCTTTAAAGTCTTCCCCCCTCATCTCAAACTTATACTCTCTACTTTAGGACTCCCATATCCTGGGAAAAAGATCTCCGTTATTCACCCTATACATGCACCTTTTAAATTTCGAATGGTCACAGACGCTCCAGGGAATACAGCCCCAGCCTATTCAACCTCTCCCTGTAGCTCAAACCCTCCAACTCTGGCAACAACCTCCTAAATCTTTTTCGAACCCTTTCAAGTTTCACAACACCTTTCCGACAGCAGGGAAACCAGACTGAGTGCGGTATTCCAAAAGTGGCCTTTCCAATGTCCTGTGCAGCCACAACATTATCTCCAAACTCCGAGACTCAGTGTTCTGACCAATAAAGGAAAGCGTACCAGACGCCTTCCTTGCTATCCTATCTACTTGCAATTCCACTTTCAATGAATTGTGAACCTGCTTTCCAAGGTTTCTTTGTTCACCAACACTCCCCAGGAACTTACCATTAACCACATAGGTCCTGCCCTGATTTGCCTCATCAAAATGCAGCAGCTCATATTCGTCTCAATTAAACTCCATCCGCCACTCCTTGGCCGTTCGGCTCATCTGATCAATTATAATTTATATCAAACTTTCTTTCCTCTCTTATTCCCTAAAAGCTGAAAATCTCCATCCCACACACTGTCCCTCCATTCTCACTTTGTTGAACCTAATCCCTGCTGTCCTCATCCTGAAGGGTTTGGTTTATGCTGATTAACAGACCCACATTCAAAGGGGATCTAACTGAAACGTACAGAATATTGAACAGCCTGGACAGTGTGGACATTGGGAAGATGTTTTCATTGGGAGGAGAGACTCATACCCATGGGCATAGCCTCAGCATAAAGGGAGAATGGAGATTAGGAGAAATTTCTTTAGCCAGAAAGTGGTGAATCTATGGAATTCATTGTCACAGAAAGCTGTGGAGGTCAGATTACTGACTATGTTTATCACTGAGATAGAGCATCAAGAGTTGAGAGTTGCGGGGGAAAAACGGGAGAATGGGGCTGAGAAACGTAACAGCCAGAATAAATTGGGAGCAGGAGTAGACCACTTGAGCTTTCCAACCTGCACCAGCATTGAACACTTCATAACTGGATATGAATATACCTACATCTCGGGTGGATAGGCTGGAACTTTTCTCACTGGAACATAGGAGATTGAGAGATGACCTTATAGAGGATTATAAAATCATGAGGGATACGGATGAGGTGAACAACAGGTGTCCTTTCCCTCAGGTGGGGGTTTCAAGATCAGGGAGCAAATATTTTGAGGTGAGTAGAGAAAGAGTTTATGAAGACAGGACAAGGATCGTTTTTTAAGAGAGTGGTCTGAGTGCAGAATGAATGTCCAGAAGATGTCATAGAATGTCCAGAAGAATGTCCTATTCATATACCTAACCAAATGCCTTTTAAATGTTGCAATCGTACTAGACTTCACCACTTCCTCTGGCAGTTCATTCAATCAACGTACAATCCTCTGCGTGAAAACGTTGCCCCTTAGATCTCTTTTGTATCTTTCCCCTCTAATGCTAAACCCATGCTGTCTCGTTCTGGACTCCCCCACCCCAGGTAAAAGACTTTGTCTATTTCTCCTATACATGCCCCTCATGATTTGATACATATTCAGTTACAACGTTTAAAAGACATTTGGATAAGTACATGAATACGAAAGGTTCGAAGGTTTATGGGCCAAACACTGGTAGGTGGGACGAGTTTAGTTTGAGAACATACTCAGCATGGACTAATTGAATGAAGGGTCTGTTCAGTGCTGTCTGACTCTGTGACTGACCTGTACTGGTCTTAAAACCATTTTCTTACCTCCCCCCATAACCATCCACTTCTTTGTTGTTCAAAACTCAGATGAACTTAGCCTTGAATATGTTCAATGACCCCACTTCTCAACTCATTTCCTCTTCGTAATATACCACTTGCCTTGCTCATTGCCTGCTGCATCTTCCCGACGACTGGCATTGACTGGTGTGGAGGGACTCTGAGACCCCTTTGTACATCCATACATCATTCCTGATGAAGGGCGTGTGCCCGAAACGTTCACTGTCCTGCTCCTCAGATGCTGCCTGACCTGTTGTGCTTTTCCAGTGCCACATTGTTCGACTTTCACCTCTCGTCCTCACTTTCTCCACATTCCAATATATCACCATTTAAACAATGCACTGCTTTTTTTTTTAAAACAGCAAAGGCTATAACTTCACATTGCGGCACTGCGCTTGCCATGTGTTTCCCAATTGAGATACAGACCTGGACCAACTTCAGGAAGAGGCAAAACACTGATTTCTGAACAAAAACCGTAGCACACTCAAAACGTCGGCTCTGTTTACCTTTCCACAGATGCTGCTCGACCCGTTGGCTTTCTGCAGTATTCGCTGTGTTTGTTCTACACAAATGTTGCTTTCCATTAAAGAACTTCAATCCCTGTCCTCTGGTAACTGACCCTCGTCAGTGGCAGTAGGTTCTTCTGATCATTAACCTGCCCATTCCCACCACTTCTGCTCCATCATTGCCAACAGCCCCTGGGAATCTCCAGTTAACCTTCTTTGCTCCAAAGAGAACATTCCCTAACTTGGGAAATGTCTCCACAAAGTTCAAATTCCTCATCCCTGGACATGATGCAAGTGTTACAATGGGGAAGAGTTTTGGGCAAAATATTGTCAGTTAGCAGGTGGAAAAATGTTCAGGAAGTAAAACAGAAATCCCAGTCTCCAGCTTTGTGCATCTTTGGAAACTCTTTGGGAAGTGGAATTAGAGGAGAATGAAGGATGAACTGTTCGACTGAGCAGAGACAGTCCAGACACGTCCCCTTGTTTAAGAGGCCGGGAGATTCTCTGGACATGAACTGATCTGAGACATTGAAAGAATTCTCTGCACATCAGGAATTCAAACCCCTTCTCGGCCCGGGACCAATGAGAAAATTCGGGAAGACGCAATCCACTAAAAGGCTCGGAGGGCGATGACCCCGGTGTAGAAGGGCTAGTTCCTCGTGACATGGATGTGCCTGCAGATGGTGGGATCAGACTGTCCCCATGTCTCCATAATGAATGCCCCAGGCTTTATTATGGAAAAGTAAAACTGATAGAAGACAATGGTAATTCTGGGCGGGGCAGGTTGATTTATGAATTGAGTAGTAGCTTCCTCAAGGAGACGGTGCGAGAGCGGCCGGGGCCTGTTTCTGTGGCGCAATTGGTCATCGCGTTCGGCTTTTAACCGAAAGGCTGCTGGTTCCAGACCACCCAGAAATGGAGTGTTTGTTGTTCTCGCTCCTACCGCTTTCTTGGTTACGAAGGTCCGCGTTTTTAACGGCGTCAGGAAAATGTTTCCCAAACGGAAATCTTCTCCACTGCGGAAGCACAGAGGGGTTTCTGAATTGATTGAATTTCTTACATAAAGGACTGCGGATGCTGAGAGTCCGAGACAGAAAGAGGAACTATGGAGAAAGTCAGCAGGTTTGGCTGTACCTGGATGAGAAAAAACGTGTTCTGAAATGTCGTCTCTGACTCTCTTTCCAGAGATGCTGCCTGACCTGCTGAGTTGCTCCTGCAATATCTGTCTTTGTTTCTAACTGAACGTCCATTTCGTCTTTCGGGATGAAACACCCAGACTCGCCATTTGCAGATATTTAACCCTTTCGAAACCTGTGAAGTGATTGGATTCAAACAAACTCTGCAATGATTCACTCTTTCTCAGCTCCACAGGCAGAGAGTCCTGGGAAATGAAGCTGTCAGTGTGGTTCTGTATTGGTGGACCGAGAGGTGAATGCGATGGACATGAAATCCATTGCAGGTTCCCCACGCAGGTGTGAACCCTGCCGACTACAGTTGAGAACTGTCGTCAAAAGGAAAGGGAGATTGCTCCACGTTTTTTTTAAAGATGCAAATCAGTGGAGGGGTTGAAATATTCAATCATATTGGGACTTGTCGGGAATCTGCAACCCACTGCCTGTCAGGGTGGAACAAGCAGATACCCACAGAGCTGGTTTTGAGTCTGTGAGCCAAGTGTTTGGAAATGAGACGAGAACAGTGAGGGGCGTGAAGTCGTGATCGAAATGAAGCAGGCACCTGAGGATGAATTTTATTTGCCAGTGAAAGATCCTGCTTCACAAAGTTGGGAGTATGGAAGGGAAGCAGCGACGGTGATTATCTTTGGCTGTTCCTCTTATGACTATTCCCATTGTTGCGCATGTCCGTGTTAACGTCAGAATTCTGCAGCATGGCGGCGTCAGGTACGCACAGTGCCAGGGGCGCAATGGATGACGCATCTGACTCCACCTACCTGTTTGAAATGCAGCTCACAGCTTCTTCAAACACCCCAATTAATCTTTCTCATTGTCCTGAAGCCGGCATAAGGTTTGAATTCCTGATCTGCAGGAACGAGACTCTTTTCACTGTCTCGCGTCAGTAAGAGTCCCTGAGAACATCAGAGTCCCGTCACAGCGCTGTCAGAGGAGGGGAAGCTGAAAGAGCCCCACACGCTGCTCACGGGCACATTTCACTTTCCCCAACTCACCGCCCCAACCACTGCGGCTCCTGGGAGTGGAAAGGGAACAAACATCAAAACCCAATCTCATATTTGTGAATCTTCCGAAAATAAGAAAACTGTTCATCCCTTCGGATCTTTCATCCTGGGCTGAATGTAAATGGCTGCCCAGTCAGGGACGATTCGTTTTGGTTGAAAAAATCTTCGTTATCTCATCCAAGCATTTCTTGCCACAGAGAACTGTGCGGCAGAGTTCATGTATATATTTCCTTATATGGTATTTTGTAAATAACATTCGTTTGCTGGTTGTTTGTATCGGGTATTTCAGGAACATTAGCCGCTCTTCAAGTGTGTTGGTAGGTTTGTGGGCCACCATGATGCTGAGAGGTTTGAGTTGTCTGGACATCATTTAACAGATGTATTTAATATAAGGTCACGTGGCTAGGGTTTCTGCACACGCTGTGTCTGCTTGTGTCAATTTGTTGATGAGAAATCGGCCTACTGGGTTTATTGGGTCGGCAAAAGTGAGGACTGCAGATGCTGGAAGCCAGAGTTTAGATCAGAATGGAGCTGGAAAAGCACAGCCGGCCAGACAGCTTCCGAGGAGCAGGAAAATCGACGTTTCGGGCAAAAGCCCTTCATCAGGAATAGAGGTAGGACGCCTCCAGGGTGGAGAGATAAATTGGGTGTGGGGGGGTGTGCTGGGGCGAAGGTAGCAAAGAGTAAAATAGCTGAATGGTGGTGGGGATTGAGGTGACAGGTCAGAGAGGAGGGTTTAGCGGATAGGTGGGAAGGGAGATTGGCAAGTAGGACAGGTCATGAGGTCAGTGCTGAGCTGGAAGGTTGGAACTGAGGTAAGGTGGGGGGAGGGGAAATGAGGAAACTGGTGAAGTCCACATTGATGCCGTGGGGTTGAAGTGTTCCGAGGCGGAAGATGAGGTGTCCTTCCTCCAGGCGTCGGGTGGGGAGGGAGTGGCGGTGAAGGCGGCCCAGGACCTGCATGTCCTCGGCATAGTGGGAGGGGGGTTTCAAATGTTGGGCAATAGAGCGATGGGGTTGATTGGTGCTGGTGTCCCGGAGATGTGACTTGACTCTCCAGTCTCTCCAATGTTGTGAAGATCGCATCGGGAAGAATGGGTACAAAAAATTACATTGGTGGATGAGCGTGTGAAAGTCTTCATACTACCACAGCCTGGGTTCGATTCCTGGGCAGCGAAACAATTTTCAGTAGAGCTACGAATATGCATCCGTGTCTCCCTGGTGTTCTAGTGGTTAGGATTCGGCGCTCTCACCGCCGCGGCCCGGGTTCGATTCCCGGTCAGGGAAGCAATCTTTAGCGTCTCGATTTGCCACCCATTCTTCTTAAATGCGCTGTACAGTTATTTATTGATCTTCATAGTTCCTGGGTGCTGCAGTGTGTAGTGGCTCGTTGAAATAGTGTCCTGATTCAGATGTGTTTTTATGTGTAGTGATGATTGCTTCTGTCGTTAAGTACTTGGTTTGCGTGCGATGTTTTCCTGTAGACGCTGTTTTGAATTTACCATTGACTGTTCGCTCTACTGTGACATCTAGAAATGGCACTTTGTTGTTGTTCTCCTCTTTTGAGAATTTTATGCCCGTAAGGATATTGTTGATGGTGTTGCAGGTTTCCTCTAATTTGTTTCATTTTTGATGACAAAAGTGTCATCGCTGTAGCGGACCCAAAGTTTGGGTTGGATCATTGGAAGGGCTGTTTGTTCGAGTCTCTGCATTATTGCTTCTGCTGGGAATCCTGATACTGGTGGTTTCATGGGTGTTTCGTTGATTTGTTTGTAGGGCTTGTTACTGAATATGAAGTGGGTGGTAAGGCACCCTTCCACCAAGTTGACAGTGCTAGCTTTGCTGATGAAGATGGTGCTGTGTTTGTGTCTTTGGTTCTTCGAGTAGTGTCTCCAGTTTTCTTTGGCCACGTTGATGTGAATGGATGTGAACAGAGCTGTGATGTCAAAGGACAACATTATTCCATCCTCTTCTATCTTGGTGTCTTTGGTGTTCAGGAATTCTTGGATGGAGTAAATGGAGTGGCGTGAATCTGCGACTTGGTGTTTTAGTCTTCAGTGGAGGCCTTTGACTAGTCTGTATTTTGGTGTTCCAAGTGGTGAGACAATGGGCCTGAGGGGAGCTCCTGGTTTGAAGAGGAGGAGAACAGCAACAAAGTGCCATTTTTAGATGTCACAGTAGAGCGAACAGTCAATGGGGAACTTCAAACGAGCATCCACCGGAAAACAACACACACAAACCAAATACTTAAACACAGAAGCAATCACCCCAACACCCACAAACGAAGCTGCATCAGGACATTATTTCATTGAGCCACTACACACTGCAGCACAGAGAAACTACGAAGAGCACAAGAGAAATACGTATATAGTGTATTTAAGGAGAACGGGTACCCAATAAACCCAGTCCGCCGATTTCTCATTGATGCTTCCAAGCTGACTGTCAAAAATTCGGTTCGTCCCTCCATTCTTTCCTGTTTGTTTATTGTGGGTTTTGAAAGCTTTTGCAATCCTCTGACTGAGTATTGGAGTTGGGACGTTATGTTGTGGCTGTACAGGACATTGGTTAGACCACCTTTGGAATATTGTGTGCAATTCTGGTCTCCCTCCTATCAGAAGGATATTGTGAAATTTGAAAGGGTTCTGAAGCACCAATGGGTCCACAGAGGGGAAGGGGCCCTTCTACTGCCCTGAGTGTGGGAAGGCCTTCAGTGATTACTCTGCCCTGCTGACGCACCAGTTGGTCCACACCGTGGAAGGCTGTTCTCCGGCCCCAAGTGCGAGATGTCCTTCAGCAGTTCTTCCCACCTGCTGAGACACCAGTGGGTCCACCCTGAGGAGAGGCTGTTCTTCTGACCCGAGTGCAGGAAGGGCTTTGCTCTTTCCTCCGACCTGCTGGCCCATTGGTGGGTCCACATGGGGGAGAGTTAGTTCAGTTGCCCTAAGTGCAGGAAGGCCTTCAGCAATTCCTCAGCCCTGCTGAGGCACCAGTCCGTTCACACCAGGGAGAAGCCGTTCTCCTGGCCCAAGTGTGGGAAGGGCTTTTCCCGCTCCTCCACACTGCTGAAGCACAAGCTGATCTACACGGGTGGTGGGAGGGAGAGGCCATTCTGCTGCCCTGAGTGCGGGAAGGCCTTCAGGAATTCCTCCGCCATGCTGAAGTAACAGGGTGTCCACACCGGGAGAGGCCCTTCAACTGGCCCGAGTGTGGGAAGAGGTTCATGTTTTCCTGCAACTTGCGGAAGCACCAGCGTGGGCACCAGCGCTACCAGCAATCAGATCCCACCCGTGACGCTGCCTTGAGTCACACCCCAGGACTGAACCTCCTGCCAGTTCTGACAGTGGATGCAGTGGGAGAGTAGGTGGGCTGTGTTTGTTTTCTGCTGGACTGCAATTGTCTCCCCCACCCTCCACAATCACAACCCCATGATGGCACAGGGTTAGCACTGCAGCGTAATGGCACCAGGAACCCAGAAATAATTCCACCCTTGGGGGTCTGTGTGCTATTTATGGAGTGTAGGAAAATGGATCTGACTGGGTTACTCTTCGCAAGATCAGTGCAGACGTGTTGGGCTGAAAGACCTGTTTCCACATTGCTGAAGTTCAACCATCCTATGAGCTTTGCTTTCAGTGGACAATGCTGCTCATTGAGCCAGGGACTACACGTTGCCAATGAAATGATCCAGAGAAACCTAAGACCGCAAGAACATCAGAGCAGAAGTTAGGCCATTCAGCCCGTCGAGTCTACTCTGCCATTCGTTAGTGACAAAGTAGTGCAGATGAGATTAGGTACAGTGTGGAAACAGGCCATTTGTCCCAACAAGCCCACACCGAGCCTCCGAAGAGTAGCCCATCCAGACCCATTTACCTCTGACTAATGTACCTAACTCTATGGGCAATTAAGCATGGCCACTACACATGACCTGCACATCTTTGGTTTATGGAAGAAAACAGGATCGCCGAAAGAAAACCCACGCAGAAACTGGGAGAATATGCAAACTCCTCACAGACAGGCGCCCAAGGGTGGAATCAAAGCTGGGTCCCCGGCGCTGTGAGGCTGCAGTGGTAACCACTGAGCCCCTACATATTGCACTCCGAAATAAGCAAGCAGGAGGTTGGGAAAATACAGCAAGCCAAGCAGCACCAGGATGTGGAGTAGTCAGCGTTTTGAGTATTAACCCTTCTTCAGGACTGAAACGTTGACTTTTCTATGAGAAACGATTTACAGGAATGTTGCTGGGGGTTGGAGGATTTGAGCTACAGGGAGAGGCTGAATCGGCTGGGGCTGTTTTCACTGCAGGATCGGAGGCAGAGGAGTGACCTAATAGAGGTTACAAAATCATGAGGGGCATGGACAGGGTAACAGACAAGGTCTTTTCCCTGGGGAGGGGCAGTCCAGAACTAGAGGGCATAGGTTTAAGGTAAGAGGCGAAATATATGAAAGGGACAACTTCTTCATGCAGATAGTGGGAAATATATGAAATGAGCTGCCAGAGTACATGGGTCAGATGCTGTCAAATGGGACTCGATTAATTTAGGATATCAGGTCAGCATGGACAAGTTGGACCAAAGGGTCTGTTTCCATGCTGTTCGTGTCTCTGACTAGTGGTCCTGATGCAAGTTTAAAATAGAGTCCAAGTAACTTTGAATAGTTCAATCTTGTTGAGCTCACCTCCTCAAATGTTTCAAATGAATCCCTCCAAGCGATACTGTTTAAACATGCTGAGTTGGGCAAAGTATCCCATCAAGTTCAACACAAACCCAGAGGTGAAGAAGTCAGAACACCAAGGGGACCAAAACTGATCACAATATTCCAGGTGCAGCCTCATCAACGTCCAGTATAACTACAACATAACTTGCCAACATCGAAACTCAATTCCCTAATTGATGAAGGCCAGTGTGCTGAAACCTTTCTTCACTGCCTTGTGTACCGGTGTAATCAGAACATAGGACTTACTTTAAACTAATGCACAATCCAGCTGCTTGGAGCCCAAAAAGCAGAGTAGTGCTGCGTGAGTGTGCTGGGCAGATAACCCAGAGGTCGACGGGTCAAAACCGTGTGATGCTATTGCTCAATGTCTCCGTAAGCTGCTTTCATTTGCAAAGATGCTCTGTTCTGTATCTTGCCTTTGCATCTGCTTCCCAAATCTTCTCCAGTGGAGGATTGGCAGTGCCAACAATCCCCCGGAGCTGGAGGAAGGTCCGAGCTTCAAAAAGCGGTGGGTAAGGCTGGAGGTTGGATTTTCTCAAGGCTTGTATCTATTAACTTATTCAAATGGTACCAACTGTATGGTGCTATGGTTTACATTAAAACTGGAGGATCATATCAGAGTGTTTATATTTAGCAGTGGTAGTTCATAAAATGCACTCCCTGGAGGAGCACCCTCTATGATGCTGCATTTCTTGCCTTATGCCCTTCCCCCATTTCTTATCTCCCATCTTGATTTTATATTTTTTTTGGTCAAATTAATTTCATATTAATCAGTCTTGGTATTCACTGTGTGCTATTAATTTGTTTGTTCGAATATTGTAAGTCAAAATTAATGCTGTAATTTCATATCTGATGTCAGAGTTTGACATTGAATATGCAGGTGTGAATACCAGTAAGTTGTGAAAATACATCAAGAACTTGTGGTTTTTTAACAAAAAGGGCAGTTCACTGATATTCATGGCATTGTCTCATTTGGGAGTGATGATTCAAATCTGACCAACAAACCGTTTCACGCAGTCACCCAATTTAATTAAAATTTTATTTAATTTAGTTCAAGAAAATGACTCCGGCAGGCTAAGATTTATGCTATCTATTTATGTCCATTGCTCTCAATATGGATCATCCACATTCGGGAAACTGTACGCCAACTTGCGGAATGTTTCAGGGAACAGCTCTGGAACGGTGAAACTAAACGACCGACCGCCCTTTTGCTGAACACTTTACCTCCCCCTCGCATTCCACCAAGGACATGCAAGTCCTGGGACTCCTCCACTGCCAAACTCTTGCTACCCGACGCTTGTAGGAAAAACACCTCATCTTCTGCCTTGGGACCCTCCAACCACATGGTATCAATGTAGATTTCATCAGTTTCCGCATTTCCTCTCCCCCACCTTGTCCCAGATCCAAACTTCCAATTCGACACCAATCTCTTGACCTGTCATACCTGTCCACCTTGCTTCTGACCTATTTGGACCAACTTCATCTCTGATCTATCACCATCAATCCCTACCTCCATTTATCTATTGCACTCAAAGTTACCTTCCCTCCAGCCCCACTTCCTTCCCATTTATCTCTCAGCCCCCTTGGGGCTTTATTCCTGATGAAGAGCTTATGCTCTAAACCAAGACTGTGATGAAGCAACATCCTCAACAAAAAGGAAATAGCTCCCAAGTCAGATTTCATTCCCTCTTCTGTTTCCCAGTTCTTTCAGAAATAAGAAATGTATTTTTCTTCCACTAGAAAGTGGTCTTCCACTTTGCGCTGTCTGAAGTATTATGCTACACCACTACTTCAGCCACCTTTTAAGAATCCTTCCAACCTGTTTTTCTAACAATTGTGGAGGTGACTAAAAGCAAACATTTCACTCCTCCTCAATGTCCCATTTCTCCTCCTATGAGCCATTTTGTCATGTTGTCTATGTTACAAGCAGCCGAGTGCACTTGGTTTCTGAATTGAAATTTGGCCATTGAAATAATCAGGATTAATATTTATCGATGGCTAGCTGTGTTTGCACTAACTGTAATTATCCACCAATATGATGTATTTTGTTCCACAAAAACTGGAAACAATGATCTGTGTTTAGATTGCAGTCGGATATAGAAAATCATCCCAGCGATCTTCACGTTATTGTAGTTTACTGTGGCCATAACAGCATTGCGTGGCAGTTTGATGTGACTAAAACTTGGATGTAAAGAATGTAGATTGATAAGAAGTCAAAATGGCAGAGTCTCTGGCCACAATCGATCTGTCTGGCTTGATTATATGAGTGGCAGCACTTCAAGAGCAACTTCCACTCCATCACTTCAACCAGCAAGAGGAGATAAGTGTGAACACAACATTCCAACTGTGACATATACGCATTGCTTCGATGTTATTGATCAAAATCCTGGAACTCGCTCCTGAACCTTTATTATAGACCACAACATATTTGTGAAGCAATTTAAGAGGCAGCTCACCATCACTTTTTCAAGGACTGTTTGGGAAGACTTGCTTGCAGAGCCAATGATATGCACATGATGTTGGAGACAGTCAACTCGTATGGATAGATGATTGGCTAATCAATAATACAGGAGGGATAAGGGGCATGTTCAGGATCGCAACTTGTAACTAGTAATGTGCCACAGGGATCAGTGCTGGGGCCAAAATTATTTACAATATGGATATGAATTACTTGGATAAGTAAAGTGAATGTACTCTTGCCAAGACTGCAGTAGAGACAGTTGATTGGAATGCAGGTGGTGAAGATGACATGGAGAGGGATATTGACAGGTTAAGCAAATGAGCAAAACCTTGGCCGATGGAATAGAATGTGGGAAAATGAGGTTGTGTACTTTGCCAGGAGGAAAAGTGCTGAATGTTAAATGGAGAAATCTGCTGAATAGGAGGATTTTTGCAAGCTCGCATCCATGAACACTTTATCCAAGTTCAGTGAGTAATAGGGAAGGCAAATGGGAGGTTGGCCTTTAAATGGCTATAAAAGTAGGGAGGTTATAGTGAACCTATATCAGACACCAATCAGGCCACAACTGAACACTGGGAACAGTTTTAGGCCTTTTAGCAAAGGAAAGATATACTGGCGTTGGATGCAGTCCAGAGAAGGTTGACCAGGATGATATTAGGGATGGAAATAATGTCTTATGAGGAGAAATGAATAGGATGTGCCTGTGGTTAATAGAAGTTAGAAGATTTCAAGGTCACCTTACTGTTACAAATAAGATTCTGAGGAGACGTGACAGGCTAGATGTGGGAAAGTTTACACTTGTGGGTGAGTTTAGAACTAAAGGGAATAACCTGCAAATAAGGGATTGCATGTTTAGGACAGCTGTTGAGCCTGGATTGATAAGTGCATTCAAAAATAAGATTTTTTTTAAAAATCAGAAAGGGAATTGAGGATTATGGGGAAACAGCGGGAAAGTGAAGTTGATGTTTACCAGAACAATAGTGGGAGACAAAGTGCGACATCCCATGAATGAATAAAAGAAAGTATTTAGGAAAAAAATTGTCATTGAAGGGAGATTAGGATCTAGTGATAATGGTTGACCAACCCAGAGATCTAGGTCTTCTGAGAACACAAATTGAAATTCCATTATGGCTGCTGGTGGAATTTATGTTCAACTAATAAAAAGACCTGGAAGTGAAAGTTTCTCTCGGTCCTGGAAACCAGGAGACAGTTATTCACTAAAATAATGAATTGCAGTTAGTGGGGATCAGCAACAAAAGGCAAAATTTCTGGGGAAACGCAGCAGGTCTGGCAGCATCTGTGGAGAGAAAACAGTTAATGTTTTGAAACCAGCCACGTTTTGAAGGACCACTGCACTCAAAAAAGTAACACTGTTGTCTCTTCATAGATGCTACCAGAACTGTTGAGTTTCTCCAGAAACTGTCCTTTTTAGGGCAGGAAATCTACCATTCATGAACCCTGCATGCATGTATGCACGTGCGTGCGCGCGCACACACACACACACAGACACACACACACACACACACACACACACACACACACACACACACACACACCTTGTGACTCTAGACCGACTATAATGTGGTTGACTCTGAACTACCTTCTAGCATGTAGTCACAATTACTCTGTTCAGGGCCATGAGGGACAATGAGCAAATGTTGGATGTGCTCGGAATCATCACATCCCACAAAATATTTTCTCATAACTGAAAAAAACATAGATTAATGAAGGACAGCCAAAGCAAACTGCTTTGGGAAAGTCATGCCCAACTAACATGATTTGCTTGTAGTTATATTTTTTAAACTCCTCTTCAGAGAGGACATTGATTACACCACTGTTGGAATACTGCATGCATTTCTGGACTCCCTGCTATAAGAAGGAGGTTGTGAAACTTGAAAGAGTTCAGAAAACATTTAGAAGGATGATGCCAGGGTTGGAGAGGTTGAGCTACGGGAAGAGGCTGAATCGACTTGGGTCATTTTCCCGGACGTTTTGAAGGGTGAGGGGTGACTTTATAGATGTTTATAAAATCATGAGGGCATGAATAGGGTAAATAGGAAAGGTCTTTTACCTGGGGTGGGAGAGTCCAAAACTAGATTGCATAACTTTAAAGTTATTGGCAAATGGAGTTTAATACAGCTAAGTATGAGGTCTTACATTTTGTATAGTCAAATCAAGTCTGGATTTACATGGTGAATAGTAGGACCTTGAGTGTCGTTGAACAGAGGGATTTTGAAGTTCAGGTTTTGGCACACTGGGTTTCATCAGTGATGGCATTCAATATAAGATACCAAGTTAGAGGAGAGATATGCACCAAATATTAACGTCAACCAACAAGCACCAAATCTGTTTCATATGCAGTATTTTGAACCAAGAGATCTAGGGTTACAGGTTATTAGCTCCTAGAAAATGGAGTCGTGGGTAGACAGGGTGGTGAAGAAGGCTTTTGGCATGCTTGCTTTCATTGGTCAGAGCATTGAGCACAGGAGTTGGGACGTCTTGTTGCAGCTGCCACACATGCTACACAACAGCAATAGGCGTGGTCCTACCCCCCTCTGACGGGCTGTCCCTTTGAATATCTGGGGGGAGATTCAACCCACCTGCCTGTGTTTGGCTCATGTGCCTTCCAACCTTTCTTACTCATGTACTTTTCCAAACAACTTTAAACATTGTAACAATACCTGCATCCACCACTTCCTCTGACAGTTCATTCCACACACGAACCACCTTCAATGTAAAAAACGTTGCCCCCCAGTCCTTTTTAAATCTTCTCCCTCTCATCTTAAAAATAAGCTCCCAAATTTTGAACTCCCCTACCCTTCGGGAAAAGACACTGGTTATTCAACTTATCCTTGTCCCTCATGACTTCATAAACCTCCATAACCTCCACCCTTAACCTTCTACACTCCAGTGAAAAAAGGTCCCAGCCTATGCCGTCGATAAATCATTCCGTCAACATAATAGTTAAAAAAGATGAGCTTTAAGAATTGACTGAAAGGGCAATGAAGATTCAACCAGCTGACAGTGGATCTGAAATCACATGTAGATCAGATCAGGTTCGGACAGCAGGAAGCCAGATACGTTTTTACAACAAACTACAACGATTTCATCATTAGACTCTTAATTCCAGATTTATATTGAAATCAGATTCCAGCACCTACCGTGGCAGGTTTTGAACCCAGGTCCCCAGAACATTACCTGGGTGAATAGTCTGATGACAATAAAGTCGGCCATCGCCTCCCCTGAACACATTGGCATATTGTCTTTAGATGTAACAAAGGATCAAGAGGTTTCAGCAGCTGCTAAGTTATTGATATTACACAAGGGAACATCAGCACTCTCAGTAATGGCACATACTGAAGCCAGGACCCTGTTTCAGAGGTAAGGGCTCGGGAACCATAAGAAATAGGAATTGGAAAATGCCATTCAACCCCTTGAGCCTGCTTCTCCATTCAATAGGATTGTGGCTGATCTGACATTCCCCACATGAACATTCCTGCCCTTTTCCTGTAACTGTTCATCCCCCGACTGATCACGAATCTATCGATCCTAGTTTTAAATGTGACATGAATGCTGTCAACAGAGTTACTGGGATGGGGGGGGGGGGGGGGGGGTGGGCTCAGGTCGAACTTGGGGACTAAAACAATGGCTTCACACTTCACAATATTTAACCAAGGGAATGTTTATAGTTTATAGTTAAACATTCCTGAAGGGCTCATGCCCGAAACGTCGATTCTCCTGCTCCTTGGATGCTGCCCGTCCTGCTGCGCTTTTCCAGCAACACATTTTCAGCTCTGATCTCCAGCATCTGCAGTCCTCACTTTCTCCTGGAGAATCCCATGGAGTCTTACAGAGTGACACAGATGTCGAGCACGGAAAAAGACCATTCGGTCCAACTCGTCCATGCAGCCCAGATATCCGAATCTAATCTAGTCCCATTTGCCAGCACTTGGCCCAAATCCCCATAAAACCTTCCTATTCATATACACATCCCGATGCATTTTAAATGCTGTACTTATACACCCTTCATCACTTACTCCAGCAGCTCATGCCGTACATGCATCACCCGCTGCGTGAAAAGGTTGCCCTTTAAGTCCCTTCTTTATCTTTCCCCTCCCTTCCCTAAAACTATGCCCTCTAGTTCTGGATTCCCCCATCGCAGGGAAAAGAACTTGTCTATTTGCCCTATCCATATTCCTCATGAATATATAAACCTATATAAGATCACCCCTTAACCTCGGACGCTCCAGAGAAAACAGTCTATTCAGCCTCGCCCTATAGCTCAACCCTGGCAACATCCTTGTAAATATTTTCTGCACCATTTCTAGTTTCACAACATCTTTCCGATAGGAAGCAGACCAAATTACATGCAATATTCCAAACGTGGCCTGACCAATGTTCTGTAAAGTGGCAACATGAGCTCCCAACATCTATCCTCGATGCTCTGACCAACAAAGAAAGCACACCAAACACCTTCTTTACTATCCAATCTGCCTGCGTTTCTACTTTTAAGGAACTATCAACCTGAACTCCAAGGTCTCTTTGTTCAGCAACACTTCCAAGGAACTTACCATTAAGTGTAAAAGTCCTGCTCTGATTTGTTTTTCCAAAATGCAGCACCTCATACTTATCTAAATCAACCTCCATCTGCCACTTCTCAGCCCATTGGCCCATCTGATCAAGGTCCCGTTGTAATCTGAGGTAACCTTCTTTGCTGTCTACTACACCGCCAATTTTGGTGTCATCTTCAAACTTACTAAGTATACCTCCTCCGCTTACATACAAATCATTTATATAAATGACAAAAAGTAGCGGACCCAGCATCGATCCTTGTGATACACCATTGGTCACAGGCCTTCAGTTTGAAAAGCAACCCTCCATCACCACCCTCTGTCTTCTGCCTTCGAGCCAGTTCTGTATTCAAATGGCTAGTTGTCCCTGCATGCCACGAGATTAAACCTTGCTCACCAGTCTCCCATGAGGAACCTTGATGAACGCCTTCCGGAAGTCCATATATATCACCTTTCTTAAATAGTGACACCACGTTAGCCACCCTCTCGCCTTCTGGCACCTCACCTGTGACTATTGATGGTACAAATATCTCAGTGAGAGGCCCAGCAATCACTTCCCCAGTTTCCCACAGAGTTCTAGGGTACTCCTGATCAGGTCCTTGCGATTTATCCACTTTTATGCATTTCAAGATATCCAGCAATTTCTCATCTGTAATATGGGCATTTTTTCAACATGTCACCATCTATTTTCTCACATTCTATATCTTCCATGCCGTTCTCCACAGTAAACACTGATGCACCCCACCCTGTTCCCTAACCAACATCTCTGTCTCAGGTTTGCTGTAGTGTTCCAGCGAAGCGCAGCACCAGCAGAACGAAGAGCACCGAATATTTCACTTGGGGACCTTACATCCCTGTGGTCCCAATATCGAATTCAATCATTCTAGGGCCTGAAATCCATAGTATCCTCGTCCCTTCCACACACACTAAAACTTGTTATTACATAGTCTGTCATGACACACTACCTATTCTTAGCCACGAACAGTCGACATTCACCCTCCCACGCAGATCGTTATCAATTCCCTTTCCTGTCCAACAGTTCTTCCCTCGCTTTGGGCTCTGTCCTGATCTATCATTTACTGCATCCGCCTCCCTCCCGCGATATCTCCTGCATATAAACCAACGTTTTCCCAATCACCATCAGTTCTGTGGAAGGGTCACTGGCAACTGCTGTTTTTTTTGTTTCTGATATACAGCATCCACAGTTCTTTCAGCTTTTTATTGAGGTAGAGTAGGAAATTGTTTCGAGAGACAGAAGGAGAGGGGGAAGAGACAGAACAGACATGAACTGTTGATCTCTTATTATTCATAACGTAAAATCATTGCTGTGCGACCACTTCCCTTCAGCATGAATTCCCTTAAGGGGTTGTCCGTGAGTTTGTGGCGCAACGGTAGCGCGTCTAGCTCCCGATCAGATGGTTGCGTGTTCAAATCACGTTACGCTTACTCATATCAGCCTCTTTCATTTCAAATTAAGAAAGGAGTACGTTCACTCCGGCTATCTGCTGAGCCCAATCTTCTTTGCGGAAACTTTCGATCACACGTGAAGCTTTGCTGTTAGTTTGATTTGTGAACACTGTGTCAGGGAGGTGGTGTGCCCATTGTTTGGGTAAATGCTCAGCTCCCCCAGTTCATCACGGGATTTAAACACAGCCGCCTCCCTCTGGGTAGCCGCTTCGTTCAGTTGGTGACAGCGCGGTGTGAATGACATAATATCGATATTTTTACAACATAATCCAGAAACTCCCAGCTTTATGTTTCAATCTATCAGGAGAGTGACAGCGAGTTCAGATAGAAATGTTTCCCATCAACAGCAAATTCTTTCCTCTCACTGGGCACAGTTTTAATTATCTTTATTCAACAGAAGGAGCGGAAACTACAGTCTGGCATCCTCTCTCCAAATTAACGGTGAGCCTGAATTTTATAAACGTTGTCAGTAAAATCCAGTGGCGGACACTGATTTGGTTCAATCGATTTTTTACCAAAGCGTAATTCAGCGAGAGGATGCTGCTGTGTGAAACAGCGTGGGGAATTAATGCAGGGCCTCCTGCGCAAGGAACACACCGCAACTGATGTGTTTCACCTTCACCAGTTTATTCGTATCTCGGAGAAGAGAGGTTTGATGATTCGGCCAGACAGAGAACAGGAGAAGAGCACTCAGACCTTCACAAGCTTGTCACCACAGCTGGGTCATCGTGGTCCGTGTATCAGTATGGGATAGTGAGCTGCATCTTCTGACTGGAAGCACAGCAAATTGGAGTGCTGGTGGGACTATCACACAGGAGAAAACGGCTTCGACCTATCAACTGGAGTGGCTCCCAACGCGCAACTCCGCTCATCTCAACTGAATAACTGTAAACAAATTACTCAGTGATTCAAAGGAATACTCGGTTTTGAATCTGCATTGTGTCATGTATCTTCGAGAATGATGTCAAAACACCTTCATTGCTGTGATGGAGTATCCTGTTGGGCAGAATATATCCGTTGTCAAATTTCCTACGTTCTGTTGGTCCAACTCCGATTTCACTCAGAATCACAAAATGTGTGACAGCGCAGACTGAGGGCATGCAGCCCACTTTAGCTCTGCTGGCTCAACACAATATGTAAAGACGTGTCTCATTCTGTCGCCTTCTGTCTGTAAATCTGCACATTGCTACATTGAACATGCCCACTGAATTCCCTTTTGTGTCCATTGAATCTACCTCTTGATCACTGTCATACAGGAACTTACTGACCCCACTCCCTGTGCGAAAACGGTCTTCCTAATGTCACTTTTACTTATTTTCCTGATGACTTTCAATCTTTGCCAAATCATTCTCGATCCTTTCAGGCTTGGGAGCATTTTCCCTGCATTACTTCCTCAGTCTAAATCCCTCATGACGTGGAAAACTTCAATCAGGCCAGCTTTCAGCCTTCTGTTCACCAAAGACGACTACCCCAACTTTCCAATCTACCTTCATGACTGACATTTCACGTGCACGGTACCATTCATTTCAACCAGTTCGGCGCTGTCTGTAATCACTTCACTTCCCCGCTTCCTGAAGTATCACACTCAGAACTGAGCGTAATACAGGCGGAGGTTTCATTCAGACTCGGATTGCGCAGGCGAAGAATCTGCAATACTTCTTTTCACATTGAGTAAGTGTTTTCCTGTGCCGTGTTCTCTGCAATGGTACCACTGTCCCATACCTAATTCAGGCAGTCCCATCTGATTTAACGAAGTGGCTTTTTGCGAAAACTGACCCGGCATTTTTGCTCAGGTCAATTTAAAGAAATGAGGGTTCGCCTGGGATTGGAACCCGGTACCTCCCACACGTCTGTATAAGATAGAAAACCCAAAGCTAGCATCATACCCCGAGACTAACGAGCCAAAAACCACGTGCGCTCCCACCTCCTGAAGCAACTAGGAGTTGCTCAGCACGAAATATATTGTACATTGCTCCCAGAATTACAAGCAGCAAAGACTTTCAAGAACATCTGCTTCTCTTTCTGTCTCCCTGCTCCGAGGACGCTGCTGTTTGCCCCGTCCCCAGGAACCGGGCTCTCTCCACTGCAGGATAATTGAACCATTTCGTTTCTACTTACAAGCTGTGCTGGTGGAAGGCAGAGCCCATTCGCTCTTCTGCTCTCTCTCTCTCTCACTATAACGTGAGGCAGGAGAAGTCAGTTACAGTCATGCGTAGGAAATGGGCAACTTTGAACTTGTTCCAAAGATCCTGTTAATGGAGAGATAGAAAGATGCTGTGCTGCCGGGACAGAGAGAAATGGACACCGGAGACTCTTCCCTCAGGTAAATTGATATGAGTGCATTTTTGTGCAGCCTGCTTGGTGTTCAGAATTTGTCTTGACACAGTAATCCTACAGAGAGTCTTTTCTTACACGGGCGTTGGTTTCTTTACTGCAGGATGGACCAAACCAGCAAGTCATGTGTTACAAATTCACCCGTTCATTGCCATCTGAGAGAAGAGGTTTAACACTTGAGATCAGAACACACCGACAGAAAACTTGAGCAGACAACTCAGAGCTCCACAAGTGTGCCAGTGCAACTGTATAAATTTGACTTGTGTATCGATATGACATATTTAACTCAGATACCCGAAGTTTTGGGAAGCAGATCACAAGACAAGGAACAGAACAGAGCGCCGTTGTACGGGAAAGCTGCTAAAGACGACATTTAGTGAATAGGAGAAAATGGTTTCGCTTCTGGGTTATGATCCCAGCATGCACCCACTGTGCCATTCTCCTGCAATGCACGGTAGCTTTTCCAGAGAGGTATTCAGCTTTTCATCTGGCGTGTGACTTGCCTGTTCGAGAATGACGTCAAAAGATCTTCACTGCTGTAGTGTCATGTGCTGTTGTGCAGACATGTCGCCGATGTGCAAATATAAACTCAGAGAGTAACATACATTGGAGACTCTGAGCCAGCTGAAACTTGCTCAGTGTGAAATACATTGCACATTGCTCCAAGAATTGCAGCATCAGAGTTTCCAGAACATCTGCTTGTCATTCTGTCCCCGGGGCGCTGTTGTTTGTCTCATCCCCAGGAACTGGACTCTCTCCACTGGCGGATAATTAAACCAATTTGTTCCTACTTGCAAGCTGTTCTGGGTGCGGGGGGTGGAGGAGGGAAGAGTCCATTCGCTCTTTCTCAATCCCTTGGGGTGAGAGGTGTCAGTTTCACTAATGCGTGGGAAGTGAGCAACTTTGATTGTGAACTTGCTCCAAAGGTCTGTTAGCGGTGAGATAGAAAGATGCTGTGCTGGTGGATCAGAGAGAAATGGACACGGAAGATTCTTCCCTCAGGTAAATTCATATGAAAACATTGTTGTGCAGCCTGCTTGGTGTTCAGAATTCGTCTTCACGCAGAAATCTTACAGAAAGTCTCTCGTAAAGTGGGCATCGCTTTCATCACTGCGACCGCGCAACAGTTAACATCTGAGCCCCAACTGTCCCAGATGAAGAGAATCCGAGTGCAACCTTCACTCACTGAGAGTCATCTCCACGGCCCTGAGCTGCGGGACTGCAGGCAGTCCAACACGGAAGGGACGGTTAAAAATGATCGTTGTTGCTCCCTCAGTCTGTCTGTCCCAGAGATAAGCAGCTGGACGGCATAAACGCGTAGCATCATTCTCCCGCCGACAGAGGGGGTTCAGCCCATCGAGTCACGGCGACTGTCTGTCACGTGTCTCTCCCTCTGAGGTTATTCACAATCGGTGATATCTATCCTAATAGTAAGGGACTGTGACTGAGTGGTGTTACGGTTTCTGACATGCTGATCGTCTTGTCATTCACGTCCGACCCTGCGTGGCAAATTACTGCAGTGAATGGATGAAACCGCAAGGCGTGCGTTTCAACTTTATCAGCTGATTGTCATCTCAGAAAAGTGGTTTTGCGAATCAGTTCATAGGAAACCGATGAAGAACAGGAGAAGACCACTCAGACCACCGAAAGGCATGCTACTTGAACTGTGTGAGGTTCGCGAGTGTATCGGTATGATAGAGGGCATTTAGACACTCAGGAAGTAGGTGCAAAGGCAAGATACAGAACAGAGCACAGCACCATTACAAATGGAAGCTGCTCAAGGAGACATCGAGCAACAGCAGAGGATGGCTTCGATCCATTGACCTCTGGGTTATGGGCCCAGCATGCTCCCGTTTTCCACAAGTCCCTTCAGCCTTTCGTCTGGCACGCGGCAGGCACGTTCGAGATTGATGTCAAAGACCTCCACTGCTGTCATGTAATATGCTGTTTCGCAGACGTATGGAGGCTGTGTAAATATAAACTTTTTTCTCACTTCCCACATTCTGTTGGTCGAACTGTGATTTCATTCTGAATCACAGCCTGTGTCACAGCGCAGACGGACGCCATGCGGCCCACCTTTGCTCTGTTGGTTCGACACAGTCAGTAAATGTGTGTCTCTATTCATATCATTCTCTTGCCTTCTCCGTGTATTTCTGCATATTATTACTTTAAACATGACCACCGAATTCCCCTATGCGTCTATTGAATCTGCCCCTTTGTCAGTGTCAGTTAGGGATTTGCTGACCCTAACCACTCCCTGTACGAAAGCGTTCTTCCTAATGTCACTTTTAGTTCTTTTTCTCATGACTTTAAAACTCTGCCGAATCATGGCCGATCCTTTCAGGCGTGGGAGCATTTTAACTGCATTACTTTCTCTGTCTGGACCTCGCATGACTTGGAAAGTTTCAATCAGGCCAGATTTCAACCTTCTGTTTTCCGAGGAGAGCTATCCTAATTTTCCAAACTACCCTCATCGCTGACATTCCTTAAATACGGCACCACTGACGTCAATGCAATATGCTATCATTTCACTTCCCTGCTTTCTGCTTAAGTTGTACTCCAAGCAGCCCAACCTAGTTTAGCCAAGGTGCTTTTTGAGAAAATTCACTCTGGCACATACCAGGAAACGCGGGCTTATCCAGAATTTCAACCCTGGATCTCTCACAAGCCTGCACAGTATAAGACCCAAAGCGAGAATCATACCCAGAGACCAACGAGTACCACAGACACAGCGTAAGCACCCCCGCTCTACCTCTTCAACCAGCTGAGTCTTGCTCAGTGTGAAATACATTTGACATTGCTCTGAGAATTGCAAGCGGCAAAGAGTTTCCAGACCAGCTGCTTCTCATTCTGTCTCCCTGCTGCTGTTTGTCCGGGGCCCTCTCTACTGGCAGAAAGTTAAACCAATTTGTTTCTAAACTTTTCTGTAACACCGGAGTGACCAGTGACAAGCATTTCCCTCCTCAACACAGGATACAGAGAACAACAGAAGACCACTCAGAACTCCACGAGGGTATCATCTCAACTGTGCACAGGGGGCCAGTATATCAATGTGAAATATTTATGTCGAAGTGTTTTGGGAAATAAATGAGAAGGCGAGGTGCAGAACAGTGCGCCGTTATACAGGAAAGCTGCTAAAGACGACATTGACTGAATAGGAGAGATGGTTTCCCTTCTGGGTGATGTTCCCATCACGCACCCGCAGACATATCGCCGTCGTGCAAATATAAACTCTGTCTAAATTCCCACATTCTGTTTTTTCAAACTGTGATTTCGCTCAAAAGCACAAAATTTCAACACTCACAATGTTCAAACTTTAACAAAGTACTCATAGATATATTTAGCGAACACCTGGAAGAAATTCTTTCAAACTTACTTGGGGAATTTCGGTTTGAGGGCTCCTGAACTTTAAGTAAAAGGAAGGGAAATTTGCCTCGAGGCTATGTAATGTGGAGATGTGTTCCCCATGTAAACTGGTAGTGGTAGACCATCCCAGCGCTTCCCGATGCAGGGCTGCCCTGACCCACAGGGTGTTTTCTTTGATAAACTGTCCCGGGGGCTTCCAGTGTCACCATGACGTCATAGTGCGAGCCCCCGGTGATGGCCTGCAGCTGCTGTGACACAATAATGATGCTGGCCCCAGAACATGAATACGAATTAGTTCATGAGTGACGTGGTACTGAGTAATTCTATGGAAAGTTCTTTCAACTTCACGGATTTATATATGAGAAGAAGTAAATGGGCAGGGTTACACCTCGGGTCCACTCTTCCTTCACTCGCAACACCCCACACCCACCACCCATTGTCCCAAGGCACTTTACCCTGCAACCGACGAATGTGTAACACCTGCCCATTTATCTGCTCTATCCTGAATATCCAAGGACTTGAACATACCTTCCAGGTAAAACAGCACTTTACCTGCACATTTGCCACAAACTAGTCTACTGCATTCGTTGCTCACAGTGTGGTTTCCCCAAAGTAGCATGAAGCATAAACTGGGTGACTGCTTCGCAGAACATCTCGGTTCTGCCCGCAAAAAAGGCCTTGAGCTTCTGGTTGCCTGTCACTTTAACACGCCACCCTGTTCCCTGGCCAACATCTCTGTCTCAGGCATGCAGCAGTGTTCCAGCAAAGCTCAGCTCCAGATGGAAGACCAAAGCCTCATTTTCCACTTGGAGATCCGATAGCCATCCAGTCTTCAACATCGAGTTCAATATTGTTTGGACCCGAACTCCCCATGCCCTTGACCCCTACCACACCCACACGCGGCCTTGTTATCACATCGCCTGTTGTTACACACGACTTATTGTTAACCAGGAAGAGTCTCCATTAACAGTTAGTCACCCTCCTTCACAGATCGTTATTCACTCCTTTGTCCCTCCAATGTTCTCTCTATGAACTGGTGGCAAAGAGAGCAATGTGGACTGATATCCCTGAGCCAGCTGTTTGTCCCATCTCCAGGAACCGGGTTCTCTCCACTGGTGGATAATTAAACCATTTTGCTGTTGCGCTGACGTGAGGTGATTGTGTAAATGTACACGTTTCGAAATCCCCACCTTCCGTTGGTTGAACTGTGATTTCACTCTGATTTACAACACGTGTCACAGCGCACTTGGAGTCCCACCTTAGCTCTGTTGGTTCTACACAGCAAGTAAATGAGAATCTCTATTCGTATCATTCCCTTGCCTTCTCCCTGGAAATCTCCATATTTTTACTTTGAACATGACCACCGAATTCCCTTTTGTGTTCTTGAATCTGCCTCTTTGTCACGGTCAGACAGGGATTTACGGATCCAAACCACTCCTTGTGCGAAAATGTTCTTCCTAATGTCACTTTTATTTTTTTTCCAAATGCCTTGAAATTTCTGCCGATTTTTTGGGAAATTGAAAGGATTCTCATTCCTGCACATGAGGCTGAATTGATTTAATTTCTGACGTAAAGGACTGCGGATGCTGAGAATCCGAGACAGAAAGAGAAACTGCAGGGGAAACTCAGCAGGTTTGGCGGTACCTGTGGGAGAAAACAGAGTTCTGAAATATTGTCTCTGATTCTCTTTCCACCGATGGTGCCTGACCTGCTGAGTTGGTCCTGCAATTTCTGCTTTTGTTTTTAACTGAAAGTTCATTTCATCTTTCGGAATGAAACAACCAGACTCGCCATGTGCAGATATTTAACCCTTTCGAAACCTGTGAAGTGATCGGATTCAAACAAACCAAGCAATAATTCACTCTTTCTCAGCTCCACAGGCAGAGAGACCTGGGAAATGAAGCTGTCAGTGTGGTTCTGTATTGGTGGGACGAGTGGTTAATGCGATGGACTTGAAATCCATTGCGGTTTCCCCACGCAGGTGTGAACCCTGCCGACTACAGTTGAGAAATGTCGTCAAAAAGAAAGGGAGACTGTTCCCCGGTTTCTTATTTAAGATTCAAATCAGTGGAGGTGTTGAAATATTTCACTCACATTGGGACTGGTACGAATCTGCAACCCACTGCCTGTCAGGGTGGAACAAACAGAGCTGCTTTTGAGGCGATGAGCCAAGAGTTTGGCAATGAGACTAGAACAGTGAGGGGCTTGAAATCGTGTTCGAAATGAAGCAGGCACCTGAGGATGAATGTGTTTTATTTACCAGTGAAAGATACTGCTTCACAAAGTTAGGGCTATGGAAAGGAAGCAGTGACGGTGATTATCTTTCGCTGTTCACATTGTGTATGACCAGAAGACCATAAGACATAGGAGTGGAAGTAAGGCCATTCGGCCCATCGAGTCCACTCCGCCATTCAATCATGGCTGATGGGCATTTCAACTCCACTTATCCGCACTCTTCTCGTACCCCTTAATTCCTTGTGCCATCAAGAATTTATCAATCTCTGCCTTGAAGACATTTAGCATCCCGGACTCCACTGCACTCCGTGGCAATGAATTCCACAGGCCCACCACTCTCTGGCTGAAGAAATGTCTCCGCATTTCTGTTCTGAATTTACCCCCTCTAATTCGAAGGCTCCAGTGCCAGTATGTCCTTCCTGAGGTGTGGGGACCAAAACTGGACACAGTACTCCAAATGGGGCCTAACCAGAGCTTTATAAAGTCTCAGTAGCACAACGGTGCTTTTATATTCCAACCCTCTTGAGATAAATGACAACATTGCATTCGCTTTCTTAATCACGGACTCAACCTGCATGTTTACCTTTAGAGAATCCTCAACTAGCACTCCCAGATCCCTCTGTACTTTGGCTTTACAAATTTTCTCACCGTTTAGAAAGTAGTCCATGTTTGTATTCTTCTTTCCAAAGTGCAAGACCTCGCATTTGCTCACATTGAATTCCATCAGCCATTTCCTGGACCACTCTCCTAAACTGTCTAGATCCTCTGCAGCCTCCCCACTTCCTCAGTACTACCTGCCTGTCCACCTAACTTTGTACAATCGGCAAACTTCGCTAGAATGCCTCCAGTCCCTTCATCCAGATCATTAATATATAACGTGAACAGCTGTGGCCCCAACACTGAACCCTGCGGGACACCGCTTGTCACCGGCTGCCATTCCGAAAAAGAATCTTTTATCCCAACTCTCTGCCTTCTGTCAGGCAGCCAATCCTCAATCCATACCAGTAGCTCACCTCGAACACCATGGGCCCTCACCTTGCTCAGCAACCTCCCGTGTGGCACCTTATCAAAGGCCTTTTGGAAGTCTAGATAGACCACATCCACTGGGTTTCCCTGGTCTAACCTACTTGTCACCTCTTCAAAGAAATCCAACAGGTTTGTCAGGCAAAGGTTTGTATGCTCCCATTGCTGCGCATGCCCGTGTTAACGTCAGAACTCTGCAGCATGGTGGCATTAGATACGTATAGGGCCGGGGGCACAATGGATGATGCATCTGACCCCACCTACCTGTTTGAAATGCAGCTCACAGTTTCTTCACACACCCCAATTAATCTTTCCCATTGTCCTGAAGCCGGCATACGGTTTGAATTTCTAATATGGAGGAACGACACTCTTTTCACTGTCTCGCGTCAGTAACTGTACCTGAGAACATCAGAGTCAAGCCACAGCGCTGTCAGAGGAGGGGAAGCTGAAATAGCCCCACACGCTGCTCATGGGCACATTTCATTTTCCCCACCTCACCGCCCCAACCACTGAGGCTCCTGGGAGTGGAAAGGGAAGAAACGCCAAAACCCAGTCTCAGCTTTGTAAATCCTCAGAAAATAAGAAAACTGTTCATCTCTTCGGATTTTCTATCCTGGACTGACAGAAATGAGGTTTGTCACTTTTTTAGGAGAACATTGCAAGTGGATGTTTTGCAGAAAAGCTCCACAATACAATCTGACAGTGACACTTGATTAATCAGGACCTGGATGTTATCGGCCTTTGAATGTGTGTGTTGTTCTCCAGAACTTTGTTGTTCACAGTTTATAATGTTTATCTTCCCAGTCCCCTGTATCACTTGCTGAAATTGTTTAATCTGCGCCGTGTAATCCTTTCACTGTCTGCTAATCAGAATAGCATTTCCTTGTTTTACCCAAATTACCTTGATCTTGCATACCTCAAGTTAATTTCACTAGAAACCTTCTCCAGTTCAAAAGCCGACTGTTAATGATGCCTCTGTTTTCTGTCACGTAGCCAATTTCAAATCAATGTTGTTCCTGTCCCTTTTATTCCTTCAGATCCAGGTTTCGCTCACAGGGCTAGAACAGAACTGTTACCAAATACATTTACCAATCTACGTTCATCCTATCGATTGTATTAGCACCATCAACACTCCTCATCAAAATAACTCGAGAGACTTTCATCACAATTTTCCGTGAACAGTTCTACATTAGCTTACCTGAATGAACCCCAAATTTTTTGAAGTGGCTCCTTATTTTCGACCCTGATTATTAATCTCTCTTTACATGGAAATGGATCTCTCCCACCCACTCTATCTCTCATCAATGTGTGCAGTTCAGTTCAATTTCCCATCAGCCTCCTCTGTTCTGATCAAATCCAGGGGAACAGGAAACATTGGGGTTATGACACGGCTATGACAAGCCCAATACTCACCTTTCCGGTTGGAACCAATCCATGAGAAATATTAGGCCACAGCCTGGGGCCTCCAGTTGTGGCCGAACATTTACGTCGCTGCCTGAGACAGCTTTTGGTGTAACCCCGCCCAGTGTGGAATCCTGCTGACTATGCTTTCTTCGCTGGCGATTTTCAATGACTTCCTGTTGGTTGCATTATTTCTCAAACTTCACAAAACCCGTCTCAATAAAGCCACGTTTTCTCACGTCTGGGAATTTATTGCCATGCAGGAAACTCGAGTTCTGAACAAAAACCGTAGCACACTCAAAACGTCGGTTCTGTTTACCTTTCCACAGATGCTGCTCGACTCGTTGGCTTTCTGCAGTATTCGCTGTGTTTGTTCTACACAAATGCTGCTTTCCATTAAAGAACTTCGATCCCTGTCCTCTGGTAACTGGCCCTAGTCAGTGGCAAGAGGTTCTTCTGATCATTAACCTGCCCATTCCCACCACTGCTTCTCCCATCATTGCCAACAGCCTCTGGAAATCTCCAGTTAACCTTCTTTGCTCCAAAGAGAACATTCCTAAACTTTGGAATGTCTCCACAAAGTGGAAATTCCTCATCCCTGGACATGATGCAAGTGTTACAATGGGGAAGAGGTTTTGGCAAAATATTGTCAGTTAGCAGGTGGAAAAATGTTCAGGAAGTAAAACAGACATCCCAGTCTCCAGCTCTGTGAATCTTTAGAAACTCTTTGGGAAGTGGAATTAGAGGAGAATGAAGGATGAACTGCCCGACTGAGCAGAGACAGTCCAGACACCGTCCCCTTGTTTAAGAGGCCGGGAGATTGACTCTGATATCCTCGGGACATGAACTGATCTGAGACATTGAAAGAATTCTCTGCACATCAGGAATTCAAATCCCTTCTCGGCTCGGGGCCAATGAGAAAATTCGGGATGAGGCAAAACACTGAAAGGCTCGGAGGGCGATGGCCCCGGTGTAGAAGGGCTAGTTCCTCGTGACATGGATGTGCCTGCAGATGGTGGGATCAGACTGTCCCCATGTCTCCACAATGAATGTCCAAGGCTTTATTATGGAAAAGTAAAACTGATAGAAGACAATGGTAATTCTGGGCGGGGCCGGCGCCCTTCGCTGTTGGTCAGTGCGTTCGAGACGACCCTGCGATGGAGTGTTTGTTGATTTTGCTCCTCCCGCTTTCTTGGCTGCGAAGATGCGCGTTTGTATTGGTGTCAGCAAAATGTTTCCCAAGCGGAAATCTTCTCCACTGAGGATGCACAAAGGGGTTTCTGAACTGATTGAATTTCTAACATAAAGGACTGCGGATGCTGAGAATCCGAGACAGAAAGCGAAACTGCTGGAGCAACTCAGTAGGTTTAGCTGTACCTGGATTGAGAAAAAAAGAGTTCTGAAATGTTGTCTCTGATTCTCTTTCCATAAATGCTGCCTGGGCTGCTGAGTTGCTCCTGCAATTTCTGGTTTTGTTATTAACTGAACGTCCATTTCATCTTTCGGGATGAAACACCCAGACTCGCCATTTGCAGATATTTAACCCTTTCGAAACCTGTGAAGTGACTGGATTCAATCAAACTCTGCAATGATTCACTCTTTCTCAGCTCCACAGGCATAGAGTCCTGGGAAATGAAGCTGTCAGTGTGGTTCTGTATTGGTGGGCCGAGTGGTAAATGCGATGGACATGAAATCCATTGCGATTTCCCCACGCAGGTGTGAACCCTGCCGGCTAAAGTTGAGAAATGTCGTCAAAAAGAAAGGGAGATTGCTCCACCGCTTTTTAAAGATGCAAATCAGTGGAGGGGTTGAAATATTTCAATCACATTGGGACTGGTCGAGAATCTACCGGTCAGGGTGGAACAAGCAGAAACCCACAGAGCTGCTTTTGAGGCTATGAGCCAAGTGTTTGGAAATGAGACTAGAACAGTGAGCGGCGTGAAGTCATGATCGAAATGAAGCAGGCACCTGAGGATGAATGTGTTTTATTTGCCAGTGAAAGATTCTGCTTCACAAAGTTGGGACGATGGAAGGGAAGCAGTGACGGTGGTTATCTTTGGTTGTTCACCTTGTGAATGTTTCCATTGTTGCGCATGTCCGTGTAAACGTCAGAAATCTGCAGCATGGCGGCGTCAGGTACGCGCAGTGCCGGGGCGCAATGTATGACGCATCTAACTCCAGCTACCTGTTTGAAATGCAGCTCACAGCTTCTTCACACACCCCAATTAATCTTTCTCATTGTCCTGAAGCCGGCATACGGTTTGTATTCCTGATCTGCAGGAACGAGACTCTTTTCACTGTCTCGCGCCAGGAAGTGTCCCTGAGAACATCAGAGTCAAGTCACAGCGCTGTCAGAGGAGGGGAAGCTGAAAGAGCCCCATACGCTGCTCATGCGCACATTTCACTTTCCCTAACTCACCGTCCCAACCACTGCGGCTCTTGGGAGTGGAAAGGGAACAAACACCATTACCCCGTCTCAGCTTTGTAAATCTTCAGGAAATAGGAAAACTGCTCATCCCTTCGGGTCTTCCATCCTGGGCTGACAGCGTTGATTTAAATGGCTGTCCAGTCAGTGCCGATTCGTTTTGGCTGAAAAAACCTTCCTTATGTCATCCCAGCATTTCTTGCCACAGAAAACTATGCGGCACAGTTCATGTATATATTTCCTTGTACGGTATTTTGTAAATAACATTCGTTTGCTGGTTGTTTGTATCGGGTATTTCAAATTCATTAGCCGCTGTTCAAGTGTGTTGGTAGGTTTGTGGGCTACCATGGCGCTGAGAGGGTTGAGTTGTCTGGACATCATTTCCGATATGTCTTTAATGTTAAGTAATGTGGCTATGGTTTCTGCAGACGTTGTGTCTACTTGTGTCAGTTTGTTGATGTGAAATCGACAAACTGGGTTTATTGGGTAGGTAAAAGTGCGGATTGCAAATGCTGGAAACCAGAGTTTAGATCAGAGTGGTGCTAGAAATGCACAGCAGGTCAGACAGCTTCCGAGAAGCAGGAAGTTCGAAGTTTCGGCAAAAGCACTTCATCAGGAATAGAGGCAGGACGCTTACAGGGGTGGCGAGATAAATTGGGGGTGGGGGTGTGCTGGGCCGAAGGTAGCAAAGAGTACAATAGGTGAATGGGGGTGGGGATTGAGGTGACAGGTCAGAGAGGAGGGTGGATCGGATAGGTGGGAAGGGAGATTGGCAGGTTGGACAGGTCATGAGGACAGCGCTGAGCTGGAAGATTGGAACTGAGGTAAAGTGAGGGGAGGGGAAATGAGGAAACTGGTGAAGTCCACATTGATGTCCTGGGGTTGAATTTACCCGAGGCAGAAAATGAGGCGTTCATCCTCCAGGCGTCGGGTGGGGAGGGAGCGGTGGCCGACCAGGACCTTTGCAGAGTGGGAGGGGATTGGAAATGTTGGGCCAGAGGGCGATGGGGTTGATTGTTGCGGGTGTCGTGGAGATGTTCCCTCAAGCGCTGTGACTTGACTCTGCGAGGAGTCTCCAGTCTCCCCAATGTAGAGGAGACCGCATCGGGAGCAATGGATACACGAAATGACATTGGTGGATGCACAGGTGAAAGCCTTCTAACTCCCGCGGTTCGGATTCGATTCCCGGGCAGGGAAGAAATTTTCAGTAGAGTTGTCAACGCGTCCACGCATCTCCCTGGTGGTCTCGTGGTTAGGATTCGGCGCTCTCACCGCCGCGGCCCGGCTTCGACTCCCGGTCAGGGGGGCCGTTTTCAGGAGGTTTGTTGGCTACCTATTCTTCTTAAGTGCGCTGTCCAGTTATTTATTGATCTTCATAGTTCCTGGGTGCTGCAATGTGTACTGGCGCTTTGAAATAGTGTCCTGATGCAGATTTGTTTGTATGTGTAGGGATGATTGCTTCTGTAGTTAAGTTCTTGGTTCGTGTGTGTTGTTTTCCTGTCGTCGCTGTTTTGAATTTACCATTGACTGTTCGCTCTACTGTGACATCTCGAAATGGCACTTTGTTGTTGTTCTCTTTTGTGGATTTTATGTCAGTGAGGATATTGTTGATGGTGTTGTAGGTTTCCTCTAATTTGTTTCATTTTTTGATGACAAAAGTGTCATTCGCTGTCGCGAACTCAAAGTTTGGGTTGGATCGTTGGAAGGGCTGTTTGTTCGAGTCTCTGCATTATTGCTTCTGCTAGGAATCCTGACACTGGTGGTTTCATGGGTGTTTCGTTTATTTGTTTGAGGCTTGTTACTGAATATGAAGTGGGTGGTAAGGCACAGTTCCACGAGCTGGATAGTGCTATCTTTGCTGATGAAGATAGTGCTGTATTTGTGTCTTTGGTTCTTCGAGTAGTGTCTCCAGTTTTCTTTGGCCACGTTGATGTTAATGGATGTGAACAGGGCTGTTATGTCAAAGGACAGCATTATTCCATCCTCTTCTATCTTAGTCTCTTTGTTGTTCAGGAATTCATGGATGGAGTAAATGGAGTGGCGTGAATCTTCGACTTGGTGTTTTAGTCTTCAGTGGAGGCCTTTGACTAGTCTGCATATTGGTGTTCCAAGTAGTGAGAGACTATGGCCTGAGGGGGGCTCCTGGTTTGAAGAGGAGTACAACAAAGTTCCATTCCTAGATGTCACAGTAGAGCGAACAGTCAATGGGAAACTTCAAACTAGCGTCTACAGGAAAACGACGCACACCAACCAAATACTTAACCACAGAAGCAATCATCCCAACACCCACAAACGTTGCTGCATCAGGGCATTATATCAACGAGCCACTACACACTGCAGCACAGAGAAACTACGAAGAGCACAAGAGAAATACGTATATAGTGTATTTAAGGAGAACGGGTACCCAATAAACCCAGTCCGCCGGTTTCTCATTGATGCTTCCAAGGTGACTCTCAAAACTTCGGTTTGTCCCTCCATTCTTTCCTGTTTGTTTTTTGTGGGTTTTGAAAGCTTTCGCAATCCTCTGACTGAGTATTGGAGTTGGGAAGTTATGTTGTGACTGTACAGGACATTGGTTAGACCACGTTTGAAATATTGTGTGCAATTCTGGTCTCGCTCCTATCAGAAGGATATTGTGAAATTTGAATGGGTTCTGAAGCACCACTGGGTCCACAGAGAGGAAGAGGCCCTTCTGCTGCCCTGAGTGTGGGAAGGCATTCAGTGATTCCTCTGCCCTGCTGACGCACCAGTCCGCCCACACCGGGGAGAAGCTGTTCTCTTGCCCCGAGTGCGGGATGGGCTATACCCGCTCCTCCACACTGCTGATGCACCAGCTGCTCCACACAGGGTGGAGGGGGGGTTGGAGGGGTGGAGTGGGGGAGGCCATTCTGCTGCCCTGAGTGTAGGAAGGCCTTCAGCAATTTCTCCGCCCTGCTGAAGCACCAGTGTGTCCACACCTGGGAGAGGGCCTTCAACTAGCCCGAGTGTGAGAAGAGGTTCATGTTTTCCTGCAAGTTGCGGAAGCACCAGCGGGGGCACCAGCGCTCACAGCGATCAGATCCCACCGGTGACGCTGCCTTGGGTCACCCCCCAGGACTGAACCTCCTGCCAGTTCTGACAGTGGGTGCTGTTTTTGTTTACTGCTGGACTGCAATTGCCTCCCCTCCACTCCACAACCACAACTCATGGCGGCTCAGGGTTTGCACTGCTGCCTCATGGCATCAGGAGCCCAGGAATAATCCCACCCTTGGGCGTCTGTGTGCAATTTAGGGTAGGAAAATGGATCTGAGTAGGTTACTCTTCGGAAGATCAGTGCAGATGTGTTGGGCTGAAGGACCTGTTTCCACATTGTCGGAAGTCAACCATCATTTGAGCTTTGCTTTCAGTGGACACTGCTGCTCATTGAGCCCGGGACTGCACATTGCCAATGAAATGATCCAGAGAAACCTAAGACCGAAAGACTATTGGAGCAGAAGTTAGGCCATTCGGCCTGTTGAGTCTACTCTGCCATTCGTTAGAGTCAAAACAATTGCAGATGAGATTCGCTACAGTGTGGAAACAGGCCATTTGTCCCAACAGGTCCACACCGACCCTCCGAAGAGTAACCCATCCAGACCCATTTCCTTCTGACTAATGTACCTAACTCTATGGGCAATTAAGCATGGCCAATCCACATGACCTGCACATCTTTGGTTTATGGAAGAAAACAGGACCACCCAGAGAAAGCCCACGCAGACACTGGGGGAATGTAAACTCCTCACAGACAGCCACCCAAGGCTGGAATCAAACATGGGTTCCCGGCACTGTGAGGCTACATGTTGCAACCCGAAGTAGGCAAGCAGCAGGTTGGGAGAATACAGCAAGCCAGGCAGCACCAGTATGTGGAGTAGTCGGCGTTTTGGGTATTAATCCTTCTTCAGGACTGAAACGTTAACTTCTCTATGAGAAACAATTTCCGGGAATATTGCTGGGGGTTGTACGGTTTGAGCTGCAGAGAAAGGCTGAATAGGCTGGGGCTGTTTCCACTGGAGCATCAGAGGCAGAGGAGTGACCTAATAGAGGTTACAAAATCATGAGGGTCATGGACAGGGTAAGAAACAATGTCCTTTACCTGGGGTGGGGTAGTCCAGAGCTAGAGGGCATAGGTTTAGGGGAACAGGCCAAATATATTAAAGGGACAACGTCTTCATGCAGAGGGTGGGAAATATATGAAATGAGCTGCCAGAGTATATGGGTCAGGTGCTGTCAAATGGGACTAGATTAATTTAGGATATCAGGTCAGCATGGACAAGTTGGAACGAAGCGTATGTTTCCATGCTGTAAGCGTCTCTGACTACTGGTCCTGATGTAAGTTTAAAATAGAGTCCAAGTAACTTTGAAGAGTTCAATCTTGTTGAGCTCACCTCCTGAAATGTTTCAAATGAATCCCTCTGAGCGATACTGTTTAAACATGCTGAGTTGGACAAAGTATCCCATCAAGTTCAACACAAAGCCAGAGTTGAAGAAATCAGAAGTCAGAACACCAAGGGGACCAAAACTGGTCACAATATTCCAGGTACAACCTCATCAACGTCCTGTATAACTACAACATAACTAGCCAACATCTATACTCAGTTCCCTAACTGATGAAGGCCAGTGTGCTGAAACCTTTCATCACTGCCTTGTGTACCGATGTTGTCAGAGATATAGGATCTACTTTAAACTGATTCACAATCCAGCTGCTGGGCGCACTGAAGCAGAGTAGTGCTGTGTGAGGGTGCTCGGCGCATAATCCAGAGGTCGATGGGTCAAAACCATGTGATGCTTTTGCTCAATGTCTCTGTAAGCTGCTTTCATTTATAAAGGTGCTCTGTTCTGTATCTTGCCTTTGCATCCGCTTCCCAAAGCTTCTTCAGTGGAGGAGTGGCAGTGGCAGCAATTCCCCGGAGCTGGAGGAAATTCCGAGCTCCAAGAAGCGGTGGGTAAGGCTGGAGGTTGGATTTGTTCAAGGCTTGTATCTATTAACTCATTTAAATGGAACCTACTGTATGGGTGTTAGTTGTAGTTGGTAAAATGTACTCTCTGGAGGAGCACCCTCTATGATGCTGCATTTCTTGCCTTCTGCCCTTCCCCCATTTCTTATCGCCCATCTTGATTTTATATGTTTTTTGGTCAAATTTAATTTCATATCAATCAGACTTGGTATTCACTGTGTGCTATTAATTTGTTCGTTCGAATATTGTAAGTCAATATTAATTCTGTAATTTCATTTCTGATGTCAGAGTTTGACATTGAATGTGCAGGTGTAAATACCAGTAAGTTGTGAAAATAAATCAAGAACTTGTGGTTTTTAACAAAAAGAGCAGTTCACTGATATTCATGGCATTGTCTCATTTGGGAGTGATGATTCAAATCTGACCAACAAACCGTTTCATGCAGTCACCCAATTTAATTAAAGTTTTCTTCAATTTAATTAAAGAAAAGAATTCTGGCAGGCTAAGATTTATGCAATATATTTAGAAGATTATGTCCATTGCTCGCAATATGGTCTCATCCACATTGGGGAAACTGGACGCCAACTAGCGGAATGTTTCAGGGAACAGCTCTGGGTCACTGAAACTAAACGACCGACGGCCCTGTGGCTGAACACTTTAACTCCCCCTCCCATTCCGCCAAGGACATGCAAGTCCTGGGCCTCCTCCACTGCCAAACTCTTGCTACCCGACACTTGTCGAAAAAACAACTCATCTTCTGCCTTGGGACTCTCCAACCACATGGGATCAATGCAGATTTCATCAGTTTCCTCATTTCCTCTCCCCCACCTTGTCCCAGATCCAACCTTCCAATTCGACATCAACCTCTTGACCTGTCGTACCTGTCCACCTTGCTTCTCACCAATTTGCTCCACCCTCATCTCTGACCTATCACCATCAATCCCTACCTCCATTTATCTGTTGCACTCCCAGCTGCCTTTCCTCCAGCCCCACCTCCTTCCCATTTATCCCTCAGCCCCCTTGGGCCACCCTTCATTCCTGATGAAGAGCTTATGCTCTAAACCAAGACTGTGATGAAGCAAAATCCTCACCAAATAGGAAATAGCTCCCAAGTCAGATTTCATTCCCACCTTCTGTTTCCCAGTTCTTTCAGAAATAAGGAATGTCTTTTTCTTCCACAGGAAAGTGGTCTTCCACTTTGCGCTGTCTGAAGTGTTATGCCACATCACTACTTCAGCCACCTTTTAAGAATCCTTTCAACCTGCTTTTCTAACAATTGTGGAGGTGACCAAAAGCAAACATTTCACTCCTCCTCAATGTCCCATTTCTCCTCCTATGAGCCATTTTGTCATGTTGTCTCTGTTACAAGCAGCCGAGTGCACTTGGTTTCTGAATTGAAATATTGCCATTGACGTGAACAGAATTAATATTTATCGATGGCTAGCTGTGTTTGCACTAACTGTAATTATCCACCAATACGATGTCTTTTGTTCCACCAAAACTGGAAACAGTGATCTGTGTTTATATTGCAGTCGGATGTAGAAAATCATCCCAGCGATCTTAACGTTATTATAGTTTACTGAGGCCATAACAGCATTACGCGGCAGTTTGATGTGGTTAAAACTTGGATGGAAAGAATGTAGATTGATGAGAAGTCAAAATGACAGAGTTTGTGGCCACAATCGATCTGCCTGGCTTGATTATATGAGTGGCAGCTCTACAAGAGCAACTTCCACTCCATCACTTCAACCAGCAAGAGGAGAGAAGTGTGAACACAACATTCCAACTGTGACATATACGCATTGCTTCGATTTATTGATCAAAATCCTGACAGACCACATCATATTTGTGAAGCAATTTAAGAGGCAGCTCACCACCACATTTTCAAGGACGGTTTGGGAAGATTTGCTGGCAGAGCCAATGATATTCCAGGATATAGGAGACAGTCGAATCGTATGGATAAATGATTGGCTAACCAATGATCCAGTAGGGATAAGGGGGATGTTCAGGGTCGCAACTTGTAACTCGCAATGTGCCACAGGGATCAGTGGCTGGGGCCAAAATTATTTACAATATGGATATGAATTACTTGGATAAGTGAAGAGAATGTACTATTGCCAAGACTGCAGTAGAGACAGTTGTTTGGAATTCAGGTGGTGAGGGTGACATGGAGAGGGATATAGACATGTTAATCAAATGAGCAAAACCTTGGCCGATGGAATAGAATGTGGGAAAATGAGGTTGTGCACTTTACCAGGAGGAAAAGTGCTGAATGTTAAATGCAGAAAGCTGCTGAATAGGAGGATTTGGAAGCTCGAATCCATGAACTCTTCATCTAAGTTCAGTGAGTAATAGGGAAGGCAAAAGGGAGATTGGTCTTTAAATGGAGTATAAAAGTAGGGAGGTTATAGTGGAGGTTTTGATTGAAAGTGCAGTGAAGATTGAACCAGCAAACAGTGGATCTGAATCACATGTAGATCAGACCAGTTTCGGACAGCAGGGAACCAGATACGTTTTTACAACAAACCACAACGATTTCATCATTAGACTCTTAATTCCAGATTTATGTTGAATTCAGATTCCACGATCTGCCGTGGCAGGTATTGAACCCAGGTCCCCAGAACATTACCTGGGTGAATAGTCTGGTGACAATAAAGTCGGCCATCACCTCACTTGGACACAGTGGCATATTGTGTTTAGAGGTAACAAAGGAGCAAGAGGTTTCAGCAGCTGCTAAGTTGTTGAAATTACACAAGGGAACATCAGCACTCTCAGTAATGACACATAATGAAGTCAGTGTCCTGTCTCAGAGGTAAGGGTTCGGGAACCATAAGAAATACGAACAGAAATACGCCATTTTGCCCATTGAGCTTGCTCCTCCATTCAGTAGGATCGTGGCTGATCTGACATTCCCCACATCCACTTTCCTGCCCTTTTCCTGTAACTGTTCATCCCCCGGCTGTTCACGAACCTATCGATCCTTGTTTTAAATGTGACATGAAGGCTGTCAACAGAGTTACTGTCGTTGGAGGTGGGTGTGGGGGGGGGGGGGGGGAGGGGGGCGGCGAAGCGGGGGGTCAGGTCGAACTTGGGGACTAAAACGATGGCTTCACACTTCACAATATTTAACTAAGGGAATCCAATGATGGAAATCGGGCAGGCATTCAGATGAAATTATTGGTAAATTATGAATGACAGAGGAGTCGGGAGAGAAGTGGTGTTCAGGCACAGTTGGATATCATCAGTATAGATGCCAACACCAGCAGCGACGGTTCAACAAATAAGAAAGGAAGACGCTAAAAGCAGACCCTCCCAGAGGATACAGCGATTTTGGAGAGGGTCAGTACTGTCATTAACCCTGATCAAGGCTGTCCGCAGGTCGACGAGGGAATGTTCATCCCTATCACCGTTACAAAGGATGCCAAATATAACCTTGATAAGAACTGTTTCAGAGGTAGAAACCAGACTCGAGGGCTTTAAACACCGAATTCTGGAAAAGATGGGAATGGCTAATTCAACAATGTTACATCCAAACCAACACTTCCATTTGTGCGATAATAAAAGAAGTGTTTTGGTTTTTATTTAGATGATTCTCAGCAATACTGAGTAAGAAGCAACAAAATTAACTCAAGAAATATTGCAATTCCTACAATATGCCTGCTCCCAATAGGAGGCCACCTGGTGTTCACTTAACTGTCTACAAGGCGCAATATTGGAAAGGAATGACCCAGTTCATAGCTATAAGAGGGGGGACATAGACTGCTTGATACAATGGGCGGGAGTAGGCCACTCGGCACTTCGACCCTGCTGCAACATTCAATAAGATCATGGCTGATCTGAATTCAACTTCAACTCTACATTCCTACACATTCCCGACAATCTGTCACCCACTTGGTTATCAAGAACCTATCTACCTCTGCCTTAAAGATTTTGAATTCACTGCCTTTTGAGATAGATACACAATCATCAGAAAGAAAGAAAATCATCCTCATTTTTGTCTTCTACTTTTAAAATATGAACCTCTACTTTCAGATATTAAGATAGGGAAACAAGCTGCATTCAAATAAAACCTGTGGTACAGTTAACTACCTCAAAGTGCTTCATGTGAACATAATGAGAATTCCTTTAAAAATAACAAGAGCGGAGCACAGATTAGGACAGGTGACCAAAGACTTGATCAAAGGGGGAGGTGTAGGGCAATCTTTTAAACAGATTCAATTTCCCAAACATCAGAGGACAAAGAAGTAAAGAGCAAACACAAAATAGCAAAGGATGGGAAGCAGCAGTGTGGACATAATGTCACAGGATGAGTAATCCAGGGAACATGAGTTCAAATCCCACCACAGCAAGAGGTGAGATGTGAATAATTCAAATCATAAATGGGGAACACAAAATTAGTCTCAGTATGGTGTCAATGGCACTGACGTCAATTGTCATAAAAGCTCATGTTCACCATTGTCCTTTCAGCAGGGAAACTGCCATCCTTACTTGGTCTGGCTTACATGTGACTCCAAACCCACAGCAATATGGTTGACTCTTAAATTGCCCTCTAAATTGGCACAAGCAAGACACCTTACACTTGGGGATGGATAACAAACATCAACCTTGTGAAAGTGTCAGAACAGAAATTGCTGGATAAGCTCAGCCAGTCTGGCAACACTGTTGTGTGAGAGAGAAAGAAACAGAGTCAGAACAGTTGTGAAGAAGGGTCACAGCACTTGAAATGCTAACTCTGCTTCTCTCTCCACTTGTGCTTCCAGTCCTATTGAGTTTCTCCAGCAATTGGTGCATTTTTGTGTTTCAGATCTCCAGCATTGCAGTTCTTCAATACACTGACTTAGGGAAGCTCAAATCCGATAAAAGAATAAAGCAAAAGGGATGGAATTACTCGGCAAGTCTGGCAGCAGCTATGGAAATAAAAACAGTTCGTTCTTCGGGTCATTGGATGATCTTACATCAGGGACAAACCTTTGGGGAAGCTGCAAGAGTAAAAGGCACTGGTGTAAGTTCAACATCTGGGAGAACTCTCTCAGACATGGAGGTCAGACTGACTCAGCATTCTGGTCCTGCTCATTACCTGTTAACTTCTCCATTTGTTGTTCTTGTTATGTTTCTACATGGTTGACACATTCCTATGTTTTAAAATGATAATCCAAACAGACAGGAATTTTCCATGTAAGTAATCATACATTAGAGAGTGTGGAACATGAATGTAACTTTTAAACAAAATGTATTTATTCATGCATGGGGTGTGGGCATCGCTGGCAATTCTTGTATTTATACCATCCTTAACCACCCTGTGGTTGGTTGGAAAAGTGAATGAAGGTGTCTGAGAGTGTCTTGATCAGCACAGCAATCTCAACGATGGGTGTGCTCAGGTAGAAGTACCCTCCACTCCCACAGCAAGTCTGCATTCACTTCAATTACAGATGCCATCTAAAACTCACAGGACAAGGACAGCATGGGATTACAATCAGAATAAAGCTTCCTCTACTCTTAAATTGAAAATGAAGCTCCCTCAATACTGTCCCCAACAAACACTGCCAAGACACAGACAGCATTGGGTTAGATACAGAGGAAAACTCCCTCGACATTTCCCCATTCATTCTGTCCCAGGACAATGACAGCAAAGGGTGAAATAAGCAATACAGCTTCTTCCATTATGACTGACACTTAGTACGTTCTACACCAATCCTCAAGGATAATTCAGAACTGAGACTATTATCTGGTACTGAATTCACACATCCTAATGGGAAAGACCGCAACAGAAAATCAGATAAAACACACACAATGTACAACAAAAGTAGACTGTTATTGGGATCTAAGATGTTTAAATAACAGGAGACATGGTCCCTGCAATGATCCGAATGTGAGCTGAACAACTTTCTCACTTGAACAATATTCTCTGGGAATGCAATGTCCACCTCACTGCTGTCTATTCAGTTCCTCTGCTCTCGTTCAGGGCTAAGTTGCGGCTGACCACATGGTGGCGTGGGCGTCAAGAGGTGAGACAACTTAGGTCAACTTGGATTGAGGGCATCCTGTGTCATGCCAGTGAGGTCGAGGGTCGCTGATTTACTCAACTTATAATCGGGGACAAGGGGATGTCAGGCTGGGTTTGTATCAGTTTGAGTTTAGAAGAAACAGATGATCTGATGAAGCGAAATAACATCTGGAGAGGACTTGATGTAAATGTAATGTCCACTCATTTCTAGCCAGAGACAAGCCTCTCATTTAAGATAGGAGAGTTTTGCTTTTCTCTCAAGTGTTCCCGAGTCTTTGAAATTCACTTCTTCAGAGAGCAGCATGTGGAGGTGGCACGGTGGTTAGCACTGCTGCCTCACGGCATCAGTGACCTGGGTTTGATCCCACCCTCGGGCCGACTGTCTGTGTGGAGATTGCATATTCTCCCCTTGTGTCTGCGTGGGTTTCCTCTGGTGCTCTGGCCTCCTCCCACAGTCCAAAGGATGTGCAGGTGAGCGTAGATTGACCATGGGCGATGCAGGGTTACAGAGATACGGTAACAAGCTGGGTCTGGGTGGGACGGTCAGTCAATGTTGACTCGATGGGCTCAATGGCCTACTTGCACGCAATTGACCTATATCAATCAATAGTATACATTTGCTTTATGGTTACCGACATCAAATTACATGAGTGGTTTTGGTTATTTCATCGCTTAGGTCATCATATTCAACCAACTGCAGCATCTCGAAACTTGCTTAATTACAATATCTAATATCAGCAGAGTACTTTTTCTTTTTGTCACGACCATAATCTTGAAATCTGACGTGTGACGTCTTCATTGCTGTCAAAGTTCCTTATTTGTCCCTACATTGTCATGGTTTTACTTTGTCGAATGACTTCCTGGCTTTTGCAGTTAAGCCCCTATATTCTGCACTCGTCAACTCTTTCCCTTCCAATTCTGTACTAAGGATTTCATGAAAAACCTCAGAGTGTGGTGAGACTGTGGAACTCACTACCATAATGAATAGTTGGGGTGAAGGACATTACAACTAAGGGTAAGCAACCAAATACAAATGAGTGTCACTGTCATCAGATTCACAGTGACATTTTAACATGCAATGGCCCTCAATTTCTCAACTGTGCCTAACCAGACTTGATGAAGAACAGATCTTGCACATCAACATTATAATTTAAACAAAAACCAACAATTATAAATACGGCAACTTTTCGAGGGCA
This sequence comes from Chiloscyllium plagiosum, assembly GCF_037043375.1. Taxonomy (NCBI): domain Eukaryota; kingdom Metazoa; phylum Chordata; class Chondrichthyes; order Orectolobiformes; family Hemiscylliidae; genus Chiloscyllium; species Chiloscyllium plagiosum. The sequence continues at coordinate 59,193,305 of NW_028270165.1, forward strand.
AAGTTAAGTAGATAATCTAATTAATAGCAATGATTTAAACCCTTTGATCAAGTCCCCCATCATCTCAGAGACAGAAATTGAAGCGGCAAATTAAGAAAGAATATTATTTTAAAACTTACCAATTCAAACAAACAGTTTCCAACAATGTATTGCCAAGCCTTTGTGCAATACTAGGACTATGAGTTTTTCACAGACACGTAACTGTAAATCTAATTTAAAAGTCACTGCTGAATGTGAATAGACACCCCAAAGAATTCAGCCATTTCTTACAGGCTGGGAGTCATTCCCAGAAAGTGCCAACAATTCCTTAAATGGACAGTAGAATCTAGAGAGAGCAGCTCCTGGGCTAATCAAGCAGCAATGCCCAATGGAAGCAAAGTTGGCGGCGGGGCAGGGCGGGGCAAGGGCATAAAACAAAAAGCCCACTGACTCTCCCACTGCACACACACTGTCAGAATGCACAGGGGCTCAGTCCTGGGAGTGACCCACAGCAGTTTCATCAAGAGGACCACACTTGATGAACAGATCTTGCACACCAGAATTATAATTTAAACAAGAACAAACAATTATGAATACCGCAAATTTATTAGGGCAAAGTTAAACAAGATAATCCAGTTAATAGCAATGATTTAAGCCTTATGATCAAGTCCTCCACCATCCCATTGACACAAAATTAAGGGGTAAATTAAGGAAGAGAAATTTTAAAATTATCAGTTGAAGCAATCAGTTCCCAACAATGGATTGCCAAGCCGTTGGGCAATCCTTCGATGATGATTTGTTCACAGGCACATAACCGTAAATTTAATTTCAAAGTCACTGCTGAATGTGATTGGACACCCTGGAGTATTCAGCTATTTCTGATAGACTGGGACTCGTTCCCAGACAGAGCCAATAATTCTTTAACTGGACAGAAAACACTAGAGAGAACAGCTCCTGGTCTCAACGAGCAGCAGTGGCCACTGGAAGCAAAGTTGCGGGGGTGGGGTGGGTGGGCACGACGGCATAAAACAAAAAAATCCGACCGACTCTCCCACTATAAGCACTGTCAGAATGGGCAGGGGTTCAGTCCTCGCAGTGACCCACAGCAGTTTCACCAGCAGAATCAGATTGTTGGGAGCACTGGTGTGCCCACTGGTGCTTCTGCAAGGTGTAGAATGATGAGAACCTCCGCCTGCACTCGGGGCAGGTGAACTGCCTCTCCCGGTATGTCCCCGCCTGTGCCTCAGCAGATGAGAGGAATTGCTGAAGGCCTTCCCGCACTCTGGGCAGGGGAAGGGCCTCTCCCCCGTATGGATTCGAAGGTGGCATACCTGGGTAAAGCACTACTCGCACTTGAGGCAGGAGAACGGGCTCTCCCCGGTGTGGACCCGCTGGTGCATCAGCTGGGCAGAGGTATCGTTGAAGGCCTTCCCGCAATTGGAGCAGCTGAAGGGCTTCTCTAATATGTGGACCCGGCAGTGGGTCAACAGGACGGAGGAATAGCTGAAGGCCTTCCCGCATTCGGGGCAGGAGAATGGCCTCTCGCCTGTGTGGACCCGCTGGTGCCTCTGCAGAACGTAGGAACTGCTGAAGGTCTTCCCTCACTTGCGACATCTGAAGGTCTTCCCTAACTTGCGACATCTCTCCCCCGTGTGGACCCCCGGGTGCCTCAGCAGGCAGGAGGAATTGCTGAAGCCCTTTCCGCACTCGGGGCAGGGGAAAGGCCTATCGCCCGTGTGAACCCGCTGGTACCTCTGCAGTACAGAGGAATTGCTGAAGGTCTTCCCGCACTCAGGGCAGCTGAAGGGCCTCTCCCTAATGTGGACCCGCTGATGGCTCATCAGGCGGGAGGAATTGCTGAAGCCCATTCCGCACTCAGAGGAGGAGAACAGTCTCTCCCCGGTGTGACTGCGCCCATGAGTCTCCAGGTCAGATGGGAAACGGAAGCCTTTCCCACATCGCCACACTTCCACGGTTTCTCCACGGGACGGGATTCCTTAGGTTTCTCCATGACCGAAGTTTCACCTGCACACAAACGCGTGTAGACCACCTCTCTGCCGTGAATTCCTCTTCCCAGTCTGTATAACATTTACTGGCTCCACACTCAGTGCGCTGCAACAATAGGGTCTCTCTTCCAGTCTCACTGATGTTGAAAACGTACTGAAACAGGAACCAAAAAGCTTGGTTCCTTATCACAGAATCATAGTCGAAAATTGTTATAGTCCCGATGGATTCAGTGACTGTCAGACATTGACGTGAAATTGAGGACTGCAAATGCTGAAAGGTCAGAGTCAAAGTGCAATGCTGGAAAATCACAGCAGATCAGGCAGCATCTGAGGAGCAACAGAGTCAATGTTTCAGGCAAAGCCCTTCAGCTATTGATATTGAAACTTCTGTCTTCAGATCTTCAAATAATCTGGAAAAAGAGATTACATAAATCATCACTGTCAGTCCAGGTTTGAAATTCCAAACAAGCAATTCTACTTTACGCAGAACATTCTTTTCTTTTCCACAACATTGAAAGCACCATCCCACCCCCTCTCACCCCTCTCTTCTCACTCCGCTCAAACTAATTCTCCCGATGGTACTGATTCAGGATCTTACAGAGACCGAAAGTGAAAACATCAAGACAGACACCTCTGAATTTTGGAAATCTCCACCTGAAAGTTAGTATCTTTCACGACATCGAGGAGTGAGTAAGTCTGATTTTGGGAAGCAAAGTGTCAATTCAGGATTAACCTTCAATGCAGCTTCTTGAGAAACAACCAGACACGGAATGGTTAACATCTGGGGAGGTGGAAGTGGGGAGATGGGGGAAATGAGATATCAAGGCATTGGCACCGACACCAGACAAAAACTGAACATACAGGCATGGCAAACATTACGGGCAAGCCAGAGTCATTGAGATACTCAACACAAAAACAGGTTCTTCGGTCCAACTCATCCGTGCCGACCAGATAGCCTAAATTAATCTCGTCTCATTTACCAGCACTTGGCCCATATCCCTCTGAACTCTTCCTATTCATATATCCATCCAGACGCCTTTTAGATGTTATAATTGAACCTACATCCACTACTTCCTCCGGCAGATCATGGCTTACACTTGCTTCTCTCACCACAAACATATTACCCTCCTGTTCTGGACTTCTCCCATCCCTGGGAAATGACCTTGTCTATTTAACCTATCCATGCCTTGCATGACTCTATAAACGTCTGTAAGGTCACCCCTCAGCGTCTGGTATACTGGGGAAACCAGCTCAAGCAATGCACTGCGTGTCCTTTTAGCTTCACACTCGCTGAACCTTCCTCCCGTGTAAAACATTGTTTCCCTCCCCAAGGGAAAAGCCAAGAGTGCTGAGACTCTGGAGTTGGGGGAATGCCACGTAGAATTCCTACAATGTGGAAACACGCCATTCAGCCCAACAAGTCCACACAGACCATCCAAAGTGTAACCCATACAGACACTTTCCCCGATCCCATTACACTACACTTACTGCACACTATGGGCCCATTTAGCATGGTCACTTCTCCCGAAACTGCACATCGTTAGGCTTTGGGAGGAAACCCACGCAGACACGGCAGGGAGAGTGTGCAAACTCCACACCAACAGTCGCCCCAAGGCTGGAATCGAACGCGGGTCCTTGGTGCTGTGAGGCAGCAGTGCTCACCACTGACCCATCGTGCTACCTACGTGTGCAAAAAGAGGTGGGGACTGGGAACTTTGTTAATTGTACCACACAGTGGATTGTTGAGTAAGGTTAAATCTCACGGCATCCAGGGAGAGCTAACCACTTGGGTACAAAATTTAGAAGCGCATTGTTGGAGATGGTGGAATCCTTCCTGAAAACAACAAATGCTGAAGATCACAGTGGGTCAGGCAGCGCTGTGCTACTCTATGACCGGATAGTGTGGATGTGGAGATGATGTTTCCACTAGGAGAAGGGTTGAGGATGCCAAGTCATTGAGGGTATTTAAGACAGAGATAGGTTCTTGATTAGTAAGGGGTCAAGGGTTATGAGGAGAAGGCAGCAGAATGGGATGGAGAAACATATCAGCCATGATCGACTGGTGGAGCAGACTCGATGGGCCAAATGGCCTCATCCTGCTCCTGTGTATTATGGTCTTAAAGCGGAGCAGTAGTCTTAAGAGGTTCTCACAAACTATTTCAGAATCCTGAAGAGGAGTTGTTGGACTGGAAACCTTAACTCTGCTTTTTCTCCATACATCCTTCCAGTCCTGCTGAGTTTTTCCAGTGTTCTCAGTTTTTGTTTCAGATTTCCAGCATCCACAGTTCTTTGTCTTATTTATCACAGTCATTTCTTGCCTTTCCCAAGTGTCTGGAACTTCATCTCCCTGATCTACAAACGGTTCACTTACCCTAGAAATGACCACTACCTCCTTATAAGAGTTGACTCCTTTGTTGCAAAATGATTGTTCAATTCTGTGACCAAAATAATTGCATTCGTAATTACTTACACCAGGGACTCTCAATATCTCAGGCAAGAACACAGCCAGATTATTTCAGACAGAACATTTATGTGATTTGATACAATTCCCTATTCCCTACTTTACCAGCGTGCTGCTGGGAATGGAGGGTTTGAGTTAAGAAGAAGCTGGGACATTTTTCCAACGGAGCCTTGCAAGTTGACAGATAACTTTATAGAGATTTTTAAAATCAGGAGGGGTATAGATAAGGTGTCATTTCCAGGAGGCTCAGAATGTTTTATTGCTCCAGAAGGTGTAAAAGGGTGTCAAAGATTCAGCAGAAATCGAGCAGAGCTGAGAACAGACAACATTTAACTCTGTGGGAACAGGGAGATCAGAAGACAGAGAAATTAGGACCTGAAATCCGAGCTGACACCAGACTACCATGTTATCAGTGCTTTGATTAGCAGTGCCCACCCTCTACCTTTACTGAGCCTCTCACTCGACTTGAATGCCACGTATCCCCTCGATATTCCGGATCCAATCCTTGTCATTCTGAAGCGATATCTCTGTAAGGAGTCGAAGATCAGAATTATTCTCTTCAACGTGTGCAGTCAATTAATTCGCTTTTGTTACAATGCAGCACACATTCACATACTGAGCTTTTAGATTTATTTTTTGTGATGGTTAGAATCCAGTTTTGATTGCTAGTACATTTATTCTCCTTGTCCCTTTCTATCATTCTCTGGTATTTGTTTCCACATCACTACATTGCTCACTGGCCTTGATTTGGATTGGCCATGCTAAATTGCCCAGTGTCCAGGGATGTCCAGGTTCGGTGGGTTAGCCATGGGAAACGCAGGGTTATAGTTTCAAAGTAATAGAAGGAGTAGGCCATTTGGTCCATCGACCCTGCTCTGCCATTCATTAAAATCATGGCTGATCTATCAATAATCTCAGCTCCTCCTAATTGCATTATCCCAATTGCCCTTAATTCCCCTACCACGCAAAAACCCATCCAACAGTGTCTTAATGAAGCTGCCTCCACTGCTTCCTTGAGCACAGAATTCCATTAATTTACCATTAACCACATAGGTCCAGCCCTGATTTGCCTCATCAAAATGCAACAGCTCATATTTGTCTAAATTAAACTCCATCCATTACTTCTTGGCCCATCGGCTCATCTGATCAATTATAATTTATATCAAACTTTCTTTCCCATCTTATTTCCTAAAAGCTGAAAATCTCCATCCCACACACTCACCCTCCATTCTCACTTTGTTGAAGCTAATCCCGGCTGTCCTCATCCTGAAGGGTTTGGTTCATGCTGATTAACAGACCTACATTCAAGGGAGACCTAACTGAAACGTACACAATATTGAACGGCCTGGACAGAGTGGACATTGGGAAGATGTTTTCATTGGGAGGAGAGACTAATACCCATGGGCATAGCCTAAGCATAAAGGGCGAATGGAGATTAAGAGAAATTTCTTTAGCCAGAGAGTGGTGAATCTATGGAATTTATTGTCACAGAAAGCTGTGGAGGCCAGGTCACTGAGTATGTTTCACACTGAGATAGAGTATCAAGGGTTGACAGTTGCAGGGAGAAAATGGGAGAAAGCGGCAGAGAAACGTAGCAGCCAGGATAAATTGGGAGCAGGAGTCGACCACTTGATCTTTCCAGCCTGCATCAGCATTGAACACTTCATAACTGGATATGAATATACCAACATCTAGGGCGGATATGCTGGAACTTTTCTCACTGGAACATAGGAGATTGAGAGGATTATAAAATCATGAGGGATACAGATGAGGTGAACAACCGGTGTCCTTTCCCTCAGCTGGGGGTTTCAGGATCTGGGAGCAAATATTTTGAGGTGAGTAGAGAAAGATTTTATAAAGACAGGACAAGGATCGTTTTTTAAGAGAGTGGTCTGAGTGCAGAATGAATGTCCAGAAGAAGTCATAGAGTCATAGAGATGTACAGCACAGAAACAGACTGTTTGGTCCAACTTGTCCATGCCGACCAACTATCCCAACCCAATCTCGTCCCACCTGACAGCACACGGCCCCATATCCCTCCAAACCCTTCCTATTCATATACCTAACCAAATGCCTTTTAAATGTTGCAATCGTACTCGACTTCACCACTTTCTCTGGCAGTTCATTCAATAAACGTACAATCCTCTGCGTGAAAACGTTGCCCCTTAGATTTCTTTTGTATCTTTCCCCTCTAATGCTAAACCCATGCCCTCTCGTTCTGGACTCCCCCACCCCTGGGAAAAGACTTTGTGTATTTATCCTATCCATACCCCTCATGATTTTATACACGTACAGTTACAACGTTTAAAAGACATTTGGATAAGTACATGAATATGAAAGGTTCGAAGGTTTATGGGCCAAACACTGGTAGGTGGGACGAGTTTAGTTTGACAACATACTCAGCATGGACTAGTTGGATGAAGGGTCTGTTCAGTGCTGTCATACTCTGTGACTGACCTGTACTGGTCTTAAAACCATTTTCTTACCTCCCCCCATAACCATCCACTTCTTTGTTATTCAAAACTCAATGACCCCACTTTTGAACTGAATTCCTCTTCGTAATATACCACTTGCCTCGCTCATTGCCTGCTGCATCTGCCTGACAACTGGCATTGACTGGTGTGGAGGGACTCTGAGACCCCTTTGTACATCCATACATCATTCCTGATAAAGGACTTGTGCCCGAAACGTTCACTGTCCTGCTCCTTAGATGCTGCCTGAACCGTTGTGCTTTTCCAGTGCCACATTTTTCGACTTTCACCTCTAGTCCTCACTTTCTCCACATTCCAATATATCACCATTTAAACAATGCACTGCTTTTTTTTAAACAGCCAAGGCGATAACTTCACATTGCGGCACTGCACTTGCCATGTGTTTGCCAATTGAGACACAGACCTGGACCAATTTCGGGAAGAGGCAAAACACTGAGTTCTGAACAAAAACCGTAGCACACTCAAAACATCGGGTCTGTTTACCTTTCCACAGATGCAGCTCAACCCGTTGCCTTTCTGCAGTATTCGCTGTGTTTGAACTGATAGAAGACAATGGTAATTCTGGGCGGGGCAGGTTGAATTATGAATTGAAAAGTAGCTTCCTCAACGAGACTGTGCGGACGATGGGGCGACCTGTCTCTGTGGCGCAATTGGTCAGCGCGTTCGGCTCTTAAACGGACGGTTCATGTTTCGAGACTACGCAGGGCCGGCGTGTTTGTTGCTCACGCTCCTGCCGCTTTCTTGGCTGCAAAGTTGCGCGTTTTTAATGGTGTCAGGAAAATGTTTCCCAAACGGAAATCTTTTCCACTGAAGAAGCACAAAGGGGTTTCTGAATTGATTGAATTTCTAAAGTAAAGGACTGCGGATGCTGAGAGTCCGAGACAGAAAGCGAAACTGCTGGAACAACTCAGTAGGTTTGGCTGTACCTGGATGAGGAAGAAAAAGTTCTCAAATGTTGTCTCTGATTCTCTTTCTACAGATGCTACCTGACCTGCTGAGTTGCTCCTGCAATTTCTGTATTTCTTTTTAACTGAACGTCCATTTCATCTTTCGGGATGCAACACCCAGACTCGCCATTTGCAGATATTTAACCCTTTCGAAACCTGTGAAATGATTGGATTCAAACAAACTCTGCAATGATTCACTCTTTCTCAGCTCCACAGGCAGAGAGACCTGGGAAATGAAGCTGTCAGTGTGCTTCTGTATTGGTGGGCCGAGTGGTGAATGCGATAGACATGAAATCCATTGCGGGTTCCCCACGCAGGTGTGAACCCTGCCGACTACAGTTGAGAACTGGCGTCAAAAAGAAAGGGAGATTGCTCCACGGCTTTTTTAAAGATGCAAACCAGTGGAGGGGTTGAAATATTTCAATCACATTGGGACTGGTCGGGAATCTGAAACCCACTGCCTGTCAGGGTGGAACAAGCAGATACCCGCAGAGCTGCTTTTGAGGATATGAGCCAAGTGTTTGGAAATGAGACTAGAACAGTGAGGGGCGTGAAGTCGTGGTCAAAATGAAGCAGGCACATGAGGACAAAAGTGTTTTATTTGCGAGTGAAAGATACTGTTTCACAAAGTTGAGTCGATGGAAGGGAAGCAGTGACGGTGATTATCTTTGGCTGTTCACCTCTACCTCAAAAATTCGGCAGAATTTCAAAGTCACAATGAGAAGAAGTAAAAGTGACATTAGGAAGAACGTTTTCGTACAGGGAGTGGTTAGGGTCAGTAAGTCCCTGTCTGTCATTGACAAAGAGTAAGATTCAATGGACACAAAAGGGAATTCGGTGGTCACGTTCAGATGTGCAGATTTTCGCTGAGAAGGCGAGAGAATGAAACGAACAGAGACACACGTTTACTTAAATGTAGAACCAGCAGAGCGAAGGTGGGTTGCATGGCCTCCGTCTGCGCTGTGACACATGTTGTGATTCAGTGTGAAATCACAGTTCGACCAACAGAATGTGGGAATTTAGAAATAAGTTTATATTTACTCAGCCTCCATACGTCTGCGAAACAGCATATTACACGACAGCAGTGGAGGTCTTTGACATCAGGCTCGAACGTGCCTGCCGCGTGCCAGACGAAAACCTGAAGTGTTCTGTGGAAGGAACGCCGCGGGCGGCAGCAGGGTGGCGCAGCGGGAGCGTGCTGGGCCCATAACCCAGAGGTCGATGGATTGAAACCATCCTCTGCTATTGTTTAATGTCACCTCGAGCAGCTTTCCTTTGGATCGGTGCTCTCTTCTGCAAGCTGCATTTGCGTCTACTTTCCGAGTGTCCAAATGTCGCATATCGATGCACTCACCAAATCCACTCAATTCAAGTGGCATGATTTTAGAGGTCTCAGTGGTATTCTGTTCTTCGCCGGTTTCCTCTGAACCGAATCGCAAACCCAGTTCTCTGCGATGCCAATCAGCTTGTAAAGTTGAAACACATGCCTTGTGGTTTCGTCCATTCCTTGCAGTAATTCGCCACCCTGGTTCAGACGAGAATGACAAGCATGTCAGAAACCGCATCACGACTCAGACATCGTCCCCTACTATTAGGACGGATACCACCGATTGTGAATAACCTCAGAGAGAGAGAGAGAGACAAGTGACAGACAGTCGCCGTGGACGCGATGGGCTGAACGGCTTCTGTCTGCGCGAGAATGATGCTACGTGTTTATGCCGTCCCACTGCCTGTCTCTGGGACAGAGAGGCTGAGGGGGCAAAACTGGTTCATTTTTAACCGTCCCTTCCGTGTTGGACTGCCTGCAGTCCCTCAGCTCAGGGCCGTGGGGATGACTCTCAGTGAGTGAAGGTTTCACTCGGATTCTCTTCATCTGGGACACTTGAGGCTCAGATGTTAACTGCTGCGCGGTCGCAGCAAAGAAAGCAATGCCCACTTTGCAATAGACTTTCCGTAAGATTGCTGCATGAAGACGATTTCTGAACACCAAGAAGGCTGCACAACAATGTGAATTTACCTGAGCGATGAGTCCTCGGTGTCCATTTCTTTCTGTCCTGCCAGCACAGCATCTTTCTATCTCTCCGATAACAGACCCTTGGAGAAAGTTCACAATCAAAGTTGTTCATGTTCCCCGCATTAATGTAACTGACACCTCTCACCCCAAGGGTTTCAGAGAGAGAGAGAGAGAGAGAAGAAGAGCGAATGGACTCTACCCGCACCCCACCCTACACCCCGTCCCAACCCGCAGAACAACGTGCAAGTAGAAATGAAATGGTTTAATTATCCACCAGTGGAGATAGTCCAGTTCCTGGGGATGAGACAAATATCAGCGCCCCGGGGACAGAATGACAAGCAGATGTTCTGGAAACGCTTTGCTGCTTGCAATTGTTGGAGCAATGTGGAATGTACTTCACACTGAGCAAGTTTCAGCTGGCTCCGATGTACATTGCTGTGTTTGCCGCCAGCTCAGAGAGAGAACAAGAGGAAGGACGTAGGAGTGAATAACGATCCACGTGAGAGGGAGAATAACTGTTAATGGAGACTGTTAGCGGCTAACAATACGTAGTGTGTCATAGCAGACGAGGTGATAACAAGGAGTCGTTTGTGTGGTAGGGGTCAAGGACATGGGGGAGTCCAGGCCCGAAAGTTATGGAACTCGATATTGAAGACCGGAGGGCTGTAAGGTCTCCAAGTGGAATATGAGGTGTTGTTCTTTCATCTGGAGCGAGAACACTGCTGCAAACCTGAGACAGAAATGTTGGCCAGGGCACAGGGTGATGTGTTAAAGTGGCAGGCAACCGCAAGGTCAGGGCCTTTTTTTCCGCGGGCTGAACCGGGATGTTCTGCGAAGCAGTCACCCAGTTTATGCTTCATGCTACATTGGGGAAATGACACTGTGAGCAGCGAATGCAGTGGACTAGGTTGTGGCAAAAGTGCTGCTTCACCTGGAGGGTATGTTTGAGCCCTTGGATATTCAGGAGGGAGCAGGTAAATGGGCAGGTGTTACACATTCGGCGGTTGCAGGGGAAAGTGCCTTGGCACTATGGGAGGTGGGAGTGGGGTATTGCGAGTGAAGGAAGAGTGGAACCTATTGTTCTCTCTTGAGCTGGCGGCAAACACTGCAATGTACATCGGAGACTCTGAACCAGCTGAAACATGCTCAGTGTGAAATACATTCCACATTGTTGCAAGAATTGCAAGCAGCAAAGCGTTTCCAGAACATCGGCATGTCATTCTGTCCCCGGGGCAGAATGGCCACTTTGTCTGATCCCCAGGAACTGGACTATCTCCACTGGTGGATAATGAAACCATTTTATTTCTACTTGCACGTTGTTCTGGGGGTTGGGACGGGGTGTAGGGTGGGGGGAGGGGAGAGTCCATTCGCTCTTCTGCTCTCTCACTCTCTCTCTCTCTCTGAAACCCTTGGGGTGAGAGGTGTCAGTTACATTAATGCGGGGAACATGAACAACTTTGATTGTGAACTTTCTCCAAGGGTCTGTTATCGGAGAGATAGAAAGATGCTGTGCTGGCAGGACAGAAAGAAATGGACACCGAGGACTCTTCGCCCAGGTAAATTCACATTGTTGTGCAGCCTTCTTGGTGTTCAGAAATCGTCTTCACGCAGCGATCTTACGGAAAGTCTATTGCAAAGTGAGCATCGCTTTCTTTGCTGCGACCGCGCAGCAGTTAACATCTGAGCCCCAAGTGTCCCAGATGAAGAGAATCCGAGTGAAACCTTCACTCACTGAGAGTCATCCACACGGCCCTGAGCTGAGGGACTGCAGGCAGTCCAACACGGAAGAGACGGTTAAAAATGAACCAGCTTTGCTCCCTCAGCTTCTCTGTCCCAGAGACAGGCAGTGGGACGGCATAAACACGTAGCATTATTCTCGCGCAGACAGAAGCCGTTCAGCCCATCGAGTCCACGGCGACTGTCTGTCACTTGTCTCTCTCTCTCTCTCTGAGGTTATTCACAATCGGTGGATTCCGTCCTAATGGTAGGATTCTATGTCTGAGTCGTGATGCGGTTTCTGACATGCTTGTCATTCTCGTCTGAACCAGGGTGGCGAATTACTGCAAGGAATGGACGAAACCGCAAGGCATGTGTTTCAACTTTACAAGCTGATTTGCATCGCAGAGAACTGGGTTTGCGATTCTGTTCAGAGGAAACAGGCGAAGTACAGAACACCACTGAGACCTCTAAAATCGTGCCACTTGAATTGAGTGGATTCGGCGAGTGCATCGATATGCTACATGCCATTTCGACACTCGATAAGCACATGCAAAGGTAACTTGCAGGAGAGAAAACCGATCGAAAGGAAAGCAGCTCGAGGTGACATTGAACAATAGCAGAGAATACTTTCGATCCATCGAACTCGGGGTCATGGCCTAGCACGCTCCCGCTGCGCCACCCTGCTGCCGCCCGCGGCGTTCCTTCCACAGAACACTTCAGGTTTTCGTCTGGCACGCGGCAGGCACGTTCGAGCCTGATGTCAAAGACCTCCACTGCTGTCGTGTAATATGCTGTTTCGCAGACGTATGGAGGCTGTGCAAATATAAACTTATTTCTAAATTCCCACATTCTGTTTGTCGAACTGTGATTTCACACTGAATCACAACATGTGTCACAGCGCAGACGGAGGCCATGCGGCCCACCTTCGCTCTGCTGGTTCTACACTTAAGTAAACGTGTGTCTCTATTCGTTTCATTCTCTCGCCTTCTCAGCGTAAATCTGCACATCTGAACGTGACCACCGAATTCCCTTTTGTGTCCATTGAATCTTCCTCTTTGTCAATGTCAGACAGGGACTTACTGACCCTAACCATTCCCTGTAACGAAAACATTCTTCCTAGTGTCACTTTTACTTCTTTTCCTCGTGACTTTAAAATTCTGCCGAATCGTTGTGGATCCTTTCAGGTGTGGGAGCATTTTCACAACATTATTTCCTGTTTCTAGGTCCCTCATGACTTGGAAAAGTTCGGTGCTCCGAGGAGAGCTGTTCCAATTTTCCAATCTCCCTTGATTGTTGACATTCCTCAAATACCGCACCACTCACGTCAACCTGTTGAAAACGATCTCCAACCATTTCACTTCCCTGTTTTCTGCCTCATTCGTACTCCAAACAGCCCAACCTCGTTTCACGAAGGCGTTTTTTGAGAAAATTAATCAGGCAGTTTTGCACAAGTCAAGTTAAAAAACGCGGGCTCGTCCGGGATTTGAACCCGGGACCTCTCGCAACTCGGTATAGTAAAGGACCCAAAGCGAGAATCATACGCCTAGACCAACGAGCCAGAGAGCCGGAATGCTACTAACCCCCCACACCGCTTGCGCGACCTGAGACTTGCTCAGTATGAAATACATTTGAGATTGCTCTGAGAATTGCAAACGGCAAAGAGTTTCCCGAACAGCTGCTTCTCATTCAGTCTCCCTGCTGCTGTTTGTCCCGTCCCCGGGAACCGGGCTCTCTCCACTGGCAGATAATTCAACCATTTTGTTTCGAAACTTTTCTCTGACACCCGAGTGGCCAGTGACAAGCATTGCCCTCCTCAACATAGGATACAGAGAACAGGAGAAGTCCACGCAGACCTCCACGAGTGTATCAACGCGACTGTGCACATTGGGCCAGTATATCACTGGGAAATATTTATGTCCAAGCTTTTTTCGGCAGCAGATGAGAAGGCGAGGTGCAGAACAGAGCGCTGTTATACCGGAAAGCTGCTAAAGACGACATTGAGTGAATAGGAGAGAATGCTTTCTCAGCTGGGTTATGGTCCCAACACGCACCCGTTGTGCCAGGGGTTCCACCTCGGTTCCACTCTTCCTTCACTCGCAACACCCCACACCCACCTCCCATAGTGCCAAGGCACTTTCCCCTGCAACCGCCGAATGTGTAACACCTGCCCATTTACCTGCTCCCTCCTGAATATCCAAGGGCTCAAACATACCTGCCAGGTGAAGCAGCACTTTTGCCACAACCTAGTCCACTGCATTCGCTGCTCACAGTCTCATTTCCCCAATGTAGAATGAAGCATAAACTGGGTGACTGCTTCGCAGAACATCCCGGTTCTGCCCGCGGAAAAAAAGGCCCTGACCTTGCGGTTGCCTGCCACTTTAACACATCACCCTGTGCCCTGGCCAACATCTCTGTCTCAGGCTTGCAGCAGTGTTCTAGCTCCAGCTGAAAGAACAACACCTCATTTTCCACTTGGAGACCTTACAGCCCTCCGGTCTTCAATATCGAGTTCCATAACTTTAGGGCCTGAACTCCCCCATGTCCTTGACCCCTACCACACAAACGACTCCTTGTTATCACCTCGTCTGCTATGACACACTACGTATTGTTAGCCGCTAACAGTCTCCATTAACAGTTATTCGCCCTCTCACGCGGATCGTTATTCACTCCTACGTCCTTCCTATTGTTCTCTCTCTGTGCTGGCGGCAAACACAGCAATGTACATCGGAGACTCTGAGCCAGCTGAAACTTGCTCAGTGTGAAGTACATTCCACATTGCTCCAACAATTGCAAGCAGCAAAGCGTTTCCAGAACATCTGCTTGTCATTCTGTCCCCGGGGCGCTGATATTTGTCTCATCCCCAGGAACTGGACTACCTCCACTGGTGGATAATTAAACCATTTCATTTCTACTTGCACGTTGTTCTGCGGGGTGGGACGGGGTGTAGGTTGGGGTGCGGGTAGAGTCCATTCGCTCTTCTGCTCTCTCTCTCTCTCTCTCTGAAACCCTTGGGGTGAGAGGTGTCAGTTACATTAATGCGGGGAACATGAACAACTTTGATTGTGAACTTTCTCCAAGGGTCTGTTATCGGAGAGATAGAAAGATGCTGTGCTGGCAGGACAGAAAGAAATGGACACCGAGGACTCTTCGCTCAGGTAAATTCACATTGTTGTGCAGCCTTCTTGGTGTTCAGAAATCGTCTTCACGCAGCAATCTTACGGAAAGTCTATTGCAAAGTGGGCATTGCTTTCTTTGCTGCGACCGCGCAGCAGTTAACATCTGAGCCCCAAGTGTCCCAGATGAAGAGAATCCGAGTGAAACCTTCACTCACTGAGAGTCATCCCCACGGCCCTGAGCTGAGGGACTGCAGGCAGTCCAACACGGAAGGGACGGTTAAAAATGAACCAGTTTTGCCCCCTCAGCCTCTCTGTCCCAGAGACAGGCAGTGGGACGGCATAAACACGTAGCATCATTCTCGCGCAGACAGAAGCCGTTCAGCCCATCGCGTCCACGGCGACTGAGTGTCACTTGTCTCTCTCTCTCTCTCTCTCTCTCTGAGGTTATTCACAATCGGTGGTATCCGTCCTAATAGGAGGGGACGATGTCTGAGTCGTGATGCGGTTTCTGACATGCTTGTCATTCTCGTCTGAACCAGGGTGGCGAATTACTGCAAGGAATGGACGAAACCACAAGGCATGTGTTTCAACTTTACCAGCTGATTGGCATCGCAGAGAACTGGGTTTGCGATTCGGTTCAAGAGGAAACCGGCGAAGACCAGAATACCACTGAGACCTCTAAAACCATGCCACCTGATTTGGCGAGTGCATCGATATCCGACATTTTGGTAAATCGATGCAAAGGCAGCTTGCAGAAGAGAGCACCGATCTAAAGGAAAGCAGCTCGAGGAGACATGGAATAATAGCAGAGGATGGTTTCGATCCATCGACCTCTGGGTTATGGGCCCAGCACGCTCCCGCTGCGCCACTCTGCTGCCACACGCGGCGCCCCTTCCACAGAACACTTCAGGTTTTCGTCTGGCACGCGGCAGGCACGTTCGAGCCTGATGTCAAAGACCTCCACTGCTGTCGTGTAATATGCTGTTTCGCAGACGTATGGAGGCTGTGTAAATATAAACTTATTTCTAAATTCCCACATTCTGTTGGTCGAACTGTGATTTCACACTGAAGCACAACATGTGTCACAGCGCAGACGGTGGCCATGCGGCCCACCTTCGCTCTGCTGGTTCTTCACTTAAGTAAACGTGTGTCTCTATTCGTTTCATTCTCTCGCCTTCTCAGCGTAAATCTGCACATCTGAACGTGACCACCGAATTCCCTTTTGTGTCCATTGAATCTTCCTCTTTGTCAGTGTCAGACAGGGACTTACTAACCCTAACCACTCCCTGTACGTAAACGTTCTTCCTAATGTCACTTTTACTTCTTTTCCTCGTGACTTTAAAATTCTGCCGAATCGTTGAGGATCCTTTCAGGTGTGGGAGCATTTTCACAACATTATTTCCTGTTTCTAGGTCCCTCATGACTTGGAAAAGTTCGGTTCTCCGAGGAGAGCTGTTCCAATTTTCCAATCTCCCTTGATTGTTGACATTCCTCAAACACAGCACCACTCACGTCAACCTGTTGAACACTATCTCCAACCATTTCACTTCCCTGTTTTCTGCCTCATTCGTACTCCAAACAGCCCAACCTCGTTTCACGAAGGCGTTTTTTGAGAAAATTAATCAGGCAGTTTTGCACAAGTCAAGTTAAAAAACGCGGGCTCGTCGGGGATTTGAACCCGGGACCTCTCGCAACTCGGTATAGTAAAGGACCCAAAGCGAGAATCATACGCCTAGACCAACGAGCCAGAGGGCTGGAATGCTACTAACCCCCCACACCGCTTGCGCGACCTGAGACTTGCTCAGTATGAAATACATTTGAGATTGCTCTGAGAATTGCAAACGGCAAAGAGTTTCCCGAACAGATGCTTCTCATTCAGTCTCCCTGCTGCTGTTTGTCCCGTCCCCGGGAACCGGGCTCTCTCCACTGGCAGATAATTCAACCATTTTGTTTCGAAACTTTTCTCTGACACCCGAGTGGCCAGTGACAAGCATTGCCCTCCTCAACATAGGATACAGAGAACAGGAGAAGTCCACGCAGACCTCCACGAGTGTATCAACGCGACTGTGCACATTGGGCCAGTATATCACTGGGAAATATTTATGTCCAAGCTTTTTTCGGCAGCAGATGAGAAGGCGAGGTGCAGAACAGAGCGCTGTTATACCGGAAAGCTGCTAAAGACGACATTGAGTGAATAGGAGAGAATGCTTTCTCAGCTGGGTTATGGTCCCAACACGCACCCGTTGTGCCAGGGGTTCCACCTCGGTTCCACTCTTCCTTCACTCGCAACACCCCACACCCACCTCCCATAGTGCCAAGGCACTTTCCCCTGCAACCGCCGAATGTGTAACACCTGCCCATTTACCTGCTCCCTCCTGAATATCCAAGGGCTCAAACATACCTGCCAGGTGAAGCAGCACTTTTGCCACAACCTAGTCCACTGCATTCGCTGCTCACAGTCTCATTTCCCCAATGTAGAATGAAGCATAAACTGGGTGACTGCTTCGCAGAACATCCCGGTTCTGCCCGCGGAAAAAAAGGCCCTGACCTTGCGGTTGCCTGCCACTTTAACACATCACCCTGTGCCCTGGCCAACATCTCTGTCTCAGGCTTGCAGCAGTGTTCTAGCTCCAGATGAAAGAACAACTCCTCATTTTCCACTTGGAGACCTTACAGCCCTCCGGTCTTCAATATCGAGTTCCATAACTTTAGGGCCTGAACTCCCCCATGTCCTTGACCCCTACCACACAAACGACTCCTTGTTATCACCTCGTCTGCTATGACACACTACGTATTGTTAGCCGCTAACAGTCTCCATTAACAGTTATTCGCCCTCTCACGCGGATCGTTATTCACTCCTACGTCCTTCCTATTGTTCTCTCTCTGTGCTGGCGGCAAACCCAGCAATGTACATCGGAGACTCTGAGCCAGCTGAAACTTGCTCAGTGTGAAGTACATTCCACATTGCTCCAACAATTGCAAGCAGCAAAGCGTTTCCAGAACATCTGCTTGTCATTCTGTCCCCGGGGCGCTGATATTTGTCTCATCCCCAGGAACTGGACTACCTCCATTGGTGGATAATTAAACCATTTCATTTCTACTTGCACGTTGTTCTGCGGGGTGGGACGGGGTGTAGGTTGGGGTGCGGGTAGAGTCCATTCGCTCTTCTGCTCTCTCTCTCTCTCTCTCTCTGAAACCCTTGGGGTGAGAGGTGTCAGTTACATTAATGCGGGGAACATGAACAACTTTGATTGTGAACTTTCTCCAAGGGTCTGTTATCGGAGAGATAGAAAGATGCTGTGCTGGCAGGACAGAAAGAAATGGACACCGAGGACTCTTCGCTCAGGTAAATTCACATTGTTGTGCAGCCTTCTTGGTGTTCAGAAATCGTCTTCACGCAGCAATCTTACGGAAAGTCTATTGCAAAGTGGGCATTGCTTTCTTTGCTGCGACCGCGCAGCAGTTAACATCTGAGCCCCAAGTGTCCCAGATGAAGAGAATCCGAGTGAAACCTTCACTCACTGAGAGTCATCCCCACGGCCCTGAGCTGAGGGACTGCAGGCAGTCCAACACGGAAGGGACGGTTAAAAATGAACCAGTTTTGCCCCCTCAGCCTCTCTGTCCCAGAGACAGGCAGTGGGACGGCATAAACACGTAGCATCATTCTCGCGCAGACAGAAGCCGTTCAGCCCATCGCGTCCACGGCGACTGTCTGTCACTTGTCTCTCTCTCTCTCTCTCTCTCTCTGAGGTTATTCACAATCGGTGGTATCCGTCCTAATAGGAGGGGTCGATGTCTGAGTCGTGATGCGGTTTCTGACATGCTTGTCATTCTCGTCTGAACCAGGGTGGCGAATTACTGCAAGGAATGGACGAAACCACAAGGCATGTGTTTCAACTTTACCAGCTGATTGGCATCGCAGAGAACTGGGTTTGCGATTCGGTTCAAGAGGAAACCGGCGAAGACCAGAATACCACTGAGACCTCTAAAACCATGCCACCTGATTTGGCGAGTGCATCGATATCCGACATTTTGGTAAATCGATGCAAAGGCAGCTTGCAGAAGAGAGCACCGATCTAAAGGAAAGCAGCTCGAGGAGACATGGAATAATAGCAGAGGATGGTTTCGATCCATCGACCTCTGGGTTATGGGCCCAGCACGCTCCCGCTGCGCCACTCTGCTGCCACACGCGGCGCCCCTTCCACAGAACACTTCAGGTTTTCGTCTGGCACGCGGCAGGCACGTTCGAGCCTGTTGTCAAAGACCTCCACTGCTGTCGTGTAATATGCTGTTTCGCAGACGTATGGAGGCTGTGTAAATATAAACTTATTTCTAAATTCCCACATTCTGTTGGTCGAACTGTGATTTCACACTGAATCACAACATGTGTCACAGCGCAGACGGTGGCCATGCGGCCCACCTTCGCTCTGCTGGTTCTTCACTTAAGTAAACGTGTGTCTCTATTCGTTTCATTCTCTCGCCTTCTCAGCGTAAATCTGCACATCTGAACGTGACCACCGAATTCCCTTTTGTGTCCATTGAATCTTCCTCTTTGTCAGTGTCAGACAGGGACTTACTAACCCTAACCACTCCCTGTACGTAAACGTTCTTCCTAATGTCACTTTTACTTCTTTTCCTCGTGACTTTAAAATTCTGCCGAATCGTTGAGGATCCTTTCAGGTGTGGGAGCATTTTCACAACATTATTTCCTGTTTCTAGGTCCCTCATGACTTGGAAAAGTTCGGTTCTCCGAGGAGAGCTGTTCCAATTTTCCCAATCTCCCTTGATTGTTGACATTCCTCAAACACAGCACCACTCACGTCAACCTGTTGAACACTATCTCCAACCATTTCACTTCCCTGTTTTCTGCCTCATTCGTACTCCAAACAGCCCAACCTCGTTTCACGAAGGCGTTTTTTGAGAAAATTAATCAGGAGTTTTGCACAAGTCAAGTTAAAAAACGCGGGCTCGTCCGGGATTTGAACCCGGGACCTCTCGCAACTCGGTATAGTAAAGGACCCAAAGCGAGAATCATACGCCTAGACCAACGAGCCAGAGGGCCGGAATGCTACTAACCCCCCACACCGCTTGCGCGACCTGAGACTTGCTCAGTATGAAATACATTTGAGATTGCTCTGAGAATTGCAAACGGCAAAGAGTTTCCCGAACAGATGCTTCTCATTCAGTCTCCCTGCTGCTGTTTGTCCCGTCCCCGGGAACCGGGCTCTCTCCACTGGCAGATAATTCAACCATTTTGTTTCGAAACTTTTCTCTGACACCCGAGTGGCCAGTGACAAGCATTGCCCTCCTCAACATAGGATACAGAGAACAGGAGAAGTCCACGCAGACCTCCACGAGTGTATCAACGCGACTGTGCACATTGGGCCAGTATATCACTGGGAAATATTTATGTCCAAGCTTTTTTCGGCAGCAGATGAGAAGGCGAGGTGCAGAACAGAGCGCTGTTATACCGGAAAGCTGCTAAAGACGACATTGAGTGAATAGGAGAGAATGCTTTCTCAGCTGGGTTATGGTCCCAACACGCACCCGTTGTGCCAGGGGTTCCACCTCGGTTCCACTCTTCCTTCACTCGCAACACCCCACACCCACCTCCCATAGTGCCAAGGCACTTTCCCCTGCAACCGCCGAATGTGTAACACCTGCCCATTTACCTGCTCCCTCCTGAATATCCAAGGGCTCAAACATACCTGCCAGGTGAAGCAGCACTTTTGCCACAACCTAGTCCACTGCATTCGCTGCTCACAGTGTCATTTCCCCAATGTAGAATGAAGCATAAACTGGGTGACTGCTTCGCAGAACATCCCGGTTCTGCCCGCGGAAAAAAAGGCCCTGACCTTGCGGTTGCCTGCCACTTTAACACATCACCCTGTGCCCTGGCCAACATCTCTGTCTCAGGCTTGCAGCAGTGTTCTAGCTCCAGCTGAAAGAACAACACCTCATTTTCCACTTGGAGACCTTACAGCCCTCCGGTCTTCAATATCGAGTTCCATAACTTTAGGGCCTGAACTCCCCCATGTCCTTGACCCCTACCACACAAACGACTCCTTGTTATCACCTCGTCTGCTATGACACACTACGTATTGTTAGCCGCTAACAGTCTCCATTAACAGTTATTCGCCCTCTCACGCGGATCGTTATTCACTCCTACGTCCTTCCTATTGTTCTCTCTCTGTGCTGGCGGCAAACACAGCAATGTACATCGGAGACTCTGAGCCAGCTGAAACTTGCTCAGTGTGAAGTACATTCCACATTGCTCCAACAATTGCAAGCAGCAAAGCGTTTCCAGAACATCTGCTTGTCATTCTGTCCCCGGGGCGCTGATATTTGTCTCATCCCCAGGAACTGGACTACCTCCACTGGTGGATAATTAAACCATTTCATTTCTACTTGCACGTTGTTCTGCGGGGTGGGACGGGGTGTAGGTTGGGGTGCGGGTAGAGTCCATTCGCTCTTCTGCTCTCTCTCTCTCTCTCTGAAACCCTTGGGGTGAGAGGTGTCAGTTACATTAATGCGGGGAACATGAACAACTTTGATTGTGAACTTTCTCCAAGGGTCTGTTATCGGAGAGATAGAAAGATGCTGTGCTGGCAGGACAGAAAGAAATGGACACCGAGGACTCTTCGCTCAGGTAAATTCACATTGTTGTGCAGCCTTCTTGGTGTTCAGAAATCGTCTTCACGCAGCAATCTTACGGAAAGTCTATTGCAAAGTGGGCATTGCTTTCTTTGCTGCGACCGCGCAGCAGTTAACATCTGAGCCCCAAGTGTCCCAGATGAAGAGAATCCGAGTGAAACCTTCACTCACTGAGAGTCATCCCCACGGCCCTGAGCTGAGGGACTGCAGGCAGTCCAACACGGAAGGGACGGTTAAAAATGAACCAGTTTTGCCCCCTCAGCCTCTCTGTCCCAGAGACAGGCAGTGGGACGGCATAAACACGTAGCATCATGCTCGCGCAGACAGAAGCCGTTCAGCCCATCGCGTCCACGGCGACTGAGTGTCACTTGTCTCTCTCTCTCTCTCTCTCTGAGGTTATTCACAATCGGTGGTATCCGTCCTAATAGGAGGGGACGATGTCTGAGTCGTGATGCGGTTTCTGACATGCTTGTCATTCTCGTCTGAACCAGGGTGGCGAATTACTGCAAGGAATGGACGAAACCACAAGGCATGTGTTTCAACTTTACCAGCTGATTGGCATCGCAGAGAACTGGGTTTGCGATTCGGTTCAAGAGGAAACCGGCGAAGACCATAACACCACTGAGACCTCTAAAACCATGCCACCTGATTTGGCGAGTGTATCGATATCCGACATTTTGGGAAATCGATGCAAAGGCAGCTTGCAGAAGAGAGCACCGATCTAAAGGAAAGCAGCTCGAGGAGACATTGAATAATAGCAGAGGATGGTTTCGATCCATCGACCTCTGGGTTGTGGGCCCAGCACGCTCCCGCTGCGCCACTCTGCTGCCCCACGCGGCGCCCCTTCCACAGAACACTTCAGGTTTTCGTCTGGCACGCGGCAGGCACGTTCGAGCCTGATGTCAAAGACCTCCACTGCTGTCGTGTAATATGCTGTTTCGCGGTCGTATGGAGGCTGTGTAAATATAAACTTATTTCTAAATTCCCACATTCTGTTGGTCGAACTGTGATTTCACACTGAAGCACAACATGTGTCACAGCGCAGATGGTGGCCATGTGGCCCACCTTCGCTCTGCTGGTTCTTCACTTAAGTAAACGTGTGTCTCTATTCGTTTCATTCTCTCGCCTTCTCAGCGTAAATCTGCACATCTGAACGTGACCACCGAATTCCCTTTTGTGTCCATTGAATCTTCCTCTTTGTCAGTGTCAGACAGGGACTTACTAACCCTAACCACTCCCTGTACGTAAACGTTCTTCCTAATGTCACTTTTACTTCTTTTCCTCGTGACTTTAAAATTCTGCCGAATCGTTGAGGATCCTTTCAGGTGTGGGAGCATTTTCACAACATTATTTCCTGTTTCTAGGTCCCTCATGACTTGGAAAAGTTCGGTTCTCCGAGGAGAGCTGTTCCAATTTTCCAATCTCCCTTGATTGTTGACATTCCTCAAACACAGCACCACTCACGTCAACCTGTTGAACACTATCTCCAACCATTTCACTTCCCTGTTTTCTGCCTCATTCGTACTCCAAACAGCCCAACCTCGTTTCACGAAGGCGTTTTTGAGAAAATTAATCAGGCAGTTTTGCACAAGTCAAGTTAAAAAACGCGGGCTCGTCCGGGATTTGAACCCGGGACCTCTCGCAACTCGGTACAGTAAAGGACCCAAAGGGAGAATCATACGCCTAGACCAACGAGCCAGAGGGCCGGAATGCTACTAACCCCCCACACCGCTTGCGTGACCTGAGACTTGCTCAGTATGAAATACATTTGAGATTGCTCTGAGAATTGCAAACGGCAAAGAGTTTCCCGAACAGCTGCTTCTCATTCAGTCTCCCTGCTGCTGTTTGTTCCGTCCCCGGGAACCGGGCTCTCTCCACTGGCAGATAATTCAACCATTTTGTTTCGAAATTTTTCTCTGACACCCGAGTGGCCAGTGACAAGCATTGCCCTCCTCAACATAGGATACAGAGAACAGGAGAAGTCCACGCAGACCTCCACGAGTGTATCAACGCGACTGTGCACATTGGGCCAGTATATCACTGGGAAATATTTATGTCCAAGCTTTTTTCGGCAGCAGATGAGAAGGCGAGGTGCAGAACAGAGCGCTGTTATACCGGAAAGCTGCTAAAGAAGACATTGAGTGAATAGGAGAGAATGCTTTCTCAGCTGGGTTATGGTCCCAACACGCACCCGTTGTGCCAGGGGTTCCACCTCGGTTCCACTCTTCCTTCACTCGCAACACCCCACACCCACCTCCCATAGTGCCAAGGCACTTTCCCCTGCAACCGCCGAATGTGTAACACCTGCCCATTTACCTGCTCCCTCCTGAATATCCAAGGGCTCAAACATACCTGCCAGGTGAAGCAGCACTTTTGCCACAACCTAGTCCACTGCATTCGCTGCTCACAGTCTCATTTCCCCAATGTAGAATGAAGCATAAACTGGGTGACTGCTTCGCAGAACATCCCGGTTCTGCCCGCGGAAAAAAAGGCCCTGACCTTGCGGTTGCCTGCCACTTTAACACATCACCCTGTGCCCTGGCCAACATCTCTGTCTCAGGCTTGCAGCAGTGTTCTAGCTCCAGCTGAAAGAACAACACCTCATTTTCCACTTGGAGACCTTACAGCCCTCCGGTCTTCAATATCGAGTTCCATAACTTTAGGGCCTGAACTCCCCCATGTCCTTGACCCCTACCACACAAACGACTCCTTGTTATCACCTCGTCTGCTATGACACACTACGTATTGTTAGCCGCTAACAGTCTCCATTAACAGTTATTCGCCCTCTCACGCGGATCGTTATTCACTCCTACGTCCTTCCTATTGTTCTCTCTCTGAGCTGGCGGCAAACACAGCAATGTACATCGGAGACTCTGAGCCAGCTGAAACTTGCTCAGTGTGAAGTACATTCCACATTGCTCCAACAATTGCAAGCAGCAAAGCGTTTCCAGAACATCTGCTTGTCATTCTGTCCCCGGGGCGCTGATATTTGTCTCATCCCCAGGAACTGGACTACCTCCACTGGTGGATAATTAAACCATTTCATTTCTACTTGCACGTTGTTCTGCGGGGTGGGACGGGGTGTAGGGTGGGGTGCGGGTAGAGTCCATTCGCTCTTCTTCTCTCTCTCTCTCTCTCTCTGAAACCCTTGGGGTGAGAGGTGTCAGTTACATTAATGCGGGGAACATGAACAACTTTGATTGTGAACTTTCTCCAAGGGTCTGTTATCGGAGAGATAGAAAGATGCTGTGCTGGCAGGACAGAAAGAAATGGACACCGAGGACTCTTCGCTCAGGTAAATTCACATTGTTGTGCAGCCTTCTTGGTGTTCAGAAATCGTCTTCACGCAGCAATCTTACGGAAAGTCTATTGCAAAGTGGGCATTGCTTTCTTTGCTGCGACCGCGCAGCAGTTAACATCTGAGCCCCAAGTGTCCCAGATGAAGAGAATCCGAGTGAAACCTTCACTCACTGAGAGTCATCCCCACGGCCCTGAGCTGAGGGACTGCAGGCAGTCCAACACGGAAGGGACGGTTAAAAATGAACCAGTTTTGCCCCCTCAGCCTCTCTGTCCCAGAGACAGGCAGTGGGACGGCTTAAACACGTAGCATCATTCTCGCGCAGACAGAAGCCGTTCAGCCCATCGCGTCCACGGCGACTGTCTGTCACTTGTCTCTCTCTGAGGTTATTCACAATCGGTGGTATCCGTCCTAATAGTAGGGGACGATGTCTGAGTCGTGATGCGGTTTCTGACATGCTTGTCATTCTCGTCTGAACCAGGGTGGCGAATTACTGCAAGGAATGGACGAAACCACAAGGCATGTGTTTCAACTTTACCAGCTGATTGGCATCGCAGAGAACTGGGTTTGCGATTCGGTTCAGAGGAAACCGGCGAAGACCAGAATACCACTGAGACCTCTAAAACCATGCCACCTGATTTGGCGAGTGCCTCAATATCCGACATTTTGGTAAATCGATGCAAAGGCAGCTTGCAGAAGAGAGCACCGATCTTAAGGAAAGCAGCTCGAGGAGACATTGAATAATAGCAGAGGATGGTTTCGATCCATCGACCTCTGGGTTATGGGCCCAGCACGCTCCCGCTGCGCCACTCTGCTGCCACACGCGGCGCCCCTTCCACAGAACACTTCAGGTTTTCGTCTGGCACGCGGCAGGCACGTTCGAGCCTGATGTCAAAGACCTCCACTGCTGTCGTGTAATATGCTGTTTCGCAGACGTATGGAGGCTGTGTAAATATAAACTTATTTCTAAATTCCCACATTCTGTTGGTCGAACTGTGATTTGACACTGAATCACAACATGTGTCACAGCGCAGACGGTGGCCATGCGGCCCACCTTCGCTCTGCTGGTTCTACACTTAAGTAAACGTGTGTCTCTATTCGTTTCATTCTCTCGCCTTCTCAGCGTAAATCTGCACATCTGAACGTGACCACCGAATTCCCTTTTGTGTCCATTGAATCTTCCTCTTTGTCAGTGTCAGACAGGGACCCTAACCACAGGGACCCTAACCCTAACCACTCCCTGTACGAAAACGTTCTTCCTAATGTCACTTTTACTTCTTTTCCTCGTGACTTTAAAATTCTGCCGATTCGTTGAGGATCCTTTCAGGTGTGGGAGCATTTTCACAACATTATTTCCTGTTTCTAGGTCCCTCATGACTTGGAAAAGTTCGGTTCTCCGAGGAGAGCTGTTCCAATTTTCCAATCTCCCTTGATTGTTGACATTCCTCAAACACAGCACCACTCACGTCAACCTGTTGAACACTATCTCCAACCATTTCACTTCCCTGTTTTCTGCCTCATTCATACTCCAAACAGCCCAACCTCGTTTCACGAAGGCGTTTTTTGAGAAAATTAATCAGGCAGTTTTGCACAAGTCAAGTTAAAAAAAGCGGGCTCGTCCGGGATTTGAACCCGGGACCTCTCGCATCTCGGTACAGTAAAGGACCCAAAGCGAGAATCACACGCCTACACCAACGAGCCAGAGGGCCGGAATGCTACTAACCCCCAACACCGCGTGCGCGACCTGAGACTTGCTCAGTATGAAATACATTTGAGATTGCTCTGAGAATTGCAAACGGCAAAGAGTTTCCCGAACAGCTGCTTCTCATTCAGTCTCCCTGCTGCTGTTTGTCCCGTCCCCGGGAACCGGGCTCTCTCCACTGGCAGATAATTCAACCATTTTGTTTCGAAACATTTCTCTGACACCCGAGTGGCCAGTGACAAGCATTGCCCTCCTCAACATAGGATACAGAGAACAGGATAAGTCCACGCAGACCTCCACGAGTGTATCAACGCGACTGTGCACATTGGGCCAGTATATCACTGGGAAATATTTATGTCCAAGCTTTTTTCGGCAGCAGATGAGAAGGCGAGGTGCAGAACAGAGCGCTGTTATACCGGAAAGCTGCTAAAGACGACATTGAGTGAATAGGAGAGAATGCTTTCTCAGCTGGGTTATGGTCCCAACACGCACCCGTTGTGCCAGGGGTTCCACCTCGGTTCCACTCTTCCTTCACTCGCAACACCCCACACCCACCTCCCATAGTGCCAAGGCACTTTCCCCTGCAACCGCCGAATGTGTAACACCTGCCCATTTACCTGCTCCCTCCTGAATATCCAAGGGCTCAAACATACCTGCCAGGTGAAGCAGCACTTTTGCCACAACCTAGTCCGCTGCATTCGCTGCTCACACTGTCATTTCCCCAATGTAGCATGAAGCATAAACTGGGTGACTGCTTCGCAGAACATCCCGGTTTTGCCCGCAGGAAAAAGGCCCTGGCCTTGCGGTTGCCTGCCACTTTAACACATCACCCTGTTCCCTGGCCAACATCTCTGTCTCAGGCTTGCAGCAGTGTTCTCGCTCCAGATGAAAGAACAACACCTCATTTTCCACTTGGAGACCTTACAGCCCTCCGGTCTTCAATATCGAGTTCCATAACTTTAGGGCCTGAACTCCCCCATGTCCTTGACCCCTACCACACAAACGACTCCTTGTTATCACCTCGTCTGCTATGGCACACTACGTATTGTTAGCCGCTAACAGTCTCCATTAACAGTTATTCGCCCTCTCACGCGGATCGTTATTCACTCCCACGTCCTTCCTATTGTTCTCTCTCTGAGCTGGCGGCAAACACAGCAATGTACATCGGAGACTCTGAGCCAGCTGAAACTTGCTCAGTTTGAAGTACATACCACGTTGCTGCAAGAATTGCAAGCAGCAAAGCGTTTCCAGAACATCTGCTTGTCATTCTGTCCCCGGGACGCTGATATTTGTCACATCCCCAGGAACTGGACTTCCCCCACTGGTGGATAATTAAACCATTTTATTTCTACTTGGACGTTGTTCTGCGGGGTGGGACGGGGTGTAGGGTGGGGGCGGGTAGAGTCCATTCGATCTTCTGCTCTCTCTCTCTGTCTCTCTCTGAAACCCTTGGGGTGAGAGGTGTCAGTTACATTAATGCGGGGAACATGAACAACTTTGATTGTGAACTTTCTCCAAGGGTCTGTTATCGGAGAGATAGAAAGATGCTGTGCTGGCAGGACAGAAAGAAATGGACACCGAGAACTCTTCGCCCAGGTAAATTCACATTGTTGTGCAGCCTTCTTGGTGTTCAGAAATCGTCTTCACCCAGCAATCTTACGGAAAGTCTATTGCAAAGTGGGCATCGTTTTCTTTGCTGCGATCGCGCAGCAGTTAACATCTGAGCCCCAAGTGTCCCAGATGAAGAGAATCCGAGTGAAACCTTCACTCACTGAGAGTCATCCCCACGGCCCTGAGCTGAGGGACTGCAGGCATCCAACACGGAAGGGACGGTTAAAAATGAAGCAGTTTTGCTCCCTCAGCCTCTCTGTCCCAGAGACAGGCAGTGGGACGGCATAAACACGTAGCATCATTCTCGCGCAGACAGAAGCCGTTCAGCCCATCGAGTCCACGGGCTGTCACGTGTCTCTCTCTCTGAGGTTATTCACAATCGGTGGTATCCGTCCTAATAGTAGAGGACTATGTCTGAGTCGTGATGCGGTTTCTGACATGCTTGTCATTCTCGTCTGGACCAGGGTGGCGAATTAGTGTAAGGAATGGACGAAACCGCAAGGCATGTGTTTCAACTTTACCAGCTGATTGGCATCGCAGAGAACTGGGTTTGCGATTCAGTTCAGAGGAAACAGACGAAGGACAGAAAACCATTGAGACCTCTAAAATCATGCCACTTGAATTGAGTGGATTTGGCGAGTGCATCGATATACTAAATGCCATTAAGTAGATGCAAAGGCGGCTTGTAGAAGAGAGCAGCACGAGGCGACATTGAACAATAGCAGAGGATGGTTTCGATGCATCGACCTCTGGGTTACGGGCCCAGCACGCTCCCGCTGCGCCACTCTGCTGTCGCACGCAGAGCACCTTCCACAGAACACTTCAGGTTTTCGTCTGGCACGCGGCAGGCACCTTCGAGCCTGATGTCAAAGACCTCCACTGCTGTCGTGTAATATGCTGTTTCGCAGACGTATGGAGGCTGTGTAAATATAAACTTATTTCTAAATTCCCACATTCTGTCGGTCGAACTGTGATTTCACACTGAATCACAACATGTGTCACAGCGCAGACGGAGGCCGTGCGGCCCACCTTCGCTCTGCTGGTTCTACACTTAAGTAAACGTGTGTCTCTATTCGTTTCATTCTCTCGCCTTCTCAGCGTAAATCTGCACATCTGAACGTGACCACCGAATTCCCTTTTGTGTCCATTGAATCTTCCTCTTTGTCAGTGTCAGACAGGGACTTACTGACCCTAACCACTCCCTGTAACGAAAACGTTCTTCCTCATGTCACTTTTCCTTCTTTACCTCGTGACTTTAAAATTCTGCCGAATCGTTGTGGATCCTTTCAGGTGTGGGAGCATTTTCACAACATTATTTCCTGTTTCTAGATCCCTCATGACTTGGAAAAGTTCGCTTCTCCGAGGAGAGTTGTTCCAATTTTCCAATCTACCTTGATTGCTGACATTCCTCAAACACCGCACCACTCACGTCAACCTGTTGAACACTATCTCCAACCATTTCACTTCCCTGTCTTCTGCCTCATTCGTACTCCAGACAGCCCAACCTCGTTTCACGAAGGCGTTTTTTGAGAAAATTAATCAGGCAGTTTTGCACAAGTCAAGTTAAAAAAACACGGGCTCGTCCGGGATTTGAACGCGGGATCTCTCGCAATTCGGCTCTGGAAAGGACCCTAAGCGAGAATCATACGCCTAGACCAACGAGCCAGTGGGCCAGAGCGTTACTGACGACCCACACCGCTTGCGTGACCTGAGACTTGCTCAGTATAAAATACATTTGAGATTGCTCTGAGAATTGCAAGCGGCAAAGAGTTTCCCGAACAGCTGCTTCTCATTCAGTCTCCCTGCTGCTGTTTGCCCCGTCCCCAGGAACCGGGCTCTCTCCACTGGCAGATAATTCAACCATTTTGCTTCGAAACTTTTCTCTGACACCCGAGTGGCCAGTGACAAGCATTGCCCTCCTCAACAAAGGATACAGAGAACAGGAGAAGACCACGCAAACCTCCAATAGTGTATCAACGCGACTGTGCACATTGGGCCAGTATATCACTGGGAAATATTTATGTCCAAGCTGTTTTCGGAAGCAGATGAGAAGGCGAGGTGCAGAACAGAGCGCTGTTATACCGGAAAGCTGCTAAAGACGACATTGAATGAATAGGAGAGAATGCGTTCTCAGCTGGGTTATGGTCCCAACACGCACCCGTTGTGCCAGGGGTTCCACCTCGGTTCCACTCTTCCTTCACTCGCAACACCCCACACCCACCTCCCATAGTGCCAAGGCACTTTCCCCTGCAACCGCCGAATGTGTAACACCTGCCCATTTACCTGCTCCCTCCTGAATATCCAAGGGCTCAAACATACCTGCCAGGTGAAGCAGCACTTTTGCCACAACCTAGTCCGCTGCATTCGCTGCTCACACTGTCATTTCCCCAATGTAGCATGAAGCATAAACTGGGTGACTGCTTCGCAGAACATCCCGGTTTTGCCCGCAGGAAAAAGGCCCTGGCCTTGCGGTTGCCTGCCACTTTAACACATCACCCTGTTCCCTGGCCAACATCTCTGCCTCAGGCTTGCAGCAGTGTTCTCGCTCCAGATGAAAGAACAACACCTCATTTTCCACTTGGAGACCTTACAGCCCTCCGGTCTTCAATATCGAGTTCCATAACTTTAGGGCCTGAACTCCCCCATGTCCTTGACCCATACCACACAAACGACTCCTTGTTATCACCTCGTCTGCTATGACACACTACGTATTGTTAGCCGCTAACAGTCTCCATTAACAGTTATTCGCCCTCTCACGCGGATCGTTATTCACTCCCACGTCCTTCCTATTGTTCTCTCTCTGAGCTGGCGGCAAACACAGCAATGTCCATCGGAGACTCTGAGCCAGCTGAAACTTGCTCAGTATGAAGTACATACCACGTTGCTGCAAGAATTGCAAGCAGCAAAGCGTTTCCAGAACATCTGCTTGTCATTCTGTCCCCGGGGCGCTGATATTTGTCTCATCCCCAGGAACTGGACTACCCCCACTGGTGGATAATTAAACCATTTTATTTCTACTTGGACGTTGTTCTGGGGGGTGGGACGGGGTGTAGGGTGGGGGCGGGTAGAGTCCATTCGATCTTCTGCTCTCTCTCTCTGTCTCTCTCTGAAACCCTTGGGGTGAGAGGTGTCAGTTACATTAATGCGGGGAACATGAACAACTTTGATTGTGAACTTTGTCCAAGGGTCTGTTATCGGAGAGATAGAAAGATGCTGTGCTGGCAGGACAGAAAGAAATGGACACCGAGAACTCTTCGCCCAGGTAAATTCACATTGTTGTGCAGCCTTCTTGGTGTTCAGAAATCGTCTTCACCCAGCAATCTTACGGAAAGTCTATTGCAAAGTGGGCATCGCTTTCTTTGCTGCGATCGCGCAGCAGTTAACATCTGAGCCCCAAGTGTCCCAGATGAAGAGAATCCGAGTGAAACCTTCACTCACTGAGAGTCATCCCCACGGCCCTGAGCTGAGGGACTGCAGGCATCCAACACGGAAGGGACGGTTAAAAATGAAGCAGTTTTGCTCCCTCAGCCTCTCTGTCCCAGAGACAGGCAGTGGGACGGCATAAACACGTAGCATCATTCTCGCGCAGACAGAAGCCGTTCAGCCCATCGAGTCCACGGCGACTGTCTGTCACGTGTCTCTCTCTCTGAGGTTATTCACAATCGGTGGTATCCGTCCTAATAGTAGAGGACGATGTCTGAGTCGTGATGCGGTTTCTGACATGCTTGTCATTCTCGTCTGGACCAGTGTGGCGAATTAGTGCAAGGAATGGACGAAACCGCAAGGCATGTGTTTCAACTTTACCAGCTGATTGGCATCGCAGAGAACTGGGTTTGCGATTCAGTTCAGAGGAAACAGACGAAGGACAGAAAACCATTGAAACCTCTAAAATCATGCCACTTGAATTGAGTGGATTTGGCGAGTGCATCGATATACTAAATGCCATTAAGTAGATGCAAAGGCGGCTTGTAGAAGAGAGCAGCACGAGGCGACATTGAACAATAGCAGAGGATGGTTTCGATCCATCGACCTCTGGGTTATGGGCCCAGCACGCTCCCGCTGCGCCACTCTGCTGCCGCACGCGGGGTCCCTTCCACAGAACACTTCAGGTTTTCGTCTGTCACGCGGCAGGCACCTTCGAGCCGGATGTCAAAGACCTCCACTGCTGTCGTGTAATATGCTGTTTCGCAGACGTATGGAGGCTGTGTAAATATAAACTTATTTCTAAATTCCCACACTCTGTTGGTCGAACTGTGATTTCACACTGAATCACAACATGTGTCACAGCGCAGACGGAGGCCATGCGGCCCACCTTCGCCCTGTTGGTTCGACACTTAAGTAAACGTGTGTCTCTATTCGTTTCATTCTCTCGCCTTCTCAGCGTAAATCTGCACATCTGAACGTGACCACCGAATTCCCTTTTGTGTCCATTGAATCTTCCTCTTTGTCAGTGTCAGACAGGGACTTCCTGACCCTAACCACTCCCTGTAACGAAAACGTTCTTCCTCATGTCACTTTTCCTTCTTTACCTCGTGACTTTAAAATTCTGCCGAATCGTTGTGGATCCTTTCAGGTGTGGGAGCATTTTCACAACATTATTTCCTGTTTCTAGATCCCTCATGACTTGGAAAAGTTCGCTTCTCCGAGGAGAGCTGTTCCAATTTTCCAATCTACCTTGATTGCTGACATTCCTCAAACACCGCACCACTCACGTCAACCTGTTGAACACTATCTCCAACCATTTCACTTCCCTGTCTTCTGCCTCATTCGTACTCCAGACAACCCAACCTCGTTTCACGAAGGCGTTTTTTGAGAAAATTAATCAGGCAGTTTTGCACAAGTCAAGTTAAAAAACGCGGGCTCGTCCGGGTTTTGAACCCGGGACCTCTCGCAACTCGGCACTGGAAAGGACCCTAAGCGAGAATCATACGCCTAGACCAACGATCCAGTGGGCCAGAGCGCGACTGACGACCCACGCCGCTTGCGTGACCTGAGACTTGCTCAGTATAAAATACATTTGAGATTGCTCTGAGAATTGCAAGCGGCAAAGAGTTTCCCGAACAGCTGCTTCTCATTCAGTCTCCCTGCTGCTGTTTGCCCCGTCCCCAGGAACCGGGCTCTCTCCACTGGCAGATAATTCAACCATTTTGCTTCGAAACTTTTCTCTGACACCCGAGTGGCCAGTGACAAGCATTGCCCTCCTCAACAAAGGATACAGAGAACAGGAGAAGACCACGCAAACCTCCAATAGTGTATCAACGCGACTGTGCACATTGGGCCAGTATATCACTGGGAAATATTTATGTCCAAGCTGTTTTCGGAAGCAGATGAGAAGGCGAGGTGCAGAACAGAGCGCTGTTATACCGGAAAGCTGCTAAAGACGACATTGAATGAATAGGAGAGAATGCGTTCTCAGCTGGGTTATGGTCCCAACACGCACCCGTTGTGCCAGGGGTTCCACCTCGGTTCCACTCTTCCTTCACTCGCAACACCCCACACCCACCTCCCATAGTGCCAAGGCACTTTCCCCTGCAACCTCCGAATGTGTAACACCTGCCCATTTACCTGCTCCCTCCTGAATATCCAAGGGCTCAAACATACCTGCCAGGTGAAGCAGCACTTTTGCCACAACCTAGTCCGCTGCATTCGCTGCTCACACTGTCATTTCCCCAATGTAGCATGAAGCATAAACTGGGTGACTGCTTCGCAGAACATCCCGGTTTTGCCCGCAGGAAAAAGGCCCTGGCCTTGCGGTTGCCTGCCACTTTAACACATCACCCTGTTCCCTGGCCAACATCTCTGTCTCAGGCTTGCAGCAGTGTTCTCGCTCCAGATGAAAGAACAACACCTCATTTTCCACTTGGAGACCTTACAGCCCTCCGGTCTTCAATATCGAGTTCCATAACTTTAGGGCCTGAACTCCCCCATGTCCTTGACCCATACCACACAAACGACTCCTTGTTATCACCTCGTCTGCTATGGCACACTACGTATTGTTAGCCGCTAACAGTCTCCATTAACAGTTATTCGCCCTCTCACGCGGATCGTTATTCACTCCCACGTCCTTCCTATTGTTCTCTCTCTGAGCTGGCGGCAAACACAGCAATGTACATCGGAGACTCTGAGCCAACTGAAACTTGCTCAGTATGAAGTACATACCACGTTGCTGCAAGAATTGCAAGCAGCAAAGCGTTTCCAGAACATCTGCTTGTCATTCTGTCCCCGGGACGCTGATATTTGTCTCATCCCCAGGAACTGGACTACCCCCACTGGTGGATAATTAAACCATTTTATTTCTACTTGGACGTTGTTCTGTGGGGTGGGACGGGGTGTAGGGTGGGGGCGGGTAGAGTCCATTCGATCTTCTGCTCTCTCTCTCTGTCTCTCTCTGAAACCCTTGGGGTAAGAGGTGTCAGTTACATTAATGCGGGGAACATGAACAACATTGATTGTGAACTTTGTCCAAGGGTCTGTTATCGGAGAGATAGAAAGATGCTGTGCTGGCAGGACAGAAAGAAATGGACACCGAGAACTCTTCGCCCAGGTAAATTCACATTGTTGTGCAGCCTTCTTGGTGTTCAGAAATCGTCTTCACCCAGCAATCTTACGGAAAGTCTATTGCAAAGTGGGCATCGCTTTCTTTGCTGCGATCGCGCAGCAGTTAACATCTGAGCCCCAAGTGTCCCAGATGAAGAGAATCCGAGTGAAACCTTCACTCACTGAGAGTCATCCCCACGGCCCTGAGCTGAGGGACTGCAGGCATCCAACACGGAAGGGACGGTTAAAAATGAAGCAGTTTTGCTCCCTCAGCCTCTCTGTCCCAGAGACAGGCAGTGGGACGGCATAAACACGTAGCATCATTCTCGCGCAGACAGAAGCCGTTCAGCCCATCGAGTCCACGGCGACTGTCTATCACGTGTCTCTCTCTCTCTGAGGTTATTCACAATCGGTGGTATCCGTCCTAATAGTAGAGGACTATGTCTGAGTCGTGATGCGGTTTCTGACATGCTTGTCATTCTCGTCTGGACCAGGGTGGCGAATTAGTGCAAGGAATGGACGAAACCGCAAGGCATGTGTTTCAACTTTACCAGCTGATTGGCATCGCAGAGAACTGGGTTTGCGATTCAGTTCAGAGGAAACAGATGAAGGACAGAAAACCATTGAGACCTCTAAAATCATGCCACTTGAATTGAGTGGATTTGGCGAATGCATCGATATACTAAATACCATTAAGTAGATGCAAAGGCGGTTTGTAGAAGAGAGCAGCACGAGGCGACATTGAACAATAGCAGAGGATGGTTTCGATCCATCGACCTCTGGGTTATGGGCCCAGCACGCTCCCGCTGCGCCACTCTGCTGCCGCACGCGGCGCACCTTCCACAGAACACTTCAGGTTTTCGTCTGGCACGCGGCAGGCACCTTCGAGCCTGATGTCAAAGACCTCCACTGCTGTCGTGTAATATGCTGTTTCGCAGACGTATGGAGGCTGTGTAAATATAAACTTATTTCTAAATTCCCACACTCTGTTGGTCGAACTGTGATTTCACACTGAATCACAACATGTGTCACAGCGCAGACGGAGGCCATGCGGCCCACCTTCGCTCTGCTGGTTCTACACTTAAGTAAACGTGTGTCTCTATTCGTTTCATTCTCTCGCCTTCTCAGCGTAAATCCGCACATCTGAACGTGACCACCGAATTCCCTTTTGTGTCCATTGAATCTTCCTCTTTGTCAGTGTCAGACAGGGACTTACTGACCCTAACCACTCCCTGTAACGAAAACGTTCTTCCTCATGTCACTTTTCCTTCTTTACCTCGTGACTTTAAAATTCTGCCGAATCGTTGTGGATCCTTTCAGGTGTGGGAGCATTTTCACAACATTATTTCCTGTTTCTAGATCCCTCATGACTTGGAAAAGTTCGCTTCTCCGAGGAGAGTTGTTCCAATTTTCCAATCTACCTTGATTGCTGACATTCCTCAAACACCGCACCACTCACGTCAACCTGTTGAACACTATCTCCAACCATTTCACTTCCCTGTCTTCTGCCTCATTCGTACTCCAGACAACCCAACCTCGTTTCACGAAGGCGTTTTTTGAGAAAATTAATCAGGCAGTTTTGCACAAGTCAAGTTAAAAAACGCGGGCTCGTCCGGGATCTCTCGCAACTCGGCACTGGAAAAGACCCTAAGCGAGAATCATACGCCTAGACCAACGAGCCAGTGGGCCAGAGCGCGACTGACGACCCACACCGCTTGCGTGACCTGAGACTTGCTCAGTATAAAATACATTTGAGATTGCTCTGAGAATTGCAAGCGGCAATTGCAATCCCGAACAGCTGCTTCTCATTCAGTCTCCCTGCTGCTGTTTGCCCCGTCCCCAGGAACCGGGCTCTCTCCACTGGCAGATAATTCAACCATTTTGCTTCGAAACTTTTCTCTGACACCCGAGTGGCCAGTGACAAGCATTGCCCTCCTCAACAAAGGATACAGAGAACAGGAGAAGACCACGCAAACCTCCAATAGTGTATCAACGCGACTGTGCACATTGGGCCAGTATATCACTGGGAAATATTTATGTCCAAGCTGTTTTCGGAAGCAGATGAGAAGGCGAGGTGCAGAACAGAGCGCTGTTATACCGGAAAGCTGCTAAAGACGACATTGAATGAATAGGAGAGAATGCGTTCTCAGCTGGGTTATGGTCCCAACACGCACCCGTTGTGCCAGGGGTTCCACCTCGGTTCCACTCTTCCTTCACTCGCAACACCCCACACCCACCTCCCATAGTGCCAAGGCACTTTCCCCTGCAACCGCCGAATGTGTAACACCTGCCCATTTACCTGCTCCCTCCTGAATATCCAAGGGCTCAAACATACCTGCCAGGTGAAGCAGCACTTTTGCCACAACCTAGTCCGCTGCATTCGCTGCTCACACTGTCATTTCCCCAATGTAGCATGAAGCATAAACTGGGTGACTGCTTCGCAGAACATCCCGGTTTTGCCCGCAGGAAAAAGGCCCTGGCCTTGCGGTTGCCTGCCACTTTAACACATCACCCTGTTCCCTGGCCAACATCTCTGTCTCAGGCTTGCAGCAGTGTTCTCGCTCCAGATGAAAGAACAACACCTCATTTTCCACTTGGAGACCTTACAGCCCTCCGGTCTTCAATATCGAGTTCCATAACTTTAGGGCCTGAACTCCCCCATGTCCTTGACCCCTACCACACAAACGACTCCTTGTTATCACCTCGTCTGCTATGGCACACTACGTATTGTTAGCCGCTAACAGTCTCCATTAACAGTTATTCGCCCTCTCACGCGGATCGTTATTCACTCCCACGTCCTTCCTATTGTTCTCTCTCTGAGCTGGCGGCAAACACAGCAATGTACATCGGAGACTCTGAGCCAGCTGAAACTTGCTCAGTATGAAGTACATACCACGTTGCTGCAAGAATTGCAAGCAGCAAAGCGTTTCCAGAACATCTGCTTGTCATTCTGTCCCCGGGACGCTGATATTTGTCTCATCCCCAGGAACTGGACTACCCCCACTGGTGGATAATTAAACCATTTTATTTCTACTTGGACGTTGTTCTGTGGGGTGGGACGGGGTGTAGGGTGGGGGCGGGTAGAGTCCATTCGATCTTCTGCTCTCTCTCTCTGTCTCTCTCTGAAACCCTTGGGGTAAGAGGTGTCAGTTACATTAATGCGGGGAACATGAACAACATTGATTGTGAACTTTGTCCAAGGGTCTGTTATCGGAGAGATAGAAAGATGCTGTGCTGGCAGGACAGAAAGAAATGGACACCGAGAACTCTTCGCCCAGGTAAATTCACATTGTTGTGCAGCCTTCTTGGTGTTCAGAAATCGTCTTCACCCAGCAATCTTACGGAAAGTCTATTGCAAAGTGGGCATCGCTTTCTTTGCTGCGATCGCGCAGCAGTTAACATCTGAGCCCCAAGTGTCCCAGATGAAGAGAATCCGAGTGAAACCTTCACTCACTGAGAGTCATCCCCACGGCCCTGAGCTGAGGGACTGCAGGCATCCAACACGGAAGGGACGGTTAAAAATGAAGCAGTTTTGCTCCCTCAGCCTCTCTGTCCCAGAGACAGGCAGTGGGACGGCATAAACACGTAGCATCATTCTCGCGCAGACAGAAGCCGTTCAGCCCATCGAGTCCACGGCGACTGTCTGTCACGTGTCTCTCTCTCTGAGGTTATTCACAATCG
The DNA here is from genome assembly GCF_037043375.1 of Chiloscyllium plagiosum. Taxonomy (NCBI): domain Eukaryota; kingdom Metazoa; phylum Chordata; class Chondrichthyes; order Orectolobiformes; family Hemiscylliidae; genus Chiloscyllium; species Chiloscyllium plagiosum. The sequence goes on from NW_028270165.1 coordinate 59,231,522, forward strand.
GTGGTATCCGTCCTAATAGTAGAGGACTATGTCTGAGTCGTGATGCGGTTTCTGACATGCTTGTCATTCTCGTCTGGACCAGGGTGGCGAATTAGTGCAAGGAATGGACGAAACCGCAAGGCATGTGTTTCAACTTTACCAGCTGATTGGCATCGCAGAGAACTGGGTTTGCGATTCAGTTCAGAGGAAACAGACGAAGGACAGAAAACCATTGAGACCTCTAAAATCATGCCACTTGAATTGAGTGGATTTGGCGAGTGCATCGATATACTAAATACCATTAAGTAGATGCAAAGGCGGCTTGGAGAAGAGAGCAGCACGAGGCGACATTGAACAATAGCAGAGGATGGTTTCGATCCATCGACCTCTGGGTTATGGGCCCAGCACGCTCCCGCTGCGCCACTCTGCTGCCGCACGCGGCGTCCCTTCCACAGAACACTTCAGGTTTTCGTCTGTCACGCGGCAGGCACCTTCGAGCCTGATGTCAAAGACCTCCACTGCTGTCGTGTAATATGCTGTTTCGCAGACGTATGGAGGCTGTGTAAATATAAACTTATTTCTAAATTCCCACACTCTGTTGGTCGAACTGTGATTTCACACTGAATCACAACATGTGTCACAGCGCAGACGGAGGCCATGCGGCCCACCTTCGCTCTGCTGGTTCGACACTTAAGTAAACGTGTGTCTCTATTCGTTTCATTCTCTCGCGTTCTCAGCGTAAATCTGCACATCTGAACGTGACCACCGAATTCCCTTTTGTGTCCATTGAATCTTCCTCTTTGTCAGTGTCAGACAGGGACTTACTGACCCTAACCACTCCCTGTAACGAAAACGTTCTTCCTCATGTCACTTTTCCTTCTTTACCTCGTGACTTTAAAATTCTGCCGAATCGTTGTGGATCCTTTCAGGTGTGGGAGCATTTTCACAACATTATTTCCTGTTTCTAGATCCCTCATGACTTGGAAAAGTTCGCTTCTCCGAGGAGAGCTGTTCCAATTTTCCAATCTACCTTGATTGCTGACATTCCTCAAACACCGCACCACTCACGTCAACCTGTTGAACACTATCTCCAACCATTTCACTTCCCTGTCTTCTGCCTCATTCGTACTCCAGACAACCCAACCTCGTTTCACGAAGGCGTTTTTTGAGAAAATTAATCAGGCAGTTTTGCACAAGTCAAGTTAAAAAACGCGGGCTCGTCCGGGTTTTGAACCCGGGACCTCTCGCAACTGGGCACTGGAAAGGACCCGAAGCGAGAATCATACGCCTAGACCAACGAGCCAGTGGGCCAGAGCGCGACTGACGACCCACACCGCTTGCGTGACCTGAGACTTGCTCAGTATAAAATACATTTGAGATTGCTCTGAGAATTGCAAGCGGCAAAGAGTTTCCCGAACAGCTGCTTCTCATTCAGTCTCCCTGCTGCTGTTTGCCCCGTCCCCAGGAACCGGGCTCTCTCCACTGGCAGATAATTCAACCATTTTGCTTCGAAACTTTTCTCTGACACCCGAGTGGCCAGTGACAAGCATTGCCCTCCTCAACAAAGGATACAGAGAACAGGAGAAGACCACGCAAACCTCCAATAGTGTATCAACGCGACTGTGCACATTGGGCCAGTATATCACTGGGAAATATTTATGTCCAAGCTGTTTTCGGAAGCAGATGAGAAGGCGAGGTGCAGAACAGAGCGCTGTTATACCGGAAAGCTGCTAAAGACGACATTGAATGAATAGGAGAGAATGCGTTCTCAGCTGGGTTATGGTCCCAACACGCACCCGTTGTGCCAGGGGTTCCACCTCGGTTCCACTCTTCCTTCACTCGCAACACCCCACACCCACCTCCCATAGTGCCAAGGCACTTTCCCCTGCAACCGCCGAATGTGTAACACCTGCCCATTTACCTGCTCCCTCCTGAATATCCAAGGGCTCAAACATACCTGCCAGGTGAAGCAGCACTTTTGCCACAACCTAGTCCGCTGCATTCGCTGCTCACACTGTCATTTCCCCAATGTAGCATGAAGCATAAACTGGGTGACTGCTTCGCAGAACATCCCGGTTTTGCCCGCAGGAAAAAGGCCCTGGCCTTGCGGTTGCCTGCCACTTTAACACATCACCCTGTTCCCTGGCCAACATCTCTGTCTCAGGCTTGCAGCAGTGTTCTCGCTCCAGATGAAAGAACAACACCTCATTTTCCACTTGGAGACCTTACAGCCCTCCGGTCTTCAATATCGAGTTCCATAACTTTAGGGCCTGAACTCCCCCATGTCCTTGACCCATACCACACAAACGACTCCTTGTTATCACCTCGTCTGCTATGGCACACTACGTATTGTTAGCCGCTAACAGTCTCCATTAACAGTTATTCGCCCTCTCACGCGGATCGTTATTCACTCCCACGTCCTTCCTATTGTTCTCTCTCTGAGCTGGCGGCAAACACAGCAATGTACATCGGAGACTCTGAGCCAACTGAAACTTGCTCAGTATGAAGTACATACCACGTTGCTGCAAGAATTGCAAGCAGCAAAGCGTTTCCAGAACATCTGCTTGTCATTCTGTCCCCGGGACGCTGATATTTGTCTCATCCCCAGGAACTGGACTACCCCCACTGGTGGATAATTAAACCATTTTATTTCTACTTGGACGTTGTTCTGTGGGGTGGGACGGGGTGTAGGGTGGGGGCGGGTAGAGTCCATTCGATCTTCTGCTCTCTCTCTCTGTCTCTCTCTGAAACCCTTGGGGTAAGAGGTGTCAGTTACATTAATGCGGGGAACATGAACAACATTGATTGTGAACTTTGTCCAAGGGTCTGTTATCGGAGAGATAGAAAGATGCTGTGCTGGCAGGACAGAAAGAAATGGACACCGAGAACTCTTCGCCCAGGTAAATTCACATTGTTGTGCAGCCTTCTTGGTGTTCAGAAATCGTCTTCACCCAGCAATCTTACGGAAAGTCTATTGCAAAGTGGGCATCGCTTTCTTTGCTGCGATCGCGCAGCAGTTAACATCTGAGCCCCAAGTGTCCCAGATGAAGAGAATCCGAGTGAAACCTTCACTCACTGAGAGTCATCCCCACGGCCCTGAGCTGAGGGACTGCAGGCATCCAACACGGAAGGGACGGTTAAAAATGAAGCAGTTTTGCTCCCTCAGCCTCTCTGTCCCAGAGACAGGCAGTGGGACGGCATAAACACGTAGCATCATTCTCGCGCAGACAGAAGCCGTTCAGCCCATCGAGTCCACGGCGACTGTCTATCACGTGTCTCTCTCTCTCTGAGGTTATTCACAATCGGTGGTATCCGTCCTAATAGTAGAGGACTATGTCTGAGTCGTGATGCGGTTTCTGACATGCTTGTCATTCTCGTCTGGACCAGGGTGGCGAATTAGTGCAAGGAATGGACGAAACCGCAAGGCATGTGTTTCAACTTTACCAGCTGATTGGCATCGCAGAGAACTGGGTTTGCGATTCAGTTCAGAGGAAACAGATGAAGGACAGAAAACCATTGAGACCTCTAAAATCATGCCACTTGAATTGAGTGGATTTGGCGAATGCATCGATATACTAAATACCATTAAGTAGATGCAAAGGGGGCTTGTAGAAGAGAGCAGCACGAGGCGACATTGAACAATAGCAGAGGATGGTTTCGATCCATCGACCTCTGGGTTATGGGCCCAGCACGCTCCCGCTGCGCCACTCTGCTGCCGCACGCGGCGCACCTTCCACAGAACACTTCAGGTTTTCGTCTGGCACGCGGCAGGCACCTTCGAGCCTGATGTCAAAGACCTCCACTGCTGTCGTGTAATATGCTGTTTCGCAGACGTATGGAGGCTGTGTAAATATAAACTTATTTCTAAATTCCCACACTCTGTTGGTCGAACTGTGATTTCACACTGAATCACAACATGTGTCACAGCGCAGACGGAGGCCATGCGGCCCACCTTCGCTCTGCTGGTTCTACACTTAAGTAAACGTGTGTCTCTATTCGTTTCATTCTCTCGCCTTCTCAGCGTAAATCCGCACATCTGAACGTGACCACCGAATTCCCTTTTGTGTCCATTGAATCTTCCTCTTTGTCAGTGTCAGACAGGGACTTACTGACCCTAACCACTCCCTGTAACGAAAACGTTCTTCCTCATGTCACTTTTCCTTCTTTACCTCGTGACTTTAAAATTCTGCCGAATCGTTGTGGATCCTTTCAGGTGTGGGAGCATTTTCACAACATTATTTCCTGTTTCTAGATCCCTCATGACTTGGAAAAGTTCGCTTCTCCGAGGAGAGTTGTTCCAATTTTCCAATCTACCTTGATTGCTGACATTCCTCAAACACCGCACCACTCACGTCAACCTGTTGAACACTATCTCCAACCATTTCACTTCCCTGTCTTCTGCCTCATTCGTACTCCAGACAACCCAACCTCGTTTCACGAAGGCGTTTTTTGAGAAAATTAATCAGGCAGTTTTGCACAAGTCAAGTTAAAAAACGCGGGCTCGTCCGGGATTTGAACCCGGGACCTCTCGCAACTCGGCACTGGAAAAGACCCTAAGCGAGAATCATACGCCTAGACCAACGAGCCAGTGGGCCAGAGCGCGACTGACGACCCACACCGCTTGCGTGACCTGAGACTTGCTCAGTATAAAATACATTTGAGATTGCTCTGAGAATTGCAAGCGGCAATTGCAATCCCGAACAGCTGCTTCTCATTCAGTCTCCCTGCTGCTGTTTGCCCCGTCCCCAGGAACCGGGCTCTCTCCACTGGCAGATAATTCAACCATTTTGCTTCGAAACTTTTCTCTGACACCCGAGTGGCCAGTGACAAGCATTGCCCTCCTCAACAAAGGATACAGAGAACAGGAGAAGACCACGCAAACCTCCAATAGTGTATCAACGCGACTGTGCACATTGGGCCAGTATATCACTGGGAAATATTTATGTCCAAGCTGTTTTCGGAAGCAGATGAGAAGGCGAGGTGCAGAACAGAGCGCTGTTATACCGGAAAGCTGCTAAAGACGACATTGAATGAATAGGAGAGAATGCGTTCTCAGCTGGGTTATGGTCCCAACACGCACCCGTTGTGCCAGGGGTTCCACCTCGGTTCCACTCTTCCTTCACTCGCAACACCCCACACCCACCTCCCATAGTGCCAAGGCACTTTCCCCTGCAACCGCCGAATGTGTAACACCTGCCCATTTACCTGCTCCCTCCTGAATATCCAAGGGCTCAAACATACCTGCCAGGTGAAGCAGCACTTTTGCCACAACCTAGTCCGCTGCATTCGCTGCTCACACTGTCATTTCCCCAATGTAGCATGAAGCATAAACTGGGTGACTGCTTCGCAGAACATCCCGGTTTTGCCCGCAGGAAAAAGGCCCTGGCCTTGCGGTTGCCTGCCACTTTAACACATCACCCTGTTCCCTGGCCAACATCTCTGTCTCAGGCTTGCAGCAGTGTTCTCGCTCCAGATGAAAGAACAACACCTCATTTTCCACTTGGAGACCTTACAGCCCTCCGGTCTTCAATATCGAGTTCCATAACTTTAGGGCCTGAACTCCCCCATGTCCTTGACCCCTACCACACAAACGACTCCTTGTTATCACCTCGTCTGCTATGGCACACTACGTATTGTTAGCCGCTAACAGTCTCCATTAACAGTTATTCGCCCTCTCACGCGGATCGTTATTCACTCCCACGTCCTTCCTATTGTTCTCTCTCTGAGCTGGCGGCAAACACAGCAATGTACATCGGAGACTCTGAGCCAGCTGAAACTTGCTCAGTATGAAGTACATACCACGTTGCTGCAAGAATTGCAAGCAGCAAAGCGTTTCCAGAACATCTGCTTGTCATTCTGTCCCCGGGACGCTGATATTTGTCTCATCCCCAGGAACTGGACTACCCCCACTGGTGGATAATTAAACCATTTTATTTCTACTTGGACGTTGTTCTGTGGGGTGGGACGGGGTGTAGGGTGGGGGCGGGTAGAGTCCATTCGATCTTCTGCTCTCTCTCTCTGTCTCTCTCTGAAACCCTTGGGGTAAGAGGTGTCAGTTACATTAATGCGGGGAACATGAACAACATTGATTGTGAACTTTGTCCAAGGGTCTGTTATCGGAGAGATAGAAAGATGCTGTGCTGGCAGGACAGAAAGAAATGGACACCGAGAACTCTTCGCCCAGGTAAATTCACATTGTTGTGCAGCCTTCTTGGTGTTCAGAAATCGTCTTCACCCAGCAATCTTACGGAAAGTCTATTGCAAAGTGGGCATCGCTTTCTTTGCTGCGATCGCGCAGCAGTTAACATCTGAGCCCCAAGTGTCCCAGATGAAGAGAATCCGAGTGAAACCTTCACTCACTGAGAGTCATCCCCACGGCCCTGAGCTGAGGGACTGCAGGCATCCAACACGGAAGGGACGGTTAAAAATGAAGCAGTTTTGCTCCCTCAGCCTCTCTGTCCCAGAGACAGGCAGTGGGACGGCATAAACACGTAGCATCATTCTCGCGCAGACAGAAGCCGTTCAGCCCATCGAGTCCACGGCGACTGTCTGTCACGTGTCTCTCTCTCTCTGAGGTTATTCACAATCGGTGGTATCCGTCCTAATAGTAGAGGACTATGTCTGAGTCGTGATGCGGTTTCTGACATGCTTGTCATTCTCGTCTGGACCAGGGTGGCGAATTAGTGCAAGGAATGGACGAAACCGCAAGGCATGTGTTTCAACTTTACCAGCTGATTGGCATCGCAGAGAACTGGGTTTGCGATTCAGTTCAGAGGAAACAGACGAAGGACAGAAAACCATTGAGACCTCTAAAATCATGCCACTTGAATTGAGTGGATTTGGCGAGTGCATCGATATACTAAATACCATTAAGTAGATGCAAAGCCGGCTTGGAGAAGAGAGCAGCACGAGGCGACATTGAACAATAGCAGAGGATGGTTTCGATCCATCGACCTCTGGGTTATGGGCCCAGCACGCTCCCGCTGCGCCACTCTGCTGCCGCACGCGGCGTCCCTTCCACAGAACACTTCTGGTTTTCGTCTGACACGCGGCAGGCACCTTCGAGCCTGATGTCAAAGACCTCCACTGCTGTCGTGTAATATGCTGTTTCGCAGACGTATGGAGGCTGTGTAAATATAAACTTATTTCTAAATTCCCACACTCTGTTGGTCGAACTGTGATTTCACACTGAATCACAACATGTGTCACAGCGCAGACGGAGGCCATGCGGCCCACCTTCGCTCTGCTGGTTCTACACTTAAGTAAACGTGTGTCTCTATTCGTTTCATTCTCTCGCCTTCTCAGCGTAAATCCGCACATCTGAACGTGACCACCGAATTCCCTTTTGTGTCCATTGAATCTTCCTCTTTGTCAGTGTCAGACAGGGACTTACTGACCCTAACCACTCCCTGTAACGAAAACGTTCTTCCTCATGTCACTTTTCCTTCTTTACCTCGTGACTTTAAAATTCTGCCGAATCGTTGTGGATCCTTTCAGGTGTGGGAGCATTTTCACAACATTATTTCCTGTTTCTCGATCCCTCATGACTTGGAAAAGTTCGCTTCTCCGAGGAGAGCTGTTCCAATTTTCCAATCTACCTTGATTGCTGACATCCCTCAAACACCGCACCACTCACGTCAACCTGTTGAACACTATCTCCAACCATTTCACTTCCCTGTCTTCTGCCTCATTCGTACTCCAGACAACCCAACCTCGTTTCACGAAGGCGTTTTTTGAGAAAATTAATCAGGCAGTTTTGCACAAGTCAAGTTAAAAAACGCGGGCTCGTCCGGGATTTGAACCCGGAACCTCTCGCAACTCGGCACTGGAAAAGACCCTAAGCGAGAATCATACGCCTAGACCAACGAGCCAGTGGGCCAGAGCGCTACTGACGACCCACACCGCTTGCGTGACCTGAGACTTGCTCAGTATAAAATACATTTGAGATTGCTCTGAGAATTGCAAGCGGCAAAGAGTTTCCCGAACAGCTGCTTCTCATTCAGTCTCCCTGCTGCTGTTTGCCCCGTCCCCAGGAACCGGGCTCTCTCCACTGGCAGATAATTCAACCATTTTGCTTCGAAACTTTTCTCTGACACCCGAGTGGCCAGTGACAAGCATTGCCCTCCTCAACAAAGGATACAGAGAACAGGAGAAGACCACGCAAACCTCCAATAGTGTATCAACGCGACTGTGCACATTGGGCCAGTATATCACTGGGAAATATTTATGTCCAAGCTGTTTTCGGAAGCAGATGAGAAGGCGAGGTGCAGAACAGAGCGCTGTTATACCGGAAAGCTGCTAAAGACGACATTGAATGAATAGGAGAGAATGCGTTCTCAGCTGGGTTATGGTCCCAACACGCACCCGTTGTGCCAGGGGTTCCACCTCGGTTCCACTCTTCCTTCACTCGCAACACCCCACACCCACCTCCCATAGTGCCAAGGCACTTTCCCCTGCAACCGCCGAATGTGTAACACCTGCCCATTTACCTGCTCCCTCCTGAATATCCAAGGGCTCAAACATACCTGCCAGGTGAAGCAGCACTTTTGCCACAACCTAGTCCGCTGCATTCGCTGCTCACACTGTCATTTCCCCAATGTAGCATGAAGCATAAACTGGGTGACTGCTTCGCAGAACATCCCGGTTTTGCCCGCAGGAAAAAGGCCCTGGCCTTGCGGTTGCCTGCCACTTTAACACATCACCCTGTTCCCTGGCCAACATTTCTGTCTCAGGCTTGCAGCAGTCTTCTCGCTCCAGATGAAAGAACAACACCTCATTTTCCACTTGGAGACCTTACAGCCCTCCGGTCTTCAATATCGAGTTCCATAACTTTAGGGCCTGAACTCCCCCATGTCCTTGACCCCTACCACACAAACGACTCCTTGTTATCACCTCGTCTGCTATGACACACTACGTATTGTTAGCCGCTAACAGTCTCCATTAACAGTTATTCGCCCTCTCACGCGGATCGTTATTCACTCCCACGTCCTTCCTATTGTTCTCTCTCTGAGCTGGCGGCAAACACAGCAATGTACATCGGAGACACTGAGCCAGCTGAAACTTGCTCAGTATGAAGTACATACCACGTTGCTGCAAGAGTTGCAAGCAGCAAAGCGTTTCCAGAACATCTGCTTGTCATTCTGTCCCCGGGGCGCTGATATTTGTCCCATCCCCAGAAACTGGACTACCTCCACTGGTGGATAATTAAACCATTTTATTTCTACTTGGACGTTGTTCTGGGGGGTGGGACGGGGTGTAGGGTGGGGGCGGGTAGAGTCCATTCGATCTTCTGCTCTCTCTCTCTGTCTCTCTCTGAAACCCTTGGGGTAAGAGGTGTCAGTTACATTAATGCGGGGAACATGAACAACTTTGATTGTGAACTTTGTCCAAGGGTCTGTTATCGGAGAGATAGAAAGATGCTGTGCTGGCAGGACAGAAAGAAATGGACACCGAGAACTCTTCGCCCAGGTAAATTCACATTGTTGTGCAGCCTTCTTGGTGTTCAGAAATCGTCTTCACCCAGCAATCTTACGGAAAGTCTATTGCAAAGTGGGCATCGCTTTCTTTGCTGCGATTGCGCAGCAGTTAACATCTGAGCCCCAAGTGTCCCAGATGAAGATAATCCGAGTGAAACCTTCACTCACTGAGAGTCATCCCCACGGCCCTGAGCTGAGGGACTGCAGGCAGTCCAACACGGAAGGGACGGTTAAAAATGAAGCAGTTTTGCTCCCTCAGCCTCTCTGTCCCAGAGACAGGCAGTGGGACGGCATAAACACGTAGCATCATTCTCGCGCAGACAGAAGCCGTTCAGCCCATCGAGTCCACGGCGACTGTCTGTCACTTGTCTCTCTCTCTGAGGTTATTCACAATCGGTGGTATCCGTCCTAATAGTAGGGGACTATGTCTGAGTCGTGATGGGGTTTCTGACATGCTTGTCATTCTCATCTGGACCAGGGTGGCGAATTAGTGCAAGGAATGGACGAAACCGCAAGGCATGTGTTTCAACTTTACCAGCTGATTGGCATCGCAGAGAACTGGGTTTGCGATTCAGTTCAGAGGAAACAGACGAAGTACGGAATGCCACTGAGAACTCTAAAACCATGCCACTTGATTTGAGTGGATTTGGCGAGTGCATCGATATGCGACATCCCATTTGGACACTCGGTCAGTAGATGCAAAGGAAAGCAGAAGAGCGCATTGATCCAAAGGAAAGCAGCTCGAGGTGACATTGAACAATAGCAGAAGATGGTTTTGATTCATCGACCTCTGTGTTATGGGCCCAGCACGCTCCCGCTGCGCCACTCGGCTGCCGCACGCAGCGTCCCTTCCACAGAACACTTCAGGTTTTCGTCTGGCACGCGGCAGGCACGTTCGAGGCTGATGTCAAAGACCTCCACTGCTGTCGTGTAATATGCTGTTTCGCAGACGTATGGAGGCTATGTCAATATAAACTTATTTCTAAACTTACTGACCCTAACCACTCCCTGTACGAAAACGTTCTTCCTAATGTCACTTTTACTTCTTTTCCTCGTGACTTTAAAATTCTGCAGAATGGTAAACAACCAAAGATAATCACCATCACTGCTTCCCTTCCATAGACCCAACTTTGTGAAGCAGTATCTTTCACTGGCAAATAAAACACCTTTGTCCTCAGGTGCCTGCTTCATTTCGATCAAGACTTCACGCCTCTCACTGTTCTAGTCTCATTTCCAAACTCTTGGCTCATAGCCTCAAAAGCAGCTCTGAGGATATCTGCTTGTTCCACCCTGACAGGCAGTGGGTTGCAGATTCCCGACAAGTCCCAATGCGATTGAAATGTTTCAACCCCTCCACTGATTTGCATCTTTAAAAAAAAGTGGAGCAATCTCCCTTTCTTTTTGACGACAGTTCTCAACTGTAGTCGGCAAGGTTCACACCTGCGTGGGGAAACCGCAATGGATTTCATATCCATCGCATTCACCACTCGGCCCACCAATACAGAACCACACTGACAGCTTCATTTCCCAGGTCTCTCTGCCTGTGGAGCTGAGAAAGAGTGAATCATTGCAGAGTTTGTTTGAATCCAATCACTTCACAGGTTTCGAAAGGGTTAAATATCTGCAAATGGCGAGTCTGGTTGTTTCATCCCGAAAGATGAAATGGACGTTCAGTTAAAAACAAAACCAGAAATTGCAGGAGCAACTCAGCAGGTCAGGCAGCATCTGTAGAAAGAGAATCAGAGACAATATTTGAGAACTGTTTTTTCCTCATCCAGGTACAGCCAAACCGACTGAGTTGTTCCAGCGGTTTCGCTTTCTTTCTCGGACTCTCAGTATCCGCAGTCCTTTACGTTAGAAATTCAATCAATTCAGAAACCCCTTTGTGCTTCCTCAGTGGAAAAGATTTCCGTTTGGGAACATTTTCCTGACACCATTAAAAACGCGCATCTTTGCAGCCAAGAAAGCGATAGGAGCGAGAACAACAAACGCTCTGTCTCTGGGTGATCACGAGCCACCAACCTTCTGGTTAACAGCCGAACGCGCTGACCAGTTGCGCCATAGAGATAGGGGCAGACCACTATGCACAGTCTCGTTGAGGAAGCTACTATTCAATGTATAATTCAACCTGCCCCGCCCAGAATTACCATTGTCAAAGCACTGATAACACGTTAGTTTGGTGTCAGCTCGGATTACAGGTCCTGATTTCTCTGTCCTCTGGTCTCCCTGTTCCCACAGAGTTAAATGTTGTCTGTTCTCAGCTCTGCTCGATTTCTGCTGAATCTTTGACCCCCTTTTACACCTACTGGAGCAATAAAATATTCTGAGTCTCCAGGAAATGACACCTTATCTATACCCCTCTTGATTTTAAAAATCTCGATTAAGTTATCTGTCAACTTGCTAGGCTTCGTTGGAAAAATGTCCCAGCTTCTTCTTAACTCAAACCCTCCATTCCCAGCAGCACGCTGGCAAAGTAGGGAATAAGGATTTGTATCAAATCATATAAATGTACTGTCTGAAAAAATCTGGCTGTGTTCTTGCCTGAGATATTGAGAGTCCCTGGTGTAAGTAATTACGAATGCAATTATTTTGGTCCCAGAATTGAACAATCATTTTGCAACAAAGGGGTCTACTCTGATAAGGAAGTAGTGGTCATTTCTAGGGTAAGTGAACAGTTTGTAGATCGGGGGATGAAGTTCCAGACACTTGGGAAAGGCAAGAAATGACTGTGATAAATAAGACAACGAACTGTGGATTCTGGAAATCTGAAACATAAACTGACAACACTGGAAAAACTCAGCAGGACTGGAAGCATATGTGGCGAAAAAGCAGAGTTAAAGTTTCCAGTCCAGCAACTCCTCTTCAGGATTCTGAAATAGTTTGTGAGAACCTCTTAAGACTACTGCTCCGCTTTAAGACCATAATACACAGGAGCAGGATGAGGCCATTTGGCCCATCGAGTCTACTCCACCAGTCGATCATGGCTGATATGTTTCTCCATCCCATTCTGCTGCCTTCTCCTCATAACCCTTGACCCCTTACTAATCAAGAACCGATCTCTGTCTTAAATGCCCTCAATGACTTGGCATCCTCAACCCTTCTCCTCGTGGAAACATCATCTCCACATCCACACTATCCGATCATAGAGTAGCACAGCGCTGCCTGAGCCACTGTGATCTTCAGCATTTGTTGTTTTCAGGAAGGATTCCAGCATCTACCACAACGCGCTTCTAAATTTTGTACCCAGGTGGTTAGCTCTCCCTGGATCCCGTGAGATTTAACCTTACTCAACAATCCACTGTGTGGTACAATTAACAAAGTTCCCAGTCCCCACCTCATTTTGCACACGTAAGTAGCACTGCTGCCTCACAGCACCAAGGACCAGCGTTCGATTCCAGCCTTGGGGCGACTGTCTACGCGGAGTCGCCCGCACATGAGCGTTTGTATATTCTCCCTGCTGTGTCTGCGTGGGTTTCCTCCAGCTGCTTTGGTTTCCTCCCAAAGTCCATCGATGTGCGGTTTCGGGAGAAGTGACCATACTAAATGGGCCCAGACTGTGCAGGAAGTGTAGTGTAATGGGATAGGTGAAATTGTATGCATGGGTTACACTTTGGATGGTCTGTGTGGACTTGTTGGGCTGAATGGCGTGTTTCCACATTGTAGGAATTCTACGTGGCATTCCCCCAACTCCAGAGTCTCAGCACTCTTGGCTTTTCCCATGGACAGTGTTGGGGAGGGAAACATTGTTTTACACGGGAGGAAGGTTCAGCGAGTGTGAAGCTAAAAGTACACGCAGTGCATTGCTTGAGCTGTTTTCCCCGGTATCCCAGAGGCTGAGGGGTGACCTCACAGACGTTTATAGAGTCATGCAAGGCATGGATAGGTTAAATAGACAAAGTCATTTCCCAGGGATGGGAGAAGTCCAGAACAGGAGGGTAATATGTTTGGGGTGAGAGAGGCAAGTGTAAGGCATGATCTTCCGGATGAAGTAATGGATGTAGGTCCAATTATAACATTGAAAAGGCATCTGGATGGATATATGAATAGGAAGAGTTCAGAGGGATATGGGCCAAGTGCTGGTAAATGAGACGAGATTAATTTAGACTATCTGGTCGGCACGGATGAGTTGAATCGAAGGACCTGTTTTTGTGTTGTGTATCTCTATGACTCTGGCTTGCCCATAATGTTTGCCATGCCTGTATGTTCAGTTTCTGTCTGGTGTCGGTGCCAATGCCTTGATGTCTCATTTCCTCCACCTCCCCAGATGTTAAGCATTCCGTGTCTGGTTGTTTCTCAAGAAGCTGCATTGAAGGTTCATCCTGAATTGATACTTTTTTTGCTTCCCAAAATCAGACTTACTCACTCCTAGATGTCGTGAAAGATACTAACTTTCAGGTGGAGGTAACCATAATTCAGAGGTGTCTGTCTTGATGTTTTCACTTGATGAGCCATCAGCGGGTCCACATTAGGAAGAGGCCTTCAGCAGCCCTGAGTGCGGGAAGACCTTCAGCAATTCCTCTGCCCTGCTGAGGCACCAGCGGGTCCACACCGGGGAGAGCCCGTTCTACTGCCTCAAGTGTGAGAAGGGCTTTACCCAGGCATCCCACCTTCGGATCCATACTGGGGAGAGGCCGTTCACCTGCCCCGAGTGCAGGCGGAGGTTCTCATCATTCTGCACCTTGCAGAAGCACCTGTGGGCACACCAGTGCTCCCAACAATCTGATTCTGCTGGTGAAACTGCTGTGGGTCACTGCGAGGACTGAACCCCTGCCCATTCTGACAGTGCTTATATTGGCAGAGTCGGTCGGATTTTTTTGTTTTATGCCGTCGTGCTCCCCCACCCCCGCAACTTTGCTTCCAGTGGGCACTGCTGCTCGTTGAGCCCAGGAGCTTTCTCTCTAGTGTTTTCTGTCCAGTTGAAGAATCATTGGCTCTGTCTGGGAACGGGCTCCAGTCTGTAAGATATAGCTGAATACTTCAGGGTGTCCATTCACATTCAGCAGTGACTTTGAAATTAAATTTACGGTTATGTGCCTGTGAACAACTCATCATCGAAGGATTGCCCAACGGCTTGGCAATCCATTGTTGGGAACTGATTGCTTGAATTGATAATATTAAAAATTCTCTTCCTTAATTTACCCCTTAATTTTGTGTCTATGGGATGGTGGAGGACTTGATCATAAGGCTTAAATCATTGCTATTAACTGGATTATCTTGTTTACCTTTGCCCTAGTAAATTTGCGGTATTCATAATTGTTTGTTCTTGTTTAAATTATAATTCTGGTGTGCAAGATCTGTTCATCAAGTGTGGTCCTCTTGATGAAACTGCTGTGGGTCACTCCCAGGACTGAGCCCCTGTGCATTCTGACAGTGTGTGTGCAGTGGGAGAGTCAGTGGGCTTTTTTGTTTTATGCCCTTGCCCCACCCTGGCCCGCCGCCAACTTTGCCTCCTTTGGGCGTTGCTGCTTGTTGAGCCCAGGAGCTGTTCTCTCTAGATTCTACTGTCCAGTTAAAGAATTGTTGGCTCTTTCTGAGAATGAGTCCCAGCCTGAAAGAAATGGCTGAATACTTTGGGGTGTCTATTCACATTCAGCAGTGACTTTTAAATTAGATTTACAGTTACGTGTCTGTGAAAAACTCATAGTCCAAGTATTGCACAAAAGCTTGGCAATACATTGTTGGAAACTGTTTGTTTGAATTGGTAAGTTTTAAAAATAAATTCTTTCTTAATTTGCCGCTTAAATTTCTGTCTCTGAGATGATGGGAGACTTGATCAAAGAGTTTAAATCATTGCTATTAATTAGATTATCTACTTAACTTTGCCCTAGAAAAGTTGCCGTATTTATAATTGTTGGTTTTTGTTTAAATTATAATGTTGATGGTGCAAGATCTGCTCTTCATCAAGTCTGGTTAGGAACAGTTGAGAAATTGAGGGACATTGCATGTTTTAATTTCACTGTGTTGTGAATCTGGTGAGAGTGACATTCATTTGTATTGGGTTGCTTACCATTAGTTGTAATGTCTTTCACCCCAACTATTCACTATGGTAGTGAGTTCCACAGTCTCACCACACTCTGAGGTTTTTCATGAAATCCTTAGTACAGAATTGGAAGGGAAAATGTTGACGAGGGCAGAATATAGGGTGTTAACTGCAAAAGCCAGGAAGTCATTCGACAAAGTAAAACCATGACAATGTAGGGACAAATAAGGAACTTTGACAGCAATGAAGACGTCACACGTCAGAGTTCAAGATAATGGTCGTGACAAAAAGAAAAAGTACTCTGCTGATATTGGATATTGTAATTAAGCAAGTTTCGAGATGCTGCAATTGGTTGAATATAATGACGTAAGAGATGAAATAACCAAAACCACGAATGTAATTTGATGTCGGTAACCATAAAGCAAGTGCATACTATTGATTGATAGAGGTCAATTGCGTGCAAGTAGGCCATTCAGCCCATCGATTCAACATTGACTGACCGTCCCACCCAGACCCAGTTCGTTACCCTATCTCTGTAACCCTGCATCTCCCATGGTCAATCTACCCTCACCTGCACATCCTTTGGATTGTGGGAGGAGGCCGGAGCACCAGAGGAAACCCACGCAGACACAAGGGGAGAAGTGCAAACTCCACACAGAGAGTCGGCCCGAGGGTGGGATCAAACCGAGGTCACTGATGCTGTGAGGCAGCAGTGCTAACCACCGTGCCACTACCACATGCTGCTCTCTAAAGAAATGAATTTCAAAGACTCGGGAACACTTGAGAGAAAAACAAAACTCTCCTATATTAAATGAGAGGCTAGTCTCTGGCTAGAAATGAGTGGACATTACATTTACATAAAGTCCTCTCCAGATGTTATACAGCTTCATCAGATCATCTGTTTCTTCTAAACTCAAACTGATACAAGCCCAGCCTGACATCCTCCTGTCCCCGATTATAAGTTGAGTAAATCAGCGACCCTCGACCTCACTGGCATGACACAGGATGCCCTCAATCCAAGTTGACCTTAATTGTCTAACCTCTTGACGCCACCATGTGGTCAGCCGCAACTCAGCCCTGAACGAGAGCAGAGGAACTGAATAGACAGCAGTGAGGTGGACATTGTATTCCCAGAGAATATTGTTCAAGTGAGAAAGTTGTTCAGCTCACATTCGGATCATTGCAGGGACCATGTCTCCTGTCATTTAAATATCATAGATCCCAATAACAGTCTACTTTTGTTGTACATTGTGTGTGTTTTACCTGATTTTCTGTTGCTGTCATTCCCATTAGGGTGTGTGAATTCAGTACCAGATAATAGTCTCAGTTCTGAATTATCCTTGAGGATTGGTGTAGAACGTACAAAGTGTCAGTCATAATGGAAGAAGCTGTACTGTTTATTTAACCCTTTGCTGCCATTGTCCTGGGACTAAATGAATGGGGAAGTGTAGAGGGAGTTTTACTCTGTATCTAACCCAATGCTGTCTTTGTCTTAGCAGTGTTTGTTGGGGACAGTGTTGAGGTAGCTTCACTTTCAATTTAAGAGTAGAGGAAGCTTTATTCTGATTGTAATCCCATGCTGTCCTTTTCCTGGGAGTGTGAGATGGCATCTGTAATTGAAGTGAATGCAGACTTGCTGTGGGAGTGGAGGGTACTTCTACCTGAGCACACCCATCTTTGAGATTGCTGTGCTGATCAAGACAATCTCAGACACCTTCATTCACTTTTCCAACCAACCACAGGGTGGTTAAGGATGGTATAAATGCAAGCATTGCCAGCGATGCCCACACACCATGCATGAATAAATACTTTTGTTTAAAAGTTACATTCACGTTCCAAACCCTCTAATGTATGATTACTTACATGGAAAATTCCTGTCAGTTTCGAATATCATTTTAAAACATAGGAATGTGTCAACCATGTAGAAATATAACAAGAACAACAAATGGAGAAGTTAACAGGTCATGAGCAGGACCAGAATGCTGAGTCAGTCTGACCTCCATGGCTGAGAGAGTTCTCCCAGATGTTGAAGTTACACCAATGCCTTTTACTCTTGCAGCTTCCCCAAAAGTTTGTCCCCGATGTAAGTTCATTCAATGACCCGAAGAACTAACTATTTTTATCTCCACAGCTGCTGCCAGACTTCTGCGTAATTCCAGCCCTTCTGCTTTATTCTTTTATAGGATTTGAGCTTCCCTAAGTCAGTGTAATGAAGAACTGCAATGCTGGAGATCTGAAACACAAAAATGCACCAATTGCTGGAGAAACTCAATAGGACTGGAAGCACAAGTGGAGAGAGAAGCAGAGTTAGCATTTCAAGTGCTGTGACCCTTCTTCACAACTTTCTGGACGAAGGTCAGGATATTGACTTTGTTTCTTTCTCTCTCTCTATCCAGCGGTGTTGCCAGACTGGCTGAGTTTCTCCAGCAATTTCTGTTCTGACACTTTCACAAGATTGATGTTTGTTATCCACCCCTAAGTGCAAGGTGTCTTGCTTATGCCAATTCAGAGGGCAATTTAAGAGTCAACCACATTGCTGTGGGTCTGGAGTCTCATGTAAGCCAGACCGGGTAAGGATGGCAGTTTCCCTCCTGAAAGGACATTGGTGAACATGGGTTTTTATGACAATTGACGTCAATGCCATCGATACCATACTGAGACTAATTTTGTGTTCCCCATTTATGATTTGAATTATTCACATCTCACCTCTTGCTGTGGTGGGATTTGATCTCATGTTCCCTGGATTACTCATCCTGTGACATTATGTTCACAGTGTTGCTTCCCATCGTTTGCTATTTTGTGTTTGCCCTTTACGTCTTTGTCCTCTGATGTTTGGGAAATTGAACCTGTTTAAAAGATTGCCCTAAACCTGCCCCATTGACCAAGTCTTTGGTCACTTGTCCTAATCTGTGCTCCACTCTTGTGATTTTTAAAGGAATTCTCATTATGTTCACGTGAAGCACTTTGAGATAGTTAACTGTACCACAGAAGTTATTTGAATGCAGTTTGTATCCCTATCTTAATATCTGAAAGTAGAGGGTCATATTTTAAAAGTAGAAGACAAAAATGAGGATGATTTTTTTCTTTCTTTCTGATGGCTGTGTGTCTTCCTCAAAAGGCAGTGAATTCAAAATCTTTAAGGCAGATGTAGATAGGTTCTTGATAACCAAGTGGATGACAGATTGTCGGGGATGTGTAGGAATGTAGAGTTGAGGTTGAATTCAGATCAGCCATGATCTTATTGAATGTTGCAGCAGGCTCGAAGGGCCGAGTGGCCTACTCCCGCCCATTGTATGTTTGTATCAAGCAGTCTGTGTCTCCCTTCTTATAGCTATGAACTGGGTCATTCCTTTCCAATATTGCGTCTTGTAGACAGTTAAGTGAACACCAGGTGGCCTCCTATTGGGAGCAGGCATATTGTCGGAATTGCAGTATTTCTTGTGTTAATTTTGTTGCTTCTCGCTCAGTGTTGCTGAGAATCATCTAAATAAAAACCAAAACACTTCTATTATTATCGCACCAATGGAAGTGTTGGTTTGGATGTAACATTGTTGAATAAGCCATTCCGAGCTTTTCCAGAATTCTGTGTTTAAAGCCCTAGAGTCTGGTTTGTACCCCTGAAACAGTTCTTATCAAGGTCATATTTGACATCCTTTGTAACGGTGATAGGGATGAACATTGCCTCGTCGACCTGCGGACAGCCTCGATCAGGGTTAACGACAGTACTGACCCTCTCCAATATCGCTGTATGCTCTGGGAGGGTCTGCTTTTAGCGTCTTCCGTTCTTATTTATTTAACCGTAGCTGCTGGTGTTGGCATCTATACTGATGATATCCAAGTGTGCCTGAACACCACTTCTCTCCCGACTCCTCTGTCATTTATAATTTACCAATAATTTCATCTGAATGCCTGCCCAATTTCCAGCATTGGATAACCACAAACATTCCCTTAGTTAAATATTGTGAAGGGTGAAGCCATTGTTTTAATCCCCAAGTTCGACCTGACACCCCCTCCAACCCCAGTAACTCTGTTGACAGCCTTCTTGTCACATTTAAAACAAGGATCGATAGATTCGTGAACAGCCGGGGGATGAACAGTTATAGGAAAAGGGCAGGGAAGTGGATGTGGGGAATGTCAGATCAGCCACGATCCTACTGAATGGAGGAGCAGGCTCAAGGGGCTGAATGGCGTATTCCTGTTCCTATTTTTTATGGTTCCCGAGCCCTTACCTCTGATACAGGGCCATGGCTTCAGTATGTGCCATTACTGAGAGTGCTGATGTTCCCTTGTGTAATATCAACAACGTAGCAGCTGCTGCAACCTCTCGCTCCTTTGTTACCTCTAAACACAATATGCCAATGTGTCCGGGGAGGCGATGGCCGACTTTATTGTCACCAGACTATTCAGCCAGTTAATGTTCTGGGGACTTGGGTTCAAAACCTGCCACGGCAGATGGTGGAATCTGAATTCAATATAAATCTGGAATTAAGAGTCTAATGGTGAAATCGTTGTGGTTTGTTTTAAAAACTTATCTGGTTTCCTGCTGTCCGAAACTGGTCTGATCTACATGTGATTCAGATCTACTGTCAGCTGGTTGAATCTTCACTGCACTTTCAATCAAAACCTCCAGGCGGAGGTTCACAATAACCTCCCCACTTTTATACTCTATTTAAATGCCAATCTCCCTTTTGCCTTCCCTATTACTCACTGAACTTAGATGAAGAGTTCATAGATGCTTCCAAATCCTCCTATTCAGCAACTTTCTCCATTTAACATTCAGCACATTTCCTGCTGGCAAAGTGCACAACCTCATTTTCCCACATTCTATTCCATCTGCCAAGGGTTTGCTCATTTGCTTAACCTGTCGATATCCCTCTCCATGTCATCCTCACCACCTGCATTCCAATCAACTATCTCTACTGCAGTCTTGGCAATAGTACATTCACTTCATGTTTCCAAGTAATTCATATCCATATTGTAAATAATTTTGGCCCCAGCCCTGATCCCTGTGGCACATTGCTCGTTACAAGTTGCGATCCTGAACATGCCCCTTATCCCTACTGCATCATTGGTTAGCCAATCATCTATCCATACGATTAGACTGTCCTCGATATCGTGCGAATATCATTGGCTCTGCCAGCAAATCTTTCCAAACTGTCCTTGAAAAAGTGGTGGTGAGCTGCCTCTTAAATTGCTTCACAAATATGATGTGGTCTATAATAAATGTTCAGGAGCGAGTTCCAGGATTTTGATCAATAACATCGAAGTAATGCGTATATGTCACAGTTGGAATGTTGTGTTTACACTTATCTCCTCTTGCTGGTTGAAGTGATGGAGTGGAAGTTGCTCTTGAACAGTCGCCACTCATATAATCAAGCCAGACAGATCGATTGTGGCCAGAGACTCTGCCATTTCGACTTCTCATCAATCTACATTCTTTCCATCCAAGTTTTAGTCACATCAAACTGCCACAGAACGCTGTTATGGCCTCAGTAAACTATAATAACGTGAAGATCGCTGGGATGACTTTCTACATCCTAATAGAAACACAGATCATTGTTTCCAGTTTTGGTGGAACAAAATACATCATATTGGTGGATAATTACAGTTAGTGCAAACACAGCTAGCCATCGATAAATATTAATCCTGTTCACTTCAACGACCAAATTTCAATTCAGAAACCAAGTGCACTCGGCTGCTTGTAACAGAGACAACATGACAAAATGGCTCATAGGAGGAGAAATGGGACATTGAGGAGGAGTGAAATGTTTGCTTTTGGTCACCTCCACAATTGTTAGAAAAACAGGTTGAAATGATTCTTTAAAGCTGGCTGAAGTAATGGTGAAAAAAGACATTTCTTATTTCTGAAAGAATGGGGAAACAGAAGAGGGAATGAAATCTGACTTGGGAGCTATTTCCTATTTGTTGAGGATGTTGCTTCATCACAGTCTTGGTTTAGAGCATAAGCTCTTCATCAGGAATAAAGGGTGGCCCAAGGGGGCTGAGAGATAACTGGGAAGGAAGTGGGGCTGGAGGGAAGGCAGCTGGGAGTGCAATAGATAGATAGAGGTAGGGATTGATGGTGATAGTCAGAGATGAGGGTGGAGCAAATAGGTGAGAAGCAAGGTGGACAGGTATGACAGGTCAAGAGGTTGGTGTCGAATTGGAAGGTTGGATCTTGGACAAGGTGGGGGAGAGGGAATTAGGAAACTGATGAGATCGATACTGATCCCATGTGGTTGGAGGGTCCCAAGGCAGATGATGAGGCGTTTTTCCTACAAGCGTCGGGTTGCAAGAGTTTGGCAGTGTAGGAGATCCAGGGCTTGCATGTCCTTGGTGGAATGGGAGGGGGAGTTAAATTGTTCAGACACAGGGCCGTCGGTCGTTTGGTTTTATTGTCCCAGAGTTGTTCCCTGAAACGTTCCGCTAGTTGGCGTCCAGTTTCCCCAATCTGGATGAGACCATATTGCGCGCAGTGGAAATAATCTTATAAATAGATTGCATAAATCTTAGCCTGCCAGAGTTATTCTCTTTAATTAAATTAAAGAATATTTTAATTAAATTGGGTCACTGCATGAAACGGTTTGTTGGTCAGATTTGAATCATCACTCCCAAATGAGACAATGCCATGAATATCAGTGAACTGCTGTTTTTGTTAAAATCCACAAGTTCTTGATGTATTTTCACAACTTACTGGTATTCACACCTGCACATTCAATGTCAAACTCTGACATCAGAAATGAAATTACAGCATTAACTTTGACTTACAATATTCGAAGAAACAAATTAATAGCACTCACTGAATACCAAGTCTGATTAATATGAAATTAAATTTGACCAAAAAAATATAAAATCAAGATGGGAGATAAGAAATGGGAGAAGTGCATTAAGGCAAGTAATGCAGCATCATAGAAGGTGCTCCTCCAGAGAGTGTATTTTACCAACTAGCACTGCTAAATATAAACACTCTGATATGATCCTCTGGTTTTAATGTGAACCATAACCCCATACAGTAGATACCATTTAAATGAGTTAAAAATACAATCCTTGATCAAACCCAGCCTGCAGCCTTACCGCCCGCTTCTTGGAGCTTGGACCTTCCTTGGGGGGGGGGGGGGGGGGGGGGTCGTTGAACTCCTGGGCTCCAGCTGTCACTCCTCCACTGAAGAAGCTTTGGGAAGCATGCAAAGGCAAGATACAGAACAGAGCACCATTGTAAATGAAAGCAGCTTACGGAGACATTGAGCAATAGGGTCACATGGTTTTGACCCATCGATCTCTGGTTCATCTGCCCAGCACACTCACGCAGCACTACTCTGCTTCTGTGCTCCCAGAAACTGGATTGTGGATCAGTTTAAAGTAGGTCCTATATCTCTGATAACATCGATACACAAGGCAATGAAGAAAGTTTTCAGCACACTGGCCTTCATCAATTAGGGAATTGAGTATAGATGTTGGCAAGTTATGTTGTAGTTATACAGGACGTTGATGAGGCTGCACTTGGAATATTGTGATCAGTTTTGTCCCCTTGGTGTTCTGACTTCTGACGTCTTCAACTCTGGGTTTGTTTTGAACCTTGATGGGATACTTTGTGCAACTCAGCATGTTTAAACAGTATCTCTCAGAGGGATTCATTTGAAACTTTTCAGGAGGTGAGCTCAACAAGATTGAACTATTCAAATTTACTTGGACTCTCTTTTAAATTTACTTCAGGACCAGTAGTCAGAGACACGTACAGCATGGAAACAGACCCTTCTGTCCAACTTGTCCATGCTGAGCTGATATCCTAAATTAATCTAGTCCCATTTGACAGCACCTGACCCATATACGCTGGCAGCTTATTTCATATATATACCACCCTCTGCATGAAGACGTTGTCCCTTTAATATATTTCGCCTTTTACTCTAAACCTATGCCCTCTAGTTCTGGACTCCCCCATCCCAGGGAAAAGACCTTGTCTATTACCCTGTCAATATCCCTCATAATTTTGTAACTTCTATTGGGTCACTCCTCTGCCTCCGATGCTCCAGTGAAAACAGCCCCATCCTATTCAGCCTCTCCCTGTAGCTCAAACCCTCCAACCCTCAGCAATATTCCCGTAAATCGTTTCTCATAGAGAAGTTAGCGTTTCAGTCCTGAAGAAGGGTTAATACCAAAACGCTGACTACTCCACATCCTGGTGCTGCCTGGCTTGCTGTATTCTCCCAACCTCCTGCTTGCCTGCTACGGGTTGCAACATGTAGTGGCTCAGTGTTACCACTGCAGCCTCATAGTGCCCTGGACCCAGGTTTGATTCCAGCCTTGGGTGGCTGTCTGTGAGGAGTTTGCACATTCTCCCAGTGTCTGCGTGGGTTTTCTCTGGGTGATCCTGCTTTCTTCCATAAACCAAAGATGTGCAGGTCATGTGGATTGGCAATGCTTAATTGCCCATGGAGTTAGGTACATTAGTCAAAGGGAAACGGGTCTGGATGGGTTAGTCTTCGGAGGGTCGGTGTGGACTTGTTGGGACAAATGGTCTGCTTCCACATTGTAGCTAATCTCATCTGCACTACTTTTGTCACTAAAGAATGGCAGAGAAGACTTGACGGGCCGAATGGACTAACTTCTGCTCCGATGGTCTTGCGGTCTTAGGTTTCTCTGGAACATTTCATTGGCAATGTGCAGTCCCTGGCTCAATGAGCAGCAGTGTCCATTGAAAGCAAAGCTCATAGTATCGTAGAACTCCTACAATGTGGAACCAGGACCTTCAGCCCAACACATCTGCACTGATCTTCCGAAGAGTAACCTACTCAGATCCATTTTTCTACCCTCCGTATATTGCACACAGACCCCCTAGGGTGGAATTGATCCTGGGTTCCGGTGCCATGAGGCAGCAGTGCTAACCCTGAGGCACCATGGGGTTGTGGTTGTGGGGTGTAGGGGAGGCACTTGCAGTCCAGCAGAAAACAAAAACAGCCCACCTACTCTCCCACTGCACCCACTGTCAGAACTGGCAGAGGTTCAGTCCTGGGGTGTGACCGAAGGCAGCGTCACCAGTGGGATCTGATTGCTGGGAGCGCTGGTGCCCCCGCTGGTGCTTCCGCAAGTTGCAGGAAAACATGAACCTCTTCCCACAGCCGTGCCAGCTGAAGGGCCTCTCCACGGTGTGGACGGACTGGTGCCTCAGCAGGGCTGAGGAATTGCTGAAGGCCTTCCTGCACTTAGGGCAATTGAACGACCTCTCCCCAATGTGGACCCACCAATGGGCCAGCAGGTCGGAGGAAAGAGCAAAGCCCTTCCTGCACTGTGACATCTGGGCAGAAGAATGGCCTCTCCTCGGTGTGGACCCACTGGTGTCTCAGCAGGTGGGAAGAACTGCTGAAGGCCATCTCGCACTTGGGGCCGGAGAACGGCCTTCCCCGGTGTGGACCAACTGGTGCGTCAGCAGGGCAGAGGAATCACTGAAGGCCTTCCCGCACTCAGGGCAGCAGAAGGGCCTCTTCCCCTCTGTGGACCCATTGGTGCTTCAGAACCCTTTCAAATTTCACAATATCCTTCTGACAGGAGGGAGACCAGAATTGCACACAATATTCCAAAGGTGGTCTAACCAATGTCCTGTACAGCCACAACATAACTTCCCAACTCCAATACTCAGTCAGAGGATTGTGAAAACTTACAAACCCTACAAAAAACAAGCAGGAAAGAATGGAGGGACAAACCGAATTTTTGAAAGTCAGCTTGGAAGCATCAGTGAGAAACCGGCGGACTGGGTTTATTGGGTACCCGTTCTCCTTAAATACACTATATACGTATTCCTCTTCTGCTCTTCGTAGTTTCTCTGTGCTGCAGTGTGTAGTGGCTCGTTGAAATAATGTCCTGATGCAGCTTAGTTTGTGGGTGTTGGGATGATTGTTTCTATGGTTTCGCACTTGGTTTGTGTGTGTTGTTTTTCTGTCAACGTTAGTTTGAAGTTCCCCATTGACTGTTCGCTCTACTGTGACATCTAAGAATGGCACTTTGTTGTTGTTCTCCTCCTCTTCAAACCAGGAGCCCCCTTCAGGCCATAGTCTCACTACTTGGAACACCAATATACAGACTAGTCAAAGGCCTCCATTGAAGACTAAATCACCAAGTCGAAGATTCACACCACTCCATTTATTCCATCCAAGAATTCCTGAACACCAAAGACACCAAGATCGAAGATGATGGAATAATGTTGTCCTTTGGCATAACAGCCTGTTCACAACCATTAACATCAACGTGACCAAAGAAAACTGGAGACACTACTCGAAGAACCAAAGTCACAAATACAGCACCAACTTCATCAGCAAAGATAGCACTATCCAGCTCGTGGAACTGCGCCTTATCACCCACTTCATATTCAGTAACAAGCCTCAAACAAATCAACGGAACACCCATGAAACCACCAGTGTCAGGATTCCTAGCAGAAGCAATAATGCAGAGACTCGAACAAACAGCCCTTCCAACGATCCAACCCAAACTTTGGGTCCGCTACAGTGATGACACTTTTGTCATCAAAAAATGAAACAAATTAGAGGAAACCTACAACACCATCAACAATCTCCTTACTGGCATAAAATTCACAAAAGAGGAGAACAACAACAAAGTGCCATTTCTCGATGTCACAGTAGAGCGAACAGTGAATGGTAAATTCAAAACAGCGTCTACAGGAAAACAACGCACGCGAACCAAGAACTTAGCTACAGAAGCAATCATCCCTGCACATACAAACAAATCTGAATCAGGACACTATTTCAACGAGACACGACACACTCGAGCACCCAGGAACTTCGAAGACCAATCAATAACTGTACAGCGCATTTAAGAAGAACGGGTCGCCAACAGACCCCACAGAAAATTGCTTCCCTGACCGGGAATCGAACCCGGACCGCGGCGGTGAGAGCGCCGAATCCTAACCACTAGACCACCAGGGAGATGTCAATGCATGGTGTCAGATCTGCTAGAAATGACTTACCTGCCCGAAAATCGAACCCGAGCCGCGGTATATCGAAGGCTTTCACCTGTGCATCTCCCAATATCATTTCTTGTATCCATTGCTCCCGATGCGGTCTCCTCTACATTGGGGAGACTGGAGACTCCTCGCAGAGTAAAGTCACAGCGCTGAGGGAACATCTCCAGGACAACCGCACCAATCAACCCCATCGCCTTATGGCCCAACATTTCAACACCCCCCCCCCCCCCACTCTGCCGAGGACATGCAGGTCCGAGGCCTTCTCCATCGCCGCTCCCTCCCCATCCGATGCATGGAGGAAGAACGCCGCATCTTCCGCCTCGGATACATTCAACCCCCAGGACATCAATGTGGACTTCACCAGTTTCCTCATTTCCCCTCCCCCCACCTTACCTCAGTTCCAACCTTACAGCTGACCTGTCCTACCTGCCAATCTCCCTGACCACCTATCCGCTCCACCCCCCTCTCTGACCTGCCACCTCCATCCCCACCCCATTCACCTATTGTACTCTTTGCTACCTTCTGCTCAGCTCCCCACCCCCCCCCCCTACCAATTTATCTCTCCACCCTGGAGGCGTCCTGCCTCTATTCCTGATGAAGGGCTTTTGCCCGAAACGGCGATTTTCCTGCTCCTCGGAAGCTGTCTGACCTGCTGTGCTTTTCCAGCACCACTCTGATCTAAACTCTGGTTTCCAGCATCTGCAGTCCTCACTTTTGCCGAACCAATAAACCCAGTGTGCCGATTTCACATCAACAAATTGACACAAGCAGACACAACGTGTGCAGAAACCCTAGCCACATTACTTTACATTAAAGACATCTGTGAAATGATGTCCAGACAACTCAACCCTCTCAGCATCATGGTAGCCCACAAACCTATCAATACACTTAAACAGCGGCTAATGAACCTGAAATACCCGATACAAACAACCCGCAAACGAATGTTATTTACAAAATACCATACAAGGAAATATATACATGAACTCTGCCGCACAGTTCTCTGTGGCAAGAAATGCTGGGATGAGATAAGGAATATTTTTTTCAGCCAAAACGAATCGGCACTAACTGGACAGCCATTTAAAATCAACGCTGTCAGGCCAGGATGGAAGATCCAAAGGGATGAACAGCTTTCTTATTTCCTGAAGATTTACAAAGCTGAGACTGGGTTTTGGTGTTTGTTCCCTTTCCACTCCCAGAAGCCGCAGTGGTTGGGGCGGTGAGTTGGGGAAAGTGAAATGTGCCCGTGAGCAGCGTGTGGGGCTCTTTCAGCTTCCCCTCCTCTGACAGCGCTGTGACGTGACTCTGATGTTCTCAGGGACACTGACTGACGCGAGACAGTGAAAAGATTCCCACTCCCGCAGATCGGGAATTCAAACCGTATGCCGGCTTCAGGACAATGAGAAAGATTAATTGGGGTGTGTGAAGAAGCTGTGAGCTGTATTTCAAACAGGGAGGTGGAGTCAGATGCGTCATCCATTGCGCCCCCATACTGCAGAGTTCTGACGTTAACACGGACATGCGCAGCAATGGGAACATTCACAAGGTGAACAGCCAAAGATAATCACCATCACTGCTTCTTCCATTGTCCCAACTTTGTGAAGCAGTATCTTGCATTGGGAAATAAAACACATTAATCCTCAGGTGCCTGCTTCATTTCGATCACGATTTAAAGCCCCTCACTGTTCTAGTCTCATTTCCAAACTCTTGGCTCATCGCCTCAAAAGCAGCTCTGTGGATATCTGCTTGTTCCACCCTAGCTGTATCCTTTACCTGGTCTCACCAACAGGTGACTCCAAACCCACAGCAGTCTTGTTGACTCTCTACTGCCCCAACTCTCCAACCACCCTCCCCCAGCAGATGGGCTGGGAGAATCTTACATGGAGACAAGGTATGGGTTGAAATTGCTGACTGAGGCAACACTTCCTCTGGATTAAGGTTGTACCAAGGATCCAATTACAAAGGGACAACTTGGTGGTTACCAATAGTAAAGGAAGTGAGGTGGGATGGTGTTTGCGCGCTTTGACCTAGAGTTGTTTAAAAAGCAGCTACGTTTTCCATGCCTTTTTACTGGGGGGAATCTGAAGCTGTAACAAAGTTGTCACAATAAAGGTTACCTGAACTTATCGCCGGTCTCAAGCTCTCATTAAAAGCTTTGAGCTCCAAGAGGTTTTTGTTTTAAAGCTGCTCATTTCTTTCAGCCTCCTGCACGAAGTTTCCAATGTCGTGTATCAGATGGAGCAGTGAATGAGGAGCTAGTATTGTTAGAAATTGTAAACTTTTCAGACTGCAGGTAATGTGTTGTTACATCAGCATTGTAAAGTTTACAGGTAGCACTGTGCGATGTGGGCTGTATTCACTAGAAACAATGTGGAGTAGCTGGTAATGGACTGGGGTGTACAAAGTTAAAATTCACACAACACCAGGTTATAATCCAACAGGTTTATTTGGAAGCACTTGCTTTCGGAACACTGCTCCTTCATCGGTTAGCTGTGAGAGAGGTATGAATAAAAGTGACGGCTTGCATTTTCCTAAAACAAGGAAGGGCAGGACTTGTACAGTTAATGGTAGGGCCCTGGATCATGTTGTGAAACAGAGAAACATTGAGGTGGAGGGGCATTCAGATACATAGTTCTTTGAAAGTTGCATCATTGGTGGACAGGGTGGTTAAGAAGGTATTTAGCACCATTGCATTTATTGTTCCCCCCACTGCGTATAGGAGTTGGGACATCATGTTGAGGTTGTACAGGATGTTGGTGAGGCCACTTCTAGAGCACTGAGTACAGTTCTGGTCACTCTGTTACTGGAAGAATACTGTGCTGTACATCTCTATGACTCTATAAAAGATCCATTACAAATTTGATGGACCAAACAATTGCCTTTTGAGAGAGATAAATGGGAGCATCAATATTTAAGTAAACTTCCAATTTTTGTTCTCCTCCCAAAGTCTCTGTTTGGTCGGGGACAGGGTAAGCCAGTAGACCTTGCAACTCAACCTCATCTTGTCCTCACCCAATATTTAAGGAAAATAAGGGATGATGAAAAATACTGGCTTTGCCAGTGATGCTCACAGTCCATGAACAAATAAAACAGATTAGGGTGCTACCATCACTGCATGTGTCAGAATTAAGTGATCAGAAAAATTCTGAACTCACACTACACACAGTTTGCGCACAATGCCATCATGTCTACTAATTCTGATCATTTCAATTGATATTCAGTCTGTACCAAATTCAGAGCAGCCACGGTTTATGTTTCATTGGCAATTCTACATGTTGACTTTCTATTATCCCAATCTCTTTGACGTTGTTATATGTATTTAATCTTTAGATTGGTTGTGTCTTTAATTGTGAAACAGACTGAAAATTCACAACTTCACCAAATGCCAAAACGTTTTTATTTAGGATGTTTGGGCACTAGCACTGACAAATAAAATATCAAAGAAATACAAAGTTATCAAGAGAGATACATATCTTGTTTAACCAAATACATTGGCAGTGCAGAGAATTTCAGCAAAGTGCAATACATATTCACGTTGTACCCCTTATTCAACTCATTCAAGAATTTCAAATTGAGCTGGAGGTAATTCAAGAGCAAATGGCAACATTCATTTGTTAATACACTCACCATGAACTCTGAAAGACTATTTTTATCAAAATCACAATGTTTAATCCCAAACAGAGCAATTAAGTGCAAAGTTACTTTCAACCATTTAATAAAACATTGCAAATTTTATTTCCTATGAAAAACAATCTTATAGTTTTGATAAGATCTTTACAAATATATTAAACAAAATAGCTTTCCTGGGTGTTAATATTTACAACAGTTATGCAGCTATTATTCGGCAATTGACCAACTAATTGAAATAATTTCAGAATAAATTAGCTGCTTCATTATAATACATTAAGATATTTTAATAAAGTCATGAAAAGTAAATCTTTCACACAAAGGTAAATAAAATACAAAACCATCTTACAGAATTCAATTCAAATCACATCTGTTGAATCACAAAAAGATGATGCTCAATGTACCAATGACAGACAATCACTGGTAATGAAGTAAAAACATTGTAAAGAACATTATATATACATATATACATATATATATACACACATATACATATACACACACATATATATATATACACACACATATATATATATACACACACATATATATATATACACACACACATATATATATATACACACACATATATATATATACACACACATATATATATATACACACATATATAAATATACACACATATATAATATATATATATATCACTCAAGTATTCTCTGAAGAAAAAAAAATGCATCTGGATGGGAACATGAATAAGGAAGGAATCAGAGGGATATGGGCCAAATGCTGGCAAATAGGTCACTAGATTACTTTAGGATATCTGGTTGGCCTGGACTGAAGGGTTTGTTTCTATGTGCTCATTACAGATACTCCTCTTCTGTGATCCCCAGTCATCTCCCCATACCAGCTGTACTTTTCATGAAATAATTTGACAATTGTTGACTTCTATCAACCTCTTCAATCCTGAGAAATTTCCTCTCTCTGCAAAATGTGGTTCACGTTGGCAAGTTCAATCCTCCTCCGTTCCTCAGGAACGCACTTTATAATGTGCAATGTTCTCAATAACATTCAATGGGGAAACTATTTTCAGTCCAACAGTTCGACAGAATTTCTCTGAAATGTTTATAGCAAATGCACTGCTCCCACGAGAGCTCGTGGGGCCACAGTTAAAATGCTTTTAACAGCCTTTTCTTTAAATTTCCCCGCCTTCCCAGGGTAGAAATTTTCTCCCAGAAATTAATTGCCCTGAAAAAAATCCAGCAGTAAAATGATTATGGAGCTATCAGTAAAAATGTCTCAGTTGGGGTATCCAAGGTTAGAAATGGAAAAACATCTCTCTTCAAGGTTACAGTTCAATTTGCCCTTTCAGCGTTCCTTGAAATTAAGGTGTTCCATCATATGTTTAATTATGATCCATTAAAAGCAGTATCTACTCTCATCTGAGTGCAGAACCAACTCAACTGACTGAACAAGCAAAACAACTTTTCTGTTTGCACTTTAGATGTGACATCCTCTCCCTCTCTCTCTCTGTTGACCCAACAGGATTACCAGGGCTATCGAGTAACGATTGCTGATCTACAGTTTGCTTCTGCTGGTTAACATAAGCATTTAATAACTGCCAGCCTGGTCATCCCCAAAGTCAAAGAACAGACCGTTCACCTGTGCCTGCGCAGAGGATAAATTTCACTTGGAACAGATCACAAAATGACAACTGTTACCAGTCCCACAACTCATGAGTTTCCATGGACAAAGTTAAAAATCACACAACACCAGGTTATAATCCAACAGATTTGTTTGGAAGCACTATCTTTTGGAGCACTGCTCCTTCATCAGGTGGTTGTGGAGAATGAGATCATGGTCACGGAATTTATAGTCAAAGGAGTCAAGTATTATGGAAATGTGATACATTAAACAATTTTAGATTAAATCTTTCATCTTTTAGAATGGGTTTCTGCTCTTTGGTATGTTAATCCCAGAGTTTGGTTTTAATTACCTTCTCAAGAATGCCATTGAAATGCAGAGCTTTTCGAAGAGAGGTGTGAATT
Source organism: Chiloscyllium plagiosum (assembly GCF_037043375.1). Lineage (NCBI taxonomy): Eukaryota > Metazoa > Chordata > Chondrichthyes > Orectolobiformes > Hemiscylliidae > Chiloscyllium > Chiloscyllium plagiosum. The sequence goes on from NW_028270165.1 coordinate 59,263,559, forward strand.
CTGTTTGTGTCCCAATGTCCAGTCAGACTGACATTTTTCTTAGAAAAGCTCTGTACTTAGATTACATTCTTGAGAAGGTAAATTATAGATTAGGGTGGATTGGCAATGCTAAATTACCCACAGTGTCCAGAGATGTGCAGGTTCGGATGGATTAGCCATGGAAAATAGGGAGTAAGGGAGTGTGTATGGATGGGATGCAGTATGGAGGGCCAATGTGGAATAGATGGGCCGAATGGCCTGCTTTCACATTGTCAGGATTCTGTGACCCTCCCCAACAAAGGCACATTTTATCTGCATCTATCCTGTCAAGCCCCTTTCAGAATTCTACTGGTTTCACTTCTGATTCAGAGAGATATACAGCACAGAAACAGACCCTTTGGTCCAAATCATCCATGGATTCTCAAACTGAACTCGTCCCACTTGCCTGTATTTGGCCCATAATCCTCTAAACCTTTCTTTTCATGTACCCATCGAAATGTAATTTAAACGCTGTAACTGTCCCTGCATCTCCCACTTCCTCAGCAAGTTCATTCCTCATGTAAACCACCCTCTGTCAAAACGTTGCTCCCCAGTTCCTTTTACACCTCTCTTTTCACCTTAAAAAAAATGCCTCCTACCTTTGAGCTCCCCTACACTAAGAAGAACCTTTCTATTCACCTTACCTCCACTCCATGATTTTATAAATCTCAGTGAGTGCACCCCTCAACCTCCTGTGTTCTCGTGAAAAAAGTCCCAGCCTCTCCTTGCAACGGAAACCCTCCAGTCCTGGTAAATCTTTACCAAACCCTCTCTAATAGTATTCTTCCTCTTACAGGGTCACCCAGAGCTGTACTCAGTACCGGGAAAGTGGCCTCACCAACATTCTGTTCCTCAACAAGATGTCCCAACTCAATGGTGTGAACAGTGGAGGCAATGCTGCTGAATGCCTTCTTAACCTCCCTGTCTAGCAATGATGCAACTTTCAAAGAACTATGTACCCTAACTCCCCCAATGTCTCTGTTTTACAACATGACCCAGGGCCCTACCATTAACTGTACAAGTCCTGCCCTTCCTTGTTTTCGCAAAACGCAACTGCTCGCTTTTATTCATACCTCTCTCATACACACGCTCCCTCTCTCAGTCACATACATGTACACACACCCCACCCCCTCGAACACTCTCTCAGGCTTATACTCCATCACACTCACACTCTACCAAATGTTCACACAGTCTTACGCACACTCGCATGCACAAACTGACATGCACACAATCACACTCTCATGCACACATATGCACAACGCTATGGGGTGAATTTGGCAGAATTATATTTGCAGATACATTCAATTTTGTTCAAAAAGCACAGAATCTTATAAATTCCTATTTTGGAAATAGAACCAGTCTGATTCAAGATTGGGATACTGATAGACTCGAAGCTCACACCTGTAATGCATTGTCTGAGCTAAGATATCACTTTTTAAAAAAAAACCATAAGTCATCTCAAGACTATGACTTAAAAGTAGTTCTGGGATTTACGTCTTAACGAACTAAAACCTGCAACCCATTCTAAAAGATGAATGGCTTAACAGCACTCTAGGTTTGTTCAATATATCCTATTAGTTGCATGACACTGTGATTTTTGCAATAAAATATGTGTCTTATGATCCTGCTCCACAGCTACCTGATGAAGGAGCAGCGCTCCGAAAGTTAGTGCTTCCAAAGAAACCAGTTGGACTATAACCTGGTGTTGTGTGATTTTTAACTTTATCCACCCCAGTCCAATGCTGGCATCTCCACATCATATCTCGCGAACACAGCGCACACCTTGGTGCTGCCAGTAAAAACGACGAAACGACGCACTCTACACTCCTGAAAAATTTACAATTTCTAACGATACCAGCTACTTATTCACTGCTCCATCTGACACACGACATTGGAAACTTAGTGCAGGAGGCTGAAAGAAATGAGCAGCTTTAAAACAAAAACCTGTTGGAGCTCAAAGCTTTCAAAGTCTGAGCCCAGCAGTAAGTTCAGGTTACCTTTATTGTGACCCAACTTTGTGACAGCTCCAGATCACCTCAGCAAAAAGGTGTTGAAAAAGTAGCTGCTTTTTAACAGCTCAAGGTCAAAGCACAGCCCCCCACCCCATTTTCTTTACTATTGGTCACCACTGACTTGTCCCTTTGTAATTGGATCCTTGGTACAGCCTTAACCCGGAGGAAGTATTGCTTCACTCAGCGATTTCAACCCAGACCTTGTCTCCAAGTAAGTTTCTCCCCGCCCATGTGCCGGGAGGGAAAGAAGTGGGGCGAAGCAGGTGGACTCAACCACACTGCTGTCGGTCTGCAGCCACATGTAGGCCAGACCAGATAAAGGATGCAGCTGCGATGACTGAGTGAATCCTTTGCCACAACAGCAGTTTCCTTCCCTAAAAAGGACGTGACTGAATCAGAATGGGGCTTCCCCCCAACCCCACCCGATGGTTTCATTGTTAGATTCTGACCTCCAGATTTCTGACCGAATTCCAAATCCGCTGTCTGCTGCGGTGGGATTCAAACCTGGGAGTTCCAGAACTGGGTTGGTAGCCCAGTCCATATTGGTACTCGATAGTCGCTCCTTCAATCCCCCTGCAATGGCACGTGATCTCCTTGGTGCCTCCGCAGGGTGGCTGCCCGGGTAAAGCCCTTCCCACATTCGGGACAGCTGAAGGGCCTCTCCCCCGTGTGGACCCGCCGATGCTTCACCAGGGCGGAGGAATCGCTGAAGGCCTTCCCACATTCGGGACAGGGGAATGGCCTCTCCCCCGTGTGGACACGCTGGTGCTTCAGCAGGTCAGAGGAATTGCTAAAGGCCTTCCCACATTCGGGACAGCTGAAGGGCCTCTCCCCCGTGTGGACCCGCTGGTGTTTCAGTCGGGTGGAGGAATCGCTGAAGGCCTTCCCACACTTGGGACAGATGAAGGGCTTCTCCCCCGTGTGGACCCGCTGGTGCGTGCGCAAGTTGCCCATCTGAGTGAATCCCTTCCCACACTCAGGGCAGCAGAAAGGCTTCTCACCTATGTGGATCCGCTGGTGGATCAGCAGGACCGACGCCTGGGTAAAGCCCTTCCCACACTCGGGGCAGCTGAAGGGCCTCTCTCCTGTGTGGACCCACTGGTGCTTCAGCAGGGAGGAGGAATTGCTGAAGATCTTGCCGCACTCTGTGCAGGGGAAAGGCCTCTCCTGTGTGTGGACCCACTTGTGGGTCTGAAGGGCAGAGGAATCGTTGAAGGCCTTCCCACACTCAGGGAAGCTGAAAGGCTTCTCCCCAGTGTGGACCCGCTGGTGCGTCCGCAACTTGCCCTCCTGAGTGAATCCCTTCCTGCACTCGGAACAAGGGAATGGCCTCTCCCCAGTGTGGACCCGCCAATGGGTCAGTAGGGTGGAGGAGGTGCTGAAGGCCTTCCCACACACAGTGCAGGAGAACGGCCTCTCCCCCGTGTGGACCTGTCGGTGGGTCTTTAGGTTAGAAGAATAGCTGAAGTCCTTCCCGCAATTGGAGCAGCTGAAGGGCCTCTCCCCGGTGTGGACCCATCGGTGCCTCAGTAGGGCGGAGGAATTGCTGAAGGCCTTCCCACACCTGGGGCAGATGAATGGCCTCTCTCCGGTGTGACTGCGCCGATGTATCTCCAGGGCAGATGGAGCACGGAAGCCTTTCCCGCAGTCGACACACTTCCACGATTCCTCCACGGGGTGGGATTCCTCAGGTTTCTCCATGGCCGAAGCTTCAGCTGTACACAAATGCGTGTAGAGCCCCTCCTCACCGTGAATTCCTCTTTCCAGGCTGTACAACTGTTTCTGGCTCCACACTCAGTGCGCTGCCAACAGTAGGGTCACTCACCCAGACCCACCGATGCTGAAAATGTACTCAAACAGGAACCAAAAAGCTTTGCTCCTTCTCACAGAATAACAGTCAAACATTGTTGCAGTCAGACATTGACAACAAAGTGAGGACTGTAGTTACTGGACAGTCAGTGCTGGAAAAGCACAGCTGGTCAGACAGCATCTGAGAAGCAGGAGCGTCGACGTTTCAGGCATATGCCCTTCATCTGTTAATTTTGAAACTTCCGTCCTCAGATCGCCAAATACTCTGTAAAAAGAGATTACAAAAGTCATCAGTGTCAGTCCAGGGTAGAAATTCAGAACAAGCATTTCTACTTTCTTTTCTTTAGTTATTCCACAAAATTGAAAGCACCATCTCACTCTCTCTCTCTCGGTTCTCACATTAACGTCTCTGGGAAGTGGGGGGAAAGGAGACATCAAAGCATTAACACCGACACCAGAGAGAAACTGTACATATATTAGTAGAAAGCCAGAGTCATAGAGATACACAGCACAGAAACAGACCCTTCGGTCAATCTCTTCCGTGCCAACCTGATACCCAAAATCAATCTAGTCCCATTTGTCAGTACTTGGCCCATATCCCTCTGAACCCTTCCTATTCAAACACCCATCCAGATGCCAGCATCCACCATTTCCTCTGGCAGCTCATTCCTTACACACATGACATTCTGCATGAAAACGTTGCCCCTTAGGTCCCTTTTAAATCTTCCCCCCACCTTAAACCTATTATCTTCTGGTTCTGGACTCCCCCATCCCAAGGTAAAGACCTTGTATATTTACACTATCCATGCCCCTCATACGTTTATAAAAAGTCTATAAGGTCACCCCTAAGTCTCTGGCGCGGGAGGGAAAACAGCCCCATCCCATCCCTCCTCACCCGGGTAATTAAGACACATTCCTGAGTTTGCAGAGTCTGCCCCCTCCCTGGAATCACTCCAGTTGCTCGAACTGAACAGATTTTACCCCCACTCCCTCCCAGGAAGAAGAGTTGCCCAGAGGGAGGGAGTTTCACTCTGAAACGGACAGGGCCACTTCCGCGTTATGACGTCATAGATGAAGCGAGGGGGCGGGGAAAGGCCGACAACAGCCCCGCGCACTGCGCCTGCGCAGCCCTGCAGTTTGCAATTGGGTAATCCCTTCCTTTCAGAGAATTCCCAGAGTGTGGAAACAGGCCACTCGGCCCAAGGAGTCCATACCGACCCTCCGAAGGATAACCCACCTACACCCATTCCCCTAGTGCTCTGACTAATGCACATCCCTGAGCACTATGAGTAATTTAGCTTGGCCAATCCAACCTAACCTGGACAAAGTTAAAAATCAAACACCCAACAGGTTGATTTGGAAGGACTGGTGTTAACAGCGCTGCTCCTTCATCAGGTGATTGTGGAGAATAAGATCATAAGGCACAGAATTCATGGAAAAACATTACAGTGTCCTGCCACTGAAATGATATATTGAACAGACCTGGATTAAGTCTTTCATCGTTTAGAATGGGTTGCAGGTATCAATAATATGTAAATCCTAGAACTTCCTGTCAGTTACGTGTGTGCATGCATGCATGAGGGAGAGAAAAAGTCTCTTTCCGTGCTGTATATCTCTGTGTCTGTACGATAACAAATGCTTTATTTACGTTGGTGTAAATATTGTTGTAAATCATAGCTGGGTGCTAATAGTTAGATGTAAGGGAGAGAGTATTCCTCAAGTAGGGCAGTATAAGAATCCTGGGAAATCTCTATTTCTGGTTTAGTTCCTAATGAACAAACATTTGGGGGTAGCATGGTGGCTCAGTGGTTAGTACTGCTACCTCACAGCACTAGGGACCTGGGTTTGATTCAGTGTGGAGTTTGCACATTCTCCCCGGATCTGAGTGGGTTTCCACCGAGTGCTCCTGTTTCCTCCCACAGTCCAAAGTTGCGCAGGTCAGGTGAATTCGTCATGCTAAATTGCCCATAATGTTAGGTGCATTAGATAGGGGTAAATGTAGGGGAATGGGTCTGGGTGGGTTACTCTTTGGAGGGTCAGTGTGGACTTTTTGGGTGGAAGGGCTTGTTTCCATACTATAGGAATCTAATCTAATTAAGCACGAGCACCTATATATTTAACTTTGTTTCATTTTTCTTGTTTGATTCCATGCTATGACTACACTCTTGTGTCTGATTGGTTTGAGAGTCTGGGAGATTGTGGGTTGGGTCTCAATTCACAATGTTTTATTGTTCCAGAAGGTGTAAAGGGGTGGGGGTGGGGTCAAAGCTTCAGCAGAAATCCAGCAGAGCTGAGAGCAGACCCAGATTTTACTCTGTTGGAACAGGAAAATCAACAGAGGACAGAGAAACCAGGACCTGAAATCCGAGCTGACACCAGATTACCCTGTGATCAGAGCTTTCATTAGCACCTCTCCCATTCTCTTACTTTCCATTTGACTACCCCCCTCAATTTTCAGGATCCAATCCTTGTCATTCTGAAGCCATGTCTCCATTAGGAGTCACAGATCATAATTATTCTCTTCAATGTGTGCAGTCAATTCATTCGCTTTTGTTACAATGCAGCACACATTCAGACACACCGTTTTTAGTTTCCATTTTTGTGATCTTTAGAATCCAGTTTTGATTGCTGGTATATTTACTCTCCTTGTCCCTTTCTAGCATTCTCTGATGTTCATTTCCACATCACGACATTGCTCACCAGCCTTGATTTGGATTGGCCAGGCTAAATTGCCCAGAGTGTCCAGGGATGTGCAGGTTCGGTGGGTTAGCCATGGGAAATGCAGGGTTATAGTTCCATAGTAATAGAAGCAGGAGTAGGCCATTGGCTCATCGAGCCTGCTCTGCCATTCATTAAGCTCATGGCTGACCTATCCATCGTCTCAGCTACTCCTACCTCCATTGTCCCAACTCCCCTTAATTCCCCTACCATTGCAAAACCCCATCCAACTGTGTCTTGAATATACTTAATGAAGCTGCCTCTCCTGATTCCTTGGCAGAAAATTCCATAGATTCACTACTCTCCAGGTAAAGCAGTTCCTCCTCATCTCTGTCCTAAATCTATTCCCCCTATTGAGTAAGAGTCTCATCTACCAGCAGAAATGACTGGATAGGGTAGGGCTTCATCCCCACAGTTCAATGAATTCTCACTTTCCAAGATGTATTCACTCATTCAGTTGCTGTCTCACAAATAAAAGATTTAATTGCAACTTCTTCTGTTCCCAGTCAAGGCAAAACATCTTTGAAAGCTGCTCTGAAAGTCCAGTCTTCACAACCACACATCTGCTTTCACCGAAGATGATTAGAGTCATAAGCACAGAAACAGACCCTTCAACCCAACTCATCTGTGCCAACAAGAAATCCTAAATTAATCTAAATCATTTGCCAGCATTTGGCCCATATCCCCCTAAACTCTTCCACTTCATATTCCCATCCAGATGCCTTTGAAATTTTGTAGTAATTGTATCAGACTCCATCACCCTCTGTGAAAACGTTGCTCCTCTGGTCCCTTTTAAATCATTTCCTCTCACCGCAAACATATGCCGTCTAGTTTTGGACTCCCCTACCCTGGGTACTCATCCTATCCTGCCCCTTATAAACATCTATAAAGTCACCCCTCAACCTCCAGTGCTCCACGGAAAATTTTCACCGGCCTATTTAACCTCTTTCTGTGTCTTAAACACTCCAACTCTGGCAACAGCCTTGAAAAACCTTTCTGAACCCTTTCAAGGTTTCACAACATCTTTCCTGTAGCAGGGAGACCAGAACTGAATACAGTATTCTAAAAGTGGCCTAACCAATGTCCTGTACAGCCGCTCCATGACCTCCTAAAACTCACTTTCAAGGAACCATGAACCTGCACTCCAAGATCTCTGTTTTGTGACACTCCCCTTCACTGTGCCAGTCCTGCCTGGATTGCTTGACCAAAATGCAACACCTCATATTTCTCTAAATTAAACTCCATCTGCCACTCCTCGGTCCATTGGCCCATCCGATCAATTCTAATTTACAGCAAACTCTTTTTCCTCTCTTATTCCCTGGAAGCTGAAAATCTCCATCCCACACACTCTCCCTCCATTCTCACTTTGCTGAACCTAATCCCTGCTGTACCTCATCCTGAAGGGTCTGGTTCATGCTGATTAACAGGTGGCACAAAGCTAGTTCCTTTTTTGACTAAAAGCTTTTCCCTGGCTCAAGGAGACTCTGTCCATGACTTTTTCAGAGGTAATAAACCGGCCGAGTTCTGATCAGTCTGGTTTGAACGTGGATGAAACGGATTTTGAAAGGCCTTTTGTTTTTATGGAAACAGGTGTGACTTCAGGCCAAATTGGTCATGTTTTAGAAGTGACCTGTATGAAGAAAGGGGAGTGAGCTGAGCAGTTTTAGTTCAGTATTGAACTGGTTGGCAGTTCAACAGGGAGCTATGCGGAAACTCTCTCTCTTTTCCGCCTCTCAACTTCAACCTATAAGCATGTGTTCCATTTATACTGGTTTTCAAAGGGAGTTGGCTTATTGGGACTGTTGTGCATATTCAGAACAGCATAACTGAGTCTAGTTGGATAGGCTGAGTTCTGTAGGGGTTATTTATTCTGATCTTTATGTTTCATTGTGTAATTTTGTGAATAAATTTTTGTCTGTTTTAAAATCTAGTAGTCAACCGAGCTCACTTACTCCAGGTAATTTTCACTGTGCACTTACCAAATCAAATTGCAAAGTTAAGGTCTGGGGCTGCCTGCTTAAGAATGTTTTGAGTGGTCTGGCTTAGTCCATAACACAGGCCCACACTCTCACTCAGGGGAGATATAATTGAAACATACAGAACATTGAAAGGCCTAAACAAAGTGGGCATTGGGAAGATGTTTCCATTGGTGGGAGAGACCAGAGACTAGAAAAGGGAAGCCCTTTTAGAAGGGAGATAAAGGAGAAACTTTTCAGCCAGAGAGTGGTGAATCTGTGGAATTTATTGCAACATGAGGCTGTGGAGGCTAGGTCACTGAGGGTATTTAAAACTGAGATAGATAGGTTCTTGAGTATCAAGGGGATCAAGGGTTACGGGGAGGAAGTGGGAGAATGAGGTTGAGAAACTTATCAACCACGGTGTGTGGTATGAGCAGACTTGATGGGTTGAATGGCCTAATTTCTGCTCCTATGTTTTATGGTCTCTTGCTGTCTTGGACACAGTGTGAGAGAATTGGGAGCAGGAGTAGCCATTTGGTCTTTTGAGCATGCACCAGCACTGAACAGATCATAACTGGATATGAATATACCGACATCTAAGTGGATAGGCTGGGACTTGTTTCACAGGAGCACAGGAAGTTGAGAAGCTTATAAAACCAAGAGGGTTGTCAATGAGGTGAGTGGCTGGTGCTGTTTCCTTCAGATGGGGGTTTCAAGATTAGGGAGCAAACTTTTAAGGAGAGAGGAGAAAGATTTTAAAAAGACATGAGGAACACCTTTTTTTGAAAGAGGGTAGTTTGTGTGTGAAATCAATGTCCTAAGGAAGTGGTGGATATAGGAACAGTAACAACATTTAAAAGACATTTGGATAAGTACATGAGTAGGAAAGGTTCAGAGGGATATGGGCCAAACTACATGGGACTAGTTTAGTTTGTGAATATATTCAGCATGGACTAGTTGGGCTGAAGTGTCTGTTTCTGTGCTGTATGACTCTGTAACTGTTCTGTACTGGTCTTAAAACCATTATTTTTGCCTTCCCCCATCACCATCCACTTTTTTGTTGTTCAGAAATCAGATGAACGCAGGCTTGAATATATTCAATGGCTGCCTGATCACAGAAAGCAATCCCAACTTCTGAACTCTTGCTAATATACCACTTGCCTTGCTGATTGCCAGTCTGACAACTGGCAGTGACTGGTGTGGAAGGATGTTGACGCCCCTTTGTACATCCACACATCATTCCTGACGAAGGGCTCGTGTCCAAATCACAAACAATCCTGGTCCTCGGATACTGTTTGACCTGCTGTGCTTTTCCAGCACCACACTTTTCGACTCTAATCTCCAGCATGTGCAGTCCTCACTTTGTCCACATCCCACTATATCACCATTTAAACAATGGGCCTTTTTTCTGCATTTTCTTCCACAGCAAAGGCAAAATCATCACATTGTGGTAATGCGTTTGCCAATGAGGACACAGACCTGAACCAACGCTTGCAGAGTCTGTTCCCCCAACCCCCGATTCACCCCATTTCCTTTCAGTTGCTGCAAGTCAACAACTGAATCTCAGAATTTAGAAAAGAGAGTGCGGTACTCACAGATGTTGGACAGAGGAAGGAAGTTGCAATCGAGGGTGAAGTTCAATCTTGATTCAGAGAGAGAGGAGCAACAACAGCAACTTCCGAAACTCATGCTCCAACTTCCGCATTCAGACAATAGGGGCGCTCTGATTGGCAGGATGACCAGTCTCTTTCCGGTCCTCCAGTGCTTCCTATTGGCCCATCAAAAGAAGGGCGCGAGCCGCATGCGCGGACAGCGAGCAGCTGGCGCAGTTTTCTTGCTGGCTCCGAGGAGCATGCGCAGTGCTTGCTGCCACAGAGACGCTGGAGATCCTAGGGGGTGGTATTACTGACAGATTTGAAGTGTCCAATTGTCAATAGGAGAAAAAAAGGCTGGAGCCACTTTCTTTTCCCCATCTGTGGCTCGACTTCTTAGTCCTTTTTGCATTTGTTTGGCTGCTCAACTTTTGTATATCTTTTCCCCAGGGTCGGGGTCCTAAACGAGAGGGCATAGGTTTAGGGTAAGTGGGGAAAGATTTGAGAGAAAAACAGTGTGAAAGTTAACTGGCCTTAAGAATTGCCCTCTCTTACACCCCAACAAAAATAGATTGTTCACAGCCTATTGGATCACTCAGTGGGAAGAATGTTGTGAAACTTGAAAGGGTTGAGAAACGACTTGTAAGGATGTTGTTAGTGTGAGAAACAAAAGCTCACTCACTTTAATAATTTCAGTCCGAGACAAATATCTGAATCCGCCATTTATTTATACACCTATAGGTGGGTGCCCTGTCTCATTACCAGGTAAGGTAATGACAAAATGCACACTAAATCCAACAAACTCTCGAAATTTATACAGTTTGAATCCCCATATTTTTCCTTATTCCATTGTCTGTTCCCTGCTTCGCTTACGTCACTCATTTCCTTCAGACTGATCCCACAACTTCTGTTTATCCTGTTTTGTCCGTGACAAACTCTTATCTCTGACTCCCATAAGGGTGTTTGACGTCAGTCTATTATAGATTATTGATTAGGCATATCTTTTCTTCTATCAGCATCTATTTCCATCCAGAGGCCACTTTGACCTCTTTGATTAGGGTTTGTTCCTATGTCCCCGTGTAAGGGGGAAACAGATGCTTTCCTGTTTGCCCATATATCCACCATTGTTCTGTAATCCCGTCTCATGCTTTCTTTTTGCTGAATATGTATTTTCTCATTCCTATTCTGTATCAGAATTTATACTTGCAGAAATAACTTTAATTCATTTATATCCCACAATTTCCCCTTTTTCTTTTCATTACAATCTGTTATCTTCTGCATTTTTGTCTCTTTCTTTTTTAAACATTGTTCTCAAAATTCGCAAGCATCATTTCAGAGATTTCATCCATCTTAGTCTCACTCATCTCCTTATTATTTAGTTGATAAAGTTCCTCTGTCAAATGTCCCCTCAGGGGCATTCGTTTCACCAAGGCTGTTTCAATCAGCCTCTGGGTGAGCCCTCGTATACAGGGTATGACACAACAGCCAATGGCCACCAATACCCCGACTACTACTATCAGGGAAGTAAGGATGGAAACCACCACCCCCTTTCTCTGCTAAAATCATATCAAGGGCTATTCTGTTTTCCCATGCCATCCTACTTGTCGCATCAAGCTGTTCTGATATTCCTTTAACCGCCTCTCTTGTATAATTTATAAATCGCTGTTGATTATAAAAAATGTAATTTATCCAATCTACATTTTTATTAATTGTTGCCCACCAAAAGAGAGCTGACTCAAAGCCTGCTGCAATCTGGTTACGAGCTTTGAATTCAGGTACTCCCCTCGGGACTCCTACCGAATCAAGATAAATCCTGTCATCAAAAGAATTATCTAACAGTAATCTCTTACCCCTTCTCTTTTTCCCTACTATCTTTTCCTTCTCAAATGCCAGGGTAAATGGAATTGCCAATTGTACAATTGCACATATCCCTCTCCAATCCGGAGGTAGAGTGGGTCTCAATATTTTTCCTCCACAGTACCACCACAGATCCGCTCGGGGAACCTTTAATGCTGAGTAGTTCCCTCCCTTCTCCGTTTCGGTAACATTCTTAATCTCTGTACATAATTTCAGCTCCCCCAAATCTCTCGACCGATTTGTACCTCGCCTGTGCACACATGACGTGTGATTTCCAACTGCGGCGGAAAATGTGGGGGGAACTTTTGCATCTTTCTCCTCCAAGGGAGGGAACATCAGAGATAAGGAGGTACATATTCCCATCATTCCATGCAGTCTCATCCTGGTACAGGGCTATCATACATTTCATGCACTTCCTGTCTTGCTTCCACCCGAGCGGAAAGGGAACCACCTGGGCCACTGGCCTACCGGAGGCACATGCATAACAATTGCTTTTGTTCAGACTTTTTACAGTATACTTTACCCATTCAACCCAGGCATTTGTATCCCCGTACCCAGTCTCTATCTCGATGGTCTGTTTCAAATCCTTTACCTCTATAATTTTTACTACTTTAGGATTATCGGGAGGGGTGAAGGGTTGTATCTCATTACCCAGTAATTCTACCTATTTTTCCCTGTCCTATGCTAATTCGAAAACAACAGCCCACAAACTCCTTCCTATTTGCTTTCATTTCAATCCCAAATGTTTCATTTAATTGTATCTCATAAGTGCCACCTCCCAAAACTGCTTCGTGCCATGTGGTTTTTCTTATCGTTAAATATATGGGGTTACACTTTTTATCGGGACAATCGGTGCTGGTCAGAAGGGGGCCCGGTGTATTGTGACAAGACCATTATACCAGGTACCATCCCCGAGGCCATCCCCATAGGACTTAAGATGTATCTCTGAGTTGCGGTATTGTCTCTGATTAGCTACATTCCCACAATTTACTAAGCTACATATATCAGTGTCTATTACTTGTGGATTATCAGACTCAGGAACCATTAATAATACATATGAAAATGATATGTGACAAAATCCTAATACCAAGAGGGCTAGCATCATAACTCTAAGCATTCCCAGTATTCTGATCATTATGCTAAAATACAAAAAGGCTTAATATACAATCTTACAGAAATAATCCCGCGCCCGCATCGCCACTGTATAGTCAATTACTCAAAGTCTCTTTAGTCAGAGTTTCAGCGGGTCTTGCGTTGATTCGGCTGTCCAGACTTCTTCCTCAACTGGAGGGTCCACTGGCCCTTTGATCCGAATGTAGTGAGTCCAGCCTTTCTCCGCCGTCCTTATTGCCGTTTCGGTAGTCAAAAGAGCCTGGTACGGCCCTTCCCAGTCTGGCTGCAGCTTAGTCTCTGTCCATGATTTTATTAAGACCCAATCTCCTGGCCGGATGGGATGAACAGCAAATTCAAGGGGCGGAGTCTGTGCCAATAGACCCTGTTTTCTGAGGAAAGATAAAGAGGAGGACAAGCCCAGTATATACTTCTTTAAAAACAAATCTTTAGTTTCGGGAATTGGCAATTCTCCCTGTGTTCCCAGATAAGGTAATTCAAATAAGATTTCATAGGGGGATAGTCCCAAATCTTTCCTCCGCCAAGGGACAAGCCCAAAAGGCATCCTTTAAATCTATCACACTAAACCATTTGTGATCATGAGGGATCTTACTTAATAACGTGTAGGGGTTTGGCACCACTGGGTGCCTGATCTGTACTATTCGATTTAATGTTCTCAAATCCTGCACCAATCGATAAGTTCCATCAGATTTCCGCACTGGTAGAATTGGGGTATTATAAGGAGACATACATGGCTCCAACAAACTATCTCTAATCAGTCCCTCAATTACTGGCTGCAGTCCCCGTTTACCTTCTATGGAAATGGGATATTGTCGCTCACAGACAACGTCCCCTTTCCGTTTTAAATTTATTAAAAGGGGAGGGATCTGTAGTTTTCCACGATTCCCTTCTCTAGCCCATACAATAGGGTCTATCTCTCTCTCTGCATCCTCTGTCAATATTGCCAGTTGTACAACTAATTCTTCTTCCTGAATTCCAATCTCCAGTCCTAAAAGGATAATTAAATCTCTCCCCAGTAAGTTACTTCCTATATCAGGGATATACAGCAGTTCCCCTGTGATCCTATCCTTAGGACCTTCTATCATCATAGGTTCAAATACTGGAACAGTAAATCCTTCCCCTTTCACCCCCGAAACAGTAATTGACCGTGTAAACATTTCTACTTTCTTTGGTTTAAATTCGGCGATGTCCGTGCTGCCCCGTATCTACTAGGGAGATTACCTCCTCCCTACACGGTCCCACCTTCAAGTTTATCAAGGGTTCCTGGTGGGCCCCTGAGGGCAGGAACCCCTGACACCCCTATTTTTCATCAAAATTCATAAGCGGAATTGCCTTTTCTTCCCTTTGTAGATCAGGATACTCCCGCTTAAAATGCCCTATCTTTCCACAATAATAGCATCCTGCCTGTAGCGACTTCCATCTCTGCCCCTGTCGCTCAAACCCTCTATCAAATGTTCCCCCTTGTCCTCTCCCTCTTTACAAACACTTTCTGTGCCTCTCTCAACAATTCATCTAATGGTTTTTCGCTCCATCCTTCTATCTTCTGTATCTTTCTCTGTATGCCTGGCCATGCTTTTGTCACAAAATGTACTTTCAAAAGACCCTGTGCCACTGGGTCCTCAGGGTTCATTCCAGAGTATTTCCGCATTGAGTCCCTTAATCTTTGCAAGAAAGCTGAGGGAGTCTCATCTTTCTCCTGTCTAATTTCAAAGGCTTTAATCAAAATCTGTGACTTCGGAACTGCCTCCCTTATTCCTTTTAGAATCAGGTCTTTCAATTCCCTCATTTCTTCTCTATGCTCCGGGTTTTGGTTTTCCCACTGGGGGTCTCTGAGGGGAAACTTCACCTCTCCCTGTCCAGCATCCCCATCTCCAATCGGGTGTTCCCTGTCCCATATTTTAATGGCAGTTCCTCGTACAAGTCCCCTTTCCTCCCCAGTAAATAATATATTCAAAATAGACATTAATTCAGCCCAGGTATACAGACTGGGCCCCAAAAATTGATCAATTTGTTCAGACAACCCCACCGGATCCTCAACCAGGACCTCCATTTCCTTTTTAAATGTTCTGACCTCCCCACTGGTGAGGGGGCACTTACAAACCCAATCTCTTTGTCCCCTATGGGTACCTCCCAAAGGGGATAAGTCGTTACGTTTTTCCCCTTTTCTTTTTTTTTAAAGAAATATTGCAATATTTCTAGCTCCCCATAACTTCAAACACCAATTCATCAATTCATGCTTGACTAACCTTCAAAGCCTGTTCCTAACTTATAAATATATTTATATATATTTACATATATTTACGTTCATTTCTTCAGTATTTAATAGTTAAAATGCAAAATGCATACAGTTCCCAATTTTGCAATTCACTGTAATTACCCAGTTTTAGTCCTTTAATTTAGATCCAGAATTAGTTTCCTTAAATAGTCCTGACCAATCATTGCTCAATTACAATACTATAAGTCGTAAAATAATCAGAACTTGCCTTAAAAGAATTTGTCTACTCAAGTTTTTTTAAAAAAAAACTTCTAATGCATGAACAATGGCTGAATCCAAGGTCACAGATATTAACTATAGAATTTTGCTTTTACTACAATCTAATGTTGAACTGAAACTTCAACTGTCCCCCATAAATCGCTTTTATGTAAAGATAAAAGAGATTAGTTAGAAACTGATAGTAAGGCAGTCATGATCTGTAAAAAGAACAGAAGTTATCATTCCTTTTTTTTTTCTTCATAATCACAATAGAATCCTTAACCTTAAAAGAAATCATGTTAAATTTCCATAACAAAAATCAGATTCAAAACAGTCCTGGAACTCAAGCTCCAGGGAATAAAACACAAGCATTCAATCACCAACAAACAAATGTTCACTCAAACCAAATCACAAAGGGTTAAACTTCCTACCAGCTGTACAGCTCTTTTCATTCTCTCACTCTCTCACACATTGACATATAAACTCAGATATTCACAAACCCAGTCTTCGTCCGATCTGTACTTTGGCCAGAAGACAGCGGGACGAAGAATGGAGTCCTTAGTCCATACAAAGCAACAATATTTAATCATCTTTCTTCCTTGTACAAGTATTATTTTGCCAATTTCCACAACATCCTGCCCAAAGGACTTTCCGGAGGAATGTTGTAAGGGACCCCGCCTCCATTTCCATTGTCTTTTCCTTACTTTGTTTCTCCGGAGGCTTTTTTTCTTACCCAAAGCGCAAGCCATATTGAGTTCCTTCGTTAGTCCCTTATTAACTACTAAAACTCAATCCCGGCCACCAAGGCAATACTTAAAAGTCAATTTTCTTACCTTGGTCTGTGCACAGAGTTGCCTGGCCCCTTTTGTCACCGTATTTTCTATCGAGCTCCTATCACTGTCTGATTCAGATGTCTCTCTTATAGGATTCACATCAGTCACCCAAGGGAGCAGACCAAACCGGGACACGAGACCGTTCCTCAATGGGGAACGGGACGCGTCTTCCCAGTGTCCAAGGCCAGCCACTCCCCCCGGTGATGGAAGAAAATCCCGGACGAGCCCCCAATTGTGAGAAACAAAAGCTCACTCACTTTAATAATTTCAGTCCGAGACAAATATCTGAATCCGCCATTTATTTATACACCTATAGGTGGGTGCCCTGTCTCATTACCAGGTAAGGTAATGACAAAATGCACACTAAATCCAACAAACTCTCGAAATTTATACAGTTTGAATCCCCATATTTTTCCTTATTCCATTGTCTGTTCCCTGCTTCGCTTACGTCACTCATTTCCTTCAGACTGATCCCACAACTTCTGTTTATCCTGTTTTGTCCGTGACAAACTCTTATCTCTGACTCCCATAAGGGTGTTTGACGTCAGTCTATTATAGATTATTGATTAGGCATATCTTTTCTTCTATCAGCATCTATTTCCATCCAGAGGCCACTTTGACCTCTTTGATTAGGGTTTGTTCCTGTGTCCCCGTGTAAGGGGGAAACAGATGCTTTCCTGATTGCCCATATACCCACCATTGTTCTGTAATCCCGTCTCATGCTTTCTTTTTGCTGAATATGTATTTTCTCATTCCTATTCTGTATCAGAATTTATACTTGCAGAAATAACATTAATTCATTTATATCCCACATTAGGTTTGGAGTTACAGGGAGAGGCTGAAAAGGCTGGGACTGTTTTCCCTGGAGTATTGGAAGCTGAGGGGGGTAACCTTATCGAGGTTTATAAAATCATGAGGGGCATAGATAATGTAAATACACAAGGTATTTCCCCTGGGGTGGGGAGGTACAGAAGTAGTAGTTGTTTAAGGTGAGGGGGGTAAAACTTAAAAGTGTCCTATGGGGCAACTTGTTTCATGCAGAGACTGGTGCGTAAATTGAATGAGCTTCCAGAGGAAGTGATACAATTACAACATTTATAAGGTATCTGGATAGGGACATGAATAGGAAGGTTTACAGGGATATGGGCAAAGTGCTGGCAAAAGAGACTAGGTTAATTTAGGATATCGGTCGGAACCGAAGGCTTTGTTTCTGTGCTCTACAATTCTATGATTCTTTTTTGACATAGTCTGAGCCAATTTCACAAGACGAGGAATAGGCCATTCACCCATTACAGCCTGTCCTCACCTGTGGCCTAACTGCACATATTTCAATGTGAGTTTCAAAAGATGTCTGCAGCTTTTTTTAAGAAATTGAACATGGTTTAATAATGTTTCTGAATATATCATTTTAGCTATTCTTAATTTTAAAAATAAGCCATTTCCCAGGTAGAGACACCACCATCCATTCTCTCTCCCTCTTCTTATCGGTTCCTGAATCCTGGCACCAGGCAGACACCAATGTAATCTGGCCTCCAGCTGGCAACTGCAGAGAACAGAGACAATCCCTGACCCAATCAGAAGGCTGTCCTGAGGGGAATGACTGTCTCCCAGAATAAAGTGTCCGGTTAAGATCCCCCCACCCACCACCACCACCGTGTCTGCAGCCTGGCTTCCAGCTGAATCTATCTGAGCCGAAGGTCCTCCAGCGTGTGTTTACCCTGGATGATAGCATCCAGAGCCTCCCACCTTCTGTGAGACAAGTGCCACTCTATCCTCTCCAATGTGTGTTATGTCACTGCTTAACTGTTTCCAGTGGCTCAGCAGAGGTTGATGGCCAAGTTCATAACCCATGAGGATAACCTTGGGTGACCCCACTCCACCCTACACTCTCTCACCCTCACACAGACCCTCTCTCATACACATGGTCTATCTCAGACACACACAAATCCACCAATGCACACACCCTCTCACAGGCTCATACTCCATCATACAAAAACACACACACACTCACACTACTCTCTCATGCACGCACATACATACATGTCCATGGGATGAATTTGCGTTTGCAGTATTATATTTGCAGATAGATTCAACGTGTGCTTTTTGTGGAAAAATCGGCAGGCAGCTAATGAAAGCAATCAATCCATGTAATATTTTAACAACTCATACTTTGGAAATAGAACCAGTCTGATTCAAGTTTGGGGGGATACAGACAGACCGAACCTCTCACCTTTCATGCATTGTCTGAGCTGAGATGTTACCTATTTTTATAAAACCTTAAGTCATCTTGAGAACATGAATTAAAAGTGGTTCTGGGATTTACATATTAATGAACAGAAACCTGCAAACCATTCTAAAAGATGGAAGACTTAACAGCAATCAAGGTTTGTTCAATATATCCTATCAGTTGCATGACACTGTGATCTTTTGCTATAAAATCTGTGTCTTCTGATCCTGCTCCACAGCTACCTGATGAAGGAGCAGTGCTCTGAAAGCTAGTGCTTCCAAATAAACCTGTTGGACTATAACCAGGTGTTGTGAGATTTTAACTTTGTGCACTCCAGTCCAACACTGACACCTCCACAACGTTTCTGGTGAACACAGCCCACACTTCCGCCAGGAAACTTTACACTGCTGATAAAACATTGCAGTGCCTGCATTCCTAAAAAATTTACAATTTCTAATGATACTAGCTACTCATTCACTGCTCCATCTGATACATGACATTGGAAATTTAGCGCAGGAAGCTGAAAGAAATGAGCAGCTTTTAAACAAAAACCATCTGGAGCTCAAAGCTTTCAATGAGAGTCTGAGCCCAGCAGTAAGTTCAGGTAACCTTTATTGCGACCCAACCTTGTTACAGCTTCGGATCCCCCCAGCAAAAAGGTGTAGAAAAAGTATCTTTTTTTTAAAAACAGCTCAAGGTCAAAGCGCACACACTTCTCCCCCTGCCCCCTCACCCCCACTTTCTTTACTATTTGTCAGCACAGAGTTGCCCTTTTGTAATTGAAGAAGGGCATGTGCCCGAAACGTTGAATCTTCTGTTCCCTAGATGCTGCCTGACCTGCTGTGCTGTTCCAGCAATAAAGTTTCAGCTTTGATCTCCAGCGTCTGCGGACCTCACTTTCTCCTTTTGTAATTGGATCCTTGGTATAGCCATAAACTAGAAGAAGTATTACCTCATACACCAATTTAAACCCATACCTTGTCTCCAAGTAGATTTCTCCCCCCTCATCGGCTGGAGTTGGGGGGGGGGGGGGGGAAGGAGTGCAGAATAGTCAACCAGACTGCTGTGGGTCTGAAGTCACGTGTAAGCCAGTCCAGGTAAAGGATGCACTGGGACGAGTGAGTGAATCCGTTCCCACATCAGCAGTTTCCTTCCCTTAAAAGGTTGTGAGTGAATCAGATGGGGGTTCCCCCTCCCCTCCCTGACAATTGTTTTGTTGTTAGATTCTGAACTCTATTTCTAACCAAATTCCAATTCCGCCATGTGCCTTGGCAGCTCCCGGAACTGGGTTGATAGTCCAGTCAATAAAGGCACTCAGCCGTCGCTGTTTTAAACCCCCTGCGATGGCATGTGAACTCTCTGGTGTCTCTGCAGGTGGGAGGAGCGGCTAAAGCTCTTCCCGCACTGATAGCAGGTGAATAGTCTCTCCCCTGTGTGGACCCGCTGGTGCCTCAGCAGGTCAGAGGCCTGGGTAAAGCCCTTCCTGCACTCTGGGCAGCTGAAGGGCCTCTCCCCCGTGTGGACCCGCTGGTGCTTCAGCCTGTCGGAGGAACTGTTGAAGGCCTTCCTACACTCTGTGCAGGGGAATGGCCTCTCCCCTGTGTGGACCCGCTGGTGGGTCAGCAGGGCGAAGGAATTGCTGAAGCCCTTCCCGCACTCGGTGCAGAGGAACAGCCTCTCCCCAGTGTGGACCTGACGGTGGGCCAACAGGGTGGAGGCCTGGGTAAAGCCCTTCCCGCATGTGGAGCACCTGAAGGTCCTCTCCCCCGTGTGGACCCGCCGGTGCCTCAACAGGTCAGAGCAATTGCTGAAGGCCTTCCCACACTCGGGGCAGCTGAAGAGCCTCTCCCTGGTGTGGACCCGCCGGTGCCTCACCAGGTCGGAGGAATTGCTGAAGGCCTTCCCGTGACTGAGACGATGAATCGCCAGAGTAGATGGGAAATGGAAGCCTTTCCCACAGTCGCCACACTTCCACGGTTTCTCCATGGGGCAGGATTCCTCAGGTTTCTCCATGGCCAAAGTTTCAGCTGCACACAACACATGTAGAGCTCCTCCCCTCCGTGAATTCCTCTTCCCAGGCCTTATAACTGTTTCAGGCTCCACACTCAGTGCACTCCAACAGTAGGGTCTCTCATCCAGTCCCACTGATGCCGAGAACGGACTGAAACAGGAACCAAAACGTTTTGCTCCTTCTCACAGAATCAGTCAAAAATGGTTGTGGTCCCGATGGATTGAGTGACTGTCAGACATTGACGTCAAAGTGAGGACTGCAGACACTGGAGAGTCAGTATCGAAAAGTGCGGCACTGGAAAAGCACAGCAAGTCAGGCAGCACCCGAGGAGCAGGAGAGTCGACATTTTGAGCATAAGTTCTTCATCTGTTGAATTTGAAACTTCCGTCTTCAGATCTTCAAATACTCTGTCAAAAGAGATTACAAAATTCATTACTGTCAGTCCAGAATAAAAATTCAGAACAAGCATTTTGTTTGTGTTGTTATTCCACAAAATTGAAAGCATTATCCCACTCTCTCACCTCCCCCCCCCCCCCCCCCCCCCCCCCCCCCCCACCCTCCGCTCTAACTCATTCTCCTGAAGGTGTTGATTCAGGATCTTATAGGGGCAGAAAAGCAAAAACGTCAAGACTGACATCTCTGAGTTTTGGATAACTCCACCTGAAATTTAATATCTTTCACAACACTGGGATATTGCTGAGAGTGTGCAGGTCGGATTTTGGGAAGCAAAAAAATGTCAATTCAGGGTGAACCTGCAATGCAGGTTCTTGAAGAACAACCAGACAAAATGGTTAACATTCCCAGGAATTGGGGAGGAAAGCAAAATGAGACATCAAGGCATTGACACCGCCACCAGAGAGAAACTGAACATACAGACATGACAAACATTTGTGGAAAGCCACAGTCATCGAGATGTACAACACAGAAACAGACACTTCGGTCAAATTCTTCTGTGCCCAACCAGATATCCAAAATTAATCTCGTCTCATTTGCCTGCGCTTTGTCCATATCTCTTTGAACCCTTCCTTTTCATACACTCATGCTGATGACTTTTAAATATTGTCATTGTACCAGCCTTCACCACTTCCTTTGGCAGCTCATTCCATACATGCACCATCCTCTGCGTGAAAATGTTGCCCCTTAGGTCTCTTTGCAGTCTCCCTCCCCCTGCCCTCACCTTAAATCTATTACCCTCAAGTTCTGGACTCCCCATCCCAAGGAAAAGACCTTGTCTATTTACCCATGCCCCTCATGATTTTAAAAAAGTCTTATCAGGTTACCCCTCACACTCTGACGCACTAGAGAAAACAGCAACACCCTATCCTTCCAACCCTCCTTACCCGGGTAATTAAGACACATATCTGAGTTTGCAGAGTCTGCTCCCTCCCTGGGTTCACTCCAGTTGCTACAAGTGAACAAATTTCCTACCCCGCACTCCACCCACCGCTTCCCAACTCCCCCCCGCCCCGAACAGTTAACAAAAATCCCTTCTCTTCACAGAACCCTCACTGTTCCAACAAGTCCACACCAACCTCCAAATGGCAACCTCACCACACTCATTCCCCTACTACTATTGCTCTACATTTACCCCTTGACTAATACATCTAACCTGCACATCCCTGGGCACTATGGGTAATTTGGCCTGGCCAATCAAACCTTACCTGGACAAAGTTAAAAATCGCACAACACCAGGCTATCGTCCAATGGGTTTATTTGGAAGCACTAGCTTTTTGAGCGCTGCTCCTTCATCAGGTGGTTGTGGAGTGTAAGATCATAAGACACAGAATTTCTGGAAAAGCATTACAGTGTCCTGGCATTGAAATGATATATTGAACAAATCTGGATCGTTAAGTCTTTCATCTTTTACAATGGATTGCAGATATCATTAATATGTAAATCCCAGAACTTCCTGTAAGGCACCTTCCCAGGATAACTTTAAGGCTTTGTAACAAAAGGAGACACTTCAGCTCAAACAATGCATTAAAGATGTGAGGTCAGAATTTGTCTGTATCCCAGTCTAGTGTCAGACTGGTTCTATTTCCAATGTGAAATTTACAAAATATTACATATATTAACTGCCTGCAGATTGTGCATTTTTTGAGGAAAATAGAATGCATATGCAAATATCATTCTGCAAACACAAATTCACCCCCATGGACTTGTGCATGTGAGAGAGAAAAAGTCTGTTTCCATGCTGTATATCTCTATATCAATTTGACAACAGATACTTTTTTTTCTGTTGGTATAAATATTGTTGTAAATCATAGTGGGTACTAATAGCTCGATGTAAGGGTGAGAGAATTCCTCAAATAAGGCACTGTAGGAATCCTGGGAGAATAGAATTTCTGGTTTACTTCCTATTGAACAATATAAAGCACAAGCACCGACTTATTTCTAATTTTGGTTCACAATTCTTGTTTTATTCCCTGCTAATGATTACACTAGATGTCTGGATGGTTAACAGGCTGGGAGATTGTGGGTCTGGATTGACTTATTGTTCCAGAAGGTGTTAAAAAAAGGGGGGTGAAATCATCAGCAGAAATCCAGGAGAGGTGAGAAATCAGGACCTGAAATCTGAGCTGACACCAGGTTACCCTGTGATCAGTGCTTTGATTACCTGTGCACCCTCTACCTTTATCTTGCTTTCCATTTGATCACCTCCTCAATATTGAGGATCCAATCCTTGTCATCCTGGAGCCATATCTCTGTAAGGAGTCCCATATTTTAATTGAAGGAGTTCCCTTCAACGTGTGCAGTCAATTCATTCGCTTTTGCTGCAATGCAGCACACATTCAGACATACCATTTTTAGTTTCAGTTTTTGTGATCTTTAGAATCCAGTTTTGATTGCTGGGACATTTACTCTCCATGTCTTTCTGTCGTTCTCGGATGTTCATTTTTCACATCACTGTATTGCTCACTGGCCTGGATTTGGATTGGCCATGCTAAATTGTCCATAGTGCCCAGAGATGTGCAGGTTAGGTGGGTTAGCCATGGGAAATGCAGGGTTAGAGTTTCATAGTAATAGAAGCAGGAGTAGGTCATTTGGCCCATCGAGCCTGCTTCACCATTCATTTAGGTCATGATTGATCTCTCCATTGTCTCAGCTTCTCCTCCCTGCATTGTCCCAACTACCTTTAATACCTTTACCATGCAAAAACCCATCTAACTGTGTCCTGAATATACTTAATTAAGCTGCCGCTACTGCTTCCCTGGGCAGAGAATTACATAGATTCACGATTCTCTGGGAAAAGCAGTTCCTCATCTCTGTCCTAAATCTACTCCAACTAATCTTGAGGTCTGGTCTCAACTACCAGCAGAAATGACTGGATAGGGTAGGGTTTCATCCCCACAGTGCAATGAAATCCCACTTTCCACCAAAATCTCAGATGTACTCACTCACTCAGGTGCAGTCTCATAAATGAAAGATTTTATTGTAACTTCTTCTACTCCCAGTAAGGACAAAACAGCTTTGAAGGCTGCTCTGAAAGTCCAGTCTTCACAATGACATTTCTAGTTTCACCAAAGACCCAGAGAGTCATACAGCACAGAAACAGACCCTTCAGTCCAACTCATATGTGCCGCCCAGATATCCTAACTTAATCTCGTCCCATTTACCAGCATTTGGCCCATATCCCTCTAAATGCTTCCTATTCTTGTACCCATCCAGATGCCTTTTAAATGCTGTAATTGTATCAGGCTCCACCCCTTCCTACGACAGCTCATTCAATACATGCACCACCTTCTGCGTGAAACAAGTTGCCCTTCATGTCCCTTTTAAATCATTCCCCTCTCCCCTCAAACATATGCTCTCTAGTTTTGCATTCACCCTATCCATGCCCCTTATAAATATTTATAAGGTCACCCCTGAATGTCCAATGCTCCAGGAAAATATCCCTGACCGATTCAGCCTCTCTCTGTAGATCAAACCCTCAACTCTGGCAACAGCTTTTCAAGTCTTTTCTGACCCCTTTCCAAGTTTCACACCATCCTTCCTGTAGCAGGGAGACCAGAACTAAATGCAGTATTTTAAAACTGGCCTAACCAATGTCCTGTACAGCCACAACATGACCTCCCAACTCCGATACTCAGTGCTCTGACTAATAAAGGAAAGCATACAAAATGCCTTCTTCACTGTTCTGGCTACCCGAGACTGCACTTTCAAGGAACAATGAACTTGCACACCAAGGTCTCTTTGTTCTGAAACACTCCCTTAACTGTGCTGCCTGGATTGCCTTACCAAAATGCAAACATCACATTTCCCTAAATTAATCTCCATCTGCCACTCCCTGGCCCATTGCCCCATCCAATCAATTCTAATTTATAGCAAACTTTCTGTAATTCTTATTCCCTGGAAGTACAAAATCACTATCCCACACACTCCCTCCATTCTCACTTTATTGAACCTAATCCCTGCTGTACCTCCTCCTGAAGGGTCTGGTTCATGCTGATTAACAGGGCCACACTCAGGGGAATCTAATTGAAACAAACAGAATACTCAATGGCCTGGACGAGTTGATGTTGGGAAGATGTTTCCATTGGAAGGAGAGACTAGCAGCCGAGGGCACAGCCTTAGAGTAGGGGAAGACCTTTCAGAACTGGGATTAGGAGAAATTTCTTTAGCCAGAGAGTGGTGAACTGATGGAATACATTGCCACCGAAGGCTGTGGAGGCCAGGTAACTGAGGATATTTAACACTGAGACAGAAACAGTTCTTGAGTATCAAGGGGATCGAGGGTTACAGGGAGAAAACAGGAGAATGGGGCTGAGACACTTATCAGCCACAGACCCAGTGGGCTGAATGGCTTAATTTCTGCTCTTATGAATAGGAAAGGTTCAGAGATATATAGGCCAAACAAGGTAGGACTAGTTTAGTTTGTGAATATAGTCAGCATGAAAGCAAGTATCTGTTTCTGTGCTGTACGATTCTGTAACTGTTCTTAAAACCATTTTTTCTGTTCCCTCATAACCATCCACTTCATTGTTGTTCAAAAATCAGCTGAACTCAGCCTTGAATATATTCAATGTCCCCCTAACTGCAGGAAGGCCCCACCCCACTTCTGAACTCAATTCCTGAAGAAGGTCTTATGCCCGAAACTTCGATTCTCCTGTTCCTTGGATGCTGCCTGACCTGCTGCGCTTTTCCAGCAACACATTTTCGCTCCTCTTGCTAATACACCACTTGCCCTGCTGACTGCTTAGTGCACCTGTCTGACAACGGGTATTGAGTGGTGTAGAAAGACACTGAAACCTCTTTGTACATCCACATAACATTCCTGATGAACGGTTCTCCTGGTCCTCGGATGCTGTCTGACCCGCTGTTCTTTTCCAGGGCAACACTTGTCAACTCTGATCTCCAGCATCTGCACTCCTCACTTTCTCCATATCCCAACATGTCACCATTAAAACAATGCACCTCCTTTCTGCTTTCCACAGCAAAGGCTATATTATCACATTGTGGTAATGCATTTGCCATATATTTGCCAATTGAGACACAGATCTGGACCAACATTTCTAGACAAAAAAGTGAGTACTGCAGATGCCGGAGATTAGAGTCGAGAGTGTGGTGCTGGAAAAGCACGCAGGTCAGGCAGCATCTGAGGAGCAGGAAAATTCCTGATGAAGGACTTTTGCCCGAAACATCGATTTTCCTGCTCCTCGGATGCTGCCTGACCTGCTATGCTTTTCCAGCACCACACTGTCGATCAATATTTCTACACTCTGTCCCCTCCCTGAATTCACTCCCTTTCCTTTCAGTTGTTGCAAGTCAACAATTGAACGCCAGAATGAAAAAAAAGTGGAACAGATGTCGAGAAAAGAGAGTGCTGTACTCACAGTTGTTGGACAGAGGAAGAAAGTTGCAGTTTGGGGTAAAGCTCAATCTTCATTCAGAGAGACAGGAGCAGCAGCAGGGGCTTCAGAAGCTCATTATCCAACTTCCGCATTCAGGCAATAGCGGTGTTCTGATTGGCAGGAGGACAAGACAACTTCCGGTCCTCCCGAGTTCTCTATTGGTACATCAAAAGTAGGTCATGAGTCGTTTGTGTGTACAACCAGAAGCATGCACAGTCTTTTGCTGACTCCAGCGGACATGCGCAGTGCTTGCTGACACCGAGGGGCATGCGCATTATGCTCTTCACAGATTTGAAGTGTCCAAATGCCAATCAGAGGAAAAAAAAGTTGAACCACAATTTTTTCCCCCCTGTGGCTCGACATTTGTATATCTTTTGTATATATTTTGTATATCTTTTCCCTCGGTCAGGGGAGTCACAAACTGGAGGGCATAGGTTTAGGGACCAAAGGATGAGAAAAAACGTGAGACATTTAATTTGCCTCAAGAAATGCCAGAACTAGAGGACATTAGTTTTGGGTGATCGGGGAAAGGTTTAAAAGGGACCTAAGGGGTAACTTGTTTCACACAGAGGATGGTAAATGTATTGAATGAGCTGCCAGAGTGGAGGCTGGTACAATTACAACTTTTAAAAGGCATCTGGATGGGTGTACGATTAGGAAAGTTTAAAGGGGTTTGAGCCAAGTGTTGGCAAATAGGAGTAGATTAATTTAGGATATCTGGTCGGCACAGACCAAACTGTTTCATTCCATGCTCCATGACTCTATTTCTTCATAGTCTGAACCAATTTGACAATATTAGAATGGGCAACTCACCCCTTACAGCCTGTCCTCAACTGTGGCCAGACTACACATTTTTCAACGCAAGTTTCAGAAAGATGCCTGCAGCTTTTTTGAAAATAGAATTGAACATGCCGTAATGTTGTTTCTGAGGAGCTATTCTCAATGTTAAAGATCAGCCATTTCTTGTGCACCCCCATCTCCCAGGTAGAGTTATCACCATCTGTCTCTCTCTCCTTAGAAGGGCTTGATACAGCGAACAAAGAGGGATGGAGGCATGAGAAATAATAGGTGGTGGGAAAGAGAATAGTTGGGGTGGGGGAGGAGCTGAGGGTGGGTGTCAAGAGAGAGAAAATGGACAGGGGGACAGAAAGAGAATGGACAGAGGACAGTGACACTACAAATCCCACCTTTCCCAGGACCACAGTAATCATTTTTCAATATACAAATGGCTAAAGCAGTAGAATCACATAATCCCTGCAGGCCATTCAGCCCATTCACCTCACACTGACCTTCCAAA
Source organism: Chiloscyllium plagiosum (assembly GCF_037043375.1). Taxonomy (NCBI): domain Eukaryota; kingdom Metazoa; phylum Chordata; class Chondrichthyes; order Orectolobiformes; family Hemiscylliidae; genus Chiloscyllium; species Chiloscyllium plagiosum. The sequence continues at coordinate 59,291,347 of NW_028270165.1, forward strand.
CAGCATCCCACCAGACCAACCCACTTACCATACAACCCTGCAGTTCCCCATGGCTTACACACCCGAAAATGCATATCCCTGGACACTTCAGCACAGATGATCCACCCTAAACTGCAGATCTTTGGACTGTGGGAGGAAACTGGAGCACCTGGAAGAAACCCACGCAGACACAAGGGGGACAATGTGCTGAAGTCGCCTGAGGCTGGAATCAAACCCAGCACTGTGAGGCAGCAGTACTAACCACTGAGCCATCATGCCACCCAGAGCTTTGATGTTCTGCTTTGTTTTCATAGCTTCTGACTTCTCATACGCCCTCAGCAGAAGCTCTGCCCTCCTGAGATTTGTGGACCACACCCACTGCAGCCTCCCATTCCCACTTCTCCTGTCCTGAGCACGTCGGTTCCTGAACCAGGTGCCAGACAGACACTGATGCCATCTGGCCTCCTGCTGCTAACTGCCGAGAAAGACGACAATCACCTGTCAATATTCTGCCCCTTACCCCCAGGCCCCCCCCCCCCACCACTCAGCCAGTTAGCTCCTCCCCGCAGCCCAATCTCAGATCCCCTTTACCTGTGTGATTCACACTCTCACCCTTCTGACCCTGTCCAATGACCAAATCAGAAGGCTCTGTCCAGAGGGGAATGACCATCTTCTGGAATAAAGTGTCCGGTTAACTTTCCCCGTGACATGTCTGCAGCCTGGCTTCCAACTCCATCTCTCTGAGCCAAAGGTCTTCCAGCGTGTGTTTACCCTGAATCACAGCATCCAGAACCTCCCACCTTCTGCAAAGTGAAAGACAAGTCTCACCCTGCCCGCTCCAATGTGTGTATGTGTAGATTAGATTTGATTCCCTACAGTATGGAAACTGGCCCTTTGGCCCAAAATGTCCACACTGACCCTCCAAAGAGTAATCCACCCAGACCCATTCCCCTCCCTATATTTACCCCTGACTAATGCACCCAACACTATGTGGAATTTAGCATGGCCAATTCACCTGACCTGCACATCTTTTGGATTGTGGGAGGAAACTGGAGCACCCGGAGGCAACCCATGCAAGCATTGGGGAGAATGTGCCAACTCCACATAGACAGTTGCCCAAGGTGGGAATCGAACCCGGATCCCTGGTGCTGCGAGGCAGCACTGCTAACCACTGAGCCACCATGCCACCCAGTAACTGATTAATTGTTTCTACTGGCCAAGCAGAGGCCGATAGGCAAGTTTGGAACCCATGAGGACGGTCTCAACCGGGACCTTCACGACACTTAACACTGCCTCTCACTCCCACACGCACACATACACACCCAGTCACGCAGACCCTCTCTCACACACATACACCTCCCACACTCAAATCCATGCACACACCTTCTCACAGGCTTATACTCCATTGCATCGACACACTTTATCAAGCATGCACATGCAAACACACACACTGTCTCTCTCATGCGCGCACACACAAACCTATGCAGTGAATTTGCATTTGCAGATACATTGTGCTATTTGAGCAAAACACAATCTGCAGGCAGTCAATCTATGTAATATTTTATAAATTCCTACTTTGGAAATAGAACATGTGTGACTCAGGACTGGGATACAGACAGACTTGAACCTCACACCTTTCTTGCATTGTCTGAACTGAGATGTCACCTAATTTTATAAAATCTTAAGTCATCGGGAGAATGTGACTTAAAAGTAGTTCTGGGATATACATGTTAATGAACCGAAACCTACAACCCATTCTAAAAGATGAAAGACTGAACTGCAACTGGACTGGTACAGGAAATCTTATCAACTGCATGACACTGTAATGTTTTGCGATAAATTCTACGTCTTATGATCCTGCTCAACAGCTACCCGATGAAGGAGCAGCGCTCCGAAAGCTAGAGCTTCCAAATAAATCTGTTGGGACTATAACCTGGAGTTGTGCAGATTTTAACTTTATCCACCTCAGTCAAACACCAGCAACTCCACATCATTTCTAATTAACACAGCCCACACCTCCTGGTGCTGCCAGTAAACTTTACAATGCCGATAAAACGACACAGTACCTGCACTCCTGAAATATTTGCAATTTCCAACGATACTAGCTACTCATTCACTGCTCCATCTGATACACGACATTGGAAACTTAGTGCAGGAGGCTGAAAGAAATCAACAGGTTTAAAACAAAAACCATTTGAAGCTCAAAGCCTTCAATGAGAGTCTGAGCCTGGCGGTAAGTTCAGGTAACCCTTTATTGTGAGACAACTTTGTTACAGCTTCAGATTCCCCCCAGCAAAAAGGCGTGGAAAAAGTAGCTTTTTATTTAAAAACAGCTCAAGGTCAAAGGGCACACACTCCCTTTCTTAACCTGTAGGAAGTATTGCCTCATTCAGCAATTTCAACGTATACTCTATACCCAAGTAGGTTTCTCCCTGTTCATTTGCTGGGGAGACGGAGGGGCCCAGTGGGGAAGAGAACGGAGTGAGGGAGGGAGGGAGGGGTGGGGAGGAGGGGAGTGTAGAGTCAACCAAAGGCCAGACAGGGTAAAGGATGCAGCTGGGACGACTGAGTGAATCCTTTCCCACAATGGCAGTTTCCTTCCCGAAAAATGATTTCAGTGAATCAGATGGGGGTTTTCTTCCCCCTCCCCCCCAAAAATGGCTTCATCATTAGACTTGGAACTCCAGATTACTGACTGAATTCCAATTTCACCATCTGCCACAGCAGGATTCGAACCCGGGAGGCCCTGGAACTGGGTTAATACTCCAGTCGATAATGGCACTCAGCCATCACTCCTTCAATGCCCCTGCTATGGCACGTGAACTTGCTGGTGCCTCTGCAGCTGGGAGGAGCAGGTGAACACCTTACTGCACCTGGGGCAACTGAAGGGCCTCTCCCCTATGTGGACCTGCTGGTGTTTCTGAAGTGTGATGGCCTGGGTAAAGCACTTCCCGCACTCGGGACAACTAAAGGGCCTCTCCCCCGTGTGGGTCCGCTGGTGGGTCTGGAGTTTGGAGGCCCGGGCAAAGCCCTTCCCACACTCGGGGCACCGAAGGGCCTCTCCCCAGTGTGGGACTGCTGGTGTCTCAGCCGGGCAGAGGCCTGGGTAAAGCACTTCCCGCATTCACAGCAGCTGAAGGGCCTCTCCCTGTGTGAACTCGCTGGTGGGTCTGAAGGGTGGAGGAATCGCTGAAGCCTTTACCGCACTCTGGGCAGCTGAAGGGCCGCTCCCCTGTGTGGAGCCGCTGGTGGATCAGCAGGGCAGAGGCCTGGGTAAAGGCCTTCCTGCACTCGGAGCAGCTGAAGGGCCTCTCCCCTGTGTGGACCCGCCGGTGGGTCAGCAGGTGGGAGGAATCACTGAAGGCCTTCCCGCACTCGGAGCAGGAGAGTGGCCTCTCCCCCTTGTGGATTCGCTGGTGCCTCAGCAGGTCGAAGGAATTGCTGAAGACCTTCCCACACTCGTGGCAGCTGAAAGGCCTCCCGCCCGTGTGGACCCGCCTGTGGGTCACCAGGGCAGATGCCTGGGTAAAGCCCTTCCTGCACTCGGGGCAGCTGAAGGGCCTCTCCCCAGTGTGACTGCGCCGATGAGTCTCCAGAGCAGACGGGGCACAGAAGCCTTTCCCACAGTCGCCACACTTCCACGGTTTCTTCACGGGGCGGGATTCCTCGGGATTCTCCATGGCCGAAGCTTCAGCCGCACACAAACGTGGGTACAGCCCCACCCTGCCGTGAATTCCTCTTTCCAGGCCGTATAACTGTTTTAGGCTCCATACTCACTGTGCTGCAACGTAGGGTCTCTCATCCAGTCCCACTGATTCTGAAAATATATTCATGCCGGAAGCAAATGCTTTGCTCCTTCTCACAGAATCACAGTCAAAAATCGTTGCAGTCCCGATGTCCCAGTGTCACTGTCAGACATTGATGTGAAAGTGAGGACTGCAGATGCTGGAGAGTCAAGAGTTCAAAAGTATGACGTTGGAAAAGCACTGTAGGTCAGGCAGCATCCGAGGAGCAGAAGAGTCAATGCTTCGGGCATAAGGCGATTTTGAAATTTCCGTCTTCAGATCTTCAAATACTCTGTAAAAAGAGATTACAAAAGTCATTGCACTTAGTGCAGTGTAACAATTCTGAACAAGCAATTCTACTTTCTGCAGATTATACTTTTCTTTTGTTATTCCACAAAATTGAACGCACCATCCCACTCTCTCTCCCCCTCTGTTCTCACTCCGCTCTAATTCTCCTCAAGGTGCTGATTCAGCATCTTACAGATGCAACCAACATAGAGTCATAGAGATGTACAGCATGGAAACAGACCTGAACCCAGGGAAAAGACTGTCTATTTATCCTATACGTGCCCCTCATAAATTTGTAAACCTCTATAAGGTTATCCCTCAGGCTCCAACACTCCAGAGAAAACAGCTCCAGTCTGTTCAGCCTCTCCCTATAGCTCAAATCCTCCAACCCCAGCGACATCCTTGTAAATCGTTTCTGAACCCTTTCAAGTTTCACAACATGTTTTCGTTGGAAGGAGACCAGAATTGCACGCAATATTCCAACAGTGTCCTAACCAATGTTCTGTACAGCCGCAACATGACCTCCCAAGAGTTCAAAATTAACATGAAAGTAGTCTTCGATAAACATTTGGTACTTAAAGTTTGACAAGGCACTGATGAAATGCATCCAACAATCTTGAAGGAAGGGACTTGGAGGAGGTGCCAGAAGACTGGAGAATTGCAAACATTGCAGCCTGGTTTAAGAAAGGTTGTAAAGTTAATCTCAGCAATTATAGAGTCATAGAGATGTACAGCATGGAAACAGACCCTTCGATCCAACCCGTCCATGCCGACCAGATAACCCAACCCAATCTAGTCCCACCTGCCAGTTTAAATTTGGTGGAGAAGCTTCCAGTAATACTTATTCTGGTCAAAATTAGTAGTCACATGGAGAAAGGTGGATTGAGTAGGAAGAGTCTGCATGGGATTTCTGACAGGGACACTGCATTTAACTAACTTGTTAGAGATTTGTGAAGACGTTACAGGCTTGATAAGGATAACACTTCAGCTCTCCTGTATGTTATCCATCCTGGCTATCTTGAGGAGCCTGGTACCCCTATAGCCTTGACATTATTCTGAATGGCATGCGTTTGAGGCGATTAAAGCACCGAAGTGTGACTTCAGATTACTTGGCTACATTGGTGTCTCGGTTTTGCTATCCTATCTTTCCCATAAAGGCTGACAGAACAGGCTGTGTACAGGAGTCTGCTGGGCACCACCTTCATTAATCAAAAGGGAAAGAGCTATTGATTCAGCACCTCAGTAAATCTTGAGGCAGTCTTGGCTCCTATGCACATGTTGGGATACATGTAAGGAGATGTTTATATTTTGCTTCTGTACTTAGAATTCAGAAATTGAAGCCAGCGTACATTTTTTATAATATTTCAGATTAAAAGTACAGAGGAGATCAATATTATACAACAATCCAACAACCCCGTCCCAAGAGAACAGGCGCCTGACCCTCACAAAGCTGGTGGCCGGTTGCCCGGGCAACCCGAGAGCTCCTTCGCCGGTGAAGTAAACACTGGGCCTGTGGGGCTTCTATTGGAGGCCTGAGGCCTCCCCCTAGGAGTTTATAAACTCCCCAGTCTCCCTCCTCCCGCGGGTCCCAATCCTACCCTGTCTCACTGTCTCCTCTCCCCGGGGGCAGGAGCCAGGTCTTGGCGCTCGGGGCCTGGCGACCTACCCGGGATGTTCCTGAAACCTGGTCCTGTTCTGAAGGAGGATCCCCGGACCCGAAACACCTCCTCACATTCCTCCCGACACGAGCTGCCGGACCTGCTCAGCTTTTCCAGCGGCTCCTGTTCTTGTTCCTTCAGCCACCGGCGCCATTCCTCTCCCACACTCAGTAACACTGCCTCTGTCCGGCCGCGGGACCAACACTGCACATGCGCCAACACACAGGGGGCGTGGACCCGGCAACGTCGTCACCAACTGAGGGGGCGTGGTTGGGGAGCACTCCAACCAATAGGGAACACTCCAACCAATAGGGGACAATGGGGGTTGGTTTTCCCCGCCCCCAGCCTGTTCAGGAATGTTACTCCAGACCTTTGGAAAGCTGAAACATCGGGAAACTTCCAGACACAAACAAAGAGATTTTCAAAAATGAATAGAAATAGGTAAAGTAAATTACGAAAGAAGGTAAAAACAATGAGGTAAAAACAATTAAATTACGAAAGAAGGAGAAAGTGAGGTCTGCAGATGCTGGAGATCAAAGTTGAAACTTTATTGCTGGAACAGCACAGCAGGTCAGGCAGCATCCAGGGAACAGGAGATTCGACGTTTCGGGCACAGGCCCTTCTTCAGGAATGAGCAGAGAGTGTTCAGCAGGAGAAGATAAAAGGTAGGGAGGAGGGACTTGGAGGAGGGGAGTTGGAAATGTGATAGGTGGAAAGAGGTCAAGGTGAGGGTGATAGGTCGGAGTAGGGTGGAGGCGGAGAGGTCAAGAAGAAGACTGCAGGTCAGGAAGGCGGTGCCGGGCTGGAAGGATCCGGCTGAGACAAGGTGGGGGGAGGGGGGATGAAGAAACTGGTGAAGTCCAAGTTCATCCCCTGCGGTTGGAGGGTTCCCAGTCGGAAGATAAGACGCTCCTCCTCCGACCGTCGGGTTGTTGTGGTTTGGCGGTGGATGAGTCCAATGACCTGCATATCCTCGGTGGAGTGGGAGGGGGAGTTGAAATGCTGTGCCACAGGTTGGTTGGGTTGGTTCGTCCGGGTGGCCCAGGGAGCACCTCTGGGCCACCCGGACGAACCAACCCAACCAACCTGTGGCACAGCATTTCAACTCCCCCTCCCACTCCACCGAGGATATGCAGGTCATTGGACTCATCCACCGCCAAACCACAACAACCCGACGGTCGGAGGAGGAGCGTCTTATCTTCCGACTGGGAACCCTCCAACCGCAGGGGATGAACTTGGACTTCACCAGTTTCTTCATCCCCCCTCCCCGCACCTTGTCTCAGCCGGATCCTTCCAGCCCGGCACCGCCTTCCTGACCTGCAGTCTTCTTCTTGACCTCTCCGCCTCCACCCTACTCCGACCTATCACCCTCACCTTGACCTCTTTCCACCTATCACATTTCCAACTCCCCTCCTCCAAGTCCCTCCTCCCTACCTTTTATCTTCTCCTGCTGAACACTCTCTGCTCATTCCTGAAGAAGGGCCTGTGCCCGAAACGTCGAATCTCCTGTTCCCTGGATGCTGCCTGACCTGCTGTGCTGTTCCAGCAATAAAGTTTCAACCTAAATTACGAAAGAAGCCTAGCATAAAATATCAAAAGCTTCTGTTGGTCTGCCAAAGGGAACAGAGTCGCTAAAGTAAATGTTGGTTCCTTAGAAGATGAAGCAGGTGAGTTAATAAGGGGAACACTGAAATAACAGAGCTGCTACATCAATATCTGGGTGGCACAGTGGTTAGCACTGCTGCCTCACAGCGCCAGAGACCCTGGTTCAATTCCCGCCTCAGGCGACTGACTGCGTGGAGTTTGCATGTTCTCCCCGTGTCTGTGTGGGTTTCTTCCGGGTGCTCCGGTTTCCTCCCACAGTCCAAAGATGTGCAGGTCCATAGTCCAAAGATGTGCAGGCCAGGTGAATTGGCCATGCTAAATTGCCTGTAGTGTTAGGTAAGGGGTAAATGTAGGGGTATGGGTGGGTTTCGCTTCGGCGGGTCGGTGTGGACTTGTTGGGCCGAAGGGCCTGTTTCCACACTGTAATCTAATCTAATCTAAATACTTTGCCTCAGTTTTAACGTTGGAGGACAGCAGTACCATTCGTATTGGAAAGAGCAAGTCAAAGGCTATAGAAAAGGTAGAACTTAAACAATCAACGTCGATAGGTACACTGTTAGGATTGAGGGCAAACAAATCCCCTGGGCCTGATGGCCTACATCCTCGGGTACTAAAGGAAGTGGCAGTGGAGATTGTGGATTCATTAGTTACAATATTCCAAAATTCCCTGGACATGAGAAAGATTCATTGAGTTTATTTAATACAGAGATAAGTAGGTTCTTGATTGTCAAGGCGATCAAAGGTTATGGGGAGAAAGCGGGAGAATGGAGTTGAGAAACGTTTCAGTCATGATTGAATGGCTCAGTTTCTGCTCCTATATCTTAGGATCTTATGGTTCCAGTGGATTGGAAAAATGCTAATGTAATGCCTGTATTCAGAAAGGGAGGCAGGCAATATGTGTTGGGAAGGTGTTAGAGTCAATTATCAAGGAAGCAATATCAGGACGTTTGAAAAGTCAAAACTCTATCCATCAGAGTCAGCATGGTTTTATGATGGGCAAATCAAATTTGACTAAGTTCTTCATCGATGTAACAAGTGGATAATAGGGATCATGTAGACGTAATGTATCTGGCTTTTCAGAAGGCATTTGCTGAAGTGCCACTCAAAGCGTTAATTCACAAGGTTAGATCATATGCGATATGGGCTGATTTATCAGCTTGGATAGGTGACTGGCTGATGGGCAGAAGACAGACAGTCTGAATTGATGGCTTTTTTTCTGGATGGTAAGATGTAACTAGTCAGGTGCCACAGGGTTGGGTCCTTGGACCCCAGCTATTTATAATCTACATTAGTGACTTGGATATACGTATAAAAGGATCATTTGCCAAATTTGTGGATGACACATAAATAGGTGTGATGGTAAATTGCAATGAGGATATATGAACCTTACAAATGGATCTGGATAGGTTAGGAGAGTGGGCCAAAATGTGGCAGATGGAGTTTAAGGTGGATAAGCGTGAGGTCATGCATTTTGGTAAAAAAAAACAGCAAAGCAACCTATTATCTAATAGAGGGTTTGGGGTGACCTGGTGCAGAGGGATCTTGGTATCCTCATTAATGAGTCACAGAAAACTAGCATGGAGGTACAGTAGATAATAAAGAAAGTGAATGCAGCATTCGCTTTTATCGCTAAAGGAATAGAACATAAAGGGAAGGAAGTGTTGCTGCAACCAAACATAGCATTGCTGAAACTGCACCTGGAGGATTGTGCCCAGTTTTAAACTCACTTCCCCTTATATGGTTATGGTAGGAGATTTAACTTTCCAACCATAGACCAGGACTGCCATAGGTTTAAGGATTTAGATGGAGAGGAATTTGTTGAGCATGTTCAAGAAAGATTTCTGATTTAGTATGTGGATATATCTATGGAGAAGGTGCAAAACTTGACCTACTCTTGGGAAATAAGGCAGGACAGCTGACTGAGGTGTTAGTGGGGGTGCACTTTGGGGCCAACAACCATAATTCTCTTAAATTTTAAAATAGTGATGGAAAAGGATAGACCAGATCTAAAAGTTGAAATTCTAAATTGGAGAATGTCTCATTTTGACAGTAATAGGCAAGAACTTTCAAAAGCTGTTTGGGGGCAGATGTTTGCAGGTAAAGAGACGGCTGGAAAATGGGAAGCCTTCAGAAATTAGATAACGTGAATCCAGAGACAGTATAATCCTGTTAGGGCGAAAGGAATGTCTGGTAGGTGTAGGGAATGTTGGATAACTGGAGAAATTGAGTGTTTGGTTCAGAAAAAGAAGGAAGCATATGTCAGGTATAGACAGGATAGATTGAGTGAATCCTTAGAGTATAAAGGTAGTGGGAGTATACTTAAAAGGGAAACCAGGAGGGCAAAAACTGGACTTGAGATAACTTTGGCAAATAGGGTTAAGGAGAATCCAAAGTGTTTTTACAAATACATTAAGGACAAAAGGGTCACGAGGAAGAGAATAGGGCACATCAAAGATGAGCAAGGCAGCCAATGTGTGGAACTACAGGAGATGGGGGGAGATACTAAACCAATATTTTGCATCAATGTTTACTCTGGAGAAGGACATGAAAAATATTGAGTGTAGGGAAATAGATTATAACATCTTTAAAAATGTCCATATTATTACAGAGGTGGTGGTGCTGGATGTCTTGAAACACGAAGGTGGATAAATCTCCAGGACCTGATCAGGTGTACCAGAGAACTCTGTGGGAGGCTACGGGAAGTGATTGTTGGGCCCCTTGCTGAAATATTTGTATCATTGATAGTCACAGGAGAGGTGCCAGAAAACGGGAGGTTGGTTAACGTGGTACCACTATTTAAGAAAGGTGATAAGGAAAAGCCAGAGAACCTGACATCGGTGGTGGGCAGGTTGTCGGAGTGAAACCTGAGAGACAGGGTTTATACATATTTGGAAAGGCAAGGACTGATTAGGGATCGTCGGCATGGCTTTGTGCATGGGAAATCATGTCTCACAAACTTGATTGAGTGCTTTGAAGAAGTAACAAAGAAGATTGATGAGGGCAGAGCAATGGACATGATCTATATGGACTTCAGCAAGGTGTTTGACAAGGTTCCCCAAGGGAGACTGGTTAGCAAGGTTAGATCTTATGGAATACAGAGAGAACTAGCCCTTTGGATACAGGACTGGCTCAAAGGTAGAAGGTGGTGGTGGAGAGTTGTTTTTCAGACTGGAGGCTTATGACCACTGGAGTACCACAAGGATCGGTGCTCGGTCCACTCCTTTCTGTATTTTTTTTATGCAAATGACTTGGATGTGAACATAGATGTATAGTTCGTAGGTTTGCTGATGACACCAAAATTGGAGGTGTCGTGAACAACGAGGAAGATTACCTCAGATTACAATGGGATCTTGATCAGATGTGCCAATGGGCTGAAGAGTGGCAGATGGAGTTTAATTTAGATGAATGCGAGGTGCTGCATTTTGGAAAAACAAATCAGAGCAGCACATCTACACTTAATGGGAAGGTTCTAGGGAGTGTAGTTGAACAAAGAGACCTTGGAGTGCAGGTTCACAGTTTCTTGAAAGTGGAGTTGCAGGTAGATAGGATAGTGAAGGTGGTGTTTGGTATACTTTCCTTTATTGGTCAGAGTATTGAGTATAGGATTTGAGAGGTTATGGTGTGGCTGTACAGGAGAATGTTTTGGACCCTTTTGGAATAAGTGTACAATTCCGGCATCCTTCCTCTTGGAAGGATGTTGTGAAACTTGAAAGGGTTCAGAAAAGATTTACAAGAATGTTGCCAGGGTTGGAGGATTTGAGCGATAGGGAGAAGCTGACTAGGCTGAGGCTGTTCCCCCTGGAGTGGAGGCGGCTGAGGGGTGACCTGAGAGGTTTATAAAATCATGAAAATCACGGATCGGGCGAATAGCCAAGGTCTTTTACCCCCCGAAATGGAGGAGTCCAAATCTAGAAGGTATAAATTTAAGATGAGAGGGGGAAAGATTTAAAAAGGAACCATGGGGCAACGTTTTCACGCAGAAGGTAGAGCGTGTATGGAATGAGCAGCCAGAGGTAGTGGTGGAGGTGGGTACAATTACAACATTTAAAAGGTTGAATAGTTCGGATTTAGAGGAATATGGAGCAAATGCTGGAACTTGGGACTGGGCCAGATTGGAACATCTGGTCGGCATGGATGAGTTGAACTGAAGTGTCTGTTTCTGTGAGGTGTGACTCTTGAGTCTATAACTGCTATGACCGAAACGAGACCTTTTTACTGATAATCTTCCTGCTGGAATTTTTTAGTGCACCCAGTTTCAGTCGATTTCTGGTGGGTAAAATTGGCATATGTCCTGTATCCTGGAAATTCTGAAAAATAAAAATAAATAATTCTCCCTGTGAATGGTATAATCCACACCCCGTGATGTGAATGGTACAATCCTCCCCGCCCCTTTTCCTCCTCCACACCCCTCCACCTTCGAATGATGCAATCGTCCCCCTCTGAATGGTATAATCCTTTACTCCCCCACAGCCATTAAGGGTACAATTCTCCAAAGTCTCAATGGTACGATCCTTTCCACACCACCCGGAATGAATGGTACAATCCTCCCCCTGAGCTGGGATTCCCCAATCCCTTTCTGTTTCACATTTCCAAAGCCTTTCCCATTTTGAGAACAGTCTCTGTTTCTGGTCTTCCCACCAAAGTGCATAACCTCAGACTTTACCACATTGTATTCCATCTGCCCCTTCTCTGACCATTCTCCTGGCCTGTCCAAGCATTCTCAGCATGGACCCCTTTGGAACTCCAAAGACCCCTTTATGCCAACTCTCTGCCTTCTGCCAGTCAGCCAATCCTCTATCCGTGCCAGTACCTTGCTCCTACACCAGGGACACTTATCTTACTTAGCTTGCTCCTACACCAGGGACACTTATCTTACTTAGCAGCCTCCTGCACAGCACCTTGTCAAAGGCCTTCTGGAAATCCAAATCACTCACGTCCACTGGCTCTCCCTTTGTCTAACTTATTCATTACCTGCTCAAAGAATCCTAATAGATTTGTCAGACATGACCTCCTGTTGTCAAAGCCAATGCAGACTCGGTCCTGTTTTAACATGCACCTCCACATACTTCCCATTTTCACCCTTCATAAAACCTGTTAAGTTTACCCATTTTTACCATAAATACGTTGTTGTGCTCTTTAAAATGAATTCAAGTTTAAAGATTTCGTATTATGTATGTACACTACCTTTGCCCCTCATAATATTTTATCCTTCTGAAGAAGACCTTCAAAAGAGATTAGCGCAAGGTATGAAACTGATTGTGACTGCATCAAGTAAAGGAGTTAGTAAGAATGAGAAAGGAGTGGCTAAATATCTAAACCTACCCATGCAACGATCAAGGAGGCACAACTACGCCTTTTCTTCCTCAGGATGCTCAAGAAATTCGGCATGTCCATAATGACACTCACCAACATTTACAGATGCACCACAGAAAGCATTGAATCTGGGTGCATCACGTCCTGCTACGGCAACTGCTCTGCCCAGGACCGGAAGAAACTACAGAAGGTGGTGTGCACAGCACAGTCCATCACGGAAGCCAACCTCCCACCCATGAAATCCATCTACACTTCTCGTTGTCGTGGAAAGGCTACCAACCTCAAAGACCCCTCCCACCCCGGGAATGATCTCCTGCACCATCTTCTGTCAGGCAGAAGATACAGAAGCTTGAACACATGTACCAACAGGTTCAAGAATAGCTTCTTCCCTGCCATTATGAGACTGCTGAATGGAGCTCTCCAATTTGAAATCTAATGTTGCTTCTGCCCATCTCTTGTGCAGCTGTAACCCTGTATGCCTCACTCTGTCTAAGCGCAGTATGACCCGCATGTCCTTGGTTTGCTCGGATCTGACTGTACTGCTGATAAAACAAAACTTTTAACTCTACTTAGGTACATAGCACAGTACAGGTCCTTCAGCAATCGATGCAGTACCGGCCCTTTATCCTACTCTAAGATCAGACTGACCTACATACCATTTATTGTACTAACTTTCATGTACCTATCCAAGAGTCGATTAAATGTCCCTAATGTATCTGACTCTACTACCACTGTTGACAGTGCATTTCACACAGCCACCACTATCTGAGTAGAGAACCTACTCTGACATCTCCCCGAAACCTTCCTCCAATTACCTTGAAATTATGCCGGGAGTGTGGTGCTGGAAAACCATAGCAGGTCAGGCAGCAGCTAAGGAGCAGGAGAATTGACGTTTTGGGCATAAGCCTTTCATCAGGAACGAGGCTTGTGGGCCGGGGGTGCTGAGAGATAAATGGGAAGAGGGTGGGGTAGGGGGACAAGGTCGCTGAGAATGCCATAGGTAGATGAAGGTAGGTATGTGTGTGTGTGTATATATGTGTGTGTGAGGTGGGGTTGGGGTGGCAAGATGATAGTTCAAAGGGGGTTATGGTGCAGATAGATAGGAAATAATGATGGACAGGTCAGAAGGGGCAGCGCCATGTTGGAGGCTTGAGACTGGGATAAAGTGGGGGAGGTGAGGAAACTGTTGAAATCCACATTTGTCCTGTGTGGTTGCAGGGTTGCAAGGCAGAATATGAGGTGTTCCTCCTCCAGGCATCGGGTAGTAACGGTTTGGCGATGGATAGGTTGGAGAAGTGGGTGGAGCTGATAGATTGAAAAGTTGATGGACAGGTCAAGAGGGCGTGCTGAGTTGAAGGCACGGGACTGGGATAAAGGGGGGGGGGCGCGGTGGAAAATGATGTCTGCCATTTGCAGTCCTCATTTTCTCCTCAAAATTATAGACATTTGTAAGGGGCATGGATAGGGTGAATACCCAAGGTCCAGTACTAAAGGGGCATAGTTTGAAGGTGAGTGGGGAAAGGGACCTGAGGGGCAACATTTTCACGCAGAGGGTGGTGCGTGTATGGAATGAACTGCCAGCAGAAGTGGTGGAAGCTGGTACAATTACAACATTTAAAAGGCATCTGGATGGGGATATGCATAGGAAGGGTACAGATGAACATAGGCCAAATGCTGGCAAATGGGTCACTAGATTCATTTAAGGTATGGACTGAAGGGTTTGTTTCAGGCTCTACAACTCTATAACTATGTCTACATAGTTGAAACCAATTTCACAAAATGAGGAATAGGTCATTCACCCCTTACAGCCTGTCCTGAGCTGTGGCCTAACTGCACATATTCCAGTGCAAGTTTCAGAAAGATTTCAGCAGCTCTTTTAAAAAAAATTGAAATGCGTTTTGACTTTAATGATGTTTCTGAATATATCATTTTAGCTATTCTCAATTTTAAAGATAAGAGTTTCGAGTGAACACAGCCCACACCTCCCAGTGCTGCCAGTAACCTTTACAATGTTGATGAAACGATGCAGTACCTGTACTCCTTAAAAATTTACAATTTCTAATGATACTAGCTACTCATTCACTGCTCCATCTGATACACAACATTAGAAACTTAGTGCAGGAGGCTGGAAGAAATGAGCAGCTTTAAAACAAAAAACCATCTGGAGCTCAAAGCTTTCAATGAGAGTCTGAGCCCAGCAGTAAGTTCAGGTAATCTTTATTGTGACCCAACTTTGTTACAGCTTCAGATCCCCCCCCCCCCCCAGCAAAATGATGTAGAAAAAGTAGCAGCTTTTTAAACAGCTCAAGGTCAAAGCGCATACACTCCCCCGCCCTCCCCTCCCCCCACCCCACCTCACTTTCTTTACTATTGGTCAGCACAGAGTTGTCCCTTTGTAATTGGATCCTTGGTACAGCCTTAACCCGTGGGGCCGGGAACGGGGGCAGTGTGGAGTGAAACAAACTGCTGTGGGTCTGGAGTCACGTGTAGGCCAGACCGGGTAAAGGATGCAGCTGGGACGACTGAGTGAATCCTTTCCCACAATGGCAGTTTCCTTCCCTAAAAAGGGCGTGAATCAGATTGGGGTTTTCTCCCCCCCCCCCACAGAAAATGATTTCATCGTTCGATTGTGACCATATTCCAATTCCGCCATCTGCCGCGGTGGTATTCAAACCCAACAGATCCCAGAACTGGGTTAATAGTCCAGTCGATAACGGCACTCGGCAGTCGCTTTGTGAGTCCCCCTGCGATGGCACGTGAAGTCACTGGTGGCTCCGGAGGTGTGAGGAGCGGGTGAAAGCCTTCCCACACTCAGGGCAGCTGAAGGGCCTCTCCCCCGTATGGACTCGCCGATGGGTCAGCAGGGAGGAGGAATCGCTGAAGGCCTTCCCGCACTCGGAACATTTGAAGGGCTTTTCCCCCGTGTGGACCCGCTGGTGTCTCAGCAGGGAGTAGGAATAGCTGAAGGCCTTCCCGCAATCAGGACAGCCGAAAGGCCTCTCCCCCGTGTGGACCTGCTGGTGGGCCAGCAAATTCGAGGAACGGCTGAAGGCCTTCCCGCACTCGGGGCAGCTGAAGGGGGTCTCCCCCGTGTGGACCCGCTGGTGCCTCAGCAGGGTGGAGGAATCGCTGAAGGCCTTCCCGCATTCGGGGCAGCTGAAGGGCCTCTCTCCCGTATGGACTCGCCGGTGGGTCAGTAGGGAGGATGAATCGCTGAAGGCCTTCCCACACTCGGGACAGCTGAAGGGCCTCTCCCCGTGTGGATCCGCTGGTGCCTAAGCAGGGCAGAGACCTGGGTAAAGCCCTTCCCGCACTTGGGACAGGAAAACGGCCTCTCCCCGGTGTGGATGCGCCGATGAATCTCCAGGTCAGACGGAGTACGGAAGCCTTTCCCACAGTTACCACACTTCCACGGTTTCTCCATGTCTGAAGCTTCAGCCACAAGCAAACGCATGTACTGCCCCTCACTGCTGTGAGTTCCTCTTTCCAGGCCGGATAACAGTTTCAGGCTCCACACTCCGTGC
The DNA here is from genome assembly GCF_037043375.1 of Chiloscyllium plagiosum. NCBI lineage: Eukaryota > Metazoa > Chordata > Chondrichthyes > Orectolobiformes > Hemiscylliidae > Chiloscyllium > Chiloscyllium plagiosum. The sequence continues at coordinate 59,307,499 of NW_028270165.1, forward strand.
GCAGCAACAGTAGGGTCTCTCATCCAGTCCCACTGATAATGAAAATGTACTGAAATAGGAACCAACAAGCTTTGCTCCTTCTCACAGAATTGTAATAAAAAATCGTGGCTGTCCCAGTCGATTGAGTGACTGTCAGATATTGACGTGAAAGTGAGGACCGCAGATGGGGGAGAGTCAGTGTTGAACAGTGCGGCGCTGGAAAAGCACAGCAGGTCAGGCAGCATCCGAGGAGCAGGAGAGTCAACATTTCGGGCATAAGGCCTTCATCTGTTCATTTTAAAACTTCTGTCTTCGGATCTTCAAATACTCTGGAAAAACAGATTACAAAAGTCATCACTGTCAATGCAGGGTAGAAATTCAGAACAAGCTATGGAGCATTCTTTTCTTTTGTTATTCCACAAAATTGAAAGCAACATCCTTCTCTCTCTCTCTCTCTCTTCCCCCTCTGTTCTCACTCCGCTCCAAGTAATTCTCCTGAAGGTGCTGATTCAGGATCAGAACAGCAAAAACGTCAAGACTTACATATTGGATAACTCCACCTGAAAGTTAACATCTTTCACAACATTGGGATACTACTGAGAGTGAGGAGGTCTGATTTTGGGAAGCAAAACAAAATGTGTCAATTCAGGATGAATCGGGAATGCAGCTTGAGGAATAACCAGACACATCAAGGTATTAACACAGACACCAGAGAGAAACTGAACAGAAGAGACGTGGCAAACTTTAGTAGAAAGCCAGAGTCATTAAGATATACTGCACAGTAACAGACCTTTTGGTCCAATTCGTCTATGCTGACCAGATATTGTAAATCAATTTAGTCCCATTTGTCAGCACTTGGCCCATATCCCTTGGCCAATCCACCCTACCTTGCACATCCCTGGACACTATGTGTAAGTTAGCATGGCTAACCCACACAAACCTGCACCTCCTTGGGCATGATTGGTACTTTAACACGGCCAATCCACCCTCACCTGCACATCCCCGGGCACTATGCATAATTTAGCACGGTCAATCCACCCTAACCTGGGCAAAGTTAAAAATTACACAAACGCGCGTTATAGTCCAACAGGTTTATTTGGAAGAACAATCGTTCGGAGCACTGCTCCTTCATCAGGTGGTTGTGGAGAATAAGACCATAAGGCACAGAATTTATGGAAAGACATTTGTGGCCTACCACTGAAATGATATATCGGTCAAATCTGGATTGTTAAGTCTTTCATCTTTTAGAATGGATTGCAGGGATCATTAATATGTAAATCCCAGAACTTCCTGTAAGGCACCCTCTCAAGACAACATAAGGCTTTACAACAAAAGGTGGCATCTCAGCTCAGACAATGCATTAAAGGTATGAGGTCAGAGTTTGCCTGTATCTCAGTCTTGAGTCTGACTGTTTCTATTTCCAAAGCAGGAATTTATAAAATATTATCTGGATTGACTGCCTGCATGAACTGCCGAGTCTCATCCACCAGATGAAATGACTGGATAGGAAGGGCTTGATCCCCACAGTGCAATGAATTCCCACTTTCCACCAAAATCCCAAATGTCCACGCTCACTCAGTTGCTCTCTCACAAATCAAATATTTCATTGTGACTTCTTCTGCTCCCAGTAAGGGCAAAAAAATCTTTGAAAGTTGCTCTGAAAGTCCAGTCTTCACAACTACACTTCTGCTTTCACCGAAGACAATTAGTCATACAGCACGGAAACAGACCCTTTGGTCAAATTAGTCTGTGCCAAACAGATATCCGAAATTAATCTAGTCCCATTTGCCAGCATGTGGCTCTTATGGTTCTAAACCATTCCTATTCATGTACCCAGCCAGATGCATTTTAAAGATAATTGTACCAGCCTCACCACTTCCTCTGGCAGTTCGTTCCATATGTGCACAACCCTCTGCGTGAAAACGTTGCCCCTCAGGGCCCTTTTAAATCATTCCCCGCTCACCTCAAACATATGCCCTCTAGTTTTGGACTCTCCTACCTTGGGGAAAAGACCTTGGATATTCACCCTATTCATGCTCGTTATAAACCTCTATATGGCTGCCCCTCAGCCTCCGATTCTCCAGGGTACTTCAAACCCTCCAAGTCTAGCAACATCCTCGCAAATCTTTTCCGACCCCTCTCAAAGTTTCACAAGTTCTTTCCGAAAGCAGGGAGACCAGAACTGGACGCACTATTCCAAAAGTCGCCTTACCAATGTACAGCCACAACATGACCTACCAACGCCTATTCTCAATACGCTGACCAATAAAGGAAAGCATACCAAACACCACCGCCACTATCCTGTCTACCTGCGACTCCACTTTCAAGGAGCTATGAACCTGCACTCCAAGGTCTCTTTGTTCTGCAACACTCCCCTTCACTGTGCCAGTCCTGCCTGGATTGCTTGACCAAAATGCAAAACCTAATTTCTCTAAATTAAACTCCATCTGCCACTCCTTGGCCCATTGGACCATCCGATCAATTCTAATTTATAGTGAATTCTGCTTCCTCTCTTATTCTCTCAAAGCTGAAAATCTCCATCCCACACACTCTCCCTCCCTTCTCACTTTGTAGAACCTAATCCCTGCTGTATCTCATCCTGAAGGGTCTGGTTCATGCTGTTTAACAGGCCCACACTCAGGGGAGATCTAATTGAAACATTCAGAATACTGAATGGCCTGGACAGAGTGGATGTTGGGAAGATCTTTCCATTGGGAGGAGAGACTAGGGCTCGAGGCACAGTCTTAGAGTCAAGGGAAGACCCTTTACATTGGTGATAAGGAGAAACATCTTCAGCCAGAGAGTAATGACTCTAAGGAATTAACTGCCACAGAAGGCTGTGGAGGCCAGGTCACTGAGGATATCTAAGACTGAGATAGATAGGTTCTTGAGTATCAAGGGGATCGAGGGTTACGGGGAAAAAGCAGGAGAATGTGGATAAGAAACTTAACAGCCACGATTGAATGGTATGAGCAAACCCAATGGGCTGAATGGCCTAATTGCTGTTCCTATATCTGATGGTCTCTTGCTGTCCTGGACACAAACTGCATGAATCCAAGTAAGATTCTGTTAATCCATTTTTTAAGATTAGAATCAGTCTAACCGTTGTGGTACAGACAGCCTCACACAGGGAAACTCACACCTTCAATACGTTGTCTGAGACAACATGATATCAATTGGGAATGTAACTTTTAAAAAGGTTTTGCTATTTACATATGAAAGAACTGAAACCAACATGGTTATTCTAAAAGAGGAGAAACTTAACAATAACCCAGGTCTTTTTCAATATATAATTTCAGTTACATCCCACTGTAAACTTTTGATATAAATTCAGTGTCTTACAATCTTATTCTTCACAACCACCCAATGAAGGAGCAGCAGTCTGAAAGCTAGTGCTTCCAAATAAACCTGTTGGACCATAATCCTGTGTTTTTGATTTTTAACTTTGGACACAGAGCGTGAGAATTGGGAGCAGGAGTTGGTCATTTGGTCTTTGAAGCCTGAACCAGCATTGAACAGACCATAACTGGATATGAATCTTCCTACATCTCGGTGGATAGGCTGGGACTTTCTTCACTGGAGCACAGGAGGTTGAGAAGTGACCTTTATAAAATCATGAGAAGTATACATGAGGTGAATGGCAGGTGTAATTTCCCTCAGGTGGGGGTTTCAGGATTAGGCACCAAATTTTGAAAGGAGAGAGGAGAAAGGTTTTGAAAAGACTTGAGGCAGCTTTTTTTTTAAAATACAGTAGTTCATGTGTGGAATGAATGTCCAGAGGAAGTGATGTTACTTTCAAAAGACATTTGGTTAATTACATGAATAGGAAAGGTTTGGAGGGATATGGGCCAAACACTGGCAGGTGGGACTAGATTAGTTTGTGAATATATTCAACGTGGACTAGTTGGACTGAATGGTCTGTTTCTGTGCTGTATGACTGTAACTGTTCTGTATTTGTCTTAAAAACATTTTCTTGCTTTCTCCCATAAACATCCATTTTATTGTTGCTCAAAACTCAGATGAACTCAGCCTTGAATATATTCAATGACCCCTAACTGCAGGAAGGCATCCACAATTCTGAACACAATTCCTCTTGTTAATATACCACTTGCTTTGCTGATTGCTTGCTGCACCTGTCTAACAACCGGCAGTGACTGGTGTAGAAAGACACTGAACCCCCTTTCGATATCCACATATCATTCCCTATTCCCTTGTGCCTGAAACATCGACTGTCCTGCCCCTCAGATGCTGTCTGACCTGCTGTGCTTTTCCAGCGCCACACTTACTGACTCTAATCACCAGTGTCTGCAGATCTCACTTTCTCCACATCTCAGTATATCACCATTTAAATAATACACTTCCTTTCTGCTCTTTTTCACAACTTCATATTGTTGTACTCTTTTTCTCATGTTTTCTAATTGTGGTTTTCTCTACATTGTGGAGATTGAGCATAAACTTGGGAACGGTTTGCTGAACGTCGCAGGTGGGTCCACAGTCACTGCCCACTTTAATTCCCCTTCCCACTCCCTTTCTGAAAAGACTATCTTAGGCTTTCTCCATTGCCATAATGAACCAAATAGTAAATTGGAGGAACAACACCTCATCTTCCGCCTGGGCAGTCTATAGCCTAGAGGACTCAACATTGAGTTCTCCAGTCTCAAATAACCTCACTTCCTATTCCCCCCACCCACCCCCCACGACTCCCTTCTCAGCTTCTCCCCCTCATTTCCACTCATCACTGTCACGAACCAGATTTATTCCTCCCATTCACCAACCAGGTCAGACCTTTCACCTATCCCCAATTCACCACCCTGCCCCAAGGACACTCTTTATCTGCACCCATCCACAATCCTGAAGAAGGGTTACCCCTGAAAAGTCGACTTCTCCACCTCCTGATGCTACCTGGCTTGTTCTTCCAGCCTCCTGCCTGTCTATTTTGCCAATTGCGACACAGACGTGGAGCAACGTTGCCAGAGTCTGTCCACCCCGATTCACTCCCTTTCCTTTCAGTTGCTGCAAGTCAACAACTGAAGCCCTGAATGAAAATAAAGAATTGGAAAAGGTGGTGAGAAAAGAGAGTGCTGTACTTACAGATGTTGGACAGAGGAAGGAGATTGCAGTCTGGGGTGAAGCTCAATCTTCATTCAGAGAAACAGGAGCAGTAGCAGCAGCTTCAGAAACTCAGGGTCCAACTTCCGCATTCAGACAATGGGGTGGCTCTGATTGGCAGGAGGACTAGACTCCTTCCGGTCCTCCTGTACTTCCTATTGGTCAATCAAAAGATCGCGCGCCTTTTTGTGCAGACTGCGATGAGCATGCCCAGTGTTTTGCTGACACCCGGCGAGCATACGCATGGCGTTGCTGACACCGGCAAACATGCGCTGTATGCTCTATCGGGATGCTGGTGTTACTGGCAGATTTTAAGTGTCCAAATGCCAATGGGGAAAAAAGGGGTCGAGCCACAATATGTTTTCCCCGTGGTTCGACATTTTATTGCTTTTGCATTTTGTCTCGCTGCTCAACCTTTGTGTGTCTTTTATCCTTGTTGAGAGAGTCTCCCCGTGAGCTGACTGTGGGCAGCGCTTTAACCAGTTACACAGACTGAAGAAACATTACACTATTCGCAGGAGGGAGTGACTGTACACGTTTCCTGAGTGTGATCACACTTTCAATTGTTTATCGGAAACACAGAGCCAAAAAGTCACCAGAACTGCGGAGAAGTTGTGGAAATGTGGGGACTGAGGGAAGGGATTCCATTCCCTGTGGGCACTGGAAATTCATCAGCTCAGTCGCAGTGCGGAGAGGCCGTTCTTCAAAAAATTATTACATTATTTCCCATTGACAAAAACACATTCACGCTGCCTGATTACCTTGAACTTATACAAGTGCCCTGTCATAATATCTTTGATAATAGCTTTGAACATTTTCCCCATTACATATGTTAAGTTAAATGGTCTGCAGTTTCCTGTTCTCGGTCTCCCTTTTTGAAGAAAGGATTTTTCCAATCTAAAGAAACCATCCCTGAAACTAATGAGGTTTGGAAAATTAAAACCAATTCATGAACTATTACAGGGAGAATGCGGGTAAGTAGAGTTGAAATGCCCATCAGCCATAATTGAATGGCGGAGTGGACTCGATGGGCCGAATGGCCTTACTTCCACCCCTATGTTTTATGGTCTTATTTCACTCGCTAATTTCTCTTTAAGAGTCTAGGATGAATTCCTTCAAATACCCGGGACTTATCAGCTCGTAGTTCCAACAGTTTACTCAGTACTAATTCCTTGGTGATTGTAATTTTCTTCAGGTCCTCCCTCCCTTTCAATTCCTGATTTACAGCTAGTTCCAGGGTGTTACTTGTATCCTCTCTAGTGAAGTCAGATTCAAACTCTTTTCAATTCATGTGCCATCTCTATATCCTCCGTTACTGAATCCCCAGACTCATTTTGTTAACTTTTTTTTTTAAAGAAAAGCTGACAAAACTTTCCAACCTGTTTTTATAATTCTTTTAGCTAACTTTCTAACCCTAATTGCCGTGCTACTGCCTGCATTATTTCTGATATTTTTCCACAGCTCCCAACTCTAGCATCAACTTGTCTGCATATTTTATTGAACTTACCTTGATTAAGTGTTGCAAAACACACAAGGGCAAATCTTTCCTCTCCAGAAAGTCTTAGTACTTAACATGATAAAATTCACTTTGAAATATTGTTCATCCAAATTTTACCAAGCACATACTACAGATTCAACATCCCACAATGACACCCAGTTTTGTTATGATCTTTAATTCTGAAGAGAATTTGAATACCCAATGATTAACTGGAAGAACTCTTCATTAAGTTTTCACATTTTTAAACAAATAAAAATTACCAATTAATTGGAGTCTTGATAGTTTATTCACTTTCTGGGAATAGTCCAAGGGATGCAACATCTCTCTAGGATTCACTTGAATTCTTCTCAGGATTCCAAGTATTCCTGGTAATTGTATGTGGGAAAAGATCTGCCACCCTGGCAACCCACAATAGGCCCACAAAAGCAAAATTGGCCAAACTGTACCAAAACACCCAGAATGTCTTAGCAGGGACCAAGCAGGCTGACAAGTGAAACTAGACAGCACTTGCAGACAAGGGAATATCTGTACACCTCAAGTACCCACTAACAATGACAGAGTACCACAGCTATCCCAAAGCCCTGAGGGCAGTTTCACAACCCAGCAATACCAAAGCCACACAAAGAACAAGTCAGACAGAGAGGCACCAGCAAGAGCATTGCTCCCAGGACAGAACAATGGAAGCACCTCACCACTTCAGAGGAGACATTAGCACCTACCTGCGAAGAGGAATGGAAGCTCCTGATCCATCAATACTGTCAGAATGTTGCTTTGTGTAGAGAATTAGGACATTCCTCTGATAACTGTTTTCCGATTAGCATCATTGTAACTAGATTACTCCATTTCCAGCAGCAACATTTCACTGCCACCCAGAGAATTGGCTATGAGGTTGCTTTACTATCCAAAGCCATCATGTCCCTACAATGTGCCCCTGCCCTGAACCCCACCACCCTGCTTCCACTCACTCTGACCACTATTATGGATGAACACAACTGTTTAGACCTTGTCCAGCAGTTCGTTGCCCCATGCCCTGACCTCTCTGAAACACCTCAAGACAACTCTGACCTCATATTCTATACATATGGCTCATCCTTCAGGCCCTCAGACCACTGCACACTGGCAGGATATGCCCTCGGCACTCCTTTCACAGTTCTAGAGTCAGCTGCACTGCCAAATGGCACATCTGCACAAGCTGCAGAGCTGTTTGCACTCACTAGGGCTGGTGTCATTGCTAAAGGACACACAGCAAACATTTATCCTGACTCCAGATATGCCTTCGGAGTCATCCACGATTTTGGCACATTCTGGAAACAGAGAGGCTTCATCACGTCAGCAGGGAGGCCACTACAACACGCTACGCTGATTTCTAATCTCCTGAAAGCAGCCCTGTTACCCTCAGCCCTAGCAATTATCAAATGCCATGCCCATACCTCTGCCACTGACCCGGTCACCCTCAAGAATGCCCCAGCTGACACAGCAGCCCGGAAGTCGCACTGCACCCCACCATCTACATCCTGCAGGCTCCCAGAATAGCGCAGGCCCCAGTATTCCCTGACCCCATGGAGGCTGTGCAAGCTACCCAAGAAACTGCTCCACAGCAGGAAAAGGACAGTTGGGCCTGCATTGGGGCCACACAATCTCCTTCCCTCAACCTGCTAATACGCCCTGATGGCCGCATCATTTGCCCAAATGCCCACCTACACACACTGGCCCTAGCAGCCCACTGCATTGGCCATACAGGCAAGAGGGGCATGATACACACTGTAACGCAGTCCTGGTATGCACCAGGATTCATTGCCGCTGCCCAAGTCCTGCTGTCACAGTGCCTCATCTGCCTGCAGAACAATGCAGGCAAGCCAGTTGCCAAGTACCTGCCAGTTCCTGAGGAGCCTTTCAGCCTCTTACAGATTGACTTCACACACATGCCCCAAAAACAGGGTTACAAGTACATCCAGGTCATCAGAGACATGTTCTCCGAATGGGTGGAAGCATTTCCCACAAGAAAGGATGATGCATGTATGGTAGTAAAATGCCTCCTAAAGGATGTCATCCCCAGATTTGGAGTTCCCAGTAGCATAACCACGGAGAAAGGGACTCCCTCACGGCTTAGCTCGTGACCAGCATTAGCAAGGCACGAGGGATACCACAGCGACACCCCATCCCCAACCAATCCGTTGTCAGACATGGTTGAGCGGATGAATGGCATCCTGAAGACCACACTGACTAAAACCACCCAGAAAACAGGACTGACCTGGTCAGACGCCTTGCCACTTGCCCTCTATGCTACACATGCACAGCCAAACTGAACAGCTGTGCTCACCCCTTTTCAAGTACTTATGGGGCAGCCTATGCCCACTGCCACCAGACCCCTGACACTCACACAGCCCTGTTTCTGACACAAGAGGCCCAACTAGGGTATGTCCAGGCCCTTAGCAGGAGCATTAGTGCTCATACAACCAGGTCAGGGCTGCGTTGCCCACACCCCAACCAGTGCCCATTCATCTGTTCTGACCTGGGGACTATGTCATGATAAAGTCACTAGAAAAAGATTCTCTCTCCCCTCGGTGGAAAGGTCTGTACCGGATCCTGATGACAACCCAGACTGCTGTGAAACCGGAAGGATGGCCCGAATGGACACATACCACCCGCTGCAAGAGGGCTCCACAACCTCTGAACAGGGACCACACAGAGGAAGGCACCACTCCAAACACAGAGGATGAATCCACCTGCTCGCGGCAGCCATCACCATCTGATCTGTCTGACCATCACACTGTGGCTTGCTGGTAAACAGGGCCAAGGGGCAGCACATTTCATAACCCACTGTGATTTGCAGGCCAACACCTTCCTCAAAATGGCCCATGGGTATGCCCAGCGATTTAATCAGACCCGCTGCTGGGTCTGCACTAGGTCCCTGTCCACTCTCACGGGGGGGCATTTCCTTAGCCTCAATCTCCTTAAATATCTCTGACATGGCGGAATGGTGCCTGGAGCCAGACAGGTCCCCTGAAGTTACCACACTCAAAATACCACCAGCAATGACCAAATATGGGGACAACAGCCCAGCCCGCTGGAGGTCTGCGGGTTACCACCTGGAAAAATATAAAGGGTGGTTTTACCCGGCCTACAACCTCTCCCATGAGCCCCCAGCCCTGACCATTGCTGACACTAACACACACGGGCCACCTGCAGGATCCATCTGTTTGAAACACACACAGCCATCTGGCTGGGAGGCTGACTGGAGCCGGTGCACTGACTCCCTGCTCCTAACTCCCGCAGCACGCCGATCCGCTGCAGAAGGCAGCATTTTAAACCGACAGGTCCTCAACAGGATCACCCAGAATACCACCTTCCTCACCAGCTGGACAGGGACCCAGACACTCCATCTCCAGACCGACAACGGCACCTATTTTATCTGTGGCCACAAAGCCTACCCCTGGCTGCTGTCGTCCTGGACTGGAAGCTACAATGTTGGGTATGCGGTACCATTCATTTATCACTTCCAGTCCCCTCCCTTTCCAAAGCCCATGCCACGCATCAGACGAGCCCTTGCTGCCACTGAAGCAGCTCTCTACCTGATGTCATCCCACTGTGCAACCTTACAGTTACAGGTAGAAGCCCACAAACTCACTGTCACAGTACAGGAGGTGGCAAACTCCACAGCAGACGCATTCGCTCAGCTGAATGTGGAGGCTGTTGCCGTCTGTACTGTGACTCTGCAAAACAGGATGGCCCTGGACTACCTACTCGCTGTGAAAGAGGGCACGCGCAGAGCCTGACTGCAGGGACTGATAGCCCTCATCGCTATCATTGCTGGGCTTAGAGTGCTAGCCATGGCTATCCGACTCTGCTGTTCAGGCCTACGTACAATTCTGTTACCCTCTGTCCCCCTTACCACTCAGCTAGCACAGATCCACTGGGAGAACATCCCTGTCCCTAAAATAGCCTCTCCTGGACCAGACTCGGACACTGAGAGCTATCTGTCTGATACCGAGACCCCCCACCCGACAATCCCCCTGGCTCCGGCGACATTGCTCCTTCTCATCCCTCCCCTAAGCAAAACAAAAAGAAAAGGCGGGGGGGGGGGGGGGGGTGGGGGGGGAGAAGTTGTGGAAAAAGATCTGCCACTCTGCCAACCCACAATAGGCCCACAAAAGCAAAATTGGCCAAAATGTACCTTAAACACCCAGAATGCCCATACAGGCTCGCAAGCCAAACCAGAAAGCACACACGGACAAAGGAGTACACTTCAACCTCACTACAATGACAGAGCACCACAGGTATCTCAAAGCCCCAAGGACAGTTTCACAACCCAACAATACCAAAGCCACACAAAGAGCAGGTCAGACAGAGAGGCACCAGCAAGGACTTGCTTCCAAAACAAGAAATGGAAGCACCTCACCACTTCAGAGGAGAAGTTAACACCTACCAGTGAAGAGGAATGGAACCATCGATAGTCAGGATGTTACACTGTGTGAAGGAACAGGACATTCATCTGATAACTGTTTTCCAATTAGCATCCTTGTAACTAGATTACTCCATTTCCAGATACATTGTATATTCCCCATTTCTTAATCAGCCTTATTGTACAGCATTATTATAAAAACTGGTCTCATCCTCAGCTCCTAGAAGAGAAATTCTGATCTATCTGTACAGACTGTCAGTTCTGTGTCAGACTAGTCAGTTTCTCTTCCAGTGACATTGCTTGTAATAAAGTGTTTGTCAATTTCACTTTGAACCACGCTTTGTGATCTCTAACGTATTGGGCAAATTTCTCCGACATGCTATAACAGGGCAACCAGAACTGTACTCAGTACTCTGAAAGTGGTCTTACCAACATGATGTCCCAACTCCTATACACAACGCTGTGAACAATGAAGGCAAGTGTACTGAACGCCTCTTAACCACCCTGTCTACCAATGATGCAACTTTCAAAGAACCTAAAACCCACCATGTCTCTGTTCTACAACGCAACCCAGGGCCCTATCATTAACTATACAAATCCTGCACTTCCTTGTTTTAGCAAAATGCAACCCCTCGCTTTTATCCACACCTCTCTCATACACATGCTCTCTCTGAGACACTCACACCCGCTCACAGGCTTCTCGTCCATCACACTCACGCTTCAAGCATGCACACATGCAAACAGACACACGCGCTCTCATGCACACACACTCTCTCATACACACACAGGTCTATGGGGTGAATTTGCATTTGCAGATATATTCAATTTTGATCAAAAAGCACACAATCTGCAGGCAGTTGATACATGAAATATTTGTAAATTCCTACTTTGGAAATAGAACCAGTCTGATTCAAGATTGGGATACAGACAGACTCAAACCTCACACATTTCATTATTGTCTGAACTGAGATGAAACCTATTTATATAAAACCTTAAGTCATCTCGAGAATCTGACTTCAAAGACTTTCTGGGATTTACACATTAATGAACTAAAACTTGCAACCTATTCTAAAAGACAAAAGACTTCACAACAATCTAGGTTTGTTCAATATATCCGATCAGTTGCACTATACTGTGATCTTTTGCTATAAATTCTGTCTTATGATCCTGCTTCACAGCTTCCTGATGAAGGAGCAGCGCTCCGAAAGCTAGTGGTTCCAAATAAACCACTATAACCTGATGTGTGATTTTTTAAACTTGATCCAACCCAGTCCATCTCTGGCTCCTCCACATCATTTCTCGTGAAGGCAGCCCACCTCTCCCGGTGCTGCCAGTAAACTTTACAATGCTGATGAAATGACGCAGTGCTTGCACTCATGAAAAATTTACAATTTCTAATGATACTAGCTACTCATTCACTGCTCCATCTGATACATGACATTGGAAACTTCGTGCAGGAGGCTGAAAGAAATGAACAGCTTTAAAACAAAAACCTCTTTGAGCTCAAAGCTTTCAATGAAAGTCTGAGCCTGGCAGTAAGTTCAGGTAACCTTGATCAAGACCCAACTTTATTACAGCTTCAGATTCCCCCAGCAAAAAGGTGTAGAAAAAGTAGCTTATTTTTTTAAAAACAGATCAAGGTCAAAGAGTACACAGTCTCTCCACCCCCCACTTTCTTTACTATTAGTCAGCACCAAGTTGTCCCTTTGTAATTGGATCCTTGGTACAGCCTTAACCCGTAGGAAGTATTGCCTCACTCAGCAATTTCAACCCAGACCCTGTATCCAAGTAAGTTTCTCTCTATTCATTTCCGCAGGTGGGGGAGTCAACCACACTGCTCTGGGTCTGGAGTCACATGTCGGCCACCCGGGTAAAGGATGGGACGACTGAATGAACCCTTTCCCACACGGCAGTTTCCTTTCCTAAAAAGGACATGAGTGATTCAGATGGGGGATCTCACACCCCCGCCCCCAAAAATGGTTTCAGCATTAGATTCCGAACTCCAAACTTCTGACCGAATTCCAATTCCGCCATCTGCCACGACGGGATTCAAATCCAGGGGTCCAGTCGATAATGGGACTCTGCCATTGCTCCTTCAATCCCCCTGCCATGGCATGTGAACTCGCTAGTGCCTCTGCAGGTGGGAAGAGCGGGTGAATCCCTTCCCACACTGAGAGCAGGTGAATGGCCACTCCCCAGTGTGGACCCGCTGGTGGGCCAGCAGGGTGGAGGCCTGTGGAAAGCCCTTCCCACACTCTGGACAGCTGAAAGGTCTCTCCCCAGTGTGGACCCGCTGGTGCTTTAGCCTGTCGGATAAATTGCTGAAGGCTTTCCTGCACTCGGGGCAGGTGAAGGGCCTCTCCCCGGTGTGGACCCGCCGGTGGGTCAGCAAGGTGGAGGCATGGGTAAAGCCCTTCCCGCATTTGGGGCAGCTGAAGGGCTTCTCTCCAGTGTGGACCCGCTGGTGCTTCAGTCTGTCGGAGGAATTGCTGAAGGCCTTCCCGCACTCAGGGCAGCTGAAGGGCCCTGTGCAGGGGAACGGCCTCTCCCCGGTGTGAGTGCGCCGATGAGTCTCCAGGGCAGACGGGAAATGGAAACTTTTCCCACAGTCACCACACTTACATGGTTTCTCTACGGGGCGGGATCGCTCAGGTTTTTCCATGGCCAAAACTATCCACAAAAATGTGTAGAGTCCTTCCCTGCTGTGAATCCCTCTTTCCAGCCTGTATAACTATTTCTGGCTCCACACTCAGTGCACTGCAACAGTCGGGTCTCTCATCCAGTCCCACTGATTCTGAAAAGATACAGAAACAGGAACCAAAAAGCTTTGCTCCTTCTCACAGAATCACAGTCGAAAGTTGTTGCGTTCCCAATGGATTGAGTGACTGTCAGACATTGACATCAAAGTGAGGACTGCAGACACTGGACACTCAGTGTCGAAAAGTACGGCGCTGGAAAAGCGCTGCAGGTCAGGCAGCATCCGCGGAGCAGGAAAGTCGATGTTTCAAGCATAAGCCCTTCATTTGTTGATTTTGAAACTTCCAAATTCAGATCTTCAAATAATCTGTAAAAAGAGATTACAAAAATCATCACTGTCAGGGCAGGGTAGAAATTCAGAACAAGCAACTCTACTTTCTGCAGAATGTTCTTTTCTTTTTTTACTCCACAAAATTGAAAGCATCATCCCACTCTCTCTCTTCTCTCCCCCTCTGTTCTCACTCCGCACTAATTCTCCTGAAGGTGCTGATTCAGGATCTTACAGCGGCAGAAAAGCAAAAATGTCAAGACTGACATCTCTCTGAATTTTGAATAACTCCACCTGAAAGTTAATATCTTTCCCAATATTGGAATACTGCTGAGACTGAACAGGTCTGATTTTGGGAAACAAATACTGTGTCAATTCAGGGTGAACCTGCAATGCAGCTTCTTCACGAACAATGAGACACGAAATGGTTAACATCTCCAGGAAGGGGGAGAAAAGGAGACATCAAGGTATTGACACCGACACCAGAGAGAAAGTTAACATGCCGATCAGGTATCCAGAAACAATCTAGGCCCGTTTGCCAGCACTTGGCCCATTTCCTTTAACCCCTTCCTGTTCATATACCCATCCAGATACCTTTTAAATGTTGTGATTGCACCAGCCTCTGGCAGCTCATTCCTTACACACACCGCCCTCTGAATGAAAAAGTTGCCCCTTACTTCCCTTTTAAACCTTCCCTTCCCCACCCCAGCTGCCCACCCTGAACCTATTACCCTTACATTCTGGAGTATCCCATCTCAAGGAAAAGACCTTGACTATTTACCCCATCCATGCCTCTCATGATTTTACCAATTTCAGCCTCCAGCGTGGAAGGGGAAACAGTCTCAGTCTGCTTGGCCTCTCCCTATCACTCAAACCCCCCATCCCTGGCAACATCCTTGTAAATCTTTTCTGAACCCTTTCAAGTTTCACAACATCCTTCTGATACGAGTGAGACCAGAACTGCACACAACCTTCCAAACGTGGCTATGGTTCTGCTGAACAATGGCAATTTAATTCCAAAATATTAATTTCTTCATGAGAAGGGAATAATTGGCAATGTAGCTGTAAGAGGCCTCTTGCGGAAGAGTGAAGAACTGAGTGAGAGAACTTTCCATTAAAATGGAGAGGAACCGAGGTGATTCTGAGACTGGGGACTTAAGTCTAAAGCAAGGAAATTACAACAGCAGAGGCACAAACAGGCCACAACAAATGAAGGAACATTTTTGAAAGAAATGACAAACATTTAAAGAGCACCTGGAGGAACTGCAACCGTTGTCCATTCCTGTCTGAAAAAATAAAACACAGAAGGTGACACAGCCACGGCTAACAAGGGACATGATGGATAGGACTAGATCCAAAGGAGTGGCGTACAAATTGGCTAAACATAAAGTAGCAGATCTGAAGACTGGGAGCAGTTCAGGTTTCAACAAAAGGATTGGTCAAAAGGGGAAAATGGGGTATGTGAAGAGGAAAAAAAATTTAGAGAAAACAATAACAATGAGAACAGGCAAAGTTCTCATGTGGAACAAAGAGATGGCAGACCAATTAACCACACATGTTGCTTCTATCAAAACACAGGTAGCATCCCATGTTGGGGAACACATGGTCCAATGAGAGCAGAACTGAAGGAAATGAGCAGTTGTGGGGAAGTGGTGTTGGGGAAACTGATGGGATTAAAAGTTTACAAATCCTGGTGCTGGTAACCCACACCCCAAACTATGGTCCGAGGTCATGCAATTGGCAAATCTTGGGCTGATCTTAGCAGAACTGTTTAATGGTAAGGTCCTATGGAGTGTTGCTGAACAAAGTGACCTTGGAGTGCAGGTTCATAGCTCCTTGAAAGTAGAGTCACAGATAGATAGGATAGTGAAGAAGGTGTTTGGTATGCTTTCCTTCATTGGTCAGAGTATTGAGTACAGGACTTGGGAGGTCATGTTGCAGCTGTACAGGACATTGGTTAGGTCACTTTTGGAATATTGCATGCAATTCTGGTCTCCTTCCTATCAGAAGGAAGTATGAACCTTGAAAGGGTTCAGAGAAGATTTACAAGAATGATGCCAGGGTTGAGGGATTTGAGCTATAGGGAGAAGTTAATCAGGCTGGCGGTTTTCCGTGGAGAGTCGGACGCTGAGGGGTGACCTTATAAAGGTTTATAAAATGATGAGGTACACGGATATAATAAATAGACAAAGTCTTCTCCCTGGGGTGGGGTAGTTGATAACTCTAGAACATAGGTTTAGGGTGAGAGGGGAAAGATTTAAAGGAGATGTAAGCGGCGACTTTTTCATGCAGAGAGTGGTAAGTGTATGGAATGAGCTGCTGGAGGAAGTGGAGGAGGCTAGTGCAATTGCAACATTTAAAAGGCATCTGGATGGGTATATGAATAGGAAGGGTTCGGAGGGATATGGGCTGGATGCTGGCTGAAGTTATCCCTCCTTCTGCATTGAATTTCAAATCCATCTTCATCATGTCTTTCCTCCACTCCTGGCGTTCTCTTTTCTCCTGTCTACAAACTGAAAATAACATCAACACATCAATGCTCTCCTGGTCACTGCGGTCTTGGAAGTACCCAGTTTCGGTTCCAGCTCCACAAACGATCAGATTCATTCACCTCAAATTCACAGCCTGCCTTCGTGTCATTCTAGATGTCTCTCTCCCTCCCAATCCCTTTTCCTGTTTTAAGGCCACACAGACCAAGCTCAGGGCCAGGTCTCTCAGAGTGAAATGAGGAAATTCTAGTTGAATGACAACAACTGTCACTTCTCTCCCGGAAATGACAGCTGATGGTGCCCTCACCAAGATGGCCGCCCGTGCTCCCCGCCCCAAGTCAACATGCGCCTTATCCTTACAATGATGGCGCCCTGTTGCCCGGGCAATACGAGAGCTCCTTCGGTGGTGAAGTGGGCCTGGGGAGGTTTTATTCACGGCCTCAGGCCTCGCCCTCGGAGTTTATAAACTCCCCAGTCTCCCTCCTCCCGCGGTTCCCAATCCTACCCTGTCTCACTGTCTCCTCTCCCCGGGGGCAGGAGCCAGGTCTTGGCGCTCGGGGCCTGGCGACCTCCCCGGGATG
Organism: Chiloscyllium plagiosum; assembly: GCF_037043375.1. NCBI lineage: Eukaryota > Metazoa > Chordata > Chondrichthyes > Orectolobiformes > Hemiscylliidae > Chiloscyllium > Chiloscyllium plagiosum. The sequence continues at coordinate 59,324,582 of NW_028270165.1, forward strand.
TTCCTGAAACCTGGTCCTGTTCTGAAGGAGGATCCCCGGACCCGAAACACCTCCTCACATTCCTCCCGACACGAGCTGCCGGACCTGCTCAGCTTTCCCAGCGGCTCCTGTTCTTGTTCCTTCAGCCGCCGGCGCCATTCCTCTCCCACACTCAGTAATTGTGCCTCACCGCACGCATGCGCACTACCGGGGCCCATAGAGAGGTTTCTCGATCGCATGGGATCGTGGGAATTGAAGGCGCCATTAATGTCGTGAAATCCAGTATCCCATATGCTTTCTTAACTGTCCTATTCACGTGTTAATGAAGTGAATGAAGAAGGGCTCATGCCCGAAACGTCGATTCTCCTGCTCCTTCGATGCTGCCTGACCTGCTGCGCTTTTCCAGCAAAACATTTTCAGCTCTGATCTCCAGCATCTGCAGTCCTCACTTTCTCCTCCTTAATGAAGTACATGTCAGTGGTAAATCATTCATCGATTTTATATTTATACATTGAGTGGAACACTACAGGTGTTTAACTCTAAACTCTAGTTCCAATTCAGTGTCAGTATAATCGCTTTTTATCTGCTCTAAAATAAGCACCGAATCAATGCACTCCATCTGACCCTTCTTAACGTTGATTTTCTTTAGTTTGCAGATTCTAACACTCTGTTTCAATAATTTATTGAAATCTACTTCTGGTACATGGGTGTCACTGGCTGGCCAGCATTTGGTTCTCCTTGAGAATGTGGTGGTGAGCTGCCTTGAACTGTTGCAGTCCACATCCTGTACGGTGACCCACAACGTGTTGAGGGAAGGAATTCCAGGATTTGGACCAGTGACACTGAAGGAACATTTCCAAGTGAACATGGTGAGTGGCTTGGAGGGGTACTTGCAAGAGGTTGTGTTCCCATGTATCTGTTTTCCTGGTCCTTCTAGATGGAAGTGGTTGTTAGTTTGAAAGGCAATTTGTAAGGTGCTTTGGTAAATTTTTGCAGTGCATCTTGTAGATACTCCACACAACTGCTTCTGAACTGTGGATATGGTACCAATCAAGCAGGCAACATTGACCTGGATGGTATGAAGCGTTTCAAATACAGTTGAAGCTGCAACCCTATCCAAGCTAGTGGGGAGTATTCCATTACACTGCTGACTTGTGGCTTGTAGAAGTTGGAACAGGTTTTGGAGAGTCAGGAGGTGAGTTACTCACTACAGTATTTCTGGCCTCTGGCCTGCTCTTGTAGCCACTGTGTATATATGGTTCATCTTGTTGAGTTTCTGTTCAATGGTTAACCCCAAGGATGTTGATCGTGGGGTATTTAGTGACAGTAACATTGTTGATATCACAGGTCAGTGGTCAGATTATCTCTTTTGGGGATGAGTCATTCTGTGACATTTGCATGGCATTCATGTTACTTGCCACTCATCAGCCCATTGGATATGGTTAAGATCTTGTAGCATTTCAAACTGAACTGCTTCAGTTTGTGGGGAGTTGTATATAGTGCTGAACATCTGCAATTATTGCGTCATGTCCACTTCTGAACTGATGATGGAGGTAGGTCATTGATGAAGATGGTTCGGCCTATGAACTCCTGCAGAGTTGTCCTGAAGTTGAGATGACTGACCTCCACAAATCATAGCCATCTTTCCATGTGATAGGTATGACTTAACAATTAAGACATATAAAACTAATTGAAGGAATAGGTATGAGACAACCCTCTTCAAGGTGTCTCCAGTGCAGGTTTTTCTGTTCTCGAAACAATCTGATAAATGTTGACATTCCTCAGCCTTTTGATCTTGGCAGTTTCCTTTCTCTCCAACATTTATTTCACATTAGCAAGTTGAATTCTTCTGCATTTTTCAGGAAAATGTTTTACAGAAGGTAACATTCTTAATATCTGTGTAATATTCCATGGGAAAACTGTCTACAGTCCACCAGTTGGAGAGAATTTCTCTGAAAAGGTTTGTCAAATGCCCTGCTTCCACAAGACCCAGTGTTCCCAAAGTTGAAGTACTTTTAACAGCCCCATTATATTTTCCAGAATTCCCATGATAGGAGACATGTGCCACTTGTACCCACCACAAATCTCCTGAAACTGGGTGCGCTACAAAAGTCCAGCAGGAAGATTATCAGTAAAATGGTCTGGTTTCAATCATAGAGTTATAGACATCTAGAGACACACTGCACGGAAGCAGATCCTTTGGTTCAACCCATCCATGCTGACCAGATGTCCCAAGCTGACCCAGTCCCAGGTTCCAGCCTTTGGCCCATATCCCTCCCAGATGCCTTTTCAATATTGTAATTGTACCCATCTCCACCACTTCCCCGGCAGCTTATCTCACACACACACGCACACACGCACGCACGCACACACACACTCCCTTCATGCTACCCACAGCACCCCTTCTCTGTTCCCCACCACCCTCAGCACCCCCTATCCATCCACAGCACCTCCTGTCCATTTCCACCCTGCCACCCACAGTGCCCCATGTCCATTTCCCTTTCCCCACCCTCTGCCCCCCCATCCATCCTCTCTCTCTCCCCTCACCGTTCGCTCTCCATCTCGCTGTTCCCTGTCTATTCTCTCTCTCCACCAACTTTCTGCTGTCCATTCTTCCACCGCCCCCACACTCTCCTTGCCACTCATTCTCTCTCTCCACCCACCCTCTGCCCCTGTCCATTCTCTGTCTCTCCTCACATTCTGCACCCCACACCATTCTATCTTCTGCGCACCCCCCCCCCCAACACTCTACCCCCACATTCTCCCTCTCAGACCCTTCCCCCCATTCTCTGGGTCCCCCACGCTTAGCCCCACAGGCCTTTCTCTCCCCCCCCAAGTTCTTCTCTTCTCCCTCACCCTCTGCTCCCCCGTCCATTCTCTCTCTGTTCTCCACAGCTCCACCCAGCCCCCGTCCATTCTCTCTCTCGTCTCCCCAGCCCCCGTCCATTCTCTTTCAGTTCTCCCCAGCCCCACCCTCTAGCCCCCATCAATGAGAGGAAGGAATCTGGTTGGTGGCAGGGAGCAGGAGAAGCTAGAAAGATAGGGAGCTTATTTGAAATTGAGTTCCCCAATGTTGAGTCCTCCCAACTCTACGCAGCCCCGGGCAGAAGATGAGATGTTGTTCCTCCAATTTGCAGTTTGATTCATTATGGTAAGGGAGGAGGCCAAAGATGGTTATGTCAGAAAGGGAGTGGGAAGGGGAATTAAAATGGCTGGTGACTGGGAGGTCCGGTCAGCCTCTGCGGGCCCAGGTACGATGTTCAGTGAACTGTTCCCCAAGTCTCCCCGATGTAGAGAAGTCCACAATTGGCAAACACATGGCAAATGCAGTACCACAATGTAAAATTATAGCCTCTGCTGCGAAAAAAAAAGCAGAAAGGAGGTGTATTGTTTAAATGGTAATGTATTGGGATGTGGAGCAAGTGAGGACTGCAGATGCTGGAGATCAGAGTGGAAAAGTGTGGCACTGGAAAAGCACAGCAGGTCAGGCAGCATTCAAGGAGTAGGAGAGTTGACGTTTTGGGCATGAGCCCTTCATCAGGAATGATGTGTGAATGTACAAAGGGGGCTCAGCGTCATTCCACACCAGTCAGTACCAGTTGTCAGACAGGTGCAGCAAGCAATCAGCAAGGCAAGTGCTTTGTTAACAAGAGGAATTGAGTTCAGAAGTGGGGATGTCTTCGTGCAGTTAGGAGGTCATTGAATGTATTCAAGGCTGAGTTCGTCTGATATTTGAACAACAAAGAAGTGGATGTTTCCAGGGGAAGGCAAGGAAATGATTTTAGAACAGTTTCAGTCCAACTAGTCCATGCTGACTATGTTTTCAAACTAAATTAGTCCCAACTGCCTGTGTTTGGCCCATATCCCTCCAAACATTTCCTATTCATGTACTTGTCCAAATTTCTTTGAAACGTTGTTACGGTACCTGCATCCTTCCTCTGGACATTTATTCCACACACAAACCACGCACTGTGTTTTTTAAAAAAAAAAACTGGTGCCCCTCATGTCTTTTTAAAATCTTTCTCCACTCACCGCCAAACTTTGCTCCCTAATCTTGAAACCACCCTGGAGAAAGGAGACCCGCCGTTCACTCATCTATATCCTTCGTGATTTTATAAACCTCTATAAGATCACCTCACAGCCTGCTGTGCTCCAGTGAAAAAGTCCCAGCCTATCCATTTAGATGTAGTTAGATTCATATCCGGTTATGATCTGTTCAATGCTGGTGCAGGCTCGAAAGACCAAATGGCCGACTTCTGTTCCCAGTTCTCTTACTGTGTCCAGGACAGCAAGAGACTATAAGACATAGAAGCAGAGAGTAGGCCATTCAGCCCATCAAGTCTGCTCATACCATTCGGTTGTGGCTCATAGGTTTCTCAATCCCATTCTCTTGCTTTCTCTCCATAACCCTCGATCCCCTTGGTACTCTAAGAACATATGTCTCCGTCTTAAATGTACTCAGTGACCTAGCCTCTGCAACCTTCTGTGGTAATGAATTACATAGATTCACCACTATCTGGCTGAAGAGGTTTATGTTTATCTATGTTCTAAAAGGCCTTCTCTTTACTCTGAGGCTGTGCCCTCATGTCCGAGTCTCTCCTACCAACGGTAACATCTTCCCAATGTCCACTGTGTCCAGGCCATTCAGTATTCTGTGTGTTTCAATTAGATCTCTCCTGAGTGTGGGCCTGTTGGTCAGCATGAAGCAGACCCTTCAGGATGAGGTACAGCAGGGATTAGGTTCAGCAAATGGAAAGAGTATGTGGGATGGAGATTTTCAGCTTCTAGGGAATAAGATAGGAAAGAGAGTTCATTATAAATTAGCATTGTTCAGGTGGGCCAATGGGTCGAGGAGTTTAATTTAGAGAAATGAGAGGTGCTGCATTTTGAAGCTGTATCAAACATTGTTTAGGCCACTTTTGGAATACTGTGTTCAGTTCTGGTCTCCCTGCTATAGCAAAGAGGTTGTAAAACTTTGGAAGTGGTTGCAGAAGATTTACAAGGCTGTTGCCATGCTTGAGACCTACAGTGAGAGGCTGAAGAGGCCAGGGATATTTTCCCTGGAGAATTGGTGGCTATGGGGTGATCTTATAGATGTTTATGAGGGACATGGATAGAGTAAATACCCAAGCACTTTTCCCCAGGGTAGGGGAGTCCAAATCTAGAGGGCATATGTTTGAGGTGAGAGGGGAATGATTTAAAAGGTATCTGACCGGCAAGGTTTTCATGCAGAGGATGGTGCATGTGTGTAACAAACTACCAGATAATGACAACATTTAAAAGGCATCTGGATAGGTACATGAATAGGAAGGATTTAGAGGGATATGGGCCAAATGTGACTCGGTTAATTTAGGATATTTGGTTGGCATAACAAGCTGGGCCGAAGGGTCTGTTTCCATGCTTTATAACTCTAATCAGCTTTATTGAAAGCAGAAGAGTCAAAGCACTTTCAGAGCAGCTTTCAAAGATGTTTTGCCCTTACTGGGAGCAATAGACAATAGGTGCAGGAGTCGGCCATTCTGCCCTTTGAGCCTGCACCACCATTCAATATGATCATGGCTGATCATCCTTGATCAGTATCCTGTTCCTGCCTTATCTCCATAACCCTTGATTCCACTATCCTTGAGAGCTCTATCCAACTCTTTCTTAAATGAATCCAGAGACTGGGCCTCCATTGCCCTCTGGGGCAGAGCATTCCACACAGCCACCACTCTCTGGGTGAAGAAGTTTCTCCTCATCTCTGTCCTAAATGGTCTACCCCGTATTTGTAAGCTGTGTCCTCTGGTTCGGCACTCACCCATCAGTGGAAACATGTTTCCTGCCTCCAGAGTGTCCAATCCTTTAATAATCTTATATGTCTCAATCAGATCCCCTCTCAGTCTTCAAAACTCAAGGGTATACAAGCCCAGTCGCTCCAGTCTTTCAGCGTAAGGTAGTCCTGCCATTCCAGGAACTGACCTCATGGGCCTACGCTGCACTCCCTCAATAGCCAGAATGTCTTTCCTCAAATTTGGAGACCAGAACTGCACACAATACTCCAGGTGTGGTCTCACCAGGACCCTGTACAGCTGCAGAAGAACCTCTTTGCTTCTATACTCAATGCCTCTTGTTATGAAGGCCAACATGCTATTAGCCTTCTTCACTACCTGCTGTACCTGAATGCTTACCTTCATTGACTGGTGTACAAGAACACCCAGATCTCTTTGTTCTGCCCCTTTACCTAAATTGATTCCATTTAGGTAGTAATCTGCCTTCCTGTTCTTGCCTCCAAAGTGGATAACCATACATTTATCCACATTAAACTGCATCTGCCATGCATCTGACCACTCACCTAACCTGTCCAGGTAATTTCCTAACATCCTCCTCACATTTCACCCTGCCACCCAGCTTTGTATCATCGGCAAATTTGCTAATGTTATTACTAATACCATCTTCTATATCATTAATATATATTGTAAAAAGCTGCGGTCCCAGCACTGATGCCTGCGGTACCCCACTGGTCACTGTCTGCCATTCCGAAATGGAGCCGTTTATCACTACTCTTTGTCTCCTGTCAGCCAACCAACTTTCAATCCAAGTTAGTACTTTGCGCCCAATACCATGCGCCCTAATTTTGCTCACTAACCTCCTCTGTGGGACTTTATCAAAAGCTTTCTGAAAGTCCAGGTACACTACATCTACTGGATCTCCCTCGTCCATCTTCAGAGTTACATCCTCAAACAATTCCAGAAGATTAGTCAAGCATGACTTCCCCTTCATAAATCCATGCTGACTCTGACCTATCCTGTTACTACTATCCAGATGTGTCATAATTTCATCCTTGATAATAGACTCCAGCATTTTTCCCGCCACTGAGGTCAGACTAACTGGTGTATAATTTCCTGTTTTCTCTCTCCCACCTTTCTTAAAAAGTGGTACAACATTAGCCACCCTCCAATCAGCAGAAACTGATCCCGAATCTATCAAACTCTGGAAAATAATCACCAACGCATCCACAATTTCTCGAGCCACCTCCTTCAGTACCCTGGGATGTAGACCATCAGGCCCCGGAGACTTATCAACCTTCAGACCTAACAGTCTCTCCAACACCAAATCCTGGCAAATATAAATTCCCTTAAGTTCAGGTCCTTCAGCCACTGTTACCTCATGGAGATTGCTTGTGTCTTCCCCAGTGGACACAGATCTGAAGTACCAATTCAATTCTTCTGCCATTTCTTTGTTCCCCGTAATATATTCCCCTGTTTCTGTCTTCAAGGGTCCAGTTTTAGTCTTAACTATTTTTTTGCCTTTCACAAACCTAAAAAACCTTTTACTATCCTCCTTTATATTTTTGGCCAGTTTACCTTCGTACCTCATTTTTTCTCTGCGTACTTCCTTCTTAGTAATCCTCTGTTGTTCTTTAAAAGCTTCCCAGTCCTCCGTTTTCCCACTTATCTTTGCTATGTTATACTTTTTATCTTTTAACTTTATATGTTTCTTTACTTCCCTCGTCAGCCACAGCCACCCATGCCTCCCACTCGGATCTTTCTTCCTTTTTGGAATTAACTAATCCATTGAACTTTGGCCAGCTCCTCCCTCATAGCTCCATAGTTCCCTTTATTCAACTGAAATATTGTCACTTCCGATTGTACCCTCTCCCTCTCAAATTGCAGATTGAAGATTATTGTATTATGATCACTACTTCCCAGTGGCTCCTTCACTTCGAGGTCCCTGATCAATTCTGGTTCATTGCACAGAACAAGTAACAGTGAAATCTTTAATTTGTGGGACAGCAACTGAGTGAATGAATACATCCAGAATGTTAGTGGAAAGTGGGAATTCATTGCACTGTGGGGATGAAGTGCTTTAAGGTTTACCGGCAGTAAGTACAGTGTGCTGAGTGAAGGGTTAGGTGGGTTCTTGTTTTAAACTGCTCATTTCTTTCAGCCTCCAACATTGTATTTCCACTGCTGTACATCAGAAGGAGTGAATCAGTCGCTATTGTCATTAGAAACCTTACGTTTTTCAGTACCGCAGGTCCTGCATTGTTTTCCTGAGCATTTTAAAGTTTACTGACAGCAGCGGGGTTTGGGCCGTATTCACTGGAAACGATTAAGCAGACAGATAACACACATACGAGAGGGCAGGGTGGGACTTGTCTTTTGATTTGATGGAAGGTGGGAGGTTCTGCGCGCTGTGATCCGGGGCAAACACGACTACAGTAAATCATTCAATCTCTACAGTGTGGAAGTAGGCCATTCAACCCCTCTGAAGAGCATGCCATCCCGACCCACGCCCACCAGCTCCCTGCCCTGTCTAGTAGTTCCTGCTGGGGGATGAGACTCGGCCATAAAATTAGGGGGAGTAGATTTAAGGTAGAGATGAGGAGGAGCTGTTTTTCCCGGAGAGTAGTTAATCTGTGAAGGGTGAGGGTGGATTGGCCATGCTAAATTGCCCCACATGGTCCAGGGATGTGCAGATCAGGGTGGATTCGCCATGTTAAATTACCCAGGTATGTGCAGGTGAGGTCTATTCGGGGGTAAATATCGGGCAGGAGGGGAAGGGGAATGGATGTGGGTGGGTTACCCTTCGGAGGGTCGGTGGGGTCTCATTGGGCCGGGTGACCTGCTTCTACATTGCGCGGATTCTCTGAAGGGAAAGGATTTTTGCAAACTGTGCAGGGCAGTGCGGGCCGTCAATCCGGAGCAGGCGCAGTGCGGAGCCGCCGTTCGTCCAGCCCCGTCTCGTAGGCCATCGCTCGACACTTGCTCCTCCCACTGTCCCGGCCGCGCTCCGCCCTCTCACTCTCCTCTTGTCCCCGCTGCTCGCCCCTCCCCTTCCTGTCTCTCCCTCCGCCGCCTCGCCCCATCGATGACGTCACAACGCGGAAGTGGCTCTGCTCGGTTCAGAGTAAAACCCTTTCTCTGGGCAACTCTTCAATCTCAGAGGGAGAAAATCTGTTCACTGGTAGCAACTGGAGTGAATCCAGGGAGGGCGCAGACTCTGCAAACTCAGGTATGTGTCTTAATTGCCCGGGTGAGGAGGGACAGAAGGATAGGGTGGGGCTGTTTCCCCAGCCCGCGCCAGAATCTTAGGGGTAACCTTACAGACGTTTATAAAATCATAAGGAGCATGGATAGGGTAAATAGACATGGTCTTTTCCTTGGGGTGGGGGAGTCCAGAACTAGAGGGTGATTGGTTTAGGGTGAGGACAGCGGGGGAGGGGGCGTGGAGATTTAAAAGAGACCTAAGGAGGCAACTATTTCACGAGGTTTGGGCGGGTGTGAATGTGTGTACGAAAGTAGTGGAGGATGGTACAATCACAGCATTTAAAAGGCATTTGGACGGGTGTATCAATACGAACGGTTCAGAGGGCCAGGGAGCACGTGCTGGCAAATGTGACTAGATTAATTTAGGCTATCTGGTCAGCACAGAAGAGTTTGACTGAAGTGCCTGTGCCTGTTTCTGTGTGTATATGACTCGGCTTTCCACTAACGTTTGCCACATCTGTGTGTTCAGTTTCTCTCTCTGGTGTCGGTGTTAATACCTTGATGTCTCATTATGCTCCCCTTCCCGGGGACATTAACCATTTCTTGAGGTTGTTCCTCAAGAAACTGCATTGCAGGTTCATCCTGAATTGGCACACTTTATTTTGCTTTCCAAATCAGACCTGCTCACTCTCAGCATTATGCCAATGACGTGAAAGATATTAACTTTCAGGTGGAGTTTCAGAGAGATAAGTCTTGACGTTTTTGCTTTTATGCTCCTGTAAGATCCTGAATCAGCACCTTCAGGAGAATTAGTTAAAGTGGAGTGAGAACAGAAGGGGAGAGAGAGAATGGGATGGTGCTTTCAATTTTGTGGAATAATAAAGGAAAAGAATGTTCTCCAGAAAGCAGAATCACTTGTTCTGAATTTTTACCCTGAACTGACAGTGATGACTTTTATATTCTCTTTTTACAGCGTTTGAAGATCTGAAGACAGAAGTTTCAAAATCAACTGTAACATCAACTCTCCTGCTCCTCGGATGCTACTTGATGTGCTGTGAATTTTCAAGTGCCGTGCTTTTGACAGTGACTCTCCAGAGTCAGCAGTCCTCACTTTGGTGTCAATGTCTGACGGTCACTCAATCCATCAGGACCACAACGATTTTTGACTGCGATTCTGTGAGAAGGAGCAAAGCTTTTTGGTTCCTGTTCGAGGACATTTCCAGTATCAGTGGGACTGGATGAGAGACCTACTGTTGCAGTGCACTGAGTGTGGAGCGTGTAACAGCTATACCGCCTGTTAAGAGGAAATCACGGTGCGAAGGGGCTGTACACGAGTTTGTGTGCGGCTGAAGCTTTGGCCATGGAAAAACCTGAGGAATCCTGCCCTGTGGAGAAACCATGGAAGTGTGGTGACTGCGGGAAAGGCTTCTATGTCCCATCTGCCCTGGAAACTCATCGGCGCAGTCACACCAGAGAGAGGCCCTTCAGCTGCCCTGAGTGTGGGAAGGGCTTTACCCAGGCCTCTGCCCTGCGGACTCACCAGCGGGTCCACACAGGTGAGAGGCCGTTCCAGTGTCCCGAGTGCGGGAAAGCCTTCAGCAATTCCTTCAACCTCCAGACACACAGGCGACTCCACACTGGTGAGAGGCCATTTTCTTGCTCCGAGTGCAAGAAGGCATTCAGACATTCCTCTGACCTACTGACCCACTGGTGGGTCCACACGGGGGAGAGGCCCTACAGCTGCCCCGAGTGTGGGAAGGCCTTCAGCAATTCCTCCCACCTGCTGACTCACCAGCGGGTCCACACGGGGGAGAGGCCATTTACCTGCCCCAAGTGCGGGAAGAGATTTAGTCAGGTGAGCAACTTGTGGAAGCACCAGCGTCTCCACGCTGGGGAGAAGCCCTTCAGCTGCCCCGAGTGCAGGAAGGCCTTCAGCAGTTCCACCACTCTGCTGACCCACCGGCAGATCCATATGGGGGAGAGGCCATTCCCCTGCACAGAGTACGGGAAGGCCTTCAGCAATTCCTCCATCCTGCTGAGACACCAGAGGGTTCACACAGGGGAGTGGCCCTTCAGCTACCCTGAGTGCAGGAAGGGGTTCAGCGATTCCTCCAATCTCCAGACCCACCAGCGGATCCACACTGGGGAGAAGCCCTTCGGCTGCACAGAGTGTGGGAAGGCCTTCATCCGCTCCTCCCACCTGCAGAGGCACCAACGAGTTCATGTGCCATCGCAGGATGATTGAAGGAGCAACAACCGAGTGCCATTAGGGACTGGACTATCAACCCAGTTCCTGGGACTCCTGAGTTTGAATCCAGCCGCGGCAGATGACGGAATTGGAATTCGGTCAGAAATCTGGAGTTCAGAATCTGATGATGAAATCGTTTTTAGGGTGGGGTGAAATTGCTGAGTGAGGCAATACTTCCTCCAGGTTACGGCTGTACCAAAGATCCAATTACAAAGAACAACTTGGTGATGACCAACAGTAAAGAAAGTGAGGTTGGATGGGAGGGTGGGTGAGAAGTATGTGCGCTTCGACCTTGAGCTGTTTAAAAAGCAGGTACTTTTTCTACACCTTTTTGCTGGGGGGATCTGAAGCTTTAACAAAGTTGGGTCACAATAAAGATTACCTGAACTTACCGCGGGCTCAGACTCTCATTGAAAGCTTTGAGCTCCAAGAGGTTTTTTGTTTTAAAGCTGTTCATTTCTTTCAGCCTCCTGCACTAAGTTTTCAATGTTGTGTATCAGATGGAGCATTGAATGGGTAGCTAGTATCGTTAGAAATTTTAAATTTTTCAGGAGTGCAGGTACTGTGTTGTTTCATTGGCATTGTAAAGTTTACTGGCAGCACTGGGAGGTATGGGCTGTGTTCACTAGAAACGATGTGGCGGTGCCAGTATTGGACTGGGGTGGATAAAGTTAAAAATCACACAAGACCAGGTTATAGTCCAACAGATTTATTCGGAAGCACGAGCTTTCGGAGCGCCGGTCCTTCCACAGGTAGCTGTGGAGCAGGATCATAAGACACAAATCTTATAGCAAAATTCATAGTGTTATGCAACTGATGCATTTTAGAATGGGTTGCAGGTTTCGGTTCATTAATATGTAAATCCAAGAACAACATCTAAGTTATATGTTTTCTTAAAAAGTGACATCTCAGCTCACACAATACATTAAAATTGTGAGGTTCGAATCTGTCAGTATCCCAATCTTGAATCAGACTAGTTCTGTTTTTAAAGTAGGAATATATAAAATATTACATGGATTGACTGCCTATAGATTGTGCGCTTTGTGAGCAAAATTGAAAGTATCTGCAAATATAATTCTGCCAATACAAATTCACTCCATAGAGTTGTGTGTGTGTGCATGTGAGTTTGTGTGTGAGAGTGCATGTAAGAGTGTGTGCATGCTTGGTAAAGTGAGAGTGTGATGGAGTAAAAGTCTGAGTGTGTGTGAGCATGTAAGGGTGTGCGGATATGAGAGAGGTATGATTAAAAGCAAGGGTTTGCATTTTACTAAAATGAGGAAGGACAGGACTTGTATAGTTAGAACAGAATCCCGGGAGGGTTCAGATACATAGTTATGCAACCTGCAAAGAACTGGTAGACTGGATGGTTAAGAAGGCATTTAGCACCATTGCCACCCAGACCCACCCCCTTACTTCATATTTCTCATAGCTAATCCACCCTACCTTGCATATCCTGAACAATAAGGGTAATTTAGCATGGCCAATCCAGAAATGCACAACATTTCTAAGAAAAATGCCCATCTGACTCAACCCTGGGACCCAGACAGAATTCACACCTATTGTTAGAAAAGCTGTGCATTTGAATGACTTTCTTGAGAAGGTAATTAAAAACAAGTTCTGGAATTAACATGCCAAAGAGCAGAAACCCATTCTAAAAGATGAAAGATTTAATCTAAAATTGTTTAATATATCACATCTCCATGACACTGGACTCCTTTGGCTATAAATGCCATGATCATGATCTCATTCTCCACGCCGAACCTGATAAAACAGCAGTGCTCCAAACGTTAGTATTTCCAAATAAATCTGTTGGTTTATAACCTGGTGTTGTGAGATTTTTAACTTTGTCCAAGGAAACACATGTTGTGGGACTGGTAACAGTTGTTATTTTGTGATCTGTTCCTCCTGAAATTTCTCCTCTGCGCAGGCACGGGTGAACAGTCTGTTTTTGTGCTTTGTGCGAGATCAGGCTGGCAGCTTTTAAATCCTTATGTTTAGCAGCAAAAGAAAATTGTAGGTCAGCAATCGTATTTCGAGAATGGTACTTCCAGCTCTGGTAGTCCTGTTGGGTCACCAGAGAGGGACGGAGAGAAGATGTCACATCTAAAAAGCAAACCGAAAAGTTGTTTTGTTTGTTCCGTCAGTTGAGTTGGTTCTGCACTCCGATGAGACTGGATACTGATTTTAATGGATCAGAATTGAACCCAACAATGGAACACCTTAAATTTCAAGAACGTTGAAAGGGCAAATCAAACTGTAACCTTGAAGAGATATGCTTCCATTTCTAACCTTGGGTGATCCAAATAAGACATTGTTACTGATCACTCCATTTCAGAGTGCTGCTCTTTCATCAGCTGGTCGTGGACAGTAAGATCATGATCACAGAATTTATAGCCAAAGGAGTCCACGGTCATGGAGATGTCCTTTACTAAACAATTTTAGATTAAATCTTTCATATTTTAGAATGGGCTTCTGTTCTTTGGTATGTTAATCCCAGAACTTGTTTCAAATTACCTTCAAGAATGTCATTTAAATGCAGAGCTTTTCGAACAACAATGTCAGTCTGACTCGATATTGGGACACACAGAATTCACACCTATTGTTAGAAAAGCTCTACGTTTAAATGACATTCTGAAATGGCTGATCTTCAACATTGAGAATAGTTAAATTGATATATTCAGAAACATTGTTAAAGTCTGAAAGCATGTTCACTTTTTGAAAAGAGCTGCTGAAATCTTTCTGAAACTTGCATTGAAACATGCATAGTTAGGCCACAGCCCAAGACAGGCTGTAAAGGATGTAAATAATCCTAGTTTTGTGAAATTGATTCTGACTATGTAGAAATAGTCACAGAGTTGTAGAGCACAGAAGCAAACCCTTCAGTCCAGACAACCAAATATCCTAAATTAATCTAGTGACCCATTTGCCAGCATTTGGTGCATAGCCCTCTGATTCTTTTCTATTCATGTCTCCAACCAGATGCATTTTTTTTCTTCTTCAGCTAATTGAAGCTGGAGAAGCCTGAAATCGTTAAAGGATTTCCTGAAAAAAACTTTTATTCAAGGTTTGGCTCAATGGTGGATTTTCTAAAGCTTTGCTATTGTAGTTTTCAATTTGTCAAAACAACTTTTCAGTTGTTGTTGTCCAAGGCAGAGTAAATATTCATTTAAGATATAGTTGAGATCTCTACATTCTTTACAATGTTTTTCCATCATTACCAGTGATTGTCCATCATTTGGTACATTGAGCATCATCTTTTTGTGATTCAACAGATATGATTTGAAGTGAATTCTGCAAGATACTTTTGTATTTTATCTAACTTTGCTTTTTGTTAAAGATTTCCTTTGTGACATTTTACCTCAATGTATAATAATGAAACAGCTAATTTATTCTGAAATTATTTCAATTAGTTGGTCGATTGCCAAATAATAGCTGCATAACTGTTGTAAATATTGACACCCAGGAAAGCTATTTTGTTTAATATATTTCCTTTGTAAAGATTTTATAAAATTGTATTTTCATATGAAATAAAATTTGCAGTGTTTTATTAAATGGTTGAAAGTAACTTTGCACTTAATTGCTCCATTTGGGATTAAACAGATTATTTTTTATCAGAATCATATGCACAAATTATGGTGAGTGTATTAACAAACAAATGTTGCCATTTACCATTGAATTGCCTCAAACACAATTTGAAATTCTTGAATGAGTTGATTAAGGGGTACACTGTGAATATTTATTGCGCATTTCTGAAATTCTCTGCACTGCCATTGCATTTGGTTAAACAAGATATGTATCCTTTCTCATAACTTTGTATTTCTTTGATATTTCATTTGCTATTGCCCAAATAACTTCATCAAATGCCAAAACATTTTTTAGGCTGTGAATTTTCAGCCTGGTAATGTCATTCAGTTGTGAACAATCTGAAGATTAATTTAAATACATATAAGAATGTCAAAGAGATTGTGATAATAGAAAGTCAACATGTAGAATTGCCAATGAAATGTAAACCAAGGCTGCTCTTAATTTGGTACAGACTAAATCGCAATCAAAATTATAAGTAGAAATAACAGCATTGTGCACAAACTGTTTGTAGGGAGTTCAGAATTTTTCTGATCATTTAATTCTGACGCATGCAGTGATGGCAGCACCATGATCTATTTTAGTTGTTCATGGAATGTGAGCAACACTCGCAGAGCCAGTATTTTTCATCATCCCCTCTTGCCCTTGACTTCTAAGCACACAGATGTGAATATTGGGTGAGGACACAATGAGGTTGAGTTGCAAGGCCTATTGTGGCATAACAAATTGTACTGGCTTGCATTGTACCCTGATAAGACAGATTTTGGGAGGAGAACAAAAATTGGAATTCCTACTTAAATATTGATGCTCCCATTTATATCTCTCAAAAAGATATTGTTTGCTCCATAAATTTGTAATGGATCTTTTGTTGAATTATTTCCACATATATCTGGAATCATTTTCTTTTCAAGAATTTTGTATTAACTTTTGCCACTTACTGGTGCCATCACCCCTTCAAGATCATTCCAAATCGTAATAACTTGCTTATTTTCTTAAAAATTAAATCTTAACCCCCACCCCTTCCCCGCGCCCCAGCCCAAATCCCTTTTCTTATAAAGTGGCTGCACTATTTCGAACATGGTCATGCTTTCTAAATATTACCATGTACTTTTAATTATGAGATTTCAGTGTGTCTTTTTAAATATAAAAATGCCCCTTCAAATGTAGTTATGCCCTTTAAATGTGTTGTGTTCCTCTAAGCGCAATCTTGCCCCTCGATAATGTATACTTACCCCTTCAGATATGACTGTCTCTTAGAGGGTCATTTCTACTGATAAATAGGGCAACGTCTCTTCGAAATGTAGATTTATTTAGATATGACTGCGTCATTTTGCATATTAAGATATCCCTTTGAAATGTAATTTTGTCCATTTCAATCTATTTGCAGAAATAGCCCATTAAATGTCCATGTCCCTTTTAAAATGCAGATTTCCCGCTTCAGGGAGCAGCAGTTGTAGCGCGAGGTGGCTGTTGCTTGGTGACGGTGAGGCTCCCCGGCCCCGCCCATCTCCCTGAGCTGACGTCACGCGGGGGTGAAGGCGGTTGGGAGGAGAAGGCGCTCGAGCGGGGAAGCAGCGGGAGGGCGGCCGTTAGGAAAATGGCGCCGCGCGGCCCGGGGCAGACACCCGTCACTGGGCACCGCCGCCTTCCTGGCGCAGCTGCTGTGTCACGGCCACACCGGCCGGCTGTACAGCAGGCAGGAGCCGGTGAGCATTCTGGAGGCAGATGTTCCTCAGTCATTGAAGGGGTAGGACCTTTTGAGAATGGTTAGTGAAGTGTGTGGTGTACTGAGCCTTATTAACATGGATATAGTTTATAATTTGTCAAAGTATACATTTTATTATTTAGAATGGTAGAGATGTACAGCACGGAAACAGACCGTTCGGTCCAACCAGTCCATGCCAACCAGATATCCTAAATTAATCCAGTCCCACTTGCCAGCACTTGGCTCATGCCTCTAAGCCCTTCCCATACGTATACCCATCCAGAGACCTTTTAAGTGCTTTAATTGTAGCAGCCTCCACCACTTCCTCTGGCAGCTCATTCCATTCACGCACCACCCTCTGCATGGAAACGTTGCCCTTTAGGAAACTTTTATATCTTTCTGCTCTCACCCTGAACCTAGGCCCTCTAAGTGCAGACCTTCACCCCCTACACTAGGGAAAGGACATAAGAAAGTTGAGCAGCCAGACAAGATGCAGAAGCTACAAAATATCGAGCCAGATGGGGAAAAAAGTTGTGCTCCTACCTTTTTTTTTCCATTGGCATTTGGACACTTCAAAATCTGTCAATAATGCCAGCATCACCACTGAGCATATTGCATATGCTCCTCTGTGTCAAGAAGCATTGCGCATGTTCCTTGCTTTGGGTGTCACCCTTGTTCAGGACTGGGGATGGGTGTTGGAAGAGCTGCAGAACAAGGGTGTGCTGGGAGCAGGGTGGTGAATTGGGGATAGGTGGAGACAGGTAGAGGGTACAAACTGGTTGGTCACTGGGAGGAAGGAATCTGGTTGGGGGCAGGGAGGGGTGGGGGTGGGGAAGAGCCTGGGAAGGGATTTGAGGAGTGGGGAAGGAGGTTATTTGAAATTGGAGAACTCAGTGTTGAGTCCTCCAGGCTGTAGGCTGCCCAGGTGGAAGATGTTGTGGTGTTCCTCCAATTTGTGGTTTGGTTTGTTGTGGCAATGGAGGCAGCCTAAGATCTCGCTGGGGCCTGCTCCCGGGAATCTGTTGTGGGCGGCACGGTGGCACAGTGGTTAGCACTGCTGCCTCGCAGCGCCAGAGACCCGGGTTCAATTCCCGCCTCAGGCGACTGACTGTGTGGAGTTTGCACGTTCTCCCCGTGTCTGCGTGGGTTTCCTCCGGGTGCTCCGGTTTCCTCCCACAGTCCAAAGATGTGCAGGTCAGGTGAATTGGCCATGCTAAATTGCCCGTAGTGTTAGGTAAGGGGTAAATGTAGGGGTATGGGTGGGTTACGCTTCGGCGGGTCGGTGTGGACTTGTTGGGCCGAAGGGCCTGTTTCCACACTGTAAAGTAATCTAATCTAAAAAAAATGGTCATGTCAGAAATGGAGTGGGAATGGGAATTAAAATGGGTGGTGATTGGGAGGTCTGGTCGGCCTCTGCAGACCCAGCTGTGACGCTCGGCGAACCGTTCCCCACGTTTACCCTCTGTCTCCCGAAGACCACAATTGGCAAACACATGGCAAATACAGTACCCCAATGTGAAGTTAGAACCTTTGCTGTGTTTAAAAAAAAGCAGAAAAGAGATGCATTGTTTAATTGGTGACATATTGGGATATGGAGAAAGTGAGGACAGCAGATGGTGGAGATGAGAGTCGAAAGGTGTGGTGCTGGAAAAGCTCAGTCAACATTCGATGAGCAGGAGCGTTGAAGCTTCAGGCACGGGCCCTTCATCAGGAATGACGTGTGGATGTACAAAGGGGCCTCAGCGTCCTTCTACAACAGTCAATGCCAGTTGTCAGGTGCAGCGAGCAATGCAAGTGGTATATTAGCAAGTGGAAATGAGTTCAGAAGTGGGGATGCCTGCCTGCAGTTAGGGGATCATTGAATATATTCAAGGCTGAGTTCATCTGATTTTTGAACAACAAAGAGGACGATGTTTATGGGGAAGGTGAGAAAATGGCTATTAAGACCAGTACAGAACAGTTACAGAGTCATACCGCATAGAAACAGACCCTTCAGTCCAACTAATCTATGCTGACTATGTTCTCAAACTGAACTAGTCATACCTGCCTGTGTTTGGCCCATATCCCTCTGAACTTTTCCTATTCATGTACTTATCCAAATGTCTTTTAAATGTTGTTACTGTACTTGCATCCACACTGTGTCGGGATGTTCATTCCACATACAAACCACTCTTTAAAAAATAATGCTGCCCCTCAAGTCTTTTTAAAATTTCTCCTCTCACCTATAAAAGTTTGCTCTCTAATCTTAAAATCCCCGCCGTGGGGAATGACACCCACCATTCACCTCATCTCCCTCCCTCATGATTTTATAAATCTCTAAGGTTACCTCTCAACCTCCTGTGCTCCAGTGAGAAAAGTCCCAGCCTATCCACCTAGATGTAGGTAGATTAATATCCAGTTATGTACGGGACTTTGGTGGTAAGTGGGAATTCACTGCACTGTAGGGATGAAACCCTACCCTATCCAGACATTTCTGCTGGTGGATGAGACTAGGCCACATAATTTGGAGGACTGAATTTCGGACAGAGATGAGGAGGAACTATTTTTCATGGATAGTAGTCAATCTATGGAATTTTCTGCCTGAGGAAGCAGGAGAGACAGCCTCATTAAGTATATTGAAGACACAGTTGGTTAGGTTTTTGCATGGTAGGTTAATTAAGGATAGTTGGGATAATGCAGGGAGGAGGAGCTGAGACGATATACAGTTTTACCATTATTTTATTGAATGGTGGAGCAGGCTGGATGGACCAAATGGCCTATTCCTGCTTCTATTACTATGAAACAATAACCCTGCATTTCCCATGGCTAACCCACCTAACCTGCACATCCCTGGACATGATGAGCAATTTTGCCTGGTCAATCCAAATCAAGGCTGGTGAGCAATGTAGTGATGTGGGAAATGAACATCAGAGAATGATAGAAAGGGACAAGGAGAGTAAATATACCAGCAATCAAAACTGGATTCTGAAGATCACAAAAATGGAAACAAAAAGTGGTGTTTCTGCATGTGTGCTGCACTGTAACAAAAGTAAATGAATTGTCTGCACACATTGAAGAGAATAATTATGATCGGAGACTCCCTACAGAAACATGGCTTCAGGGTGACAAGGATTGGATCCTGAATATCGAGGGGGTAGTCAAATGGGAAGCTAGGTAAAGGTAGAGGGTTGCCACTGCTAATCAAAGCACTGACCACAGGGTAGTCTGGTGTCCGCTCTGATTTCAGGTCCTCATTTCTCTGTCCTCTGATCTCCCTGTTCCCACAGAATAAGATGTCAGTCTGTTCTCAGCTCTACTGGATTTCTGCTGAAGCTTTGACCCCCACCTTTTTTACACCTTCTGGAACAATAAAATATTCAGTCAGTCAATCAAAGCCCAATGCACAATCTCCCAGTCTCCCAACCAACCAGACACAAAAGTGTACTCATAGCGGGGAATCAAACAAGAAAAATGAAACAACATGAGAAACAAATAGGTGCTAGTGCTTAATGTCTGTTCATTAGGAAGCAAACCAGAAATAGGGCTCTCCCAGGATTCTGATTGTGCCCAACTTGAGGATGCTCTCTCCCTTACATCGAACTGTTAGTACCCAGTTATGATTTACAATATTTACACCAGAAATGAAGCATCTTATCAAATAGAGATAGACACGTACAGCACGGAAGTAGACTTTCTCTCTCTCACGCGTGCGTACACACAAGTCCATGGGGGGTAAATTTTTACTTGCAGATACATTCTATTTTGCTTAAAGATGCACAATCTGCAGACAGTCAATACATATAATATTTTGTAAATTTGACTTTGGAAACAGAACAAGGTTTGGACTCTGACCTCACACATTTAATGCTTTGTCTGAGCTGAGATGTCATCTTTGTTACAAAACCTTAAGTTATGTTGAGAAGTGCCTTACAGGAAGTTGGAGATTTACATATTAATGATGCCTGCAACCCATTTGAAAAGATGGAAGACTTAACAATCCAGGTTTATTCAATATATAATTTCAGTGGCAGGACACTGCAATGTTTTTCCATAAATTCTGTCCCTTATGATCTTATTCTCCACAACCACCTGATGAAAGAGTTTCGTGCCGAAAGCCAGTGCTTCCAAATAGCTTGGTATTATGTGATTTTTTTTTTTTTTACTCCTGTTTATTTTTTCTTACTCCGTTTTTTTTAAACCCCCACACTACCGCCTAACCGCGGTTGTGCTTTTTTTTTCCTTAGCACCCATGGTGTGTGTGTGCAGGTGTGAGACACAGTGAGAGACACAAAGTGAATGAATCTTTATTCAATTTCCACCACCAGGAAGATAGGAAAACACCCGAGTGGCCAGTGACAAGCACTGCCCTTCACATCAAAGGGCAGCGCTGTGTGATCAAAACAGTGAAGGGGAGGGTAGGGACTAAATCAAAATAGAGTTAGAGGGGGAAATAATGCGCCCACCTCTCCCTGAACAACTCCAGGGTGTTGGTGGACACCGCGTGCTCCTTTTCCAAGAACAACCGGGCTCTAACGTAACCGCGGAAGAGGGGCAGGCAGTCGGTCCTAACGACCCCCAACACGGCCCGCTGCCTGGACCTGTTGATGGCCAGTTTGGCCAGGCCCAGGAGCAGACCCACGAGGAGGTCTTCAGACCTGCCCTCCCTCCTCCGTACCGGGTGCCCGAAGATCAGGAGCGTGGGACTGAAGTGCAACCAAAAGCAGAGGAGGTTTTTAAGAAAATCAAAAAGGGAGTGCAAACGCCCACACCCAATATATTATGTGATTTTTAACTTTGTCCAGGTTAAGATGGATTGACCATACTCAAATTACCCATAGTGCCCAGGGATGTCCAGGTTATGTGCATTAGTCAGGGGTGAATGTAGAGAAATGGAGGTAGGGGGGTTACTTTCTGGAGGGTCAGGTGGACTTGTTGGGTCGAGTAACCTGCTTCCACACTGTGGGGATTCTCTGGAGAGAAGAGATTTCTGCAAACTATGCAGGGCAGCACAGGTGTCTCCATGTGAGTTTGTGCGTGAGTGTGTTTTTGCATGCGTGCTTGCTTGGTGAAGTGAGTGTTATGGAGTATCAGCCTGTGCGAGGGTGAGTATTGGGGATGTGTGCGTGTGTCAGAGAGTATGTGCATGTGTCAGAGAGTATGTGCATAAGAGAGGTGTGGATAAAAGCCAGGGGTTGCATTTTGCACATCATCGCTGATGCCACACGCTCAGTGACTTCCGCCACCCTTACTGCCATGTCTGCCACCACCTCCGCCCCCACCAGCGCCACTCACCTGCATTCTGCTGACACGCCCCCCACAGACCCCACTGTCACTATCCCCACCCCCCAGAACCCCGAGGGGAACACTACCCCTACTCATGACTCTACCCCCATTCCCCCCACCATCACACCCACTCCAGGTACTGGCTCCGACCCCACTCCCAGCTCTACACCTACACCAGCTCCCGGCTCCCAGCCCTGCCGAGTTTTCACCATCCCCCCAGACCTCCCCCTCACTGAGGACGAACGATCAGTCCTAAGCAAAGGACTCACCTTTGTCCCCCTCCGTCCACACATCAATGAATTTAATACACGCCGTGACATCGAACAATTCTTCCGTCGCCTCCGCCTCCGAGCTTACTTTCACAATCAGGACTCCCGCCCACCTTCCGAGGACCCCTTCGCCCACCTCCAACACACTACATCCACCTGGACACCCCGCGCTGGCCTATTACCTGCCCTCGACCTCTTCATTTCCAACTGCCGCCGGGACATTAACCGCCTCAACCTGTCGACCCCCCTCCCCCACTCCAACCTCTCACCCTCACAACGCGCAGCCCTCCAATCCCTCTGCTCCAATCCTGACCTCACCATCAAGCCAGCGGACAAAGGGGGCACAGTGGTAGTCTGGTGCACTGACCTCTACATCGCTGAAGCCCAACGCCAACTCGAGGACACCTGTTCCTACCGCTCCCTTGACCATGACCCCACCCCCCATCACCAAACCATCATCTCCCAGACCATACACAACCTCATCACCTCAGGAGATCTCCCACCCACAGCTTCCAACCTCATAGTCCGGGAACCCCGCATTGCCCGGTTCTACCTCCTTCCCAAGATCCACAAGCCTGACCACCCTGGCCGACCCATTGTCTCAGCATGCTCCTGCCCCACTGAACTCATCTCTACCTACCTCGACACTGTCCTATCCCCCCTAGTCCAGGAACTCCTCACATACGTTCGAGACACCACCTACGCCCTCCACCTCCTCCAAGACTTCCGTTTCCGCGGCCCCCAATGCCTCATCTTCACCATGGATATCCAATCCCTCTACACCTCCATCCGCCATGACCAGGGCCTCCAAGCCCTCCGTTTTTTCCTCTCCAGACGTTCCCAACAGTACCCCTCCACCGACACTCTCATTCGTTTGGCCGAACTGGTCCTCACCCTTAACAATTTCTCCTTTGAATCCTCCCACTTCCTCCAGACCAAAGGGGTAGCCATGGGCACACGTATGGGCCCCAGCTATGCCTGTCTCTTTGTTGGCTACGTAGAGCAGTTGATCTTCCGTAATTACACCGGCACCACTCCCCACCTCTTCCTCCGCTGCATTGATGACTGCATTGGCGCCACCTCGTGCTCCCGCGAGGAGGTTGAGCAATTCATCAACTTCACCAACACATTCCACCCTGACCTTAAATTTACCTGGACCATCTCTGACACCTCCCTCCCCTTCCTGGACCTCTCCATCTCCATCAGTGACGACCAACTTGACACTGACATTTTCTACAAACCCACCGATTCCCACAGCTACCTGGATTACACCTCTTCCCACCCTACCTCTTGCAAAAATGCCATCCCGTATTCCCAATTCCTCCGCCTCCGCCGTATCTGCTCCCAGGAGGAGCGGTTCCACCATAGAACACACCAGATGGCCTCCTTCTTTAGAGACCGCAATTTCCCTTCCCACGTGGTTAAAGATGCCCTCAAACGCATCTCATCCACATCCCGCACCTCCGCCCTCAGACCCAACCCCTCCAACCGCAACAAGGACAGAACGCCCCTGGTGCTCACCTTCCACCCTACCAATCTTCGCATAAACCAAATCATCCGCCGACATTTCCGCCACCTCCAAACAGACCCCACCACCAGGGATATATTCCCCCCCCCACCCCTCTCCGCCTTCCGCAAAGACCGTTCCCTCCGTGACTACCTGGTCAGGTCCACGCCCCCCTACGACTCACCCTCCCATCCTGGCACTTTCCCCTGCCACCGCAGGAACTGTAAAACCTGTGCCCACACCTCCTCCCTCACCTCCATCCAAGGCCCTAAAGGAGCCTTCCACATCCATCAAAGTTTTACCTGCACATCCACTAATATCATCTATTGTATCCGTTGCTCCCGATGCGGTCTCCTCTACATTGGGGAGACTGGACGCCTCCTAGCAGAGCGCTTTAGGGAACATCTCAGAGACACCCGCATCAATCAACCAAATCGCCCAATGGCTCAACATTTCAACTCCCCCTCCCACTCTGCCAAGGATATGGAGGTGCTGGGCCTCCTCCACCGCCGCTCCCTCACCACCAGACGCCTGGAGGAAGAACGCCTCATCTTCCGCCTTGGAACACTTCAACCCCAGGGCATCAATGTGGATTTCAACAGTTTCCTCATTTCCCCTTCCCCCACCTCATCCTAGTTTCTAACCTCCAGTAACTCGACCTGTCCGGACTTGTCCGACCTGCCCAGCTCCTTTTCCACCTATCCACTCCACCCTCTCTTCCCTGACCTATCACCTTCATCTCCTTCCCCACCTACCTATTATACTCTATGCTACTCTCTCCCCACCCCCATCCTCCTCTAGCTTATCTCTCCATGCTTCAGGCTCTCTGCCTTTATTCCTGATGAAGGGCTTTTGCCCGAAACGTCGATTTTGCCTGTCCTCGGATGCTGCCTGAATTGCTGTGCTCTTCCAGCACCACTAATCCAGAATTTTGCTAAAACAAGGAAGGGCAAGAGGGTCTGCAGAGGCTGACCAGATGTCCCAGTCACCACCTATTTTAATTCCTGTTCCCTCTCCCTTTCTGACATGACCAGCTTTGGCCTCCTTCATTGCCACAACAATCCAATCCACAAATTGGAGGAACAACACCTCATCTTCCACCTGGAGTTGTCTAATTTCTCCCCTCCCATCCCCAACTCCCTTCACGGCCTCTGCCCCTCCCATTCATTCTTCCCTGCCACCAACCAGATTCCTTTCTCCCATCGACCATCAGGTTGTACCCTCTGTCTTCACCAATCCCCACTTCAACACCTTGACCCCAGCACCCCTTTATCTGCATCTTGTTCTACACCCATCCCCCATCCGGAAGAAGGATTACACCTGAAACGTCGACTTCTCCACCTCCTGATGCTGCCTGGCTTGCTGTGTTCTTCCAGCCTCCTGAATGTCTATATTGTCAATCAAGACACAGACCTGGACCAACTGTTCCAGAGTCTGTTCCCTCCCTGGATTCACTCCCTTTCCATTCAGTTGCTGCAAGTCAACAATTGAACCCCAGAATGAAAAAATAAATTGAAAAAGTGGGTGAGAAAAGAGAGTATTGTACTCACAGATGTTGGACAGAGGAAGAAAGTTGCAGTCTGGGGTGAAGCTCAATCTTCATTCAGAGAGAGGAGCAGCATCTGTAATCAAATAGACAGAGTCATAGATGTACAGCATAGAAACAGACCCTTCACTCGAACCTGTCCATGCGGAGCAGATATCCTAACCCAATCTAGTCCCACTTGCCAGCACCTGACCCATATCCCTCCAAACCCTTCCTATTCATAAACCCATCCAGATGCCTTTTAAATGTTGCAATTGTACGAGTGTCCACCACTTCCTCTGGCAGCTTACTCCTTAAATGCACCACACTCTGCGTGGAAAAAATGCCCCTCAGAACTCATATCTTTCCCCTCTCACTGAAAACCTATGTCTCTAGTCCCCCCCCCCCAACCCCCCCCCCCCCCCCCCAACCCCCCCCCGCCACTGACTCCAGGGAAACAACCTTGTCTATTTATCCTCAGCCTCTGACCCTCCAGAGAAAATATCCCTGGCTTACTCAGCCTCTCCTTGTAGCTGAAACCCTCCAACTCTGGCAACAGCCTTGTAAATCTTTTCTGATCCTTTTCAAAGTTTCACAACATCTTTCCGATAGAAAGGAGACAAGAAATGGATGTAGCATTCCAAATGTGGCTTAACCAATGTCCAGCACAGCCACAACGTGACCTCCCATACTCAATGCTGTGACCAATAACGGAAAGCATACCAAACACTGCCTTCACTATTCTGTCAACCCGAGACTCCATTTTCAATGAAGTATGAACCTGCACTCCAAGGTCTCTTTATTCTGCAACACTCCCCAGTCAGTCCTGCCTGGATTGCTTGACCAAAATGTATTTCTCTAAATTAAACTCCATCTCCCATTGGCCTATCTGATCAATTCTAATTTATAGTGAACTCTTTTTCTCTCATTCTGCAGAAGATGAAAGTCTCCATTCCTTCATACCCTCCCTTGATACTGCCTGACCTGTTGGGCTTTTCCAACACCACACTTTCGACTCTGATCTTCAGCTTCTGCAGTAGTCATTTCTCCAACATTTCCAGAGTCTGCCCCCACCCCCCCCCCCCCCCGATTCACTCTCTTCCATTTCAGTTGGTGCAAGTCAACAACTGAAGCGCCGAATGAAAAATAAATGGAAAAAGAGGGTGAGAAAAGAGTGCCATACTCTCAGATGTTGGACAAAGGAAGGAAGTTAGTCTGGGGTGAAGCTCAATCTTCATTTAGAGAGAGAGGAACAGCAGCAGCTTCAGAAGGACATGGTCCACCTTCCACATTCAGACAGTAGGGGGGCTCTGATTGGCAGAAGGATAAGTTTCCTTCCAGTCCGCCAATGCTCTCCATTGGTCAATGAAGGTCGCGAGCCGTTTCCGTGGACAGCGATGAGCATGCAGTTTTTGCTGACACCGGCTAACCCGCACAGACCTTGCTGACACCGAGGAGCATGTGCAGTATGCTCTGGAGATGCTGCTGTTACTGACAGATTTTAAGTGGTCAAATGCTAATAGGGGAAAAAAAAGAGTAGAGCCACAATTTTGTTCTCCTGTAGCTTGACAGAACCGTACATGCTTGTCGCTATTTTTGCTATTTGTCTTACCGACACCACTCATGATTTTCTAAGTCTCAATAAGGTCACCCCTCAACCTCCTGCGCTCCACTGAAAAAAGTCCCAGTCTCTCCTTATAACTCAATCCCTCCAGTCCTGGCAACATCCTGGAAAATGTTTTCCAAACCCCCTCCAATAGTATTCTTCCTATTACAGAGTGACCAGAACTGTACTCAGTACTCAAAGTGGCTTCACCAACATCCTGGACATCCTCAACATGATGTCCCAACTCCCATCTTAACGGTGTGAACAATGAAGGCAATGCTGCTAAATGCCGCCTTAACCATCCTGTGTCCCAGCAATGCACCTTTCAAGAACAATGTACCTGAAAGCCACCATGTCTCTCTGTTCTACAACACGACCCAGTGCCCTACCATTACCTGTACAAGTCCTGCCCTTGCTTTAGCAAAATGCAACCCCTCGCTTTTATCCACAACTCTGTCATAAACATGCTGTCTCTCAGACACACACACATATGCACCACTCACCCCAACCAAAATACTCACCCTCTTACAGACTTCTACTCCATCACACTCACATTTTACCAAGCATGCACACACGCAAACACATACACACTCACACACAGATAATAGTCTATGGGGTGAATTTGCATTTGCAGATACTTTCAATTTTTCTCAAAAAGTGCAGAATCTGCAGGCAGTTAATCCATGTAATATTTTATAAATTCCTACTTTGGAAATAGAACCAGTCTGATTCAAGCAAGAATGGGATACAGACAGACTTGAACCTCACACCTTTCATGCATTTTCTGAGCTGAGATGTCACCTATTTTTATAAAACCTTTATAAAACATTTGAGAATGGGTACTTAAAAGTCGTTCTGGGGTTTACATATGAATGAACTGAAACCTGCAACCCATTCTAAAAGATGAAAGACTTACTATCATTCTAGGTTTGTTCAGTATATCCCATCAGTTGCATGACACTGTGATCTTTTACTATAAATTGTGTCTTATGATCCTGCTCTACAGCTACCCGATGAAGGAGCATCGCTCTGAAAGCTCGTGCTTCCAAATAAACCTAGTGGACTATAACTGGTATTGTGTTTTTAACTTTGTTTACCCCAGTCTAACACTGGCTCCTCCACATCATTTCTAGTGGAGACAGCCCATACCTCCCGGTGCTGTCTGTAAACATTACGATGCTGATGAAATGATGCAGTAACCGCACTCCTGAAAAATTTACAATTTCAAATGATATTAGCTAGTCATTCATTGCTCCATCTGATACATGACATTGGAAACTTAGTGCAGGAGGCTGAAAGAAATGAGCAGCTTTAACACAAAAACCTCTTGGAGTTCAAAGCTTTCAACTGTACCATTCAAAATCAGAGACAATTACACAGAGTGGTGAACTTAGCCCAGACAATCACAAAGGTCAACCTCCCATCTATATAATCCATCTATCAGGCCCAATGTCAAGGAAAGGCTGCCAGCATTCTCAAAGACCCATCACAGCCGGGCAATGTTTTTCTACAACCTCTACCATCGGGATTGATAGTACAGAAACCTGAACCAGCCGGTTTTGAAACAGTTCCTACCACACTGTCGTTAGAATACCGAATGGACTCTCAAACTCTTAACATTCACCTGGACCTGTGTTTTTGTTTTTGCAGCTGTTTATTTATTATTTACACATCTTTGCTACTTAACTCTGTGATCTGCCTGGAATGCTCACAAGACAAAGCTTTTCACTGTATCGCGGCACACGTGACAATAAATCAATTCAGCGGGTCCACACTGGGGAGAGGCCCTTCTCCTGCCTCCAGTGCGGAAAGTGCTTTACCCAGCCCTCCAACCTGCTGACCCACCAGCGGATCCACACCTCCGAGAGACCGTTCTCCTGCCCCGAGTGCGGGAAGGGTTTTGCTGTTTCCTCTAACCTCGTGGCCCACTGGCGGGTCCACACAGGGGAGAGGCCATTCAGTTGTCCCGAGTGCGGGAAGGCCTTCAGCAATTCCTCTGCCCTGCTTAGGCACCAGCGCATCCACACCGGAGAGAAGCCATTCTCCTGCCCCGAATGCGGGAAGGGCTTTACCCGCTCCTCCACACTGCTGACCCACCAGCGGGTCCACACGGGGGAGAGGCCATTCAGCTGTCCCGGGTGCAGGAAGGTCTTCAGTGATTCCTCTGCCCTGCTGAAGCACCAGTGAGTCCACACCGGGGAGAGGCCCTTCAGCTGCCCTGAGTGCGGGAAGAGGTTTACATTTTCCCGCAACTTGCGGAAGCACCAGCGCTCACAACAATCAGATTCCAACGCTGACATTGCCATGAGTCCCCCCCAGGACTGATTCTCCTGACAGTGGGTGCAGTGGGAGAGTTGTATTTGTTTTGAACTGTATTTGTTTTCCATTGGACTGCAACCCCACGGTGGCACAGTGGTTAGCACTGCTGCATCACAGCGCCAGAGATCCGGGTTCAATTCCCGCCTCAGGCAACTGACTGTGTGGAGTTTGCACGTTCTTCCCGTGTCTGCATGGGTTTCCTCCGGGTGCTCCAGTTTCCTCCCACAGTCCAAAGATGTGCAGGTCAGGTGAATTGGCCATACTAAATTGCCCGTAGTGTTAGGTAAGTGGTAAATGTAGGGGTATGGGTGGGTTGCGCTTCGGCGGGGCGGTGTGGACTTGTTGGGCCGAAGGGCCTGTTTCCACACTGTAAGTAATCTAATCTAATCTAATATGAGTTTCCTGATTGGGGCTGTTCACTTGCTCCTGTTACCATTTCAGGTTGCTAACTTTTCGTTAGCATCCTGCACATGTTGGGATTTTTTCTCCTTTCTCGTATCTACTTGAGTGACTCAGTGACAAATCTCGTTTATGAATTGTTCCTATGAAATCTCATGAGAGGGTTTATGATATTCACAGTGTGTCCAAGTGACGAAAAACAAACTGTTCATCTTAAATATTTGATTTTAAACAATGGAAATAAAATTAATGTTTGGAAAACACAACTTGCTGTGCAGTAAGATAATCAGAAATAGGAATGGGGGTAAGTAATTGACCGTTGAGATACTCTGTCTTTCATTTCTCTAAATTCTCTTTCCTGCACTTGTATTTTCATGACTTCATCTGCTGAAGTGACTACACTCCAAAAGCTTGTGATTTCAACGTAAGAACTAGGAGCAAGAGTCGGCCTTCCGGCCCTTTGAGTCTGCTGCACCACTCAATAAGATCATGACTAATCTTTTCGTGGACTATGCTGCACTTACCTGCGTTTTCACCATATCCTTAATTCTTTTATTTTTCAAAAACGTATCTACTGATTCTAGTGATTGCTGAAGTAATGTCAAATACTTCCCTGGGCAAGGAATTCCATAGATTAACAACCCTCTGGGAGAAGAAGTTTCTTCTCAGTTCAGTTTTAAACCTGCTTCCTCTAATCTTGAGGCCATGCGCTTTTATCCTAGTCTCACCTACCAATGCAACATCCTACTTTTATTTCTTTCATAATTTAATATATTTCTGTAAGATCCCCTCCAAACAAACCTGCTGGACTATAACCTGGTGTCATGTGACTTATGACTAAAAAATTTGTTATTACGCATCCTCATAGCTGTGGGATTTCAGGGCTCGAAGGTAGGGACACTACCACTGCGCCATAAAAAAACCTCTGCAGCAAATAGGTCCTCTTCTACTGAATGAATGGGGTGATGTTTCTTCCCAACATGGGATACAAATATTATACCCTCAGAGCCCATTACATTAAATTGAGCCCTCTTCGATTGAATGAATGGATGCGGAGATGCCAGAGTTGAATTGGTTGATAACGTTAAAAATCACATCTTCCCCCTGAATATGTGACACTACCGCAATAGCCCCAGAGCCCGTTGCAGCCCGTTGGGTCATCTGCTGTTGAATGAATGAACAGGAATGAAAAGGGCGGATACACTGACGTGATTGTGAAATTCCCAACCAATCCCAAAGCTTGTGGTCGGTACCGACTAATCGGAGAGAGAGATTACAGAAGGTTGGACCAACACGACACGGAATGCCAGCTGCCATTGGTCAGGTGGAGTAAGGTGCGCTCTGATTGGAGGGGACGCGGATGACGCGCGTCACTGAAGGAGGAGACGGAAAGAAGAAGAAAAACAAAGATGGCGGCGCGAGGCGGCGGTTTTCTCATCGACTCAGCGGGCGGTTTCTGACGGAGGGAGGGGGGCAGACAGGCATCGTTTACCTCAGAAAATACCTTTAAAATACATTTCAAATTAAAGTCGGACCTTTTCAAACAAAATTTGTGAAGAAAAGGAGACAGTCCCCGGTGGGGTTTATTGTTTATTTGTGTATCATTCCCGGGGCCTGGGAAGGGGGAGGTGTCGGTTTCCGGGTGAACGAGAAAACAAATTAAAAATGTCGGCGGTGGAGGAGAGAGAGCCGGCGCTCGCGGCTTCTTCGGTGGCGGCCGGAGCCCAGGAGCTCAACAACCCCCCGGAGCTGGAGGAAGGTCCGAGCTCCAAGAAGCGGGGAGTCCGGCTGGAGGCTGGATTTGCTCAAGGCTTGTATCTATTAACTTATTTAAATTGTACCTACTGTCTGGGGCTATGGTTTACATTAAAACCGGAGGGTCATGTCAGAGTGTTTTTTTTTTATTGAGCAGTTGTAGTTGGTAAAATACACTCCCTGGAGGAGCACCTTCTATGATGCTGCATTTCTTGCCTTCTGCCCTTCCACCATTTGTTATCTCCCATTTGATTTTACATTTTATTTGGTCAAATTTAATTTCATATTAATGAGACTTGGTATTCACTGTGTGTTATTAATTTGTTTGTTGGATTATTGTAAGAAAAAATTAATGGTGTCATGTCATTTCTGATGTCAGAGTTTGACATTGAATGTGCAGATGTGAATATCAGTAAGTTGTGAAAATAAATCAAGAACTTGTGGTTCTGACAAAAAAAGCAGTTCACTGCTATTCATGGCGTTGTCTCATTTGAGTCTGACCAACAAACCATTTCATGTAGTCACCCAATTTAATTAAAATTTTCTTTGACTTAATTGAAGAAAATAACCCTGGCAGGCTAACATTTGTACAATTTGTTTATAAGGTTTATTTATACGTCCCTTGCTCTCGATGTGGTCTCTGCCATATTGGGAGACTTGACACCAACTTGCAGAACATTTCAGGGAACAGCTCTGGGACACCTAAACTAAACGACCCCACAGCCTTGTGGCTGAACGCTTTAACTTCCCCTCCCAATCTGTCAAGGACACGCAAGTACTCTGCTGCCTCCCCCTCCAAGCTCTAGCTACCTGACACTTGTAGGAAGAACACCTCGTCTTCTGCCTTGAGACCCACTAACTACATGGGATCAATGTAAATTTCACCAGTTTCTTTATTCACCCCCCCCATACCACACACCTTGTTCCAGATCCAGAGTTGAAAAATGTGGCGCTGGAAAAATGCCTAGAGGCCATGCCTCTAGGAATTCCCTGGCTGTTCTCTGGCATGGCACTCATCCACAGATTCTATCAACAAACACATTGACCTGGACCCAATATGCCGGCCACTGCAGCAGACAGTTGGAACTGACAACCAGAAGTGGCAGAGACAAACCACTATAAATGCTGGAAGAAACATCACAGAAGCGCTTCACAAGAGGATCCCCAGCACTGAGGATGTCACCTAGACAGGGAATGAAACGTCTGCAACAAAAATTCCCAGCTTGGCGAACAGAACCACAACAACGAGCACTCGAGCTACAAATCTTCTCTCAAACTTTGAATTGAGCATTGAAGTTGGGACATCCTGTTGCAACTGTCACACATGCCACACAACACAAGGCGTGGTCCTTCTCTGACTTACCATCCCTTTGAATATCAGGGGGAAGACACCCCTTCAATTGTAACATTCAGGAAAGATGCCTTATTTCAACAAAAATGTGCTGTGCTCACAGATGTTTGGACAGAGAAAGAGAGTTGCAGTCTGGGGTGAAGCTCAATCTTCATTCAGAGAAAGAGAGGAGCAGCAGTAGCTTCAGAAGCTCATGGTCCAACTTGCGCATTCAGACAATAGGGGGGCTCTTCTGGGAATGAAGCAATGTCTCCCCCTTTCCATTCCTTATCCTGGGAGGGAAAGAGAAGGGGGAAAGCACTGTTCACTTGCAGCAACGGGAGGCAGAGAGTATGAATCCAAGCAGGGATCAGACTCTGCAAAAGTCAGTTTCAGTCGGCTTCTTCTGGAATATCGTGTGCAATTCTGGTCTCCCTCCTATAGGCAGGATGTTGTGAAACTTGAAAGGATTCAGGGAAGAGTCACAAGGCTGTTGCCAGGGTCGGAGGGTTTGAACCACAAGGAGAGGCTGAATAGGCTGGGGCTGTTTTCCCTAGAGCATCACAGGCTGAGTGTGTGTTTTTGAAAGAGGCTTATGAAAACTTGAGTTTGGATGGGGTGAATAGACAAGGTCTTTTCCCTGGGATAGGGGGAGTGCAGAACTGGAGGGCATAGGTTTAGGGCGAGAGGGGAAAAATAGAAAGGACCTTGCAGTCAACTTTCTTTGCAGAGGTTGATGCGTGTATGGAATGAGGTGCCAGAGGAAGTGGTGGAGGCATCTGGATGGATATATGAAAAGATAGGGTTTAGATGGATATGGACCAAGTGATGGCAAATGGAACTAGACTAATTTTGGATATCCGGTCGGCATGGACAAGTTAGATTGAAGGATCTGTTTCTGTGCTTTATGTCTCTGACTGTATGACTGGTGAAAAGCGTTGGCATTCGTCGAAACATTTATGCAACAGAAAATTATAAGAGGGTAAAGATAAGCATCACGTCATTGATCCATGAATCATGGTGTAGTATGGCTGTATTTCCAGTAATAGTCAGTATGGCATGGAAGGAGTCCAAAACGACGGCTTCTTTTACAGAAACTCACACGGAAATCCGAGTCTTCTGGGAATCTAAGACAACCGTGCGTTAATATAAGATAGATAAGTCTGGGGTATATGGTACATATTTGATGGAATGTTTATGGCTCTAAAAGCCTGATTTGCAGTGTTTCTGGGCTCATAATATTGCACTGCAGCATATTGTATATCTTCAGTAAGAACGTCAATACCGCATGATAGATGTCCATTCAGCAACTTGAGTGCACTCTTCATGGAGTATGCAATCCACCACATTACCCTGCTGTATACATTTACATATAGATCAACATAAAGATCTTGAGTATTAAGAGAGGAAAGAATGTTCCACAGAAACTAGAATTGTGTGTTTTGATTTTCTATTATGGACTGACAGCGTTGACCTTTGCAATCTCTTTCCACAGGAATATTACAAGAGAAGAATGTGGACGCAGAAATCTCAGACCAAACATCACATCGAAGTCTGACAGTCGCTTGATTCACCAGGACTTGGATATTGATGGCCTTGAAAACAAAGGGGAGAAGGTCTGTCTCCTTAGTTAGGTTTTAAAGTTCAGTGTGACTGGAAAGTCAGAGTCTGACATACCCACACACGAGAGTAGTGACTGGAACATGCTTTACAGACTGAATGAGAGTCCTCCAATTATCAGAGGATTCATCAGTAATACCACACCTATGCTGTAAGTGTGAGCGAGTTTCATCTGATTGTTGAACCTGGAGAAATACGAGGACACCTGCACCATGGAGAAATCATGAAAATGCAGGGAGTGTAGGAACGGTTTCCTTTCCCCACCTGCCCGATATTCATCAGCATTTATACACAGGGCAGCGGCCATTCACCTGCATTCAGCACAGGAAAGGCTTCATTCAGTCGCATCACCTCCTGGTCCACATTGGGGAGAAACTGCTCATCTGCCCTGTGTGCTGAAGCAGATGAAGGACATTTTTTTTTAATCCTGGATGGAGCATACTGCAGGTATACCTGAAATAGATACAAATGTCTCTGTCCCATTGAGTCTCCAGCACAGGGCCAGGCTGGGCTGCTCAATTGGTGTCTCAGTGTTTATTCTCCATCTGAGCCTCCATCCACCCCTCATTCCCCCTCCATCAATATAAAGGTATCCCCCACATTTCGAAAGTTCACTTTACACTACTTCACTTTTACAAAAGACCTACATTAATACCTGTTCTCACAAACCGAAAGAAATCCAAAGAGGATTGTCGCTTTTACAAAGAAAGGCATAATATAAATTAATTCATGGTAATTGCTTCTTCGCTTTAGGCCATTTCAGCTTATGAAAGGAACACTCTACTTTCAAATAGTGGGGGAAAGCTGTATCAATACAATACAGCACAGTCACAGGACCTTCTCACTTGGTTTCGGCACACACACCCCCTCAAGCCTGTGCTAATTCTTAATCCTTACTTAGACGTGCAATTTATTGTCCATGTTTGGTTTCTGTTCCTCTGTTCACCTCCCCTTCATGCGTCTATCAAGATACATCTTAAACATTGTTAAGGTGCCTGCTTCCACTACCTCCACTGGCAGTGCGTTCCAGAAACCCACCACCCCTCTGAATAAATTCCCCACCCTCACCACTTGTCCCCCAAACAGTCCCCCTCTCACCTTGAACCTGTGCCCTCTTAGTTGACCTTTCCACTTTGGAGGGAAAAAACGCCTCTGACTATCATAGGATCCCTCCAGCGTGGAAACAGACCATTCAACCCAACAAGTCAATACCGGC
The DNA here is from genome assembly GCF_037043375.1 of Chiloscyllium plagiosum. Lineage (NCBI taxonomy): Eukaryota > Metazoa > Chordata > Chondrichthyes > Orectolobiformes > Hemiscylliidae > Chiloscyllium > Chiloscyllium plagiosum. The sequence goes on from NW_028270165.1 coordinate 59,359,873, forward strand.
CCTCTAAAGATTAACACAGAGACCCGTTCCCTTACCTCTGTGATCTACATTTACTCTTGACTACTGCACCGAACTTACACATCCCTGAACATTGGGGTAATTTACATACAGACAATCCAACTTAACCTGCCTCTCCTTGGACACTATGGGTAATTTAGCTTCAGTAATCCACCCTAACCTATACAAGTTTGGATTGTAGGAGGAAGCCGGAGCACCTGGAGGAAACCCACACAGATATGGGAGGTGGAGTGCAGGGACAATGTGCCAACTCCACACAGATAGTTGCCTGAGACTAAAATCGAACGCAGGTCCCTGGCACTGTGAGGCGTCAGTGCGAACCACTGAGCTACCCTGCCACCCCTGTCCAGCCAATCTGTGTATTTCAGCATTTTGTCGAGGTCTCCTCTCAGCCTGTTTTTCCAAAGAAAACAATCTAGGTTTATGCCTCCTCTGCTCATAACGAGAGCCCTCCAGACTAGGCAATGTCCTGGTGAACCTTGTCTGTACCCTCTGCCAGAGCACCCACATCCTTCCAGTAGCACCGTGATCAGAACTACACACTATATTCTGAATGTGGCCATAATAAACAGCTGTAACGTAACTCTTACACTCAAGGAAGTGTGCTGTGTGCTTTTTTGACCACCGTGCCCACCTGCATTACCACTTCCATGGATCTATATGCCCAGATCTCTCTGTATGCCAGTGCTCCTCTGTGTTCTGCCATTTATCATACAATTCTTATATTTCCTTCATCTCTATCGAGCTTCACCTTAACTGTCTTTCTCTCTTTATCTCGTTTACCCCCCTTCTCATCCCTCCACACATCAGCATATCATAAGACCATAGCAGCAGAAATTAGGCCATTCAGCCCATTGAGTCTGCTTCGCCATTCAATTATGGCTGATAAGTTTCTCAACCCCATTCTCTCCCTTAACCCTTGATCCCCTTGATTCTCACGAACCTATCTATCTCCGTCTTAAATATATTCAGTAACCTGGCCTCCACAGCCTTGTGGCGGCGAATTCCATAGATTCACCTCACTCTGGCTGAAGGAGCCTCTCTTCCCTCTGTTCTAAAGGGTCTTCCCTTGACGCGAAGGCTGAGCCCTCAGGTTCTAGTCTCACCTACCAATGGAAACACCTTCCCAACATCCACACCATTCATTATTTTGTAGGTTTCAATTAGATCCCCTCTCATCCTTCTGAACTCCATGAAGTATAAACCTAGAGTCCTCTAACGTTCTTCATATGTTAAATTTTTCCTTCCTGGACCATTCTTGAGAACCTCCTCTGAACATGTTCTAGGGCCAGTACATCCTTCCTGAGATATGGGGCCCAAATCTACATACAGTACTCTAATTGTGGGCTGACCGGAGCCTTACAGAGCCTCAGAAGTACATCCCTACATTTATATTCAAGTCTGACCAAAATAAATGCCATCATTGCATTTGCCTCCCCAACTACTGACTCAACCTGTCAGTTTACCTTGAGAGAATCCTGGAGTAGAACTCCATAGTCCCTTTGCACATCAGATTTCTGAATTTTCTCCCCATAATCCTTCTGTTCCAGAGTAGCAGCAGAGATTTCCAGACACCTCGATTGTTTTCAGGGATACCAAGGGATCTTGGGAATTGCCAGTATCTCAGGAGGAGGCAGAGGGGAATGTGGTGTGGTCCTGTAAACTGCAGAACTTACCAACTCCCTGAATCAGCAGGAACTCTTTCTGGACCAAGAAACAAAAGGGCCACTGAGAAACTGCTACATCAGAAGGCAGAAATTAGGCCATTCAGCCCATTGAATGGTGGAGCAGACTCAATCATTCTTAAATTTCAAGGGTTACAGGGAGAATTGGGTTGAGAAACGTATCAGCCACGATTGAATAGTGGAGCAGACTCAATAGGCTGAATGGCCTAATTTCTGGTAGTTAACCATCCCTGGGAAGAAGGACGCAAAACAACAAGATGTTTCCTGGGACAGATGAGCGAAGTGTTTAATAAGCTCATGATAAAAGGACAATTAAGTTTGTCTGTGGAAGGAAGGCCCTGACGTAAAGGGGTTTTTTGCAGGAAAGGCTGTATCAAACAAACCACAAAACCTCGAGGATAAGAAGGTAAGCTACAGACCGGAGATCTCCAGAAGTGTGGGGAGGTGGTGTTAGAATCTAAAGAAACATCACATCACAGATTTCAAAGCGAGGAATCTCCACCAGAATTCAACCTCAGAATGATGTAGCAGCAGTACTTGGAAGAAGAATGTTGCACTGAATCCCTGGACACTTCCAGAGACAGATACTGTTGGGGGAAACTCAGTTAAATTCTGCCATCAATTGGGTGATAGCCAAGTTGTGAGTGAGGTTGAACTTGGTTACATAGAAGAATACAGCGCAGTACAGGCCCTTTGGCCCTCGATGTTGTGCCGATCCAAGCCCACCTAACCTACACTCGCCCATTATCCTCCATATGCCTATCCAATGCCCGCTTAAATGCCCACAAAGAGGGAGCGTCCACCACTGCTACTGGCAGGGCATTCCATGAACTCACTACTCGCTGAGTAAAGAATCTACCCCTAACATCTGTCCTACACCGACCACCCCTTAATTTAAAGCTATGCCCCCTTGTAATAGCTGACTCCATACGTGGAAAAAGGTTCTCATGGTCAACCCTATCTAAACCTCTAATCATCTTGTACACCTCTATCAAGTCACCCCTAAACCTTCTTTTCTCCAATGAAAACTTGAGGAGTTTTATTTTTGGTTGCTCCATACAATAAAGTGTTAATCATTGTTTCAGCAGTTAATTGTGTGCAGTTTCTGAGTTAAGAGCCAAATTAAGACGATTCACCCACAACCACAGTGAGAGGCTGGGATTCATGTTGACTCCATTGCATTCAGCAGTACATTACGTCAATACTTTTATAAAGCAAAGGCTGACAGCCACACCTATCTCAAACAGAAAGACCCAGAGGAGCGTGTCGCCCGATAATCTGTAAAATTAGCATGAAAAGTGGTGTAACCTGCTCTAGTGATAAGAATAAATCCCCAACACTTTAAAATCAACAATCAGCAATTTATTTATCCAACTCTCACAGTGAACAAATGAACAAAAGTATTAACATACTGGATACAGGCCAGGAGCAGATGGGTGGCACTAGTTTAGTTGGGGATCATGGACTGGTTGGTCTGAAGGGTCTGTTTCCAGGCTGCATGACTCCATAGCACGGAATGAATGAGGATCCATCCCAAAGATGATAAAGGTTTCAAGCACCACCTTAGGCAAATGTGTGCACACCCCTCCAGATAACTGAGGGCAGTGGGACACTGTGAGGGTCAGTAGATCAGTCAGCCAGCCAGTTCTCTCCAGGAGACTTGTCTCTCAAGAAAGGAAGTGGTTTCCTGCCCCATCAGCCAGATTATCCAGTTTGGATTAGGTCCTATATTTCCAACAAAATAGGTTGACAGGGCAGTGTCTATAACAAATATGTTATTCAACTTGGAAGCGTGCTGAAGACATATACAAGGATGTTACCAGGATTCAAGGGTCTGTGTAAAAGGGAGAGGTTGGACAAGCTAAGATATTTTTATTTAGAGCATTAAGAGTCTGAGAGAGGCCCTTCGAGAAGTGAAGAGATCGTGAGAGGGTGAATGCACTCAGACTTTTACCCCGGGGTTGGGGAAGTGAGGGCTAGAGGGCATCAGTTTAAGGTTAGAGGAAAAAGAATTAAAGGGAATGTGAGGGGCAACGTTTCTTTTCACGCAGACGGTGGTACACATATAGAATGAGATGCCAGCGGAAGTGGTTGAGGTGGGTACATTAACAACATTTAAAAGGCATTGGGGCAAATACGTGGATAGGAAAGATATGGAAGGAAATGGGCCAAGTGCAGGGAAATGGGCTTAGTGTTGATGGACAGTTTGGTCGGTGTGGACCATGTTGGGCCGAAGGGCCTGTCTCCTGCTGTAGGACTCTATGATTTGCATCTCTTTGTTGGTCAGACAGTTTTGAGTTTCCAAATGGAACATCTCACAATCAGGCCGAATAAAATCCAATCTCATTCGTCAACTCTGATGCGGAGGTGCTGGTGTTGAATTGGGGTGGACAAGGTCAGAAGTCACACGGCACCAGATGAAGTGATGAAGGAGCAGCACTCATGAAAGAGCAATGCTCCTAAAGCTTGTGATTTCAAATAAACTTGTTGCACTGTAACATGGTGTCGGGTGACTTCTGACTTCTTCAACTCTGGGTTTGTCTCAAACTTGATGGGATACTTTGTCCAACTCGGCATATTTTATCAAGATTGCTTGGAGGAATTCTTTTTTTTAAAAGATTAGATTCCCTACAGTATGGAAACAGGTCCTTTGGCCCAACAAGTCCACACTGGCCCTCCGCAGAGTAACCCAGCCACTCCCCTATCCCTATTCCTCTACATTTACCCCAACTAATGCACCACACCGACACATCCTTGAACACTATGGGACAATTTAGATGGGCCAATTCATCCTAACCTGCACACCTTTAGACCAGGGGAAGGAAACCAGAGCACTCAGAGGTAACCCATACAGACGTGGGGGGGTGCAACGTGAAAGCTACACACAGACTGTCACTCCGAGGGTGGAATTGAACCCAGGTCAGCATCGTGAGGCAGTGGTACTAACCACTGAGTCACCATACCACCCCTGAGCCACGTAGGTGGGCTTGGTGGGGGTGAGTCCAGCACAAAACACAAAAGCTCACTGCACCCACTGTCAGAATGTGCAGGAGGTTCAGCCCTGGGGGTGACCCACTGCAGTGTCACTGGTGGAATCTGATTGTTGGATGGACTGGTGCCTCCGCAAGTTGCAGGACAATGAGAACCTCCGCCCGCAGTCAGGGCAGGCAAACGGCCTCTCCCCGGTGTGGACCCATTGATGGGCCAGCAGGTTGGAGGAGTGGGTGAACCCCTTCCCGCACTCGGGGCAGCTGAATGGCTTTTCCCTAGTGTGGACCCGCTGGTGGGACAACAGGTCAGAGGAATTGCTGAAGGCCTTACCACACTCAGAGCAAGCGAAAGGCCTCTCCCTCATGTGGATTCGCCGGTGTCTCAGCAGGTCCGAGGAATTGCTGAAGGCCTTCTCTCTCCCCCGTGTGGACCCGCTGATGGGCCAGCAGGTTGGAGGAATTGCTGAAGGCCTTCCCACACTCTAGGCAGCTGAAGGGCCTCTCCCCCGTGTGGACCCGCTGGTGGCTCCGCAGGTGGGAGGTTTTGCTGAAGGTCTTCCCACACTCTGGGCAGCTGAAGGGCCTCTCCCCCGTGTGGATTCGCCGGTGGGTCAGCAGAGAGGAGGAATTTCTGAAGGCCTTCCCGCACTCTGGGCAGCTAAAGGGCCGCTCCCCCGTGTGGACCCACTGATGGGCCAGCAGGGAGGAGGAATTGCTGAAGGCCTTTCCACACTCTGTGCAGCTGAAGGGCCTCACCCCCGTGTGGACCCGCCGGTGCCTCAGCAGGTTGGAGGAATCGTTGAAGGCCTTCCCGCATTTGGGTCAGCTGAATGGCCTCTCCCCCGTGTGGACTCGCCGGTGCGTCAGCAGGTTGGAGGAATTGCTGAAGGCTTTCCCGCACTCATGGCAACTAAAGAGCCTCTCCCCTGCATGGAATCGCTGGTGGGTCTGGAGGTTGTCCACCCAAGTGAATCCTTTCCCGCACATGGAGCAGTAAAACTTCCTCTCACTAGTGTTTATATGCTGGTGGGCCAGCAGGACACAGGAGCAAGTAAAGCCCTTTGCCCGTTCGGGGCAGGAGAACGGCCTCTTCCCAGTGTGATTGCACTGATGAGCTGCCAGGACAGGTGGGACATGGAAGCCCTTCCCGCAGTCGCCACAATTCCATGGTTTCTCAACAGGGCTTGTTTCCTCAGGTTTCTCCATGGCCGAAGATTCAGCTGCACACACACGTGTACAACCCTGCCATGAATTCTTCTTTCCAGGCAGTAGAGTTGTTTCAGGCTCCACACTCAGTGCGCCTGTCAACCAGTGCCCCCGTACTCCAACAGGGACCAAAAAGAAAGCTTTGCTCCTTCTCACAGAATCATAGTTGAAAATTGTTGCAGTCCTGATGGATTGAGTAACTGTCAGACATTGATGTGAAAGTGAGGACTGGAGACGCCAGAGAGTCAGAGTCAAAAACTGCATCGCTGGAAAAGCGCAGCACAGCAAGCAGCATCAGAGAAGCAGGAGAATCAACATTTTGGACATAAGCCCTTTATCTGTTAACTTGAAACTTCTGTCTTCAGATAGTCTGTAAGAAAAGATTACAAAAGTCATCACTGCCAGTCCAGTTTTTTTTTATAGATATTTTTATTAGAAATTTAACATTTTAACAAGTTTACAAAAATAAACAAAACTCTCAGATATAAACATTGATATAAAATTAACTCAAATATACAATAGTCAAAATTTAACAAAAAAACAGAAAAAAAAACGAAAAAGAAAAAAAAACAAACAATGTTTATATCTACTAATCTAACCTACAACTAACCAGAGTGTATATTTAAGTCTCTTACACGCTCGGAATGTGTTAACATCAGATGTAATAAAACCCGTATTCGTGCGGGATTCCTCCCCCGAGGGGCCCTGGACCAGCCAGGTTTGTAATCTCAATTAAATAAAAGCCCTTGTTAGGATAGCCAAAATATCTGTATTTATGTAATTCAAGAATGGCTGCCATATTTTATAAAATAATTCGGTCTTTCGGTGCACCATATTTGTAAGGAATTCAAGGGGAATACATTCCATAATTAATCTGTGCCAATTTGAAAGTCCAGGGTGGCCCTCAGCCGCCCAGTTCACCAAAACATTTCTCCTTGCACGAAAGAAAGAATAGAAAATAGTCTCTTCCCGTACGTGTTCAGGGAGGGAAGGTTCGAAAAGCCCAGGAGGAGAGATACAAGGTCCATTTTAATTTCCGTTCCTAAAATGTCTGTCAGGGTACTTGCTACTTTAGTCCAATATCTCCGGATCTTATGACATGTCCATAGGCAATGTACAAGAGTGCCCACTTCTATTTTGCATATAGGACACATTGGCAAAATTTAAGACAGGAGCATCTCCAATCGAACCGGTGCTATATGGGCCCTATGAAGTATCTTCAGCTGGATAGCCTGGGTTCTGTTACAGATAGTAATTCTTCTAGCATTTTCCCAAATATCATTCCACGTTTCTATAGAGATTTCTAGTCCCAAATCCTGATCCCATGTTTTAAGCAGATTATCCATATCTCCCGATACTTCATCATGTAGTAAATGATAAATAGTACTGACGGAAGATACCCCCACTGGTCGTAGGACACTACATTCTCTATCTGATTTATAAAGACTATCTAATAACGTGGTCTTCTTCTGTATATAATCTCGAATTTGGAAGTATCGAAAGAGGTCTCCATTAGGTAATCCGAATTTCTGACGCAGCTGTTCAAAAGACATCAGGACCCCATCTTTAAATAGATCCCCTAAACATGAGATACCCCTGGATCTCCAGAGTTTAAAAGTGGTATCTGTAAACCCCGGTTGGAATCCCCATGCTCCCACTGTCGGTGCATAGGGGAATGTTTTATGTGAATTGCCCTCATTTTGCCGCATTATATTCCAAGCACTGCCAGTCCAGTTAAGAATGAGATATCAAGGCATTGACACTGACACCAGAGAGAAACTGTACATATAGATGTGACAAATGTTAGTGGCAAGCCAGAGTGATAGACATTTGTAGGACAGAAACAGACCCTTCGGTCTAATTCATGCATGCCAACGAGATAACCTAACCTAATCTCGGCCAATTTGCCAGCATTTGGCCCATATCATCTAAACCCTTCCTAATCGTATACCCATCCAGATGCCTTTTAATGTCATAATTGTACCAGCACCCACCACTTCCTCTGACAGCTCTTTCCTTAAACATGCCACTTTCTGCATGAAAGACTTATCCCTTAGGTTCCTTTGTTAAGTTCTTTTGCTTGAGCTTCTTACAATACAATACGCCAACTTCTGTGAACAACCAAACTTTATTAAGTACAGTACAAGCTGTGGAGAAACTCTTAACACTCTTCGCAATGCTAGTACACAACAGTACCAAAAAAAACAAATCCCTTAAATAAAGTAAAACTGAAAGAGAGGCTTACAGTTGAAGTTAGAAGGGCAGAAGGAGACAGTGTTAGCAGCCTTTCTCCACATAGTCCACTGCTTAACTCACCCAAACGAGACTTCAGCTTTCAGGACTGACCACTCCCCTTTCATTGTACAGGTCACTTCTAAAACAAAAGCTTTGGCCTCAAGTCTCATCTGTTCTCATATAACCAAAAATGCCTCCCAATACTGTTTTTCATCTCTGTACTAAACCAGTCACTTTGGAGCCCAGGTTTTTTTTACCACCCATCTGAAAAAAGAACAAGGACACAGCATCCTTGAGAAGAAGGACCAGCTTTTAGTAAAAGGACCAGCTTTTAGTAAAAAGGACCAGCTTTGTGACTGAGGGATATAGGCCAAACACTGGCAGATGGGATTAGATTAGTTTGAGAACATAGCATGGAGTAGTTGGACTGAAGGTACTGTTTCTGTGCTGTTTGACTCGGTAACTGTTCTGCAATGGTCTGAAAACCATTTCCTTGCCTTCCCCCATAAACATTTCACTTCTTTATTGTTCCAAAATCAGATGAACTCAGCCTTGAATATATTCAATGATCCCATAACTGCAGGAAGACATCCCCACTTCTGAACTCAATTCCTCTTGCTAAGATAACACCTGCCTTGCTCATTGCTTGCTGCACCTATCTGACAACTGGCATTGACTGGTATGGAAGGACGCTGAAGCCTCTTTATACACATTCCTGATGAAGGGCTCATGCCTGTAACGCTGACTCTCCTGCTCCTCGGATGCTGCCTCACCTGCTGTGCTTTTCGATCACCACACTTTTTGACTCTGATCTCCAACATTTGCAGTCCTCACTTTCTCCATATCCCAATATATCACCATTTAAACAATGCATCTCCTTTCTGCTTTCCCTCCCCACCCCCCACTGGGAATGCTATCACTTCACATCGTGGTACTGCATTTTCCATGAGTTTGCCAACTGAAACACAGACCTGGCCCAACTTTTCCAGAATCTCTCCCCTCCATTAATTGTGATTGAGAGAGAGTGACACACACAATATGGGTATCTCTGAATAGCAGGAGGACTACGCTCCTTCCGGTCCTCCAGGGCTTCCTATTGGCCAAACAAAAGAAGATCACGCACAGTTTCCGCGGACAACCAGGAGCACGCGCAAGTTTCGCTGACACTGGCGAACATGCGCAGTGTTTTGTCACCTAGGAGCACGCGCAGGTTTTGCTGACACCGACGAACATGCGCAGTGTGTGTTGTCACCTTGGAGCACGCGCAGGTTTTGCTGATACTGGCGAACATGCGCAGTGTGTGTTGTCACCGAGGAGCATGCGCAAGATGCTCTGTGAAGTTGCTGGTGTAACTGACAGATTTTGTGCCCAATGACACTCGGAGACAAGAAAGGCTGGAGCGACATTTTATATTTATCTTGCGGCTCGACATTTTATTCCTTTTGCATTTTATTTGACTACCCATCTTATCCTCAGGGTAGGGGACTCCCAAACTGGAGGGCATAGGTTGAAGGTGAGAGGGGAAAGATTTAAAAGGGACCTAAGGAGTAGAAAAAAAGTGTGAAAGTTAATTCCCCTCAAGTGCCCTCTCCAAACCTGCACATCTTTGGATTGTGGAGCACCAAAGGAATCCCACGCAGACACAGGTAGAATGTGCAAGCTCCGCTCAGACAGTTGCCCGAGACTGGGAGCAAACCCGGGTGCCTATCACTATAAGGCAGCAGTGCTAACCACTGAGCCTGTTCAGAAAAAGCAGCAATTGATTTATATTAGGGTGAGAGGGGAAAGGACTAAAAGGGACCTAAAGGGCAACTATTTTACGCAGCAGGTGGTGCGTGGATTGAATGAGCTCCCAGAGGAAGTGGTGGAGGCTGGTACAATTACAATATTCAAAAGGCATCTGGATGGGTTTATGAACAGGAAGGTTTGGAGGGATATGGGCCAAGAGCTGGCAAATGGGCCTAGATTAATTTAGGATATATGATTGGCACGGAACAAACAGTTTGTTTCCACGCTCCACTACTCTATTTCTACATAGTCAGAACTGTTATGACACGGACTGCACCCACTCCCCCAACCCCCCCACTAATTTAAACCCAAAAAAGATTTACCCAATGTGGTAATGTGAAAATTCAAGAGGTAAGGAACTGTTTCTGAAAGTCACTATTTAAAGTTTTATTTAATGATCTAGGACACTAACTTGCAAGTGTTTAAATCTGCTGGGATTGTTTGTACCGCCAAATCTATTCAAATCTGTCTGAACCACTTCAAATCTCGGACAAAAGCCCTCAAATTTTAAAACATTGGGTGCAACCTCCCCCACCTAATTTAAACAAGCAACATAGAGAAGGTTTAACCCATGCAGTACTCTGTGAAAATTCAAGAACCAAGAAACTATTCCCAAAGGTCAGTGTTTAAAGTTAAAATTAACAACTTTATTTATTAAAGTCTAACGGAGAATAATTAATTAACAACTATTTACAACTCCTGTCTCTAACCTATCTTCTACCTTCCCCTGTACGATACCAGTCCAATAAAAAAAACCCTGATTAAGATTTACCGAAAGATTCAAACTTCAAACCAGCCAGCTGTTAAATGTTCTCTTTGTATCTTCCTCTGTAGATTTGCTCTCCAGGTCGGTGTCGATGTTTTTTCTCTGTGCAGACTCCTTCTCTGGACAGGTACCTCTCAGGAGTTCTCACTAGCAGCCTACATTTGTTGGTCTTTTGACAGTTCTCCTGTAACTGTTCAAATTTTTTTTTGATTTTGTACTCCAATGCATCAAATCATTTCATTGGTGTTAATGTTAGATTAGATTAAATTCCCTACAGTGCGGAACCAGGCCCTTCGGCCCAACCAGTCCACACTGACACTCCAAAGAGTAACCCACCCAGACCCATTTCCCTCTGACGAATGCACCTAACACTACGGGCAATATAGCATAGCCACTTCACCTGACCTGCACATCTTTGGACTGTGGGAGGAAACTGGAGCACCCAGAGCAAACCCAAGCAGACACGGGGAGAATGTGCAAACTCCAGTCACCTAAGGCTGGAATCGACCCTGGTGGTGTGAGGCAGCAGTGCTAACCAATACTCTCAAAATACTAAATTCAAACTTGATTGGAATTCAGTATTTTGGGGCAAGATTTAAATCGATTGGCCAAAATTGAGTATGTTTTTGTCTCCAGGCAACCCAGGTACTGAGCTGTTCGACCAAATGTTAAATTGTTACCTTGTTCAGAACGTTTGATTAGATTAGATTACTTACAGCGTGGAAACAGGCCCGTTGGCCCAACAAGTCCACACCGCCCCACTGAAGCGCAACCCACTCATACCCCTAACCTAACACTACAGGCAATTTAGCATGGCCAATTCACCTAACCTGCACATCTTTGTGACTGTGGGAGGAAACCGGAGCACCCGGAGGAAACCCACGCAGACACGGGGAGAAAGTGCAAACTCCACACAGTCACCTGAGGTGGGAATTGAACCCGGATCTCTGGCGCTGTGAGGCAGCAGTACTCACCACTGTGCCGCCGGTGCTATGTCAGGTGGTTCTGCTCGCTTTTCAACTCTCTTGAAGGTAGAATACACCTCTACACCTTCTAACAGAACCAATTTTTCAAGACTTGGAATCGGCCATTCACCCCTAACAGGAGAAAGTGAGTACTGCAGATGCTGGATATTAGAGTCAAGAGTGTGGTGCTGGAAAAGCACAGCAGGTCAGGCAACATCCGAGGAGCAGGAAAATTGACATTTCGGGAAAATTGACATTTCGAGCAAAAGCCTCATTCACCCCGAACAGCCTGTCCTCAACTGCACATAGTTCAAAGCAAGTTTGAGAAAGATGGCTGCAGCTTTGTCTTAATATAAAATTGAACGTGCGTTCAAACTTTAATGCTATTTCTGAATATATTATTTTAGCTATTCTCAATTTGAAAGATCAGCCATTTCTCGTGCACCCCCATCTCCCAGGCAGTTTCATCACCAACCATTCTCTCTCTCTCTCTCTTCTAAGAGCTTGATACAGCGATCAAAGAGAGCTCGAGGCATGAGAAAGTTCAGTGGGAGTTGGAAGAGATACAGAATGGACAGGGTGACAGAGTGTGGGGGCCATTGAGAGAATGGGGGGAACAGAGGGTGGTGGAGGCAGAAAGGAAAGACTCGGGGGTCAAAGGGTGGAGGAAGAGAATGAGGGGGAGAGAGAGAAAATGGGGGGCAGAGAGTTGCGGGGTGAGAGAGAATGGATGGGGGCGGTGGTTGGGGAGAGAGACAGCACAATTCCCACCTTCCCCAGGACTGGGGCAGTGTCCCATGAACTGGAGCCTACTCCTCCCACAGCAGGTCATTTCTCAATCCACATATGGCTAAAGGAGAAGAATTATATAATCCCTGCAGGCCATTTCACCTATCAAATTCACACCGACCTTCCACACAGCATCCCACCCAGACTCATCAACTTACTCTACAGCCCTGCAGTTCCCCATGGCTAATCCACTCTAATCTGCACATCCCTGGACACTTGAGCACAGCCGATCCATCCAAAACCGGAGCACCCATAGGTAACCTGCGCAGACAGAAGGGGGAGAACATACCAAAGTTTACACAGACAGTCACGAGAAGGTGGAATCAAATCGCTTCTAAATATTCTCCCACACCTGCAAAACCCTGAGCACCATGGGTAATTTAGCAGGGCCAATCCACCCTAACCTGGGCAAAGCTAAAAATCACATGACGCCAGTCCAACAGGTTTATTTGGAAGCACTAGCTTTCGGAGCACTGCTCCTTCATCAGGTGGTTGTGGAGTCTAAGATCATAAGACACTGAGTTTACAGCAAAACATTACAGAGTCATGCCACTGAAATGATACATTGAAGAAACCTGGATTGTAAAGTCTTTCATCTTTAGAATGAGTTGCTGGTGTCATTAATATGTAAACCCCAGAACTTCTTATAAGACACCTACTCGAGATAACTTAAGGTTTTATAAGAAAAGATGACAACTCAGCTTAGACAATGCATTAAAGGTGTGAGGCCAGAGTCTGTCTGTATCCCAGTTTTTGAGTCAGACTGGTTCTATTTCCAAAGTGGAATTTATAAAATATTCTATGTATTATCTGCCTGCAGATTGTGCATTTTTTGAGCAAAATAGATGGTATCTGCAAATACAAATTCACCCCATAGACATCGGTGTGTGTGTGCACGCGTGCACACACACGAGAGAGAGTAAAAGTCTAGTTCCATACTGTATATCTCTATGTCTATTGCATAACAGATGCTTTATTTCTGTTGATGTAAATATTGTTATAAATCGTAGCTGGGTACTAATACTTAGATGTAAAGGAGAGACAATTTTTCAATTAGGGCACTATAAGAATCCTGGCAGACCCCTATTTCTAGGTTACTTGCCAATGAACAGACACAAGCACCTATTTAATTCTAACTTTTCGCCTTTTTTGTTATATTTTCTGGTATGATACTCTGTGTCTGGATGGTTGACAGGCTGGGAGATTGTGGGTTGGACTTTGATTGTTCCGGAAGGTGTCAAAGGAGGTTAAAGCTTCAGCAGAAATGAAGCAGAGCTGAGAGCGGACAACAACTGTGTGGGAACAGGGAGATCAATAGAGGACAAAGAAACCAGGACCTGAAATCCGAGCTGACACCAGACTACCCTGTGATCAGTGCTTTGATGAGCAGCGTCAACCCGCTACCTTTACCTAGCTTCCCATTCGACTTGAATGCCACATCTCCCCTCAATATTTAGGATCCAATCCTTATCATCCTGAAGCTATGTCTCTGTAAGGAGTCCCAGATCATAATTATTCTCTTCAATGTGTGCAGTCAATTTATTCACTTTTGTTATGTTGCAGCGCTATTACGACACAGAGTAACCCCCTCTGCTAAATTAAACCTGAAACACAGAAATGATTCACCCCACGCAGTAATATGTAAAAGTTTGAGAGACAAAGTACTATCCCAGAGGTAAATATTTAAAGTAAGAATTAACAACTTTACTCTTTATGTCCAACACAGAGTATTAAAACTCACAAAAATGCCTGGTTTTATAGTCCAAAACATCGGATCATTTTATTGGTATCAATATTATCAAAATACTTAATTCAAACTTGATTGGACTTTGGTATTTTGGGGGCAAAATTTAAACTGATTGGCCAAATTTGAATTTGTTTGTGCCTCATGGCAACCCAGTTGCTCTATTTGTGTTGACCAAATATTACATTCTCATCTTGTTTAGAACACTTTGTTCTGCTCAGCTTTTTAACTCCCTTCAAGGTACAGTACCTCTACCCCTTCAAGGTACAGTATCTCTACCCCTTCAAGGTACAGTACCTCTCCCCCTTCATAACAAGCACACATTCAGATACTGAGCTTTTAGTTTTATTGTTTGTAATCTTTTGAATCCAGTATTAATTGCTGGTACGTTTATTCTCCTTGTTCCTTTCTATTTTTCTCTGACGTCCATTTTCCACATCACTACATTGCTTACCAACCTTGATTTGGATTGGCCATGCTAAATTGCCCATAGTGCCCAGGGATGTACAGGTTAGGTGGGTTAGCCAATGGGAAATGCAGGGTTATTGTTTCATAGTAATAGAAGTAGGAGTAGGCCGTTTGGCCTGTTGAGCCTGCTTCACCATTTATTAAGATCGTGGCTGATCTATCCATCATCTCAGCTCTTCTTACTTGTGTTATCTCAAACTCTTGATTCCCTAAGGGGTGGGGGCGCAAGGGGTGTATGAGCAGGATGCTCTTCGGAGGGGTCAGAATGGACTTGATGGGCTGAATAGCCAGCTTCCACACTGTAGGGCTTCTATGATTTACCGCAGTTGTGATTGCCTCAGATCACAGCTCCCAGAATCTCCCACCTTCTGCAAATTGAAAGACAAATCCCACCCTGCCCTCTCGTATGTACGTTATCTAAATGCTTAATTGTTTCTAGTAAATACAGCCCAGACCTCCCTCTGCTGCCAGTAACGTTTACAATGCTGATGAAACAATGCCATTCCTGCAGTACTGAAAATCGTAAGGCTTCTAACAATACCAGTTACTGATTCACCGCTCCTTCTGAAGGACAGTGTTGGAAATACAATGTTGGAGGCTGGCAGAAATGAGCAGTTTAACTCAAAATTCCACCTAACCCTTCACTGGGCACCCTAATCAGCACACTGTCCTTACTGCTGGTAAACCTTAAAGCACTTCACCCCTACAGTGCAATGAATTCCCACTTTCCACCAAAATCCTAGACGTACTCACGTACTCAGTTGCTGTCTCACCAATGAAATATTTCATTGTCACTTCTTCTGCTTCCAGTAAAGGCAAAACATCTTTGAAAGCTGCTCTAAAAGTCCAATCTTCACAACAACACTTCTGCTTTCACACAAGATGATTAAAGTCATACAGTACAGAAACACAGCCTTCGGTCTAACTCATCCATGCCGACCAGATATCCTAAACCCATCTAATCCCATTTGTCAGCATTTGGCCTGTATCCCTTTAAATCCTTCTTATTTACATACCCATCCAGATGCCTTTTAAATGTTGTAATTGTAGCAACCTCCACCATTTCCTCTGGCAGCTCATTCCAAACATGCACTACTCTCTGTGTGAAAAAGTTGCCCCTCAGGTCCGTTTTAAATCTTTCCCTTTTCACGTGAATCCTATGCCCTCTAGGTTTGAAGTTGCCTACCATGGGGAAAGGATTTTGTCTATCCAACCTATCCATACCCCTTATAAACTTCTGTAAGGTCACCTATCAGCCTCTAATGCTACAGGGAAATTATCCCTGGCGTATTCAGCATCTTCCTATCGCTCAAACTCTCCAACTCTGTCTACATCTTTGTAAATCTTTTCTGAACCCTTTTAAGTTTCACAACGTTCTTCCAGAGGAGGGCAACTGGAATTGCACACAGTTTTCCAAAAGTGGCCTAACATGACCTCCCAACCCCTGTACTCAATGCTCTGACCAATAAAGAAAAGCGTACCAAATGCCTTCTTCACAATCCTGTCTCCCTGCAATTCCACTTTCAAGGAATTATGAACCTGCAAGGACACGTTGTTTAGCAACACCCACCATTAACTATGTAAGTCGTGCCCTGATTTGCCTTTCAAAATGTAACACCTCACATTTATCCAAATTAAACTCATGTTGCCATTCCTCGGCCCATCAGCCCATCCGATCAATTCTAATTTGTATTGAATTTTATTTCCTCTCTCATCCCCTAAAAGTTGAGAATCTCCATCCCACACACACTTCCTCCATTCTGACTTTGCTGAACCTAATTCCTGCTGTAACTCATCCTGAAGGGCGTGGTTCATGCTGATTAACAGGCACACACTCGGGGGAGGTGGAGATCTAATTGAAACAGACAGAATTCTGAATGGCCTGGACAAAGTGCACATGGGGAAGATGTTCCTATTGGTAGGAGAGTCTAGGACCCGAGGGCACAGCATCAGAGTAAAAGGAATATCTTTTAGAACAAAGATAAGGCGAAACATTTTCAGCCGGTAAGTGGTGAATATGTGGAATTCATTGCTACAGAAGGCTGTGGAGGCCGTCACTGAGTAGATTTAAGATGGAGATAGATAGGTTCTTGAGTATCAAGGGGATCGAGGGTTACAGGGAGAAAGTGGGAGAATGGGATTGAGAAACGTATCAGCCAGAACTTAATAGTGCAGCACCCCTGATGGGCTGAGAGGCCTAATTTCTGCTCCTGTGTTTTATGGTCTCTTGTTGTTCTGGACTAGGAGTGTGCAAATTGGGAGCAGGAATAGGCCATTTAGCCTGTCAAGCTTGCACCAGCATTGAACAGATCATAAGTAGATCTGAGTATACCGACGTAAAAGGTAAAAACAAGGACTGCAGATGCTGGAAACCAAAGTCTAGATTAGAGTGGTGCTGGAAAAGCACAGCAGATCAGGTAGCTCCTTGGATGCTGCCTGACCTGCCATGAATATACCTACATTCAGGTTAATAAGCTGGAAATTTTTCCACTGGAGCAGAGGTGGATTATAACATCGTGAGGGGTATAGATGAGGTGAACGGCCAAAATCCTCTCTATAGGCTGGGGGTCAAGATTACGGAGCAAATTTTGAAAGAGAGAGAGGAGAAAGATTTTAAAAGGATATGAGGGTCGCCATTTTCTTCCCCCCAGAGAGTGGTTTGTGTGTGGAATGAATTCCAGACAAAGGGGTGGATGCAGATACAGTTAGAACTTTTAAAAGACATTTGGATTAGTTTTTGAATGATGAAGTTTAATTTAAATAAATGTGAAGTGCTGGATTTTGGAAAAGCAAATCAAAGTAAGACTTAGCATAAAGTGTATAAGGTCCTGGGGAGTGTTGCTGAATAAAGAGACCTTGGAGTGCAGGTTCATAGTTCCTTGAAGGTCGAGTCCCAGGTAGATAGGATAGTGAAGGCAGCATTTGGCATGCTTTCCTTTATCGGTTACAGCACTGAGTAAAGGAGTTGGGAGGTAGGTGATGTTGCAGCTCTACAGGATATTGGTGAGACCACATTTGGAATATTGCGTGCTTGGAATATTGCATGCAACTCTGGTCTCCTGCCCATCAGAAGGACGGTGTGAAACTTGAAAGGGTTCAGAAAAGATTTACCTGCATGTTACCAGATTTGAAAAAAATAGCTTTCGGGAGAGGCTGAATAGGCTGCGGCTGTTTCCCTGGAGCGTCGGAGGCTGAGGGATGACCTTAGAGGTTTATAAAGTCATGAGAGGCAAGGATAGGGTAAATAGACAAAGTCTTCTCCCTGGGGTGGGGTAGTGCAGAACTAAAGGTTTTGGGCGAACGGCGAAAGACATAAAAGAGCTTTAAGGGGAGCCTTTTCACACAGTAGTGCATATATGAAATGACCAGCCAGAGGAAGTGGTGGAGACTGGTATAATTACAGAATTTAAGAGGCATTTGGATTGGTCTATAATAGAAGGGGTTCGAGGGATATGGGCCCAGGGCTGGCAAATAGACTAGATTAGGATAACTGATAGGCATGGACAAATTGGACCAAAGGGTCTGTTTCTGTGCTGTACATCTCTATGACTCCAATATAAAAGGTTCAGAGGGATAGAGGTTAAACACAGGTAGGTGGGTCCAGTTTAGTTTGAGAACATAGTCAGCATAGTAAGTGATCTGTACTGGTCTTGCCTCCCCCATAATCATCACTTCTTTGTTGTTCAAAAATCAGATGAACTCAGCCTTGGATATATTCAATTACGCCCAAACTGCAGGAAGGAGTCCCCACTTCTGAACTCAATTCCTCTTGCTAATATACCACTTGCCTTGCTCACTACTTGCTGCACCTGTGTGACAACTTGCATTGACTGGATTAGAAGGACGCAGAGGCCCCTTTGTTCATCCACACATCATTGCTGATGAAAGGCTCGAGCCTGAAATGTCAATTCTCCTGTATTTGCCATTGAAAAAAAGACCTGGACTAACTTTCCCGAGTCTGTCCCCTCCCTGGATTCACTCCGTTTCCCTTCAGTTCCTGCAAGTCAACAGTTCAACCCCGGAATAGAAAAGGGGGTGAGAAAAGAGTGTGTTAAACTCACAGATGTTGGAGAGAGGAAGGAAGTTGCAGTCTGGGGTGAAGCTCAATCTTCATTCAGAGAGAGAGGAGCAGCAACAACCACCTCAGAAGCACATGGTCCTACTTCCGCATCCAGACGATGGGTTTGCTGTGATTGGCAGGAGGACCAGTCTACATCCAGTCCTCCAGAGCTTCTCATTGGTCCATCAAAACAAGGTCACGGAGTGTTTCCGCTTCTTGAGTGAGCATGCGTAATATTTTGCTGACACCGTGGAACATGCACACTGCGTTGCTGACACCGAGTAGCATGCGCACTATGGAGATGTTGGCGTTACTGACAGATTTTCAAAGTTAAAAATCACACAATGCCAGGTTATAGCCCGACAGGTTTATTTGGAATCACTAGTTTTCGAAGCGCTGCTCCTTCATCGGTTGGTTGTGGACCAGAATCATAACACACAGTCTTCATAGCAACAGGATTGCAGTGTCATGGAATGGAATATTAAACAACTTTAGCTTACCTCTACCATTTTTTAGAATGACCATGTTAGTTTTGATTCCTTCACATGTAAATCCCAGAACTTTTCAAAAGTTACGTTGTCAAGCTAGCTTTTAACAATAGGTGTCATCTCAATCAGATAATGCATTGAAAGTGTTAAGTTAAAGTTTGTCTGTGTCCCAATGTTAGGTCAGACGGATTCTGTTTCTATCGTTGTATTACAGAATCTTACGTCTATGAGTTGATGAGCAAAATAAAATGCGATTCTGCAAGTACAAATTCAACCCACAAACTTTTATGTGTGTGTGTGCAGGAGAAACCAAGTGATCATGTGTGTGTGAGAGAGTGTAATGGGGATTACGCCTGAGAGGGTGTGTATGTGTATGTGTGTCTGTGTGTGTGAGAGAGTGTGTGTAATGGAGTATAAGTCTGTGAGAGGGTGTGTGTGAATGTATGTGTGAGTGTGAGAGAGAGAGAGAGAATGTATAGTGTGGTGTGACATGAACCCAAGGTCCCGGTTGAGGCCGTCTCAATGGGTATTGAACTTGGCTATCAGCCTCTGCCCAGCCACTTTCCGTTGTTTACCTTGAAGAATAGTTACCCGAAGGTCCAAGGCTGAATGTCCCAGACCGCTGTAGTGTTCCCCGAGGGAACACTCCCGGCTGGTGATTGTTGTGCAGTGTCCATTCATCTGTTGCTGTAGCCTCTGCTTGGTCTCACCAATATACCAAGACTCAGGGCATCAATGCCTGCAGCGTATGAGATAAACAATGTTGGCTGAGTCACATGAGTACCTGCTGCACTCATGGTGGGTGGTGTCCCCACGTGTAATGGTGGTAATCGTGTCAACATTCTGATTTGTCTTTCATCATCTGCCGTGACAGAGTTGTATCGTGTTGTCCTGAAGGCCAGGCAGTTTGCTGCGAACAATTATCTGTTTAAAGTTTGGCGGTTGTTTGAAGGCGGGAAGTGGAGGCGTGTGGAAGGTCTTGGTGAGGTGCTCATCCTCATCAATAATGTGCTGCAGGCTGTGAAGAAGATTGCGTAGTGTTTTGGCTCCTGAGAAGTATTGGACAACAAAGGATACAGTTTTGGTTGCATCTCATGTCTGTCTCCCAAAGGAAGTCATTACAGTTTCTTGCTGTGACACATTGGAACTGGCAGTTGATGAGTTGAACATTTTACCCCGTTCTTATGAGAGCATGCTTGTGTACTTCCAAGTGTCTGTCATGTTCCTCCTCACCTGAACAGATCCTATGTATGTGAAGGGCTTGTCCAGAGGGGGTGGATGTTTTAATATGTTTCACTAGAGAAGTATAGCACTGTCAGGTTATCCATGGGTTTGCGGTACAGAGAAGTGCTGAGATCCCCATCCTTGATAGAGCTGCATGTGTTCAAAAATGAGACAGATACTAAAGAGTGTGGTGAATGTGATAGTGGGATGAAACTTGTTCATATCACAGTATCGTTGTTTCAGTGACTCCTCACCATGGGTCCACAGGAAGAAATGTCATCAATATATCTGATGTATAGTGTTGGCTGGAGGTCCTGTGCAGAAAAGAAGCCTTGTTTGAACCTCTGCGTGAAAATGTTGGCATACTGGGGTGCACATTTGGTCCCCATGGCTGTTCCATGTGTCTGGATGAAGAACTGGTTGCCAAAGGTGAAAATATTGTGGTCAAGGATGAAGTGGATGAGTTGTAGGACAGTGCTCAGATATTGGCAGTTGTTGGTATTGAGTACTGAGGCTGTTACCGTGATGCCATCATCGTGAGGGATGCTGGTGGAGAGTACTGACACATCCACGGATTCAACTCGTCCGTGGATGCTGAACTTCTGGAAGGATTGGATCAGAAGTCTTGATGAATGCTGTCAATTCACGGTTGTGCTCTTTGGTCAGATCAGCTGGTAGTTGCCTGTCGTGTTCCTGGTCAGTTGTTTGTACTCTTCCTTGCAGAAGCCCATTCTATTCCGAATTACTCAAAAACTGCATAAATCCATGTAAGATTCTGTAGCTCCCACTTTAGAAATAGAATCAGTCTGACCTAACATTGGGACACAGGCAGACTTTAATGTCTCACCTTCAATGCATTATCTGAGCTGAGATGACACCTATTGTTAAAAGCTATCTTGAGAATGTAAGTTTAAAAAAGTTCTGGGATTTACAAATGAAGGACCCGAAACTAACATGGTCATCCTAAAAGATACAAGCTCTCCTGCACACTTTAGCACAGCTGATCCACCCTAAAGTGCAGATCTTTGGACTGTGGGAGGAAGCCAGAACACCCAGAGGTAACCAACACAGACACAAGGGGGAGAACATGCCAAACTTCACACAGCCAGTCACCCAAGGGTGGAATCAAACCCAGGCTCCTGGCGTTATTAAGCAGCATTGCTAACCACTGAGCCACCATCCCACCCAGTGCTTTGAGGTTCTGCTTTGTCTTTGCAGCTTTTAACTTCTCTTGCACCCTCAGCAGAGGCTGTCTCCTGCTGACATCGTTGGACCACACCCATTGCACCTCCCCTTCCCACTTCTCCAGCCCTGAACGCATCGGTTCCTGAATCCTGGCACCAGATTCCGATACCATCTGTGCTTCTGCTGCCAACTGCAGAGAACGGAGGCAATCCCCGTCACTATTCTGTCCCTTACCTCCCCCTCACCAACGTTGTTCTTACTCCCACCACCCCACAGTTAGCTCCTCCCCCCTGCAGCCCTCTCTCAGATCCCCTTTACCTGCCTGACCTGAGCTCACACCCTCCTGACCCTGTCCACTGACCCCATCGGAAGGCTCTGTATGGAGGGAAAGACCATCTCCCGGAATAAAAAAACATCTGATCAACTTTACGCCTTGCCTTCCCAGCGTGTCAGCAGCCTGGCTTCCAGCTCCACCTCTCTGAGCCGAAGGTCCTCCAAGTTGTGTTTGCCCTAGATCACATCATCCAGAGCATTCCACCTTTTGCAAATTGAAAGACAAGTCTCACCCTGCCCTCTCTCGTGTCTATTGTGTAACTGTTCAATCATTTCTAGTGGCCGAGCAGAGACTGATAGGCAAGTTTGGAACCCATGAGGATGGCCTCCACCAGGACCTTGGGTTCATGTTACATTACAGGTGACCCCACTACACTGTACACATTCTGTCTCTCTGTCTCTCACACACAGCCATACATTCTCACATACTCACGCAGGCACTCTCTCAGATATACGCGCTCTCTCAGATGCGCACACATGTACCCACCCACACTCTCACCCACACACACATCCTCTCACAGACTTATACTCCTGCACACTCTCACTTTACCAAGCATGCACACACGCAAACACACACTCTCTCACCAGACTCACGTGTATGCACACACTCACTCACTTTCATGCATTCACACATAGATAAGACCACGGGCTGAATTTGCATTTGCAGAATTATGTTTGTAGATTCATTCTATTTTGCTCAAAAAGTGCACAATCTGCAGACAGTCAATCCATGTAATATTTTCTAAATTCCTACTTTGGAAACAGAATCAGTCTGACTCAAGACAGACTCGAACCTCACATCTTTCATGCATTGTCTGAGCTGAGAGGGCACCTCTTTGTAAAACCTTAAGTTATCTCGAGACTGTGACTTAAAAGAAGTTTTGGGATTTACATACCAATGAACTGAAACCTGCATCCCATTCTAAAGATGAAACACTTAAAAGCAGTCGAGGTTTGTTCAATATATCATTTTGCTACAAATTCTGTGTCTTATGATCCTGCTGTACAGCTACCTGACGAAGGAGCAACACTCCGAAAGCTAGTACTTCCAAATAAACCTGTTGGACTATAACTGGATTTTAACTTTGTTTCCAGTGAAAACAGCCCACCCCTCCCATTGCTGCCAGTAAACTTTACAATGCTGAGGAAACAATGAACCATCAGTCCTGAAAAATGTACAATTCGAATAATACGAGCTACACATTGACTGCTCCTTCTGATAGAAGACATTGGAAACCTCGCGCCGGAGATTGAAAGAAATTAGCAGCTTCAAAAGAAAAACCTGTTGGATCTCATAGCCTTCAATGTCTGAATCCGACGGTAAGTTCAGGTAGCTTTTATTGGGACCCAACTTTGTTGCAGCTTCAGATCGTCCCAGCAAAAAGGGGCACAAAAGGTAGCTTTTTTTTAAACACACACACACATACATATACACACACACACACACTCCCCTGCATCCCATTTTCTTCACTATTGGTCAGCTGAGTTGTCCCTTTGTAATTCGATCCTTGGTGCAGCCTTAGCCTGGAGGAAGTATTGCTTCACTCAGCAATTGCAACCCATAGCCTGTCTGCAAGTAAGATTCTCCCCGCGCATTTGCAGATGGGCTGTCAAGAGTCAACCACACTGCTGTGGGTCTGGAGTCACATATAGGCCAGACCAGGGAAAGGATGTAGCTGGGACGACTGAGTGAATCCTTTCCCACAACGGCAGTTTCCTCCCCTAAAGCATGAGTGAATCAGATTGGGGTGTTTGTTCCCCGAAAATGGTTTCATAATGAGATTCTGGACTCCAGATTTCTGACTGAACTCCAAATCCGCCATCTGCTATGGTGAGATTCAAACCCGGGAGTCCCCAGAACTGGGTTATTAATGCAGTCGATAATGGCACTCGGCCGAAGCTCCTTCAATCCCCCTGCGATGGGTGGTGAACTCACTAATGTCTCTGCAGGTGGGAGGAGCGGGTGAAGCCCTTCCCGCACAGTGAGCAAGTGAACAGTCTCTTTGATCCTCCAAGCTGAGTAAATGGTGTGAAGTCCTGTACTTTTCACGGTCACCGCACTGAATCTCCCTCATTCGGGTGTATCAGTATTCTTCCTGCCACACCAGTATCCAAGCAGACAGAAGCAAACATTTCTTCTCGACTGGAATGGCTGCTGATATTCAAGTCCCAATGAAACAAGTGACTCTGTCAGAAGCTGATGTATCTTTTGGTTTCAGATTTCTTTCCCCATGTCTTCCTGCAAATAAAATCACGAAATAAGTCACGGTCAGTACAGTCAAATGAACATAACATCGGTGACAATTCCTTAGATTGCCAGATACCTGCTGATCATATATTATCCATGACACAGAAACCTGAAAACCCTCATTCAGCCAGATAGCATTAAGTATATAAAGAGGAAAACTTCATTTAGGTGACAATGACCTGGAACAACCTTCCTACAAAGGTGCTGGAAATGGAGCTGAATCAAGGATATGAAAATGAAATGTCAAGGCTGCTTTAGGAAAGAAAGCCAGTAAAGTTGCTGAAAGACGTCCTGCTGACCTGTTAAAATAAAAATGAATACAAGAAATACAGGATGTAATTCCATTACTATATTAGAAGGTGAAAAATCATAGCCATGCAGCTTGTACAACAGCGAATATCAGATATACACCATATGAAGCAATCATAAAATCCCTGCAGTGCAGAAAGAGGCCATTTGGCCCATCGAGCCTGCTCCGCCATTCTTTAAGATCATGGCTGATCTATCCATCATCTCAGCTCCTCTTAGCTGCATTATCCTGACTACCCTAAATTCACCTACCATCCAAAATCCCATGGAACTGTGTCTTGAATATGCCTGCTTCTGTTGCTTCCTTGGGCAAAGAATTCCATAGATTCACCACTCTCCAGGAAACGTAGTCCCTCCGCCTCTGCCTTAAACCTACCCCTAATCTTGTTACCTAGTCTAACCCACCAGCAGAAACGACGAGATAGGATGGATCTGGGTGGCATGCTGTTCGATGGGTCAATGTGGACTTGATGGGTTGAATGGCCTCCTTCCACACTGCAGGGCTTCTCTGATTTACTGCAGTTGTGTTTGCCCAGAACCACAACTCCCAGAACCTCCCAACTTCTGCAAATTGAAAGACAAGTCCCATCCTGCCCTCTCATATGTGTGTTATCAAACTGCTTCATCGCTTCCAGTGAATACAGCCCACACCTCCCACTGCTGCCAGTAACCTTTACAATGCTGATGCAACAATACAATACCTGCAGTACTGAAACCCGTAAGGCTTCTGATGATACCAGTTACTGATTCACCGCTCCTTCTGATGCACAGCATTGGAAGTACATTGTTGGGGGCTGAAAGAAATGAGCAGTTTAAAACAAAAACCCACCTAACCCTTCACTGGGCTTCCTGCTCAGGACACTTTACTTAAAACACTTCAAGGAGGAGAAAGTGAGGTCTGCAGATGCTGGAGATCAGAGCTGGAAATGTGTTGCTGGAAAAGCGCAGCAGGTCAGGCAGCATCCAGGGAACAGGAGAATTGACGTTTCGGGCATAAGCCCTTCTTCAGGAAATCTTTCCTGAAGAAGGGCTTATGCCCGAAACGTCGATTCTCCTGTTCCCTGGATGCTGCCTGACCTGCTGCGCTTTTCCAGAAACACATTTCCAGCTTAAAACACTTCAACCCCACATTGCAACAAGTTCCACATTCCATGAAAATCCTGGATGTCCTCACTTACTCAGTTGCTGTCTCTGAAATGAAAGATTTCATTGTAGCTTCTGCTCCCAGTAAGGACAAAATATCTTTGAAAGCTGCTCTGAAATTCCAGTCTTCACAACAATACTTCTGCTTTCCTTCAGTCCAAATTGTCTGTGCTGACCAGATATCCCAAATTAACATAGTCTCATTTGTCAGCACTTAGCCTATATCCCTCTCAATTCACCCTGTTACCAGATGCCATTTAAAATGTTGTAATTATACCAGCCTCCACCACGTCCTCTGGCAGCTCATTCCATGCTTGCATCACTCTCTGTGTGAGAAAGTTGTCCATAAGGTTCCTTTTAAATCTTTCCCCTCTCACCTCAAATCTATGCCCTCTAGTTTTGGACTCCCCTACTATGTGGAAATGTTTTTGGATATTCACCCTATCCATGCTCCATATGAACTTCTATAAAGTCACCCCTCAGCCTTCAATGCTCCAGGGAAAACAGCCCCGGCCTATTCAGCCTCTCCCTATAGCTCAAACCCTCCAACTCTGGCAATAGCCTTGTAAATCTTTGCCAAACCCTTTCAAAAGTTCACAACACTTTTCCTGTAGCAGGGTAACCAGAACTGAACACAGTATTCCAAAAGTGGCCTAATCAATGTCCAGTACAGGGGCAACATGACCTCCCAACATCTGTACTGAAATGCACTGACCTATAAAGGCAAGCATACCAAACACCTCCTTCACTATCCTATCTACCTGCGACTCCACTTTCAAGAAACTATGAACCAGCATTCAAAGCTATCTTTATTCAACAACACTCCGCATTAACTTCGCAGATCCTGTCCTGATCTGCCTTTCCAAAATCAAAATTTCAAAATGGGTTTGAGAAACGTATCAGTTGTGATTGAATGGTGGAGTAGATCTGATGGGCTGAATGGCCTCATTTCTGCACCTATGTCATATAGTCTCTTGCTGTCCTGGACACAGAGTGTGAGAATTGGGAGCAGGAATAGGTCATTTGGTCTTTCCAGTCGGCACCAGCATTGAACAGTTCATAACTGGATATAAATATCCCGGCATCTAGATGGACAGGGTGGGATTTTTTCACTGCAGCTTTGGAGGTTGAGAGATGACCTTAGAGAGGATTATAAGATCTTCAGGGGTATCGATGAGGTGAACAGCAGGTATTCTTTCCCTGGGATGGGTGTTTCAAGGTTAGGGAGCAAACTTTGAAGATGAGAGGAGAAATATTTTAAAAAGACATGAGGGGGCACCTTTTTATTTTAAGACAGAGAATGGTTCTCATGTGGTATCACTGTCCAGAGGAGGTGATGGATGCAGGTACAGTTACAGTGTTTAAAAGACATTTGGATATGTACATAGAGATGTACAGCATGGAAACAGACCCTTCGGCCCAACGCATCCATGCCGACCAGATATCCCAACCCAATCTAATCCCACCTGCCAGCACCCGGCCCATATCCCTCCAAATCCTTCCTATTCATATACCCATCCAAATGCCTCTTAAATGTTCCAATTGTAATAGGAAAGGTTCAAAGAGTCTGGGCCAAACACTGGCAGATGGGACTAGTTTAGTTTCAGAACACAGTCAGCATGGACTAGTTGGACTTAATGGTTTGTTTCTGTGTGGTATGACTCTGTAACTGTTCTATCCTGGTCTTAAAACCATTTTCTTACCTCCCCCCAATACCCATCAATTCTTTGTTCTTCAAAGTCAAATGAACTCAGCCTTGAATACATTCAATGACTGACCTAACTGCAGGAAGACATCCCCACTTCTGAACTCAATTCCTCTTGCTAATATACCACTTGCCTTGCTGATTGCTTGCTGCGCCTGTCTGACAACTGGTGTAGAAGGACGCTGAGGCCCCTTTGTCCATCCACACATCATTCCTGATGAAGGGCTCATGCCCAAAACATTGACTCTCCTCCTCCTCAGTTGCTGCCTAACCTGCTGTGCTTTTCCAGCGCCACACTTTTCAACTCTGACCTCCATCATCTCACTTTCACCACATCTCAACATATCACCATTTAAACAATACGTCTCCTCTCTGCGCTTTTCTTTAACATCAAAGGCTATAGATTGTGTCACTGCATTTGCCATGTGTTTGTAATTTGAGACAGACCTGGATCAACTTTTCCAGAGTCTGTCCCCCCGCCGCCCCCCGATTCATTCTTTCCTTTCAGTTGCTGCAAGTTAACAATTGAACCCCAGAATGAAACAAAAAATGGAAAAAGTGGTGAGAAACAGACTGTTGTACTCACAAAAGTTAGACAGAGGAAGGAAGTTACAGTCTGGGGTGAAGTTCACAGAGAAAGGAGCAGCAGCACCTTCAGAGCTCACGGTCCAACCTCCACATTTCGACAATGGCCGGTTCTGGTTGGCAGGAGGACCAGTCTCCTTCCGGTCCTCCAAGGTTCTCCATTGGTCCATGGAAAGGAGCTGACGCGCAGTTTCTGCGGGCACCAAGGATTATGCGCAGTGCTTTGCTGACACTGGCGGTCATGCGCAGTGCTTGCTGACACCGCGGAGCATGCTCAGTGTGCAGGAATTTGTTACAAATTTTAAAGTTAAAAATCACAAAACACCTGGTTATAGTCCAACAGACTTATTTAGAAGCACTAGCTTTCACAGCGCTGCTCCTTCATCAGGTGGTTGTGGAGTATAAGATCGTAAGACACAGAATTTATGATCTTATACTCCACAACCGCCTGATGAAGGAGCGGCGCTCCGAAATATGTGCTTCCAAACAAGCCGATTGGACTGTAACCTGGTGTTGTGTGATTTTTAACTTCGTACACCCCAGTCCAACACGGGCACCTCCACATCATGACAAATTTTAAGTGTCCAAATGCGAATACGAGAGAAAAATACCAAAGCAAATTTTGTCGAAATGTTTTTCCCCTGTGCCCAGACATGGTATTCCTTTTGCATTTTGTCTGGCTGCTCAACGTTTCTGTCGTTTCCCCAGGGTAGAGGTATTGCAAAACTACAGGGGAGAGGTTTAGGGTGAGGGGAAAAGATTTTAAAAGATTTAAAAGACTCGGAATATAACATTCACCCCTTACAGGGCGAAAGTGAGGACTGCAGATGCTGGAAATTAGGGTCGAGAGTGTGGAGCTGGAAAAGCACAGCAGGTCAGGCAGCATCTGAGGAGCAGGAGAATCGACGTTTTGGGCAAAACCCTTCATCAGGAAATAGCCATGGGGAACTGCAGGGCTGCAGCGTAATCGAGTGAGTCTGGGTAGGATGCTGTTGGGAAGGTCGGTGTGAATGGTCTGCAGGGATGATATGCCTTAGCCATGCTTATATTGAGAAATGGTTGCCCCAAATCTGCTGTGTGACGAGTGGGTTCCAGTTCGTGGGACACTGACACCAGTCCTGGGGAAGGTGGGATTTGTGCTGTCTCTCGCTTCCCATTCTGCCCCTTGTCCATTTTCTCCCCACCCACTGCCCCGCCCTTTCTCCCCTCTTCACACTGCACCCCGATTCTCTCCCCAACCCTCTGAACCTCAGTCATTCTCTGCTCCACAACCTCTGTCTCCTCTCAATTTCTCTCCCTTCTCCACCACCACCAGTGCCCCCGCCCGTCCTTTCTCGTGCCTCAGCCCTCTTTGATCTAGTGGCCGAGCAGAGGCTGATAACCAAGTTTAGAACACATGATAATGGCCTCAGCCGAGACCCTGGGTTCACGTCACACTACAGGAGACCCAGCTACACAATACACTCTCACACACACAAGCACACTCTCTTACATACTCACACGCTCGTGCAGACCCTCTCTGATAGACATGCTCTCTCAGACACACAGTAATACATCCCCACACTCAAACCTACGCACACACCATCTCACATGCTGATACTCCATCTCACACACACATAGTACCCAGCATGCACACACACACACACTCACACACAGTACCCAGCATGCACACGCACACACACTCTCTCTCTCTCATGCATGCACTCACATATAGAAGTCTTTGGGGTGAATCTGCGTTTGCAGGATTATATATTTAGAAATAGAACCAGTCTCACTCAAGATTAGGATACAGATAGACCCTACCCTCACAGCTTTCATGCATTGTCTGATCTGAGGTGTCACCTCCTTTTATAGAACCTTAAGTTACCTGGAGAATGTGACTTTTAAAAAGTTCTGGGATTTACAGATTAATGAACCGAAATCTACAACCCGTTTTAAAACATGAAAGACTCAACAGCAATCTAGGTTTCTTCAAGATATCATTTATGTTACATGACACTATAATCTTTTATTATATATTCCGTGTCTTATGATCCTCCTCCCCAGCAACTACAGGTCCAAGGAGAACTGTCCCAACTTTCCAATCTACCTTCAGAACTGACACTCCTCAGGCACGGCACCATTCACGTCAACCTGTTCCTACCCTGAGACCAACGAGCCACATACCATGGACGCAGCCAGCTCCAGAAGCCGCTGAGACTTGCTCAGTACGAAATACATTGTACATTGCTTCCAGAATTTCAAGCCGCAACGAGTTTCAAGAACATCTGCTTCTCAGTCTGTCTCCTGCTCCCAGAACACTGCTGTTTGTCCCGTCCCCAGGGACCGGGCTCTCTCCACTAGCGGATAATTGAACCATTTTGTTTCTACTTGCAAGCTGTGCTGGTGGAAGGCGGAGCCCATTCGCTCTTCTTTTCTCTCTCTATCACTTGGGGTAGGAGACGTCATTGACACGAATACATCAAATGGCAACTTTCAACTTGTTCTAAAGGTCTGTTATCGGAGAAATGGCAAGGTGATGTGCTATCGGGACAGACAGAAATGGACACCGGAGACTCTTCCCTCAGGTAAATTGATATGAGTGCCTGCTTGTGCAGCCTGTTTGGTGTTCAGAATTTGCCTTAACAGCAATCCTGCAGAAAGTATTTTGTTGCACGGGCGTCTGTTTCTTTACCGCAGGAAATGGACAAAAAAAACAGCAAGGCATGTGTTTCAACTTCACCAGTTCATTACCATCTGAGGGAAGAGGTTTCACACTTGAGATCAGAACACACCGACAGAAGAGGACGAGGCAACTCAGAGCTTGACAAGGGTGCCAGCGCAACTGTGTAAATCTGACTCTAACCACTCTCTGCACGAAAATGTTCTTCATAATGTTATTTTTACTTCCTTTCCTCAAGACTCTGCCTAATTGTTAGCGATCCTTCAGGCGTGGTGCCATTTTCACTATATTATTTTCTCTGTCTAGACGCCTCGTGTCTTGGAAAACGTCAACTGGGCCAGATTTCAAACGTATGTTCCTCAAGGAGAGCTGTCCCAACTTTCCAATCTGCCTTAATTACTGACATTCCTCATACACGGCACAATTCAGACAACCTGTTCAGCGCTGTCTCCAATCACATCAATTCCCCGCTTCCTGAAATGTCACTCTCAGATTGGAGCAAAAACACAGTTGGAGGATTCATTCTGACTCGGATTGTGTGGGCGAACAATCTGCAATACTTGTTCTAACTTTGAACAAGTGTTTCCCTTCGCTGTGTTCGCGGCAATGGTAGCTCAGCCCCATCCCCTACTTCTGGCAGTCTGATCTCGTTTAACGAAGATGCTTTTGTGAAAAAGTGATCTCGCACTTTTGCTCTTCTGCTGTCTCCATCACTGAATCCCTTGGGTGAGAGGGGTCAGTTTCACTAAAAAGGCCCTGACCTTGCGGTTGCCTGCCACTTTAACACATCACCCTGTTCCCTGGCCAACATCTCTGTCTCAGGCTTGCAGCAGTGTTCTAGCTCCAGATGAAAGAACAACACCTCATTTTCCACTTGGAGACCTTACAGCCCTCCGGTCTTCAATATCGAGTTCCATAACTTTAGGGCCTGAACTCCCCCATGTCCTTGACCCCTATCACACAAACGACTCCTTGTTACCACCTCGTCTGCTATGACACACTACGTATTGTTAGCCGCTAACAGTCCCCATTAACAGTTATTCGCCCTCTCACGCGGATCGTTATTCACTCCTACGTCCTTCCTATTGTTCTCTCTCTGAGCTGGCGGCAAACACAGCAATGTACATCGGAGACTCTGAGACAGCTGAAACTTGCTCAGTATGAAGTACATTCCACATTGCTCCAACAATTGCAAACAGCAAAGCGTTTCCAGAACGTCTGCCTGTCATTCTGTCCCCGGGGCAGAATGCCCACTTTGTCTCATCCCCAGGAACTGGACTATCTCCACTGGTGGATAATTAAACCACTTTATTTCTACTTGCACGTTGTTCTGGGGGGTGGGACGAGGTGTAGGGCGGGGGGCGGGTAGAGTCCATTCGCTCTTCTGCTCTCTCTCTCTCTCTGAA
Source organism: Chiloscyllium plagiosum (assembly GCF_037043375.1). Taxonomy (NCBI): domain Eukaryota; kingdom Metazoa; phylum Chordata; class Chondrichthyes; order Orectolobiformes; family Hemiscylliidae; genus Chiloscyllium; species Chiloscyllium plagiosum. Next base: position 59,391,875 of record NW_028270165.1, read on the forward strand.
ACCCTTGGGGTGAGAGGTCTCAGTTACGTTAATGCGGGGAACATGAACAACTTTGATTGTGAACTTTCTCCAAAGGTCTGTTATCGGAGAGATAGAAAGATGCTGTGCTGGCAGGACAGAAAGAAATGGACACCGAGGACTCTTCGCCCAGGTAAATTCACATTGTTGTGCAGCCTTCTTGGTGTTCAGAAATCGTCTTCACGCAGCAATCTTACGGAAAGTCTATTGCAAAGTGGGCAACGTTTTCTTTGCTGCGACCGCGCAGCAGTTAACATCTGAGCCCCAAGTGTCCCAGATGAAGAGAATCCGAGTGAAACCTTCACTCACTGAGAGTCATCCCCACGGCCCTGAGCTGAGGGACTGCAGGCAGTCCAACACGGAAGGGACGGTTAAAAATGAACCAATTTTGCTCCCTCAGCCTCTCTGTCCCAGAGACAGGCAGTGGGATGGCATAAACACGTAGCATCATTCTCGCGCAGACAGAGGCCGTTCAGCCCATCGCGTCCCCGGCGACTGTCTGTCACTTGTCTCTCTCTCTCTCTGAGGTTATTCACAATCGGTGGTATCCGTCCTCATAGTCGGGGACTATGTTTGAGTCGTGATGCGGTTTCTGACATGCTTGTCATTCTCGTCTGAACCAGGGTGGCGAATTACTGCAAGGAATGGACGAAACCGCAAGGCATGGGTTTCAACGTTACCAGCTGATTGGCATCGCAGAGAACTGGGTTTGCGATTCAGTTCAGAGGAAACAGACGAAGGACAGAAAACCACTGAGACCTATAAAATCATGCCACTTGAGTTGAGTGGATTTGGTGAGTGCATCGATATGCCACATTTGGACACTCGACGCAAAGGTAGTTTGCAGAAGAGAGCACCGATCCAAAGGAAAGAAGCTCGAGGTGACGTTGAACAATAGCAGAGGATGGTTTCGATCCAGCGACCTCTGGGTTATGGGCCCAGCACGCTCCCGCTGCGCCACTCTGCTGCCACACGCAGCGCCCCTTCCACAGAACACTTCAGGTTTTAGTCTGGCACGCGGCAGGCACGTTCGAGCCTGATGTCAAAGACCTCCACTGCTGTCGTGTAATATGCTGTTTCGCAGACGTATGGAGGCTGTGTAAATATAAACTTATTTCTAAATTCCCACATTCTGCTGGTCGAACTGTGATTTCACACTGAATCACAACATGTGTCACAGCGCAGACGGAGGCCATGCGGCCCACCTTCGCTCTGCTGGTTCTACACTTAAGTAAACGTGTGTCTATTCGTTTCATTCTCTCGCCTTCTCAGCATAAATCTGCACATCTGAACGTGACCACTGAATTCCCTTTTGTGCCCATTAAATCTTACTCTTTGTCAATGACAGACAGGGACTTACTGACCCTAACCAGTCCCTGTACGAAAACGTTCTTCCTAATGTCACTTTTACTTCTTTTCCTCGTGACTTTAAAATTCTGCCGAATTTTTGAGGTAGAGGTAAACAGCCAAAGATAATCACCGTCACTGCTTCCCTTCCATCGACACAACTTTGTGAAACAGTATCTTTCACTGGCAAATTAAAAACTTTTGTCCTCAGGTGCCTGTTTCATTTTGACCACGACTTCACGCCCCTCACTGTTCTAGTCTCATTTCCAAACACTTGGCTCATATCCTCAAAATCAGCTCTGCGGGTATCTGCTTGTTCCACCCTGACAGGCAGTGGGTTGCAGATTCCCGACCAGTCCCAATGTGATTGAAATATTTCAACCCCTCCACTGGTTTGCATCTTTAAAAAAGCCGTGGAGCAATCTCCCTTTCTTTTTGACGACAGTTCTCAACTGTAGTCGGCAGGGTTCACACCTGCGTGGGGAAACCGCAATGGATTTCATGTCCATCGCATTCACCTCTCGGTCCACCAATACAGAACCACACTGACAGCTTCATTTCCCAGATCTCTCTGCCTGTGGAGCTGAGAAAGAGTGAATCATTGCAGAGTTTGTTTGAATCCAATCATTTCACAGGTTTCGAAAGGGTTAAATATCTGCACATGGCGAGTCTGAAAGATGAAATGGACGTTCTGTGGAAAGGTAGACAGAGCCGACGTTTTGAGTGTGCTACGGTTTTTGTTCAGAACTCAGTGTTTTGCCTCTTCCCGAAGTTGGTCCAGGTCTGTGTCTCAATTGGCAAACACATGGCAAGTGCAGTGCCGCAATGTGAAGTTATTGCCTTGCCTGTTTAAAAAAAGCAGTGCATTGTTTAAATGGTGATATATTGGAATGTGGAGAAAGTGAGGACTAGAGGTGAAAGTCGAAAAATGTGGCACTGGAAAAGCAGAACAGGTCAGGCAGCATCTGAGGAGCAGGACAGTGAACGTTTCGGACACAAGCCCTTCATCAGGAATGATGTATGGATGTACAAAGGAGTCTCAGAGTCCCTCCACACCAGTCAATGCCAGTTGTCGGGCAGATGCAGCAGGCAATGAGCGAGGCAAGTGGTATATTACGAAGAGGAATTCAGTTCAGAAGTGGGGTCATTGAACATATTCAAGGCTAAATTCATCTGAGTTTTGAACAACAAAGAAGTGGATGGTTATGGGGTGGAGGTAAGAAAATGGTTTTAAGACCAGTACAGGTCAGTCACAGAGTCTGACAGCACTGAACAGACCCTTCATCCAACTCGTCCATGCTGAGTATGTTCTCAAACTAAACTCGTCCCACCTACCAGTGTTTGGCCCAATAACCTTCGAACCTTGCATATTCATGTACTTATCCAAATGTCTTTTAAACGTTGTAACTGTACGTGTATAAAATCATGAGGGGTATGGATAGGATAAATAGACAAAGTCTTTTCCCAGGGGTGGGGGAGTCCAGAACGAGAGGGCATGGGTTTAGCGTTAGAGGGGAAAGATACAAAAGAGATCTAAGGGGCAACGTTTTCACGCAGAGGATTGTACGTTTATTGAATGAACTGCCAGAGGAAGTGGTGAAGTCTAGTACGATTGCAACATTTAAAAGGCATTTGGTTAGTTATATGAATAGGAAGGGTTTGGAGGGATATGGGGCCGTGTGCTGTCAGGTGGGACGAGATTAGGTTGGGATAGTTGGTCGGCATGGACAAGTTGGACCAAACAGTCTGTTTCTGTGCTGTACATCTCTGTGACTCTATGACTTCTTCTGGACATTCATTCTGCACTCAGACCACTCTCTTAAAAACGATCCTTGTTCTGTCTTTATAAAATCTTTCTCTACTCACCTCAAAATATTTGCTCCTTGATCCTGAAACCCCCAGCTGAGGGAAAGGACACCTGCTGTTCACCTCATCCGTATCCCTCATGATTTTATAATCCTCTATATGCAGTGTGTAGTGGCTCATTGAAATAATGTCCTGATGCAGCTTCGTTTGTGGGTGTTGGGATGTTTGCTTCTGTGGTTAAGCACTTGGTTTGCGTGTGTTGTTTTTCTGTAGACGCTAGTTTGAAGTTCACCATTGACTGTTCGCTCTCCTGTGACACCTAAGAATGGCACTTTGTTGTTGTTCTCCTCCTCTTCAAACCAGGAGCCCCCCCCCCCCCCTCAGGCCTTAGTCTCACCACTTGGAACACCAATATACAGACTAGTCAAAGGCCTCCACTGAAGACTAAAACACCAAGTCGAAGATTCACGCCACTCCATTTACTCCATCCAAGAATGCCTGAACACCAAAGACACTAAGATAGATGAGGATGGAATAATGATGTTCTTTGACATAACAGCCCTGTTCACATCCATTAACATCAACGTGGCCAAAGAAAACTGAAGACACTACTCGAAGAACCAAAGACACAAATACAGCATCAACTTCATCAGCAAAGATAGCACTATCCAGCTCGTGGAACTGTGCCTTAACCACCCACTTCATATTCAGTAACAAGCCTCAAACAAATCAACGAAACACCCATGAAACCACCAGTATCAGGATTCCTAGCAGAAGCAATAATGCAGAGTCTCAAACCAACAGCCCTTCCAACGATCCAACCCAAACTTTGTGTCCGCCACAGTGATGACACTTTTGTCATCAAAAAATGAAGTAAATTAGAGGAAACCAACAACACCATCAACAATATCCTTCCTGGCATAAAATTCACAAAAGAGGAGAACAACAACAAAGTGCCATTTCGAGATGTCACAGTAGAGCGAACAGTCAATGGTAAATTCAAAACAGCGTCTACAGGAAAACAACGCCTACAGGAAAACAACGCACACGAACCAAGTACTTAGCTACAGAAGCAATGATCCCTACACATACAAACAAGCCTGAATCAGGACACTATTTCAACGAGGCAATACACACTGCAGTAGCCAGTAACGACGAAGACCAATAAGGAACTGTACAGCGCATTTAAGGAGAATGGGTAGGCAAAAGATCCACTGAGAAATACTTCCTTGACCGGGAATCGAACCCAGGCCGCAGCGGTGAAAGCGCCGAATCGTAACCACTAGACCACCAGGGAGACAGCAACGCTCCCTCACAGCCCTATTATATATTGCTTCCCTGCCCGGAAATCAAACCTGGGCCACGATCGTGAGAAGGCTTCCACCAATGTCATTGCTTGTATCCATTGCTCCCGATGCGGTCTCCTCTACATTGGGGAGACTGAAGACTCCTCGCAGAGTCAAGTCACAGCGCTTGAGGGAACATCTCCACGACACCCGCAGCAATCAACCCCATCACCCTCTGGCCCAACATTTCAACCCCCCTCCCACTCTGCCGAGAACATGCAGGTCCTGGGCCTCCTCCATCGCCGCTCACTCCCCACCCGATGCCTGAAGGAAGAACGCCCCATCTTTCACCTCGGATAAATTCAACCCCAGGACATCAATGTGGACTTCACCAGTTTCCTCATTTCCCCTCCCCCCACCTTACCTCAGTTCCAACATTCCAGCTCAGCGCTGTCCTCATGACCTGTCCTCCCTGCCAATCTCCCTTCTCAACTGTCCGCTCCACCCTCCTCTCTGACCTGTCACCTCCATCCCCACCCCCATTCACCTATTGTACTCTTTGCTACCTTCGGCCCAGCACCACCCCCCCCAATTTATCTCGCCATCCCTGGAAGCGTCCTGCCTCTATTCCTGATGAAGGGCTTTTGCCCGAAACGTCGGTTTTCCTGCTCCTCGGAAGCTGTCTGACCTGCTGTGCTTTTCCAGCACCACTCTGATCAAAACTTTGGTTTCCAGCATCTGCAGTCCTCACTTTTGCTACCCAATAAACCCAGTGTGACGATTTCACATCAACAAACTGACACTAGCAGACACAAGGTCTGCAGAAACCCTAGCCACATTACTTTACATTAAAGACATCTGTGAAATGATTTCCAGACAACTCAACCCTCTCAGCATTAAACAACAGCTAGTGAACCTTAAATACAAACAACCCTCGAACGAATGTTATTTACAAAATACCATACAAGGAAATATATACATGAACTCTGCCGCACAGTTCTCTGTGGCAAGAAATACTGGGATGAGATAAGGAAGATTTTTTCAGCCAAAACGAATCGGCACGAACTGGACAGCCATTTAAAATGAACGCTGTCAGGCCAGGATGGAAGATTGGAAGTGATAATCAGTTTTCTTATTTCCTGAAGATTTACAAAGCTGAGACTGGGTTTTGGTGTTTGTTCCCTTTCCACTCCCAGGAGCCGCAGTGGTTGAGGCGGTGAGTTGGGGAAAGTGAAATGTGCCCGTGAGCAGCGTGTGGGGCTCTTTCAGCTTCCCCTCCTCTGACAGCGCTGTGACGTGACTTTGATGTTCTCAGGGACACTTACTGACGCGAAACAGTGAAAAGAGTCTCGTTCCTGCAGATCGGGAATTCAAACCGTATGCCGGCTTCAGGACAATGAGAAAGATTAATTGGGGTGTGTGAAGAAGCTGTGAGCTGCATTTCAAACAGGTCGGTGGAGTCAGATGCGTCATCCATTGCGCCCCTGGCACTGTGCGGACCTGACGCCGCCATGCTGCAGAGTTCTGACGTTATACGGACATGCGCAGCAATGGGAACATTCACAAGGTGAACAGCCAAAGATAATCACCGTCACTGCTTCCCTTCCATTGTACCAAATTTGTCAAGCAGTATCTTTCACTGGCAAATAAAAGGTGAAAATAGATAAGTCCCCTGGGCCTGATGGCATTTATCCTAGGATTCTCTGGGAACCAAGGGAGGAGATTGCAGAGCCATTGGCCTTGATTTTTATGTCCTCTTTGTCTACAGGAGTAGTCCCAGAAGACTGGAGGATAGCAAATGTGGTTCCCTTGTTCAAAAAGGGGAGTAGGGATAGCCCTAGTAACTATAGGCCGGTGAGTCTCACTTCTGTTGTGGGCAAAGTCTTAGAGAGAATTGTAAGGGATAGGATTTATGCACATCTAGATAGGAATAATGTGATCAAGGATAGTCAGCATGGTTTTGTGAAGGGCAAGTCGTGCCTCACAAACCTTATTGAATTCTTTGAAAAGGTGACGAAGGAGGTTGATGAGGGGAAAGCGGTAGATGTGGTATATATGGATTTTAGTAAGGCGTTTGATAAGGTTCCCCATGGTAGGCTACTGCAGAAAATACGGAGATATGGCATTGAGGGTGAGTTGGAGGTTTGGATTAGGAATTGGCTGGATGGAAGAAGACAGAGGGTAGTAGTTGATGGCAAAGTTTCTTCATGGAGTGCCGTCACTAGCGGTGTTCCGCAAGGATCTGTTTTGGGACCATTGCTGTTTGTCATTTTTATAAATGACCTAGAAGAGGGGTTAGAAGGTTGGGTGAGCAAGTTTGCGGATGATACGAAAGTCGGAGGAGTTGTTGACAGTGAGGAAGCATGTGGCAGGTTACAGCAGGATATAGAGAAGCTGCAGAGCTGGGCAGAAAGGTGGCAGATGGAATTCAATGTAGCTAAGTGCGAGGTGATTCACTTTGGGAAGAATAACAAAAAGATGGGGTACTGGGCTAATGGTCGGATACTTGGTAGTGTGGATGAGCAGAGGGATCTTGGTGTCCATGTACACAGATCTCTGAAAGTTGCCACCCAGGTAAATAGTGCGGTGAGGAAGGCATATGGCGTACTGGCTTTTATCGGTAGAGGAATTGAGTTCCGGAGTCCTGAGGTCATGATGCAGTTGTATAAGACTCTGGTACGGCCGCATCTGGAATATTGTGTGCAGTTTTGGTCGCCATACTATAGGAAGGATGTGGAGGCATTGGAACGGGTGCAGAGGAGGTTTACCAGGGTGTTGCCTGGTATGGAAGGAAAATCGTATGAGGAAAGACTGAGGCACTTGGGGCTGTTTTCACGAGAGAAAAGAAGGTTTAGGGGTGACTTGATTGAGGTGTACAAGATGATTAGGGGGTTAGATAGGGTCGACAGTATGAACCTTTTCCCGCGTATTGAGTCGGGTATTACAAGGGGGCATAGCTTTAAATTAAGGGGGGGTAGATATAGGACTGATGTTAGGGGTAGGTTCTTCACTCAGCGAGTCGTTAGTTCATGGAATGCCCTGCCAGTAACAGTGGTGGACTCTCCCTCTTTATGGGCATTTAAGAGGGCATTGGATAGGTATATGGAGGATAGTGGGTTAGTGTAGTTTAGGTGGGCTTGGATCGGCGCAACATCGAGGGCCCAAGGGCCTGTACTGCGCTGTATTCTTCTATGTTCTATGTTCTAAAACACCTTTGTCCTCAGGTGCCTGCCTCATTTCGACCACGACTTCACGCCCCTCACTGTTCTCGTCTCATTTCCAAACACTTGGCTCATATCCTCAAAAGCAGCTCTGTGGGTATCTGCTTGTTCCACCCTGACAGGCAGTGGGCTGCAGATTCCCGACCAGTCCCAATGTGATTGAAATATTTCAATCCCTCCACTGATTTGCATCTTTAAAAAAAACCGTGTAGCAATCTCCCTTTCTTTTTGACGACAGTTCTCAACTGTAGTCGGCAGGGTTCACACCTGCGTGGGGAAACCGCAATGGATTTCATGTCCATCGCATTCACCACTCGGTCCACCAATACAGAACCACACTGACAGCTTCATTTCCCAGGTCTCTCTGCCTGTGGAGCTGAGAAAGAGTGAATCATTGCAGAGTTTGTTTGAATCCAATCACTTCACAGGTTTCGAAAGGGTTAAATATCTGCAAATGGCGGGTCTGGGTGTTTCATCCCGAAAGATGAAATGGACGTTCAGTTAAAAACAAAACCAGAAATTGCAGGAGCAACTCAGCAGGTCAGGCAGCATCTGTAGAAAGAGAATCAGAGACAACACAGCGACTCTCTGTGTGGAGTTTGCACATTCTCCCCGTGTCTGCGTGGGTTTCCTCCGGGTGCTCCGGTTTCCTCCCACAATCCAAAAATGTGCAGGTTAGGTGAATTGACCATGCTAAATTGTCCGTAGTGTTAGGTGAAGAGGTAAATGTAGGAGTATGGGTCTGGGTGCTATACGCTTCGGCGGGTCGGTGTGGACTTGTTGGGCCGAAGGGCCTGTTTCCACACTGTAAGTAATCTAATCTAATCTAATTTCAGAACTTTATTTTCCTCATCCAGGTACTGAGTTGCTCCAGCAGTTTCGCTTTCTGTCTCGGACTGTAAGCATCCGCAGTCCTTTACGTTAGAAATTCAATCAATTCAGAAACCCCTTTGTGCTTCCTCAGTGGAAAAGATTTCCGTTTGGGAAACATTTTCCTGACACCATTAAAAACGCGCATCTTTGCAGCCAAGAAAGCGGTTTGAGCGAGAACAACAAACGCACCGTCTCGGGGTGGTCTCGAATCAACAACCTGCCGGTTAACAGCCGAACGCGCTGACCAATTGCGCCACAGAGACAGGCCTGGACCTTGCTGCACAGTCTCCTTGAGGAAGTTACTATTCAATTCAAATTCAACCTGCCCCGCACAGAAGTACCATTGTCAAAGCACTGACAACATGGCAGTCTGGTGTCAGCTCGATTTCAGGTCCTGATTTCTCTGTCCTCTGGTCTCCCTGTTCCAACAGAGTTAAATGTTGTCTGTTCTCAGCTCTGCTCGATTTCTGCTGAATCTTTGACCCCCTTTTACACCTTCTGGAGCAATAAAATATTCCGAGCCTCCTGGAAATGACACCTTATCTATACCCCTCCTAATTTTAAAAATCTCTATAAAGTTATCTGTCAACTTGCTCGGCTCCGTTGGAAAAATGTCCCAGCTTCTTCTTAACTCAAACCCTCCATTGCCAGCAGCACGCTGGTAAAGTAGGGAATAGGGAATTGTATCAAATCACATAAATGTACTGTCTGAAATAATCTGGCTGTGTTCTTGCCTGAGATATTGAGAGTCCCTGTTGTAAGTAATTACGAATGCAATTATTTTGGTCACAGAATTGAACAATCATTTTGCAACAAAGGGGTCTACTCTGATAAGGAGGTAGTGGTCATTTCTAGGGTAACTGAACAGTTTGTAGATCAGGGAGATGAAGTTCCAGACACTTGGGAAAGGCAAGAAATGACTGTGATAAATAAGACAAAGAACTGTGGATGCTGGAAAACTGAAACAAAATCTGACAACACTGGAAAAACTCAGCAGGACTGGAAGCATATGTGGAGAAAAAGCAGAGTTAAGGTTTCCAGTCCAACAACTTCTCTTCAGGATTCTGAAATAGTTTGTGAGAACCTCTTAAGACTACTGCTCCGCTTTAAGACCATAATACACAGGAGCAGGATGAGGCCATTTGGCCCATCGAGTCTACTCCACCAGTCGATCATGGCTGATATATTTCTCCATCCCATTCTGCTGCCCTCTCCTCATAACCCTTGACCCCTTACTAATCAAGAACCTATCTCTGTCTTAAATGCCCTCAATGACTTGGCATCCTCAACCCTTCTCCTAGTGGAAACATCATCTCCACATCCACACTGTCCGGTCATAGAGTAGCACAGCGCTGCCTGACCCACTGTGATCTTCAGCATTTGTTGTTCTCAGGAAGGATTCCAGCATCTACAACAACGCGCTTCTAAATTTTGTACCCAGTTGGTTAGCTCTCCCTGGATCCCGTGAGATTTAACCTTACTCAACAATCCACTGTGTGGTACAATTAACAAAGTTCCCAGGCCCCACCTACTTTTGCACACGTAAGTAGCACGATGGATCAGTGGTGAGCACTGCTGCCTTACCGCACCAAGCACCAGCGTTCGATTCCAGCCTTGGGGCGACTGTCTGTGTGGAGTTTGCACATTCTCCCTGCCGTGTCTGTGTGGGTTTCCTCCGGCTGCTCTGGTTTCCTCCGGCTGCTCTGGTTTCCTCCCAAAGCCTAACGATGTGCGGTTTCGGGAGAAGTGACCATCCTAAATGGGCCCAGAGTGTGCAGTAAGTGTAGTGTAATGGGATAGGGGAAATTGTATGCATGGGTTACACTTTGGATGGTCTGTGTGGACTTGTTTGGCTGAATGGCGTGTTTCCACATTGTAGGAATTCTACGTGGCATTCCCCCAACTCCAGAGTCTCAGCACTCTTGGCTTTTCCCATGGACAGTGTTGGGGAGGGAAACAATGTTTTACACGGGAGGGAGGTTCAGCGAGTGTGAAGCTAAAAGTACACGCAGTGCATTACTTGATCTGTTTTCCCCGGTATACCAGAGGCTGAGGGGTGACCTTACAGACGTTTATAGAGTCATGCGAGGCATGGATATGTTAAATAGACAAAGTCATTTCCCAGGGATGGGAGAAGTCCAGAATAGGAGGGTAGTATGTTTGGCGTGAGAGAGGCAAGTGTAAGGCATGATCTGCCGGAGGAAGTAGTGGATGTAGGTCCAATTATAACATTTAAAAGGCGTCTGGATGGATATATGAATAGGAAGAGTTCAGAGGGATATGGGCCAAGTGCTGGTAAATGAGACGAGATTAATTTAGGCTATCTGGTCGGCACGGATGAGTTGGACTGAAGGACCTGTTTTTGTGCTGTGTGTCTCAATGATTCTGGCTTGCCCGTAATGTTTGCCATGCCTGTATGTTCAGTTTCTGTCTGGTGTCGGTGCCAATGCCTTGATATCTCATTTCCTCCACCTCCCCAGATGTTAACCATTCCGTGTCTGGATGTTTCTCAAGAAGCTGCATTGAAGGTTCATCCTGAATTGGTACTTTTTTTGCTTCCCAAAATCAGACTTACTCACTCCTACATATCGTGAAAGATACTAACTTTCAGGTGGAGGTATCCAAAAATCAGAGGTGTCTGTCTTGATGTTTTCACTTTTCGGTCTCTGTAAGATCCTGAATCAGTACCATCGGGAGAATTAGCTTGAGCGGAGTGAGAATAGAGGGTGAGAGGGGGTGGGATGGTGCTTTCAATTTTGTGGAAAAAGAAAAGAATGTTCTGCGTAAAGTAGAATTGCTTGTTTGGAATTTCTAACCTGGACTGACAGTGATGATTTTTGTAATCTCTTTTTACAGATTATTTGAAGATCTGAAGACGGAAGTTTCAATATCAATAGCTGAAGGGCTTTGCCTGAAACATTGACTCGACTGCTCCTCGGATGCTGCCTGATCTGTTGTGATTTTCCAGCATTGCACTTTGACTCTGACTCTCCAGCATTTGCTGTCCTCAATTTCACGTCAATGTCTGACAGTCACTGAATCCATCGGGACTATAACAATTTTCGACCATGATTCTGTGAGAAGGAACCAAGCGTTTTAGTTCCTGTTTCAGTACGTTTTCAGCATCAGTGAGACTGGAAGAGAGACCCTACTGTTGCAGCACGTTGATTGTGGAGCCAGTAAATGTTATACAGACTGGGAAGAGGAATTCACGGCAGAGAGGTGCTGTACACGCGTTTGTGTGCAGGTGAAGCTTCGGTCATGGAGAAACCTAAGGAATCCCGTCCCGTGGAGAAACCGTGGAAGTGTGGCGACTGTGGGAAAGGCTTCCGTTTCCCATCTGACCTGGAGACTCATGGGCGCAGTCACACCGGGGAGAGACTGTTCTCCTGCTCTGAGTGCTGAAAGGGCTTCAGCAATTCCACCTGCCAGATGAGCCATCAGCGGGTCCACATTAGGGAGAGACCCTTCAGCTGCCCTGAGAGCGGGAAGACCTTCAGCATTTCCTCTGTCCTGCAGAGGTACCAGCGGGTCACACAAGCGAGAGGCCATTCTCCTGCCCCGAATGCGGGAAGGCCTTCAGCTATTCCTCCGTCCTGCTGACCCACTGCCGAGTCCACATATTGGAGAAGCCCTTCAGCTGCTCCAAGTGCGGGAAGGCCTTCAACGATACCTCTGCCCTGCTGAGGCACCAGCGGGTCCACACCGGGGAGAGCCCGTTCACCAGCCTCAAATGCGGGAAGGGCTTTAACCAGGCATCCCACCTTCGGGTCCATACCGGGGAGAGGCCCTTCCCCTGCCCAGAGTGCGGGCAGGCCTTCAGCAATTCCTCCCACCTGCTGAGGCACAGGCGGGGACCATACCGGGGAGAGGCCGTTCACCTGCCCCGAGTGCAGGCGGAGGTTCTCATCATTCTGCACCTTGCAGAAGCACCAGCGGGCACACCAGTGCTCCCAACAATCTGATTCTGCTGGTGAAACTGCTGTGGGTCACTGCCAGGACTGAACACCTGCCCATTCTGACAATGCTTTTAGTGGGAGAGTCGGTCGGATTTTTTTGTTTTATGCCGTTGTGCTCCCCACCCCCGCAACTTTGCTTCCAGTGGGCACTGCTGCTCGTTGAGACCAGGAGCTGTTCTCTCTAGTGTTTTCTGTCCAGTTAAAGAATTATTGGCTCTGTCTGGGAACGACCCCCAGTCTGTAAGAAATAGCTGAATACTTCAGGATGTCCATTCACATTCAGCAGTGACTTTGAAATTAAATTTACGGTTATGTGCCTGTGAACAACTCATCATCGAAGAATTGCCCAACGGCTTGGCAATCCATTGTTGGGAATTGATTGCTTCAATTGATAATTTTAAAAATTCTCTTCCTTAATTTACCCCTTAATTTTGTGTCTATGGGATGGTGGAGGACTTGATCATAAGGCTTAAATCATCGCTATTAACTGGATTATCTTGTTTAACTTTGCCCTAGTAAATTTGCGGTATTCATAATTGTTTTTTCTTGTTTAAATTATGATTCTGTTGTGCAAGATCTGTTCATCAAGTGTGGCCCTCTTGATGAAACTGTTGTGGGTCACTCCCAGGACTGAGCCCCTGTGCATTCTGACAGTGTGTTTGTTCAGTGGGAGAGTCAGTGGGTTTTTTTCTTTTATGCCCTTGCCCCGCCCTGCCCCGCCGCCAACTTTGCTTCCATTGGGCGTTGCTGCTTGTTGAGCCCAGGAGCTGTTCTCTCGAGATTCTACTGTCCAGTTAAAGAATTGTTGGCTCTTTCTGGGAATGAGTCCCAGCCTGTAAGAAATGACTGAATACTTTGGGGTGTCTCGTCACATTCAGCAGTGACTTTTAAATTGGATTTACAGTTACGTGTCTGTGAAAAACTCATAGTCCAAGTATTGCACAAAGGCTTGGCAATACATTGTTGGAAACTGTTTGTTTGAATTGGTAAGTTTTTTAAAAAAATTCTTTCTTAATTTGCCGCTGAAATTTCTATTTCTGAGATGATGGGGGACTTGATCAAAGGGTTTAATTCATTGCTATTAATTAGATTATCTACTTAACTTTGGCCTAGAAAACTTGCCGTATTTATAATTGTTGGTTTTTGTTTAAATTATAATGTTGATGTGCAAGATCTGTTCTTCATCAAGTCTGGTTAGGAACAGTTGAGAAATTGAGGGACATTGCATGTTTTAATTTCACTGTGTTGTGAATCTGGTGAGAGTGACATTCATTTGTATTTGGTTGCTTACCCTTAGTTGTAATGTCTTTCACCCCAACTATTCACTATGGGAGTGAGTTCCACAGTCTCACCACACTCTGAGGTTTTTCATGAAATCTTTAGTACAGAATTGGAAGGGAAAGTGTTGACGAGGGCAGAATATAGGGTCTTAAATGCAAAAGCCAGGAAGTTATTCGACAAAGTAAAACCATGACAATGTAGGGACAAATAAGGAACTTTGACAGCAATGAAGAGGTCACACGTCAGATTTCAAGATAATGGTCGTGACAAAAAGAAAAAGTACTCTGCTGATATTGGATATTGTAATTAAGCAAGTTTCGAGATGCTGCAGTTGGTTGAATGTGATGACGTAAGAGATGAAATAACCAAAACCACGAATGTAATTTGATGTCGGTAACCATAAAGCAAGAGTATACTGTTGATTGATATAGGTCAATTGCGTGCAAGTAGGCCATTCAGCCCATCGAGTCAACATTGACTGACCGTCCCACCCAAAACCAGTTCGTTGCTCTATCTCTGTAACCCTGCATCTCCCATGGTCAATCTACACTCACCTGCACATCCTTTGGACTGTGGTAGGAGGCCAGAGCACCAGAGGAAATCAACGCAGACACAAGGGGAGAATGTGCAAACTCCTCACAAAGAGTCGGCCCGAGGGTGGGTTCAAACTCAGTGCTAACCACCGTGCCACCACCACATGCTGCTCTCTAAAGAAGTGAATTTCAAATACTTGGGAACTCTTGAGAGAAAAACAAAACTCTCCTATCTTAAATGAGAGGCTAGTCTCTGGCTAGAAATGAATGGACATTACATTTACATTAAGTCCTCTCCAGATGTTATACAGCTTCATCAGATCATCTGTTTCTTCTAAACGCAAATTGATACAAGCCCAGCCTGACATCCCCTTGTCCCCGATTATAAGTTGAGTAAATCAGCGACCCTCGACCTCACTGGCATGACACAGGATGCCCTCAATCGAAGTTGACCTTAATTGTCTAACCTCTTGACGCCCACGCCACCATGTGGTCAGCCGCAACTCAGCCATGAACGAGAGCAGAGGAATTGAATAGACAGCAGTGAGGTGGACATTGCATTCCCAGAGAATATTGTTCAAGTGAGAAAGTTGTTCAGCTCACATTCAGATCATTGCAGGGATCATATCTCCTCTCATTTAAATATCTTAGATCCCAATAACGGTCTAGTTTTGTTGTACATTGTGTGTGTTTTACCTGATTTTCTGTTGCTGTCATTCCCATTAGGATGTGTGAATTCAGTACCAGATAATAGTCTCAGTTCTGAATTATCCTTGAGGATTGGTGTAGAACGTACTAAGTGTCAGTCATAATGGAAGAAGCTCTACTGTTTATTTAACCCTTTGCTGTCATTGTCCAGGGACTGAATGAATGGGGAAGTGTAGAGGGAGTTTTACTCTGTATCTAACCCAATGCTCTCTCTGTCTTGACAGTGTTTGTTGGGGACAGTGTTGAGGTAGCTTCACTTTCAATTTAAGAGTAGAGGAAGCTTTATTCTGATTGTAATCCCATGCTGTCCTTTTCCTGGGAGTGTGAGATGGCATCTGTAATTGAAGTGAATGCAGACTTGCTGTGGGAGTGAAGGGTACTTCTACCTGAGCACACCCATCTTTGAGATTGCTGTGCTAATCAAGGCACTCTCAGACACCTTCATTCACTTTTCCAACCAACCACAGGGTGGTTAAGGATGGTATAAATGCAAGCATTGCCAGCGATGCCCACACACCATGCATGAATAAATAATTTTTGTTTAAAAGTTACATTCACGTTCCAAACACTCTAATGTATGATTACTTACATGGAAAATTCCTGTCAGTTTGGAATATCATTTTAAAACATAGGAATGTGTCAACCATGTAGAAATATAACAAGAACAACAAATGGAGAAGTTAACAGGTAATGAGCAGGACCAGAATGCTGAGTCAGTCTGACCTCCATGGCTGAGAGAGTTCTCCCAGATGTTGAAGTTACACCAATGCCTTTTACTCTTGCAGCTTGCCAAAAGTTTGTCCCCGATGTAAGATCATTCAATAACCCGAAGAACTAACTGTTTTTATCTCCATAACTGCTGCCAGACTTGCTGAGTAATTCCAGCCCTTCTGCTTTATTCTTTTATCGGATTTGAGCTTCCCTAAGTCAGTGTAATAAAGAACTGCAATGCTGGAGATCTGAAACACAAAAATGCACCAATTGCTGGAGAAACTCAATAGGACTGGAAGCACATGTGGAGAGAGAAGCAGAGTTAGCATTTCAAGTGCTGTGACCCTTCTTCACAACAGTTCTGGACGCAGGCCAGGATATTGACTTTGTTTCTTTCTCTCTCTCTCTCCATCGGTGTTGCCAGACTGGCTGAGTTTCTCCAGCAATTTCTGTTCTGACACTTTAACAAGGTTGATGTTTGTTATCCATCCTTAAGTGCAAGATGTCTTGCTTATGCCAATTCAGAGGGCAATTTAAGAGTCAACCACATTGCTGTGTGTCTGGAGTCACATGTAAGCCAGACCAGGTAAGCATGGCAGTTTCCCTCCTGAAAGGACATTGGTGAACATGGGCTTTTATGACAATTGACGTCAGTGCCATCGATACCATACTGAGACTAATTTTGTGTTCCCCATTTATGATTTGAATTATTCACATCTCACCTCTTGCTGTAGTGGGATTTGAACTCATGTTCCCTGGATTACTCATCCTGTGACATTATGTCCACACTGTTGTTTCCCATCCTTTGCTATTTTGTGTTTGCTCTTTATGTCTTTATCCTCAGCTTTGGGAAATTGAACCTGTTTAAAAGATTGCCCTAAACCTGCCCCTTTGTCCAAGTCTTTGGCCACCTGTCCTAATCTGTGCTCCACTCTTGTGATTTTTAAAGGAATTCTCATTATGTTCACGTGAAGCACTTTGAGATAGATAACTGTACCACAGAAGTTATTTGAATGCAGCTTGTATCCCTATCTTAATATCTGAAAATAGAGGGTCATATTTTAAAAGTAGAAGACAAAAATGAGGATAATTTTTTTTCTTTCTGATGGTTGTGTGTCTTCCTCAAAAGGCAGTGAATTCAAAATCTTTAAGGCAGAGGTAGACAGGTTCTTGCTAACCAAGTGGGTGACAGATTGTCGGGGATGTGGAGGAATGTGGAGCTGAGGTTGTATTCAGATCAGCCATGATCTTATTGAATGTTGCAGCAGGCTCGTAGGGCCGAGTGGCCTACTCCCGCCCTTTGTATCAAGCAGTCTGTGTCTCCCCTCTTATAGCTATGAACTGGATAATTCCTTTCCAATATTGCGCCTTGCAGACAGTTAAGTGAACACCAGGTGGTCTCCTATTGGGAGCAGGCATATTGTAGCAATTGCAATATTTCTTGTGATAATTTTGTTGCTTCTTACTCAATATTGCTGACAATCATCTAAATAAAAACCAAAACACTTCTATAATTATCGCACCAATGGAAGTGTTGGTTTGGATGTAACATTGTTGAATAAGCCATTCCCAGCTTTTCCAGAATTCTATATTTAAAGCCCTCGAGTCTGGTTTCTACCCCTGAAACAGTTCTTATCAAGGTCATATTTGACATCCTTTCTAACGGTGATAGGGATGAACATTCCCTCGTCGACCTGCAGACTGCCTTGATCAGAGTTAATGACAGTACTGACCCTCTCCAACATCGCTGTATCCTCTGGGAGGGTCTGCTTTTAGTGTCTTCCGTTCTTATTTATTTAACCGTAGCTGCTGGTGTTGGCATCTATACTGGTGATATCCAACTGTGCCTGAACACCACTTCTCTCCCGACTCCTCTGTCATTCATAATTTACCAATAATTTCATCTGAATGCCTGCCCAATTTCCAGCATTGGATAACCATAAACATTCCCTTAGTTAAATATTGTGAAGTGTGAAGCCATTGTTTTAGTCCCCAAGTTCGACCTGAGCACCTCCCGCCCCTCCTCCAACCCCAGTAACTCTGTTGACATCCTTCTTGTCACATTTAAAACTAGAATCGATAGATTCGTGATCAGTCGGGGGATGAACAGTTACAGGAAAAGGGCAGGAAAGTGGATGTGGGGATTGCCAGATCAGCCACGATCCTACTGAATGGAGGAGCAGGCTCAAGAGGCTGAATGGCGTATTGCTGTTCCTATTTCTTGTGGATCCCGAGCCCTTGCCTCTGATACAGGGCCCTGGCTTCAGTATGTGCCATTACTGAGAGTGCTGATGTTCCCTTGTGTAATATCAACAACTTAGCAGCTGCTGAAACCTCCTGCTCCTTTGTTACCTCTGAACACAATATGCCAATGTGTTCAGGGGAGGCGATGGCCACTTTGTTGTCACCAGACCATTCACCCAGGTAATGTTCACAGGACTTGGGTTCAAAACCTGCCACGGCAGATGGTGGAATCTGAATTCAATATAAATCTGGAATTAAGAGTCTAATGATGAAATCGTTGTGGTTTGTTGTAAAAACTTATCTGGTTTCCTGCTGTCCAAACCTGGTCTGATCTACATGTGATTCAGATCCACTGTCAGCTGGTTGAATCTTCACTGCACTTTCAATCAAAACCTCCAGGCGGAGGTTCACTATAACCTCCCTACTTTTGTACTCCAATTAAAGGCCAATCTCCCTTTTGCCTTCCCGATTCCTCACTGAACTTGGATGAAGAGTTCATGTCATCCTTACCACCTGCATTCTAATCAACTGTATCTACTGCAGTCTTGGCAATAGTACATTCACTTTACTTATCCAAGTAATTCATATAAATATAGTAAATAATTTTGTGCCCCAGCACTGATCCCTGTGGAACGTTGCTAGTTGTAAGTTGCGATCCTGAGCATGCCCCTTATCCCTCCTGTATCATTGGTTAGCCAATCATCTATCCATACGATTAGACTGTTTCCAATATCATGTGCATATCATTGGCTCTGCCAGCAAGTCTTCCCAAACCGTTCTTGAAAAAGTGGTGGTGAGCTACCTCTTAAATTACTTCACAAATATGATGTGGTCCAGAATAGAGGTTCAGGAGCGAGTTCCAGGATTTTGATCAATAACATCGAAGCAATGCGTATATGTCACAGTTGGAATGTTGTGTTCACACTTATCTCCTCTTGCTGGTTGAAGTGATGGAGTGGAAGTTGCTCTTGAACAGCCGCCACTCATATAATCAAGCCAGACAGATCGATTGTGGCCAGAGACACTGCCATTTTGCCTTCTCATCAATCTACATTCTTTCCATCCAAGTTTTAGTCACATCAAACTGCCTCGCAATGCTGTATGGCCACAGTAAACTATAATAACGTGAAGATCGCTGGGATGATTTTTTACATCCGACTGCAATATAATCACAAATCATTGTTTCCAGTTTTGGTGGAACAAACGACATCGTATTGGTGGATAATTACAGTTAGTGCAGACACAGCTATCCATCGATATATATTAATTCTGATCACTTCAATGGCCAAATTTCAATTCAGAAACCAAGTGCACTCGGCTGCTTGTAACATAGACAACATGACAAAGTGGCTCATAGGAGGAGAAATGGGGCATTGAGGAGGAGTGAAATGTTTGCTTTTGGTCACCTCCACAATTGTTAGAAAAACAGGTTGAAACGATTCTTAAAAGGTGGCTGAAGTAATAATGTGGCATAGCGCTTCAGACAGCGCAAAGTGGAAGATCACTTTCTAGTGGAAGAAAAAGATATTTCTTATTTCTGAAAGAACTGGGAAACAGAAGAGGGAATGAAATCTGACTTGGGAGCTATTTCCTATTTGTTGAGAATGTTGTTTCATAACAGTCTTGGTTTAGAGCATAAGCTCTTCATCAGGAATAAAGGGTGGCCCAAGGGGGCTGAGAGGTAAATGGGAAGGAAGTGGGGCTGGATGAATGGCAGCTGGGAATGCAAAAGGTAGATGGAGGTAGGGATTGATGGTAATAGGTCAGAGATGAGGGTGGACCAAATAGGTGAGAAGCAAGGTGGTCAGGTATGACAGGTCAAGAGGTTGGTGTCGAATTGGAAGGTTGGATCTGGGACAAGGTGGGGGAGAGGAAATGAGGAAACTGATGAAATCTACATTGATACCATGTGGTTGGAGGGTCCCAAGTCAGAAGGTGAGGTGTTTTTATTACAAGCGTCGGGTAGCAAGAGTTTGGCAGTGGAGGCAGCCCAGGACTTGCATGTCCTTGGCGGAATGGGAGAGCGAGTTAAAGCGTTCAGCCACAGGGCGGCGGTCGTTTAGTTTTAGTGTCCCAGAGCTGTTCCCTGAAACGTTCCGCGAGTTGGCGTCCAGTTTCCCCAATGTGGATGAGACCATATTGCAAGCAATGGACATAATCTTATAAATAGATTGCATAAATCTTAGCCTGCCAGAGTTCTTTTCTTTAATTAAATTAATGAAAATTTTAACTAAATTGGGTGACTGCATGAAACGGTTTGTTGGTCAGATTTGAATCATCACTCCCAAATAAGACAATGCCATGAATATCAGTGAACTGCTCTTTTTGTAAAAAACCACAAGTTCTTGATGTATTTTCACAACTTACTGGTATTCACATCTGCACATTCAATGTCAAACTCTGACATCAGAAATGAAATTACACCATTAATTTTGACTTTCAATATTCGAAGAAGCAAATTAATAGCACACAGTCAATACCCAGTCTGATTAATATGAAATTAAATTTAACCAAAAAAACATAAAACCAAGCTGGGAGATAAGAAATGGGGGAAGGGCATAAAGCAAGAAATGCAGCATCATAGAAGGTGCTCCTCCAGGGAGTGTATTTTACCAACTACCGCTGATAAATATAAACACTCTGATATGATCCTCCGGTTTTAATGTAAACCATAGACCCATACAGTAGGTACCATTTAAATGAGTTAAAAATACAAGCCTTGAGCAATTCCAGCCTCCAGCCTTACCCCCCGCTTCTTGGAGCTTGGACCTTCCTCAAGCTCCGGCGGGTCGTTGAACTCCTGGGCTCCAGCTGCCACTCCTCCACTGAAGAAGCTTTGGGAAGCAGATGCAAAGGCAACATACAGAACAGAGCACCATTGTAAATGAAAGCAGCTTACGGAGACATTGGGCAATAGCATCACATGGTTTTTACCCATCGACCTCTGGGTTATGTGCCCAGCACACTCACGCAGCACTACTCTGCTTCTGGGCTCCCAGCAGCTGGATTGTGGATCAGTTTAAAGTAGGTCCTATATCTCTGATTACATTGGTACACAAGGCAGTGAAGAAAGGTTTCAGCACACTGGCCTTCATCAATTAGGGAATTGAGTATTGATGTTGGCAAGTTATGTTGTAGTTATACAGGACGTTGATAAGGTTGCACCTGGAATATTGTGATCAGTTTGGTCCCCTTGGTGTTCTGACTTCTGACTTCTTCAACTCTGGGTTTGTGTTGAACTTGATGGGATACTTTGTCCAACTTAGCATGTTGAAACAGTATCTCTCAGATGATTCATTTGAAACTTTTCAGGAAGTGAGCTCAATAAGATTGAACTATTCAAAGTTACTTGGACCCTATTTTAAAATTACATGAGGACCAGTAGTCAGAGACACGTACAGCATGGAAACAGACCCTTCGGTCCAACTTGTCCATGCTGACCTGATATCCTAAATTAATCTAGTCCCATTTGACAGCACCTGACCCATATATTCTGGCAGCTCATTTCATATATGTACCACCCCCTGCATGAAGACGTTGTCTCTTAAATATATTTCGCCTCTCACCCTAAACCTATGCCCTCTAGTTCTGGACTCCCCCACCCCTGAGAAAAGACCTTGTCTATTACCCTGTCCATGCCCCTCATGATTTTGTAACCTCTATTAGGTCACTCCTCTGCCACCGATGCTCCAGGTAAAACAGCTCCAGCCTATTCAGCCTCTCCCTGGAGCTCAAACCCTACAACCCCCAGCATCATTCCCATAAATCGTTTCTCATGGAGAAGTTAACGTTTCAGTCCTGAAGAAGGGTTAATACCCAAAACGCTGACTACTCCACATTCTGAGGCTGTATTCTCCCAACCTCCTGCTTGCAACTTCGGGTTGCAATATGTAGTGGCTCAGTGGTTACCACTGCAGCCTCACAGCGCACGGGACCCAGGTTTGATTCCAGCCTTGGATAGCTGTCTGTGAGGAGTTTGCACAATCTCCCAGTGTCTGCATGGGTTTTCTCTGGGCGATCCTGTCTTCTTTCAAAAACCAAAGATGTGCAGGTCATGTTGATTGGCCATGCTTAATTGCCCATAGAGTTAGGTACATTAGTTAGAGGGAAATGGGTGTGGATGGGTTACTCTTCGGAGGGTTTGTGTGGACTTGTTGGGACAAATGGCCTATTTCCTGTAGCTAATCTCATCTGCACTAATTTTGTCTCTAACGAATGGCAGAGTAGACTCGACGGGCCCAATGGCCTAACTTCTGCTCCGATGGGCTTGTGGTCTGAGGTTTATTTGGATCATTTCATTGGCAATGTGCAGTCCCTGGCTCAATGAGCAGCAGTGCCCCCGCTGGTGCTTCCGCAAGTTGCAAGCAAACATGAACCTCTTCCCACACTCGGGCCAGCTGAAGGGCCTCCCACTGCTGAAGGACACACAGGTGTTTCAGCAGGGTGGAGGAATTGCTGAAGGCCTTCCCGCACTCAGGTCAGCAGAATGGCCTCCCCCCCCCCCCCCCCCCCCCCGCCCCCGTGTGGACCAGCTGGTGCTTCCGCAGTGTGGAGGAGCGGATAAAGCCCTTCCCACACTCGGGGCAGGAGAACGGCTTCTCCCCGGTGTGGACGGACTGGTGCCTCAGCAGGGCTGAGGAATTGCTGAAGGACTTCCTACACTTAGGGCAACTGAACGACCACTCCCCCATGTGGACTCACCAATGGGCCAGCAGGTCGGAGGAAAGAACAAAGCCCTTCCTGCACTCGGGACAGAAGAACGGCCTCTCCTCAGTGTGGACCCATTGGTGTCTCAGCAGGTGGGAAGAACTGCTGAAGGCCATCTCTCACTTGGGGCCGGAGAACAGCCTTCCCCGGTGTGGACCAACTGGTGCGGCAGCAGGGCAGAGGAATCACTGAAGGCCTTCCCACACTCAGGGCAGCAGAAGGGCCTCTTCCGCTCTGTGGACCCACTGGTGCTTCAGAACCCTTTCAAATTTCACAGTATCCTTCTGATAGGAGACCAGAATTGCACACAATATTCCAAAACTGGTCTAACCAATGTCCTGTACGGCCACAACATAACTTCCCAACTCCAATAATCAGTCAGAGGATTGCGAAAGCTTTCAAAACCCGCAAAAAACAAACAGGAAAGAATGGAGGGACAAACGAATTTTTGAAAGTCAGCTTGGAAGCATCAATGAGAAATCGGCGGACTGGGTTTATTGGGTACCCGTTCTCCTTAAATACACTATATACGTATTCCTCTTCTGCTCTTCGTAGTTTCTCTGTGCTGCAGTGTGTAGTGGCTCGTTGAAATAATGTCCTGATGCAGCAACGTTTGTGGGTGTTGGGATGATTGTTTCTGTGGTTAAGTATTTGGTTTGTGTGTGTTGTTTTTCTGTAGACGCTAGTTTGAAGTTCCCCCATTGACTGTTCGCTCTACTGTGACATCTAAGAATGGTACTATGTTGTTGTTCTCCTCTTCAAACCAGGAGCCCCCCTCAGGCCCAAAGCCTCACAATTTGGAACACCAATATGCAGACTAGTCAAAGGCCTCCACTGAAAACACCAAGTCGAAGATTCACGCCACTCCATTTACTCCATCCAAGAATTCCTGAACACCAAAGACACTAAGATAGAAGAGGATGGAATAATGCTGTCCTTTGACATAACAGCCCTGTTCACATCCATTAACATCAACTTGGCCAAAGAAAACTGAAGACACTACTCGAAGAACCAGAGACACAAACACAGCACCAACTTCATCAGCAAAGATAGGACTGTCAACCTCGTAGAAGTGTGTCTTAGCACCCACTTCGTATTCAGTAACAAGCCCTCCAAACAAATCAACGAAATACCCATGAAACCACCAGTATCAGGATTCCTCGCAGAAGCAATAATGCAGAGACTCGAACAAACAGCCCTTCCAACGATCCACCCAAACTTTGGGTCCACTACAGTGATGACACTTTTGTCATCAAAAAATGAAACAAATTAGAGGAAACCTACAACACCATCAACAATATCCTCGCTGACATAAAATTCACAAAAGAGGAGAACAACAACAAAGTGCCATTTCTAGATGTCACAGTAGAGCGAACAGTCAATGGTAAATTCAAAACAGCGTCTACAGGAAAACAACGCACACGAACCAAGGACTTAACTACAGAAGCAATCATCCCTCCACATACAAACAAATCTGAATCAGTGCACTAATTCAACGAGCCACGACACACTGCAGCACCCAGGAACCACTATAAATAATTACACAGCGCATTTAAGAAGGATGAGTAGCCTGCACCCCTGAAGATGGTTTCCCTGACCGGGAATCGAACCCGGGCCGCAGCGGTGAGAGCGGCAAATCCTAACCACTAGACCACCAAGGAGATGCGGATTCCGCTTGTCAGCTCTCCGAAAAATTACTTTCCTGCCCGGAAATCGAACCTGGGCCGCGGTCGTCAGCAAGCTTTCACCTGTGCATTCACCAATGTCATTTCTTGTATCCATTGCTCCCGATGCGGTCTCCTCTACATTGGGGAGACTGGAGACTCCTCGCAGAGTCCAGTCACGGCGCTTGAGGGGATACCTCCAGGACACCCGCAACAATCAACCCCATCGCCCTTTGGCCCAACATTTCAACGCCCCCTCCCACTCTGCCGAGGACATGCAGGTCCTGGGCCTCCTCCATCGCCGCTCCCTCCCCACCCGATGCCTGGAGGAAGAACGCCCCATCTTCCGCCTCGGATAAATTCAAACCCAGAACATTAATGTAGACTTCACCAGTTTCCTCATTTCCCCATCCCCACACCTTACTTCAGTTCCAAACTTCCAGCACAGTGCTATCCTCATGACCTGTCCTACCTGCCAATCTCCCTTCCCACCTATCTGCACCACCCTCCTCTCTGACCTTTCACCTCCATCCCCACCCCCATTCACCTATTGTACTCTTTGCTACCTTCGGCCCAGCACACCCCCACCCCACCCCCCAATTTATCTCTCCGCCCTGGAGGCGTCCTGCTTCCATTCCTGATGAAGGGCTTCCTGCTCCTCGGAAGCTGTCTGATCTGCTGTGCTTTTCCAGCACCACTCTGATCCAAACTCTGGTTTCCAGCATCTGCAATCCGCACTTTTGCCGACCCAATAAACCCAGTGTGTCGATTTCATATCAACAAACTGACACAAGCAGACACAACGTGTGCAGAAACCCTAGCCACATTACTTTACATAAAAGACATCTGGGAAATGATGTCCAGACAACTCAACGCTCTCAGCATCATGGTAGCCCACAAACCTACCAACACACTTAAACAGCGGCTAATGAACCTGGAATAGCCTATACAAACAACCCGCAAACGAATGTTATTTACAAAATACTATACAAGGAAATACATACATGAACTCTGCCGCACAGTTCTCTGTGGCAAGAAATGATGGGATGAGATAAGGAAGATTTTTTTCAGCCAAAACGAATCGGCACTAACTGGACAGCCATTTACAATCAACGCTGTCAGGCCAGGATGGAAGATCCAACAGGATAACAGATTTCTTATTTCCTGAAGATTTACAAACCTGAGACTAGGTTTTGGTATTTGTTCCCTTTCCACTCCCAGGAGCCGCAGTGGTTGGGGCGGTGAGTTGGGGAAAGTGAAATGTGCCCGTGAGCAGCGTGTGGGGCTATTTCAGCTTCCCCTCCTCTGACAGCGCTGTGACGTGACTCTGATGTTCTCAGGGACACTTACTGACGCGAGACAGTGAAAAGAGTCTCGTTCCTGCAGATCAGGAATTCAAACCTTATGCCGGCTTCAGGACAATGAGAAAGATTAATTGGGGTGTGTGAAGAAGCTGTGAGCTGCATTTCAAAGATGTAGGTGGAGTCAGATGCGTCATCCATTGCGCCCTGGCACTGTGCGTACCTGACGCCGCCATGATGCAGAGTTCTGACGTTAACACAGACATGAGCAGCAATGGGAACATTCACAAGAGGAACAGCCAAAGATAATCACCATCACGGCTTCCCTTCCATTGTCCCAACTTGGTGAAGCAGTATCTTTCACTGGCAAATAAAACACATTCGTCCTCAGGTGCCTGCTTCATTTCGATCACGACTTCACGCCCCTCACTGTTCTTGTCTCATTTCCAAACACTTGTCTCATATCCTCAAAAGCAGCTCTGTGGGTATCTGCTTGTTCCACCCTGACAGGCAGTGGATTGCAGATTTCCAACCCCTCCACTGATTTGAATCTTAAAGAAGAAACCGGGGAACAGTCTTCCTTTCTTTTTGACGACATTTCTCAACTGTAGTCGGCAAGGTTCACACCTGCGTGGGGAAACCGTAATCGATCTCAAATCCATCGTATTAACCACTCGA
Source organism: Chiloscyllium plagiosum (assembly GCF_037043375.1). Classification (NCBI taxonomy): domain Eukaryota; kingdom Metazoa; phylum Chordata; class Chondrichthyes; order Orectolobiformes; family Hemiscylliidae; genus Chiloscyllium; species Chiloscyllium plagiosum. The sequence continues at coordinate 59,418,212 of NW_028270165.1, forward strand.
CCCACGAATAAAGAACCACACTGACAGCTTCATTTCCCAGGTCTCTCTGCCTGTGGAGCTGAGAAATAGTGGGTTATTGCTGGGTTTGTTTGAATACAATCACTTCACAGGTTTCGAATGGGTGACATATCTGCACATGGCGAGTCTGGTTGTTTCATTACGAAAGATGAAATAAACTTTCAGTTAAAAGCAAAAACAGAAATTGCAGGAGCAACTCAGCAGGTCAGGCACCATCGGTGGAAAGAGAATCAGAGACAATATTTCAGAACTCTGTTTTCTCCCACAGGTACTGCCAAACCTGCTGAGTTTCTCCAGCAGCTCCTCTTTGTGTCTCTGATTCTCAGCATCCGCAGTCCTTTACGTTAGAAATTAAATCAATTCAGCCTCATGTGCAGGAATGAGAATCCTTTCAATTTCCCAAAAAATTGGCAGAGATTTCAAGGCATTTGGAAAAAAAAGTAACAGTGACATTAGGAAGAACACTTTCTTGTCCCTGTCTGACCGTGACAAGGAGGCAGATTCAATAACACAAAAGGGAATTCGGTGGTCATGTCCAAAGTAACAATGTGGAGATTTACAGGGCGAAGGCAAGAGAATGATACGAATAGAGACTCTCATTTACTTGCTGTGTCGAACCAGCAGAGCTAATGTGGGCCTCAAATTGCGCTGTGACACGTGTTGTGATTCAGAGTGAACTCACAGTTCAATCAACGGAAGTTGGGGATTTAGAAAAGTTTATATTTATACAATCTCCTCACGTCAACGCAACAACAAAGTGGTTTAATTATCCGCCAGTGGAGAGAACCCGGTTCCTGGAGATGGGACAAAGAGCTGGCTCAGGGATATCAATCCACATTGCTCTCTTTGCCACTAGTTCAGAGGGAGAACATTGGAGGGACAAAGGAGAGAATAACGATCTGTGTCGGAGGGTGACTAACTGTTCATGGAGACTATTCCTGGCTAACAATAAGTCGTGTGTAACAGCAGACGATGTGATAACACGGCCTCGTGTGGGTGTGGTAGGGATCAAGGGCATGGGGGTGTTCGGGTCCAAATAATATTGAACTCTGTCTTGAAGACTGGAGGATTCCAAACGGAAAATGAGGCGCTGGTCTTCCATCAGGAGCTGAGCTTTGCTGGAACACTGCTGCATGCCTGAGACAGAGATGTTGGTTTGGGAACAGGGTGGCGTGTTAAAGAGACAGGCAACCAGAAGGTCATCGCCTCTGGATGGGCTCGAACCACCAACCTTCCGGTTAACAGCCGAACGCGCTGACCAATTGCACCACAGCGACAGGCGATGACATGGGCTCCGCCATCACTTAGGGGAGGCTATTAGTGAATTCATAATTCAGCCTCCCGGCTTCGAATTCCAGTTGTCGTCTATCAGTTTTACTTTTCCATAATAAAGCCTTGGAGATTTATTGTGGAGACACCGCGGACAGTCTGGAGACACATCCATGTCAGGAGGAACGAGCTTTCTTATTCCGGGCCGTCACCCTTCGAGCCTTTCCGTGTTTTGCCTGTTCCCGAGTTCTCTCATTGGCTCGGAGGCGAGAAGGGGTTTGAATTCCTGATGTGCAGGAACGACAATTCTTTCAATGTCTCAGATCAGTTCATGTCCCGAGAACATCACAGTCAATCTCCCGGCCTCTTCAACAAAGGGAACGGTGTCTGCACTGTCTCTGCTCAGTTGGACAGTTCATCTTTCATTCTCATCTAAATCCGCTTCCCAACGAGTTTCTGAAGATTCACAAAGCTGGAGACTGGGATTTCTGTTTTGCTTCATGAACATTTTTCCATTTCGTAACTGACAATATTTTGCCAAAACCTCTTCCCAATTGTACGCCATGATTCATTTCCAGGGATGAGGAATTTCCATTTTGGAGAGACATTCCCAAGGTTGGGAATGTTCGCTTTGGTGCAAAGAAGGTTAACTGGAGATTTCCTGGGGCTGTTGGTAATGATGGGAGAATAAGCGGTGGGAATGGAGAGATTAATGATCAGAAGAATCAATTGCCACTGACCAGAGTCAGTTACCAGAGGACAGGGAATGAAGTTCTTGAATGAAAAGCAGCACTTGTGCCGATTAAACACAGAGAATACTGCAGAAAGCCAACAGGTCGAGCAGCATCTGTGGAAAGGTAAACAGAGCTGACGTTGTGAGGCTGGTACGTTGTTTGTTCACAACCCGACTTTCCTGCATGGCAATCAATTCCCAGACATGAGAAAACGGGATTTTATCGAGACGGGTTTTGTGAAGTTTGAGCGATAATGCAGCCAACAGGAAGTCATTTCAAATCGCCAACGAAGAAAGCATAGTCAGCAGGTTACCACCCTGAGCGGGGGAGCCCCAAAGGATCTCTACGCCAGCACCTTAAGTGTTCGGCGACAACTACACGCCCAAAGTTGTGGTCTAAAATTTCTCATGGAATGGTTCTAACAGGAAAGGTGAGTATTGGGCTTTTCCTGTCCGCGCCATAGTCCCAACGTATTCTGTTCCCCTGGATTTGATCAGGACAGAGGAGGCTGATTGGAGATCGAACTGAACTATACACATTGATGAGTGATCGAACGGGTGGGAAGGATCCATTCCCATGCGTAGAGAGATTAATAATCAGGGCCGAAAATAAGGAGCCACTTCAAGAAATTTGGGGTTCATTCAGCAAAGCTGATGTGGAACTGTTCACAGAAAATTGTGATCAAAGTCTCTCGAGTTATTTTGATGAGAAGTGTTGATGATGCTAATACAATCGATAGGATGAACGTAGATTGGTAAATGTATTTGGTGACAGTTCTGTTCTAGCCCTGTGAGCGAAACCTGGATCTGAAGGAATAAAAGGGACATTAACAACATCGATCTGAAATTGGATACGTGACAAGAAACAGAGCCATCATTAACAGTTGGCTTTTGAACTGGAAAAGCTTTCTCGTGAAATTAGCTTGAGGCTTGAGGTATGCAAGGTCAAGATAATTTAGGTAAAACACGGAAACGCTATCCTCGTTAGCAGACAGTGAAAGGATTACAAGACGCAAATTAAACATTTTCGATAAGTGAAACAGGGGACTGGGAAGATAAGTATTATAAACTGTGAACAACAAAGTTCTGGAGCACAACACTTACATTCAAAGACCGAAAACATCCAGGTCCTGATTAATCAGATTGCATTGTGGTGCTTTTCTGCAAAACATCCACTTGCAATGTCCTACAAAAGAGTGACAAAACCCATCCCTGTCAGCCCAGGATAGAAAATCCGAAGGGATGAAGGTTTGCTGATTTTCTGAAGATTCACAAATCTAAGACTGGGTTTTGGTGATTGTTTCCTTTCCACTCCCAGGAGCCGCAGTGGTTGAGGCGGTGAGTTGGGGAAAGTGAAATGTGCCCGTGAGCAGCGTGTGGGGCTATTTCAGCTTCCCCTCATCTGACAGCGCTGTGACTTGACTCCAATGTTCTCAGGGACATTGACTGACGCGAGACAGTGAAAAGATTCCCATTCCCGCAGATCGGGAATTCAAACCGTATGCCGGCTTCAGGACAATGGGAAAGATTAATTGGGGTGTGTGAAGAAGCTGTGAGCTGCATTTCAAACAGGTCGGTGGAGTCAGATGCGTCATCCATTGCGCCCCCGGCCCTGTGCGTATCTAACGCCGCCATGCTGCAGAGTTCTGACGTTAACACGGACATGCGCAGCAATGGGAACCTACACAAGGTGAACAACCAAAGATAATCACCGTCACTGATTCCCTTCCACAGGCCCAACTTTGTGAAGCAGTATCTTTCACTGGCAAAGGAAACACCCTTGTCCTCAGGTGCCTGCTTCATTTCGATCACGATTTCAACCCTCTCACTGTTCTAATCTCATTTCCAAACACTTTGCTCACAGCCTCAAAAGAAGTTCTGCGGATATCTGCTTGTTCCACCCGAACAGGCAGTGGGTTGCAGATTCCCACCAGTCCCAATGTGAGTGAAATACTTTTCCCCCTCCACTGATTTGAATCTTAAAGAAGAAGCCGTGGAGCAATCTCCCTTTCCTTTTGACGACAGTTCTCAACTGTAGTCGGCAGGGTTCACACCTGCGTGGGGAAACCGCAATGGATTTCAAGTCCATCGCATGAACCACTCGGCCCACGAATACAGAACCACACTGACAACTTCACTTCCCAGGTCTGTCTGCCTATGGAGCTGAGAAAGAGTGAATCATCGCAGAGTTTGTTTGAATCCAATCACTTCACAGTGATTCGAAAGGGTTAAATATCTGCACATGGCGAGTCGAGGTGTTTCACCCCAAAAGGTGAAATTAACTTTCCGTTAAAAGCAAAACAAGAAATTGCAGGAGGAACTCAGCAGGTCCGGCAACATCTGTGGAAAGAGAATCAGAGACAACATTTCAGAATTCTGTTTTCTCCGACAGGTACTGTCAAACCTGCCGAGTTTCTCTTTTTGTCTCGGCTTCTCAGCATCCGCAGTCCCTTACGTAAGACATGAATTCAATTCAGAAACCCCTTTGTGGAGAAGATTTCCGTTTGGGGAACATTTTCCTGACCCCATTAAAAGCGTTCAGCTTCGAAGCCAAGGACGAAAATCGAATACACCGCCCTTGGGTGGGCTCGAACCACCAACCTTTCGGTTAACAGCCGAACGCGCTGACCAATTGCGCTACAGAGACAGGCGTTGACTGGGGCTGCGCCATCGCTTAGGCGAGGCTATTAGTGAATTCATTATTCAGACTCCCCGCCGAGAATTACAATTGTTGTCTCCCGCGCAGTCTTGCGAGAGATCCCGGCTTTCTTATCTTGACTTGTGCAAAAATGCCCGATTAAACTTCTCAAAAAGAACCTCCGAGAAACGAGGCTGGGCTCCCTGTAGTACGAATGGGACAGGAAGTGAAATGATTGGAGATAGCATTGAACAGGTTGACGTATTTACTTCCCTAATTTTCTTATCCCTCAGCCAATTGGCACGTGGCTTGGGCAATAATGTTATTACACACACTGGAGCAGTGGGATTTGAACCTGAGCCTCAGGGCTCTATGGGAGACTACAGCTGCACCACAAAAAAACTGTAGTAAATAGGTCCACTTCTGTTGAATGGGAGGAAACAGCTTCCTCCTAAACGTGAGGCACGACCACTGTACCCTCCGTGCCCATTACAATAAATTGAGCCTTCTCCTGTTGAATGAATGAGTGGGAACCCCTCTCTGAGCTCCAGGAAGCGGCGGGCCCGGCTGGAGGCTGGATTTGCTCAAGGCTTGTATCTATTAACTTATTTAAATGGTACCTACTGTATGGGGCTATGGTTTACATTAAAACCAGAGGATCATGTCAGAGTGTTTGTTTATATTTAGCAGTTGTAGTTTATAAAATACTCTCCCTGGAGGAGCACCTTCTATGATGCTGCATTTCTTGCCTTCTGCCCTTCCCCCATTTGTTATCTCTCATCTCGATTTTACATTTTCAGTCAAATTTAATTTCACATTAATCAGCCTTAGTATTCACTGTGCATCATTAATTAATCTGTTGGATTGTTGTAAAACAAAATTAATGGTGTAATTTCATTTATGTTGTCTGAGTTTGACATTGAATGTGCAGGTGTGAATGCTAGTAAGTTGTAAAAATAAATCAAGAACTTGTGCTTTTTAAACAAAAAGACGAGTTCAATGGTATTACTGGCATTGCCTCCTTTGATGATGATGATTATAGTCTGACCAACAAACCATTTCATGCAGTCACCCAGTTTAATTAAAGTCTTTTGGAAAATAATTCTGGCAGGCAAAGATTTATACAACCCAAAATACGGTTGGTAAACATGTATATTCTTATCTTTTAATCCGTAACAGATGGCATTGCGTGGCGGTTTGAGACTGAAACTTCGCTGGAAAGAATGTAGATTCATGAGGGAAGTCAAAATGGCAGAGTCTCGGGCCACAATCTATCAGTCTGGCTTGATTGCATGAGTGGTGGTTCTTCAAAAGCACCTTCCAAGTCATGACCTCAACCACCAAGAACAGACAAGTGTGAACACAGCATTCCGACTGCAAGATATATCGCATTGTTTCTTTGTTATTGACCAAAATGCTGGAAATCACTCCTGAATATTGTTGCAGACCACATCATATTTGTGAAGCAATTTAAGAGGCAGTTCAGCACCACCTTTTCAAGGTCAGTTTGGGAAGAGTTGTTGGCACAGCCAATGATATTCACATCTCATGAAATAGTAAGCAAAGAGCCCACAGTGTTGGGAGGCTGTATGTTAGCATGGATAGAGGATTGGCTAACTACCACAGTTGTGGTAAGGGGCATGTTCAGGAGGACAACTTGTAACTAGTGGTGTACCACAGGGATCAGCACTGGGGCCAACATTATTTACAATATATATACGAATTACTTGGATAAGTAAAGTGAAGGTACTATTGCTAAATTTGCAGAAGAGACAGTTGATGTGAAAGCAGGTGGTGAGGATGACATTAGGTAGAGGGATTTGGAATCACAACCACGAATCTCTTCATCCAATTTCAGTGAGTAATAGGGAGGCAAATGGGAGGTTGGCCTTTTTCAATAGAGTAAAAATGTAGGGAGGTTGTAGTGAATCTATGTAAGCCATTAGTCAGGCCACAACTGAATACTGTGAACAGTTTAGGGCCTTTTACCTGAGGAAAGATATATTGGCATTAGAGGCAGTCCAGGGAAGGTTGACCATGATGATACCAGGGATGGAAAGAATGTCTTATGAGGAGAACTGAATAGGTTGGGCCTGTGCTTATTAGAAGTTAGAAGAATTAGAGGTAACCTTATTGTCACCTACAAGATTTTCTGAGGCGACTTGACAGGCTAGACGTGGAAAAGTGGGTGAGTCTGGGACCAGAGGAAGCAACCTCCAAATAAGAGATTGCATGTTTAGGACAGATAGGAATTTCTCCTGAGGGCAGTAAATCTGTGGAACTTGATACTACAGAGGGCTGTTGAGCCTGGGTTGTTACGTGCATTCAAGGCTGAGATAGATTTTTTTAATCAGTAAGCGAATTGAGGATTATGGGGAAATGGCAGCAAAATGGAGTAAATGTTTCCCAGAATTATCGTGATCTGAATAAATGGCAGAGTCAACTCAATGGGCTGAATTGAACAGTAAATAGTAAGGAGGAAAAGGATGCAACTGGCAATTACAGACCAGTCAGTGTTGGGAAGCCTAGAGATTGTAGGGAGTTGGTGGCGTTTGGGCATTGTTACTGGATTTAACATCTGGAGTTTCAAATTGATGCTGCTATGGCCCCGATGCAATTTGAAATCAATTTATGTATCTGGAATATAAACTTATCGCTGCTTTGGTGATCTTATCAATTGTCATAAGTACCTATCTTGTTCATTAATAACCTTTTTTTAAGGAAGGAAATCTTCAGTCCTTTCCCAGTTTGGTGAAGGTGTCACCCTTGATCGAAAGTCATGTGGTTGACTCTTAACTGCCCTCTGAATTGGCACTTGGTTATTTTTTGGGAGACCAAGTGTCACGTTCCATGAATGAATAAAGAAAAATATTCAGGACAAGATTGTCAATGTCACTGTCAGTGAAGGGAAGATTGCGATCTAGTGATACTGGTTAAGTAGCCCAGAGATCTCGGTCTTCTGAGAACAAAAATTAAAATCCCATCATGGATGCTTATGGACTTTATTTTCAACGAATAAAAAGATCTGGAAGTGAGAGTTTGTTTCTGTACTGGCAACCAGGAAACCAATATTGGCTAAGACAATGAATTGCAGCTGTTGGAGATCAGCAACAAAAGGCACAATTGCTGGGGAAATGCAGCAGGTCTGGCAGCATCTGTGGAAAGAAAACAGTTAATGTTTTGAATCCAGCCTAATTTTGAAGGGCCACCGGACTCAAAACAGTAACACTGTCGTCTCCTCATAGATGCTGCCAGAACTGTTGTTTTTGTCCAATCATTACAGCGTGTTGTGAAAGTGTTCTTTTAGGGAGGGAAATCTACCACTCACAACTCTACACACGCGTGCACACGCTCACACCACATCATGTGACTCCAGACCTACTACAATGTGGTTGACTCTCAACTGCCTTCTCGCATGAAGCCAATTGCTCAGTCCAAAGGCCATGAGGGATGGGGAGCAAATGTTGGACGTGCTAGCAACAATCCCATCCCTCAAAATATTTTCTTATAATTTTAAAGCATAGGTTAATGAAGGTCAACCAAAACAAACTGCTATGGGAAAGTCATGCCCAACTAACCTGATTTGCTTGTAGTTATAAATATTGTTTTAAAATCCTCTTCAGATAGGACATTGGTTCCATCATTGTTGCAATGCTGCATGCAATTTCTGTGCTTTCTGCTACAGGAAGAGTGTTGTGAAACTTGAAAGGGTTCAGAAAACATTTACAAGGATGCTGCTAGGGTTGGAGGGTTTGAATAGATTGGAGCTATGTTCCCTGGAGCTTTGGAGGCTGAGGGGCGACATTAAAGACATTTATAAAATCATGAGGGACATGGGTAGGGTAAATAGGCAAGGTCTTCTCCCTCGGGGTGGGGGAGTCCAAAATTAGAGGGCATAGATTTAAGGTTAATGGCAAATGGAGTTTAATATAGATAAGTGTGAGGTCTTACATTTTGTATAGTCAAATAAAGGTAGGAATTTCATGGTGAATGGCAGGACCTTAAGGAGTGTAGTGGAACAGAGGGATCTTGGAGTACATGTTCACAGTTCTCTGAAAATGGAGTCACAGGTAGAATCTTTTTGGCACACTGGCCTTCATCAGTCATGGCATTCAGTATAAAATACCGAATTAGATTTGAGATAAGCACCAAATCTGTTTCATATGCAGTATTTCAAACCAAAAGATGTAGGGGTGCAGGTTCATAGCTCCTAGAAAGTGGAGTCATGGGTAGACAGGGCAGTGAAGAAGACTTTCGGCATGCTTGCTTTCATCAGTCAGAGCACTGAGTACAGGAGTTGGGATGAATTGATGCAGCTGTCACAGATTCCACACAACAACACAAGACGTGACCCTGCCCTCCCCTGACTGACTGTCCCTTTGCATATCAGGGGGAAGACACCCCTTTAATTGTGATGATCAGAAAACATGCCATCCTTCAAAACAAGGGCTGCTTTCACAAATATTTGGACAGGGGAAAGAAGTTCTAGTCTGGGTGAAGATCAATCTTCATTGCGTGAGAGAGAGAGAGAGAGAGAGAGAAAGAGCGGCAGCAGCTTCAGACGTTCATGGTCCAACTTCTGAAAATACCTAGTCTGATTTGCAGTTGTTTCTGGGCTTGTAATATCGAGCTGCAGCATATTGTAGATCTTCAGTAAGCCCTGCCAGTGCTTCTATGTGGTCTGAAATTTATCGTACAATTTGTGTATTTCCTATGTATCTGTATCCAGCTTCACCTTAATTGTATTCCCTTCTTTATCTCTTTTCCCCCATCCTCACCACTCCACACATCAGCATATCATTAGACTATAGGAGCAGAAATTATGCCATTCAGCCCATTGAGTCTGATCCACCATTCAATCATGGCTGATAAGTTTCTCAACCCCATTCTCCCCATAACCTTTGATACTCTTGATACTCAAGAAACTATATTCAATGATCTTACTTCCACAGCCTTCTGGGGCAGTGAATTCCATAGATTACCACTCTCTGTCTGAAGTTCTCCTTATTTCTGTTCTAAAAGGTCTTCCCTTTACTTGAAGGCTGAGGAGGAGGCATAGAGGAGCGTGGTGTGCATCTGTAAACTCCAGAACTTCCCAAACTTCACGAGTCAACAATAACGCTTTCTGGAGCAAGAAATGAAAGGGCCGACGAGAAACTGTGACACCACAGGAAGTTAAATTAGGCCATTCAGCCCATTGAGTCTGCTCCACCATTCACTCATTCTTGAGTATGAAGGGGCTCAAAGGTTACAGGGAGAATGGGGTTAAGAAACATATCAGCCATGATTGAATGGCAGAGCAGATTCAATACGATAAATGGCTTAATTTCTGCTAGTTAACATCCATGGGAAGAAGGAGGCAACACAGTAAGGTGCTTCTTGGGACAGGCAAGCTAATGTTATTAAATAATACTGTGACAAAAGGACAATTAATTCTGCCTGTGGAAGGAAAGCCCTGACATAGAGGGGTTAATTGCAGGGCAGACTGTTTCAAACAGACAGCTAACCCTCAAGGATAAGAAGGTAAACTACAGACCTGAGGTCTCCAGCAATGTGAGGTGATGTTAGAGTCTTAATAAAAAGTCACACCACAGATTTGAAATTGAGGAAACGCCACCAAAATTCAACTCCAGAATGATACAGCAGCAGCAGTACTTAGAAGAATAATACTGCATCAAACCCCTGGACACTTCCAGAGATGGGCACTGTCGGTGGAAAGTTGAAACTTTATTGCTGGAACAGCACAGCAGGTCAGGCAGCATCCAGGGAACAGGAGATTCGACGTTTCGGGCACAGGCCCTTCTTCAGGAATGAGCAGAGAGTGTTCAGCAGGAGAAGATAAAAGGTAGGGAGGAGGGACTTGGAGGAGGGGAGTTGGAAATGTGATAGGTGGAAAGAGGTCAAGGTGAGGGTGATAGGTCGGAGTAGGGTGGAGGCGGAGAGGTCAAGAAGAAGACTTTTCCCCCCCGACGTGGTCGACGGTGCCCTCCACCGCATCTCCTCCACTTCCCGCTCCTCCGCCCTTGAGCCCCGCCCCTCCAACCGCCACCAGGACAGAACCCCACTGGTCCTCACCTACCACCCCACCAATCTCCATGTACAGCGCATCATCCGCCGTCACTTCCGCCACCTCCAAACAGACCCCAGCACCAAGGATATATTTCCCTCCCCTCCCCTATCAGCTTTCCGTAGAGACCACTCCCTCCGCGACTCCCTTGTCAGATCCACCCCCCCCCCACCGACCCAACCACCACTCCCGGCACCTTCCCTTGCAACCGCAGGAGGTGCAACACTTGCGCCCACACCTCCCCCCTCACTTCTCTCCAAGGCCCCAAGGGAAACTTCCATATCCGCCACAGATTCACCTGCACCTCCACCCACATCATCTACTGCATCCGCTGCAGCCGGTGTGGTCTCCTCTATATTGGGGAGACAGGCCGCCTACTTGCGGAGCGATTCAGAGAGCACCTCTGGGCCACCCGGACGAACCAACCCAACCAACCTGTGGCACAGCATTTCAACTCCCCCTCCCACTCCACCGAGGATATGCAGGTCATTGGACTCATCCACCGCCAAACCACAACAACCCGACGGTCGGAGGAGGAGCGTCTTATCTTCCGACTGGGAACCCTCCAACCGCAGGGGATGAACTTGGACTTCACCAGTTTCTTCATCCCCCCTCCCCCCACCCTGTCTCAGCCGGATCCTTCCAGCCCGGCACCGCCTTCCTGACCTGCAGTCTTCTTCTTGACCTCTCCGCCTCCACCCTACTCCGACCTATCACCCTCACCTTGACCTCTTTCCACCTATCACATTTCCAACTCCCCTCCTCCAAGTCCCTCCTCCCTACCTTTTATCTTCTCCTGCTGAACACTCTCTGCTCATTCCTGAAGAAGGGCCTGTGCCCGAAACGTCGAATCTCCTGTTCCCTGGATGCTGCCTGACCTGCTGTGCTGTTCCAGCAATTAAGTTTCAACTTTGATCTCCAGCATCTGCAGACCTCACTTTCTCCACTGTCGGTGGAAACCCAGTTAAATTCAGCCATCAACTGGGTGAGAGCCAAGTTGGGGAGGGGGGGGGGGGTGGATGGTGAAGCTGAATGAACTTCAGAGGTTTCATTTGTGGTTGCTACGTGCAATAAAGTGCAAATCATTGTTTCAGCATTTGATTCTTTTTTTTTTTTTTTAGATTAGATTAGATTACAGTGTGGAAACAGGCCCTTCGGCCCAACAAGTCCACACCGACCCGCCGAAGCGCAACCCACCGATACCGCTACATTTACCCCTTACCTAACACTATGGGCAATTTAGCATGGCCAATTCACCTGACCTGCACATCTTTGGACTGTGGGAGGAAACCGGAGCACCCGGAAGAAACCCACGCAGACACGGGGAGAACGTGCAAACTCCACACAGTCAGTCGCCTGAGGCGGGAATTGAACCCGGGTCTCCGGCGCTGTGAGGCAGCAGTGCTAACCACTGTGCCACCGTGCCGCCCACGGTGCGGTTTCTGAGTCAGGAGCCAAAGTAAGGTGATTCACTCACAACCACACCAAGAGGCTGGGATTAATATTGACTCCATTGCATTCAAGAGAATGTCATCAATACTGTTATAAAGCGAAGGCTGAACCCACCCACCCCGCCTCTCCAAGATCTCAAACCGAAACGTCCAAAGAGTGGCACTTTGCCCTTTAATCTGTAAAGTCAGTGTGATAAGTGGTGTAACCTGCTGTAGTGTTAAAAGTTAATCCCTGACACTTTAAAATGGACAATGAGCAATTTATTTAGCAAACTCTCACGGTGAACAAATGAACAAAATTACTAACAAACTGAATAAATCCGGACAAACTACTGATTATTCTGGAATAAATCACGATTCTTCTGGTATGCTGTTCCAATCAATACATGTCCCACTCAGATAAGAGAAAATTGAATTTAATCTCTCAGATTACAACCAGGTTATGTGTCTTCCGGAATATTCTGTGCCATCTTCTGTCCGGGATGCCTCCTCCGATTCCTCTGTCAGGAATGCCCTTCTCTATTTTTCTCAATGATGCTTTCTCCAATACACAGATGACTGAGAGCACCAATTCTTTATGATAGGATTGGTCCTGTTGTCAAAACTTGAGGATTTAAATTTAATAAGTTTTTGGTAGCCAATGGGGCTGATTTAAATTGATTGGTGAAATTGAAAACCTGTTTTCTTGTCCTGCCAACTGTACAGCCCTTTGATACAAATGTTTCAGTTCAGGTGATTTCTGTTGTGATGATGCTGCTCCTTTAAGAAGATTATGTTGTTCTTGGTTTATTTTCAGGAGGGTTTGTAAAAGGCAGAGCTTCTCATTCGTCTAGGATTAAGGATTTCGCTAATGGTTAACAGATACTGGCTAAGGCAACAACCGGGAAAAGGGTTTGACATTTTATTTTCTAAACCACTTCTACAATGAAAGGGCAGTTGTCCCATTCTTTTCCCCTGCTTTTGGTTTTAACAAGCAGTCTGTCTGAAGCTGCTGCAGGAAGAGATGTTTCCTAATTCAACAGATGTTTCTGGCTGACTCCCGAAGCTTCAGGGAAAATAGTACCAGCGTATTCAGCCTCTCCCTGTAGCTCAAACCTTGCAGTCCTGGCAACATCCTTCCAAACCTTTTCTGAACCCTTTCAAGTTTCACAATGTCTTAAAAAGACGTCAACTTTGCTCAACTAATGTGGGAGAATTTTCTGCATGACGCATTGTGTCTGAAAGAGCCCTCCCCTGTGCTGTGACAGAGCTGCAGTGACTTTCAAATGACTGATAACAGCATTTGTCAGGCTAAGATTCATTGGGAGAAGCTTCTCAATCACATCTGTAAATGGAGAAAGTGTTTTTAATAATGAGACATGAATAAGGGCTGCATTAATCTTTTGTTCTGAAGATTTACTCATACATCTCAAAACAGAGCATATGAACCCGGTCACAAGAAGTCTACGGGAATATAAGACACCACTGCCTATTTCCTGACATTTTAAATGAATGAGGTGCCATTCGTTTTAAGATCAGGTGAACTTAAGAGGCACAGCATTGGCTTAGAGATGAGACCTCCTTGACACACACACAGCCAAAATCATCACTGCCATTATTATCAAATTAGAATTTAGGCTGGATAGGCTGGGATGTTTTTCCACTGGAGCAGAGGAAGTTGAGAGGCAATATTTTCAAACCATGAGAGGTAGAGTTGGCTTAATGGTAGCTGTCTCTTCCCTTGGGGGAAGGATTTCAAGAGCAAGGACGCGTTTTTATGGTGAGAGGAGAAAGATGGAAGGAAAGATGTGGGGCAAAATTTTTACAGAGTGTAGTTCGCCTGGGGAAACAGTTGCCAGTGGAAGTGATTGAAGCAGGTACATTAACAACATTGAAAAGGCGTTTCAACAAATACATGGATAGGAAAGCTTTAGAAAGATATGGGCCAAGTGCAGGGAAATGAGGTTAGTGTTGACAAACATTTTGGTCAGCATGGACCGGTTTGGGCTGAAGAGCCTGTCTCTGTGCTCGATGACTGGCGTCTCTTTGTAACTCTGACAGTGTTGAGTTTCCACATGAACCAGGAAAAAGTGAGGACTGCAAATGCTGGATATCAGAGTTGAGAGTGTGGTGCTGGAAAAGCACAGCAGGTCAGGCAGTACCCGAGGCACAGGAGAATCGATGTTTCAGGCATAAGGACATCCAGATGAATATCTCACTAAATCATGCTGAATATAATCTGATCTCATTCGTCAACTCTGATGTGGAGGTGCTGGGGGTGGACAGGTCAGAAGTCACACAACACCAGGTGAAAATCCCAATAGATTGATTTGAACTCATGAGCTTTCGAAGCACTGTTCCTTCATCAGGTGAAGTGATGAAGGAGCAGCACTGATGAAGGAGCAATGCTCCCAAAGCTTGGGATTTCAAATAAACATGTTGGACTGTAACCTGGTGTTGTGTGACTTCTGACTTCTTCAACTGCGCATTCATGTTGAACTTGATGGGATACTTTATCCAACTCGGCGTAGTTAAATCGTATCGCTTGGAGGGGTTCATTTGAAACCTTTCAGGAGGTGAATTCAACAAGATTGAATTATTCAAAGTTACTCAATTCTAAACTTACATCAGGACCAGTAGTCATAGAGAGGTACTGTGTGGAAACAGATCCTTCAGTCCAACTCGTCCATGCTGACCAGATATTCTAAATTAATCTCATTTGCCAGCACTTGGCCCAAATCCCTCTAACCCCTTCTATTCATGTCCCCAACCAAATGTATTTTAAATTCTGTAATTCTACCATCCTCCTCCACTTCCTCTGGCAGCTTATTCCATACACGCACCACACTCTGCATGAAAAGTTTTCCCTTTAGGTCCTTTTTAAATACTTCCCCTCTCACTCTAAACCTATGCCCTCTAGTTCTAACAACATCCTGATAAATCATTTCTGATGGAGATGTCAACGTTTCGGGTAGAACCTTCTTCAGTTCTGAGGGATAATACCTGAAGTGCTGACTTCTCCGCCTCCTGGTGCTGCCTGCCTTGTTATGCCCAGCCTCCTGTTTGTCTATTTTAGATTCCAGCATCTGCAGTTTTTTATTTTGTCTCTAACAAATGGTGGAGCAGATTCGATGGGTCAAAATATCCTAACTTCTGCTCCAATGGTCTTGTGGTCGTAGGTTTGTGCGGGTCTTGGGCTCAATGAGCAGCAGCGCCCACTGGAAGCAAGGTTCACAGAAACATAGAACCACTACAGTGTGGAAACGGGCCCTTCTGCCCAACAAGTTCAGCGAGACCCTTTGAAGAGTAACTCACCCAGACACATTCTCCTACCCTATCACTCTGCACTTACCCCTAAATAATGCACCACACCTTCACATTCATGAACACTATGGGACTATTTAGCTTGGCCAATTCACCCAAACATGCGCACGTTTGGACTTTGGGAAGACACTGCAACACGCAGAGGAAACCCACGCAGACACAGGAGGGAATTACATGCAAACGCCACACAGACAGTCACCCTGAGGATGGAATTAAATCTGGGTTCCTGGCGTTATGAGGCAGCAGTGCTAACCACTGAGCCACCACCACCCCTTCCCCCCCACTCCCCAAGGAGAAAACAAAAAAGCCTACCAACTCTCCCACTACCCCCACTGTCAGAAAGGGCAGGAGGTTCAGTCCTGGGGGTGACCCTCAGCAGCGTTACCGGCAGAATCTGATTGTTCGGAGCATTGGTGCCTCCACTGGTGCTTGTTCCAGCTGCAGGACATTGTGAACCTCTGCCCATACTCGGGGCAGGCAAACGGCCTCTCCCCAGTGTGGACCCGCTGGTGCGTCAGTAGAGTGGAGGAGACAGCAAAGCCCTTCCCGCACTCGAGGCAGGTGAATGGCCTTTCCCAAGTGTGGACCCACAGGTGTGTCAGCAGGGGGGAGGCCTGGGTAAAGCCCTTCCCGCGCACAGAGCAGCTGAAGGGCCTTTCCCCAGTGGACCGGCTGGTGCTTCAGCAGGTCGGAAGAGCGTGTAAACCACTTCCCACAGACAGAGCAGGTGAATGGCCTCTCACCGGTGTGGACCCGCCGGTGAGCCAGCAGGTCGGAGGAATCGCTGAAGGCCTTCTCACATTTGGGGCAGGGGAAGGGCTTCTCACCGGTGTGGACCCACCGGTGAATCACGAGGTGGGAGGAGCTAGGGAACACCTTCCCACAATCGGGGCAGCGGAATGGCCTCTCCCCTGTGTGCACCCACTGGTGCCTCATCAGGGCGGAGGAATCGCTGAAGGCCTTCCCACACTTGAGGCAGCTGAAGGGCCTCTCCCCTGTGTGAACCCGCAAGTGCCTCAGCCGGGCGGAGGAATCGCTGAAGCTCTTCCTGCACTCAGGGCAGCTGAAGGGCCTCTCCCCTGTGTGCACCCGCCAGTGCCTCAGCAGGGCAGAGGAATCACTGAAGGCCGTCCTGCACTCAGGACAGGAGAGTGGCTTCTCCCTGGTGTGACTGCGCCGATGTGTCTCCAGGGCAGACGGGACACGGAAGCCTTTCCTGCAGTCGCCACACTTCCATGGTTTCTCCATGTCCGAAGCTACAGTTGCACACAAACGCGTGTATGTCCCCTCCCTGCCTTGAATTCCTCTTTCCAAGCCAGATAACTGTTTCAGGCTCCACACTCAGTGCGTTGCTGCAACAGTAAGGTCTCTCTTCCAATCCCACTGATGCTGAAAACGTACTGAAATAGGAAGCAATTGGATCACAGTTGAAAATTGTTGCAGTCCTGATGGATTGAGTGACTCACAAATGCTGGAGAATCAGAGTTGAAAACTGCAGGTCAGGCAGCATCTGAGGAGCAGGAGAGTCAATGGTTCAGGCATAAGCCTTTCATCTGTTGGTTTTGAAACGTCATCTTCAGATCAAATACTCTGAAAAGAGATTACAAAACTCATCAGTCAGTCCAGGGTAGATATTCAGAACAAGCAATTCTACTTTCTGCAGAACATTATTTTCTTTTGTTATTCCACAAAACTGAAAGCACCATCCCACACTCTCTCTCTCTCCCTCTGTTCTCACTCCATTCTAATTCTCCTGAAAGTGCTGATTCAGGATCTGACAGGGACAGAAGAGCAAAACAGTCATAACTGACACCTCTCTGAATTTTGGAAACCTGCACCTGAAAATTAATATCTTCCACGACATTGGGATACTGTTGAGAGTGAACAGGTCTGATTTTTGGAAGTAAAAATATAGTGTGTAAATTCAGGATGAAGCTGCAATGCAACTTCTTGGCAACCAATCAGACACAAAATGGTTAACGTGCCCCCACGGGGGTGGGGGAGTTTTAGAATGAGACATCAAGGCTATGACACCAGAGAGAAATTAAACAGACTGGCGTGGCAAACCAGAGTCATCTAGATATACAGCACAGAAACAGGTCCTTTGGTCCACTGGTCTATGCTGACCAGATATCCTCGCTGAATCTGGTCTCATTAGCCAGCATTTGGCCCATATCCCTCTAAACCCTTCCTATTCATAAACCGATCCAGATGCCTTTTGAATGTGTCATAATTATACCAGCATCTACTACTTCCTCTCGCAGCTCTTTCCTTACACGCGCCATCGTCTGCATGAATTGCCCCTTAGGTTCCTTTTAAATTCCTCGCCCCCTCCACG
Organism: Chiloscyllium plagiosum; assembly: GCF_037043375.1. Taxonomy (NCBI): domain Eukaryota; kingdom Metazoa; phylum Chordata; class Chondrichthyes; order Orectolobiformes; family Hemiscylliidae; genus Chiloscyllium; species Chiloscyllium plagiosum. The sequence continues at coordinate 59,436,029 of NW_028270165.1, forward strand.
GGCCTCCTCACCCTAAACCTAGTACTCTATAGTTCTACACTCCCAGAGAAAAGACCTTGTCTATTTACCCTATCCATCCCTCTCCTGATTTTATAAACAATGGAAGCATCAACGGCTCAGGGCGGGGATGGGGAGGGGGTGGGGGAATGGGGGAAGGAAGCCGAATGTGCTGGAGCCAACGCGGAAGAAGAGGACACAAAACCTTGAAGCTGCAATGAGGAATACTGCATGTGCTGTACTTGTACCTGTTGATTTTATTTGTGGGAATCAAGTGCATTTTAAAAATAAAAACAAACAAGATGTCTATCCCTCCCCTTTCTCAATCTACTAAAGCTGTCCTGGACACAGAGTGAGAGAACTGGGAGCAGGAGTTGGCCATTTGAGCCTGCATCAGCATTGAACACATCATAACTGAATATGAATATACCTACAGCCAGGTGGATAGATTGGGTTTTCTTTCACTGGAGCAGAGGAGATTGAGAGGTGACCTTATAGAGGATTATAATATCATGAAGGGTACAGATGAGGTGAATGGCAGGTTTCCTTTCCCTCGGGTGGGGCTTTCAAGATTAGAGAGCAAATTTTGAAGGGGAGAGGAGAAAGATTTTAAAAAGACATGAAGAGCTCAATTTTTTTCACACAAAGTAGTTTGTGTGTGGAATGTGTGTCCAGAGGAAGTAATGGATGCATGAACAGTGACAATGATTAATAGACATTTGGAAAAGTACATGAATAGGAAAGGTTCAGAGGGATATGGGCCAATCACTGGCAGATGGGACTAGTTGGGTTTGAGAACATAGTCAGCATAGGCGAGTTGGAGCGAAGGGTCTGTTTGTGTGCTGTATGACCCTGTAGTTGTTCTGTACTGGTCTTAAAACCATTTTCTTGGAAATCCAAGATGGCGGTGGTTTGAGTGGTCTGCTGTGCTGGGCTCTGTGCCATACCCCCGGCAAGGTGGACTTTTACCCCTCCCCCCCCCCCCTCATTAACCATCCGTAGGAGAAAACAATTGCTAATATATACTTACTGAACGTCTGGAGCTGCTATAATTGTGGTTTGACAGCTTTAGGACCAGAATGAAAGCAAATGAAGGAAAGGGGCCGACAGGGGTGCAGCAGGCAGGGCACTCCCCTACTGCATCGGGGGCGCCTGGAGCCATTGCTCAAACTCCCAGGGCAGACCCTTTGGGTTTAATGGGACAGCAGCAGTTACTCTCGGAGTTTGCCAAACTCTGAGAAAAGATTGAAGCAGTGGTGAAACCATTATCTGCCACGCTGGAAAAGCATGGAGCAGGAAATTCAAATGTTGGACTAAAGAGAATAGGCAGCGGAGGAGAGGACCGTGGCATCGGAGACCATGGCGGAGGTCTCAGGAGGAAGGATCCAAACGCTGGAAGACCAGGTTCGGGTCCTTCAGGAGCAAGTGGGCGACCTGGAAAACTAAAGTAGAAGAAATATCTTACAGCTCGTGGGTCTTCCGGAATACGAGGAAGGCGAAGACCTTATTGGATTCCTGGGGCTGGAGTTGGAGTTGGGCCTGTTGAGTGTGGCGCAGGCCCACTGGATCGAAATGCGCAGGTCCGGGTCGGACCCACAGCCCCGCGTGGTCCTAGTGTGCCTCCTGCATTATAAAGAAAAACAGTTTGTGATTGAAACAGCAAGAAGACTGGGAAGAGATCCACAGGCTTTAATGCACAAAGGCTCAAGAATAATATATTTTCAGGACTTCTCAGGAGCCTGGATTAAGAAAAGGACATTTGATGAAGTTAAGAGAAAATTAAGGGATCTGAACATACAATATTCCTTGAGGTCCCTGACCGTATTGCGTTTCACTCATGGAGGGACGGTATATAATTTTGATTCAGCAGAAAAGGCGAAGGATTTTGCGAATTCTCTGAATTAAAGAAATCAAGTCGGGGTGAAGGCGGGAGGGAGATCATTACAGACAATGCTACTTTTTTGCCCTTTTTTTGTGGTTATCGGCTTTATACGTACTGCCTACACAAAAAACTGGAATTATTTAGTATATCGGTCAGTTACATATTGTGTGGCGCCTTTTCTTTGACTGCTGTCCTTTTGTTTTTGGATTGGGAGTGGCTATACCTGTGCTTAAGATGTATGGAGAAGGGATGTGGGGAGATGGGTAACCATTGTTAACTCTCAGAATGTAAATAACATGTTTTTTTCAATCTGTGAATTGCCTGGCGTTTGGGGCACAGCCTCAGTGGGAAGAAGCCAGGATGGTGGCAATGGTGGGGTTTCGGGAGGGGGGGGTAAGAGATCTCTACATAATTGGGGGTTATTTGAGTGTTTGTTTAAGTTATATGTGGTGGTTAGATTTTTATTTATCGTAGTTTTGAATAGGAGCAGTTTTTAGACTTTATAGAGTTAATGTCTTTGTTGCTCACTGCACCTCAGATAAGCTTCCTCCTCTTGGGAAACCACGGGCTGCCCTGGATGGCCATGGCTACTGATTCGTTCAGGTGGTGCACCTGGAAGGGAAAAGGGAGCCATTCCCCCGTTAAAAAGAAAGAAGGTGCTGTCAAGCCTCAGGAAGGGAAGGGTGGACACATTTAACTGATAAGGAACATCTGAAACTGCAGCAAGGAGGTTATGATAGGGTATTCTTCTCCTCCTTTAGCTCCAACTGTAGAGGAGTGGCTATACTGGTAAGAAGGAACCTCCCTTTCCAGGTAATTGAGCAAATTAAGGACAAACATGGACTGCCCGTCAGTCTTAAAGCTCTAATACATGGAGAAGAGTATGGCGTCCTGAATGTGTATTGTCCCCCCGGTGTACCCTCTTAAATTTCTAATTGATGCAGTTGCTAAATTAATGAGTCTTGGGGTTCGCCGCATGGTCATTGGAGGGGATATTAATCGCCTAATAGATCCCGAGGTAGACAGGGTGCCAAGGGACCAGGCAGGTACACCCGTGCAATCTAAGCAGTTGGTGGGCATGTGCGAGGAGTTGGGATTAGTGGATGTGTGGAGGCATCTCCACCCTAATGGAAGAGACTTTACTTTCTCTTCCAACCCACACAAGTACCACATGGGAACTGACACTTTTTAATGCCATTGGATTGCTTGGACAGAACATTGGCTTGTGAAATTGGCAATATACATGTCTCGGACCATGTGCCAGTGTATTTAGATGGTAAAGTCAAGAGTGGTGGAATGGATGCACAGCACTAGTACATGATCCCATTCCTGTTAAGGGATAGCAAATTTGTTGAGTACATCACAAGAGTTCAGGGCCATCTGGGATATCAACTCGGGTACGGCCAGTAATCTGGAAATACTGGAGGTGGCCATTAAGGCATATTTATGAGGCCTGCTTATTTTTTATTCAACGACTAGAAGGACGCAGAGGAAGGAGCAAAACAGATGTTGGAGACCCAACTGCAGATAGCTGAGGAAGTATATTATAATAGGCCTTCACTGGTCAAGCTGCAGCTCTCCGGGCTGCTCCCAACTCATTGCACACACTGGGAAAAAAAAGGTCTGCTTTGCTCAACAAAGATTGTTTGAATTTGGAGATAAGCCACGTAGATACCTGGCTAGAAAGAAAAATGCTTCCCAAACTATTATGTATGTTAGATAGAAGGTTGACACAGTTACCCGTGAGTTAGTGGGCGGCACGGTGGCCCAGTGGTTAGCACTGCTGCCTCACAGCGCCTATAGACCCGGGTTCAATTCCCGACTCAGGCGACTGACTGTGTGGAGTTTGCACATTCTCCCCGTGTCTGTGTGGGTTTCCTCCGGGTGCTCCGGTTTCCTCCCACAGTCCAAAGATGTGCGGGTCAGGTGAATTGGCCATGCTAAATTGCCCGTAGTGTAATGGTAAAGGTAGGGGTATGGGTGGGTTGCGCCCCGGCGGGTCGGTGTGGACTTGTTGGGCCGAAGGGCCTGTTTCCACACTGTAAGTAATCTAAAAAAAAATCTTAACGAAGATTAATGTTAGATTTCATGAATACTTTGCAGAGTTAAATCAGTCAGAGGGAGATGAACACAGTGCAGCGAGAATGCAGCACCTCCCCAGTATAAACGCGGAACGGGTTTTCTGTTGAATGGTCCTATGACGATACAGGAGGTGCAGGAAGCAATAAAGCATCTCCAAGGTGGTAAAGCACCGCGGTCAGATGGATTCCCAAGTGAATTCTATAAGGAATTCATAAATGTGTTGGTGGAGCCACCTCTGGGGATGTATAGCTATTCATTTGCACAGGATTATCTTCCGCCCTCTCTTAGGGAGGCTAATATCTCCCTCATTTTAAAGAAGGAGAAAGAGCCCGAAGAATGTGCTTCATACAGACCCATTTCACTGTTGAATGTAGAATTTAAAATTCTACCTAAGATGCTGGCCCTGAGGTTGGAAAAGGTGTTGTTCTGTATTGTGAAAGAAGATCAGATGGGTTTTGTTAAGGGCCGTAGCTCCTCTAACAATATCAGGAGGGTATTGAACATGGTGCAGGTATGCCAGCAAAGGTTGATCCTGGGTTCAGTGGCCTCCCAAGATGCAGAAAAGACATTTGACCAGATAGAATGGCTGTCCCTGTTTGGGGTCCTCAAGCGCTTTGGTCTGGGACAACCTTTGCTAGATGGGTGGTGGTGTTGTATAATGATCCGAAGGCAGCAGTCATCACAAACGGCAATAAGTCAGATAAATTAAAACCTGGGAGAGGTAGTCGACAGGGGTGTCCTCTTTCACCGCTGCTATTTACCTTGGCAATTGAGCCATTAGCTGAGGCTATCAGGAGGGACCCTGAAATAGTGGCGCCAGGAGTGGGAATGGGGGAACATAAGATTACCCTATATGCTGATGATGTCCTTTTGTTCTTGGCCAATCTGGAGGAGTCCGTTCCTCGATTGATTCAAACAATTAATTTATTTGGCAGTTTTTCGGGCTGCAAGATCAAATTTACAAAATCAGAAGCTATGCCGATGGGGGAGGGGAAGAATTAGTGGAGGTGCCTGATCTGAAGGATGGAATGCAGTTCCTGTTTAGATGGTCGTCAAAAGGGTTTTTGTATTTGGGAATTTTTATTACCCCTGCCTTCCACCAGCTGTATAAAGCTAACTATGTACAATTACTCGAGAGGATAAAGCAGGATTTGCAGCAGTGGGACGGATTTCCGTTATCATGGTTAGGCCGAATAGCTCTGATTAAAATGAATGTTCTTCCTCGCCTGTTGTACCCCATGAGAATGCTCCTGTTGTTGCTACCCAGATGAGTATTACGGAGGCTCAGTGGTTGGCTCAGATCTTTTATTTGGTGTCGCAGCCGCCCCCTAATTAAGTTTACCAAATTGCAGCTCTCACAGGGTGAGGAGGAGTGGACCTTTTGGACTTGAAGAGATATCAAAAAAGCGCTTTCTTAGCACATGTGTGTGACTGGGCACGAGGGGACTCGGAGTCGATTTTGCTTGACGTTGAAGCATTGCAGTCGAGATGTCCCCTAGTTAATCTATTATTCATTGATAAGATGAAATCCGAGACTGAGCAGTGTAAGAGTACAATCATTTTAAATCCAGTGAAAGCCTGGAGGATAATGAGGCAAGACAAGGGCAATTGGCTGAAGACCTCACTGATTGCCCCACTGGTGGTAGTTCAAGGATTTAAACCTGGGGCAATGGACTCCGGCTTTCAGTCATGGGAGAATAAAGGAATCTTCTGTCTGGGAGATTTATTCCAGGGTTAGGTCTTGATGTCATTTAGCCAGCTAAGTCAGAAATATGCATTATCTAATAGGGACCTTTTCCGGTACTTTCAGCCAAGGGATTATATACAGAGGAATACCATGCTCCTGGCTCAGCATTACAGGTCAAATGTGGAATAAAGATTACTCTGGTGTTCAGGTGCTCTTTCAGTTAGTAGGTTGTATCATTTACAGAAGGGACGTACCTTAGGGGATGTGGAGGGACTCTCTAGGATGTGGAATCGGGAACTAGGATAGGATATTTCATGAGAAGTATGGCAAGATATATGGGAAAATGTAAGGAAAATTTCAATATGTAACAAAGCACAGGGCATGCAATTGAAGATTTTACATTGGGCTTATGTGGTGCCAGAGAGGCTAGCTAAGTTCAAGATAGGCACATCACCCGGGTGTCCCAAATGTAAAATTAGTATAAGCACTCACACACTGCTATTTGTCATGTTGTAAGATCCAGAGATACTGGAGTGCTATAGTAAGGGAGCTGAAGGACATCCTGGGGGATTAAAGTTAAAGTGAATCCGGTATTTCTTCTTCTGGGGTTGCCAAATTTGCCTTCTCTCGGAGAACACAGGAACAGACTGTAACATTCTTATGCACTGTGCAAGGAAGAACATTTTAATTAATTGGACGTTGGAAAATCCCCAGGGCTTATGGGGTGGCATATGCTGGTGATGGAGCATTCCCCCCTGGATGACCTCACAAATACGGTGCACCACAAAACAGTAGTTTTACAAGACGTGGCAGCCCTTTCTAAATTATATTGATGCAGACTGATCAGCAGTATTAATTAGAGCGGTGGTATAGCTGTGGGAATCAGTCTGGGCGCTCATGGGGCCCTGGGAGGGCAAGGCTGGGTGAAAAGAATACGGGTGCAATAACTGGTGCTCCCATGGATGGGAGCCTTAATGGAGGTGTGGTGAGTGAAATAGAATAAAGTAATGTGATAGAATTCAAATTAACTTAAATTATGTTTAATTTTATTTTTATTCAATTTGATTGTAGTTTAGTTTAAGCTAAGTTTGTTCCAGTAGAATAATAGGTAGCTCATTATTAATAGTATCATAATATGACATTGTTGTACTGCTATGTTTCTGTATTTTGGTATTGTTCTTTTTTGTATATGGAGGTGTTGTGAGAGATTTGAAAAAGTTTCTAATAAAAATAAATATTTTTTTAAATTTCTTGCCTTCCCCCAGAACTATTTTTGACATTCAAAAGTCAGATGAACTTTGAATATATTCAATATCTCCCTAACTACAGGAAGGCACCCCCACTTTGAACTAATTTCCTCTTGCTAATATACCATTTGCCTTGCTGATTGCTTGATGCACTTATGTGACAACTGGCATTGACTGGAGTAGAAAGCCTGACCAGAAGGTAGCTGAGGCACGTTTGTACATCCACACATCATTCCTGATGAAAGGCTTTTGTCCAAAACGTTGACTGTTCGGCACCTCGGATGCTGTCTGGCCAGCTGTGCTTTTCCAGCGCCACAATTTTCGACTCTGATTTCCGTTATCTGCAGTCCTCACTTTCTCCAAATCCCAATATATCACCATTTAAACAATGTACCTCCTTTCTGTTTTTATTTCATAGGAAAGGCTATAATTTCACACTGCGTTACTACATTTACCATGTGTTTGCCAATTAAGACACATACCTGAACCAACTTTGCTGCAAGTCAAGAACTGTACATCAGAGTGAAAAAATGAAATGGAAAAGGGGGTGAGAAGAGGGTGTTGTACTCACAGATGTTGGACAGAAGAAAGAAGTTGCAGTCTGGGATGAAGTTCAATCTTCATGCATAGAGAGAGGAGCAGGAACACCTTCACAAGCGCATAGTCCAACTTCCGCATTCAGACAATCGGGGGGAGGCTCTCAATGGCAGGAGGACCACACTCCTTCCGGTCCTTCAGGGCTTCCTATTGGTCGTTCAAGAATGTTGCGTGCCGTTTCCGCTGACAGTAAAGAGCATGCGTAGTATTTTGCTGACACCAGCGTACAAATGCAATGCTTCCTGACATCGAGAAGCATGCGCAGTATGCCCAGTGGAGATGCTGGTCCAACTGCCAATCGGAGAGAAAAAAAGGCTGGAGTCAGACTTGTTTGTTTTCCTGGGACTCACCAATTTATTCCTTTTGCATTTTGTCTGGCTGCTCAATTTTTGAATGTCTTTTCCCCAGGGTAGAGGAAGGCCAAAACTGGAGGGGCATAGGTTTAGGATGAGAGTGGGTTTAAATGGGACCGAACTGGTAACATTTTCATGCAGAGCGTGGTATATGTATGGAATGAGCTGCCAGAGACAGTGGTCGAGGCTGGAACAATTACAACATTTAAAAGGCATCTGGATGGGTATATGAATAGGAAGGGTTGAGAGAGATATAGGCCAAATGGTGGCAAATGGATCACCAGATTAATTTAGAATATGTGGTTGGCATGCACCGAAAGGCTTGTTTCCCTGCTCTGCAACTCTATGACTCTATTTCTAATTAATCTGAACCAACTTCACAAGACGAGGAATTGGCCATTCCATCCTTACAGCTTGTCCTCAACTGTGGCCTAATTGCACAGATTTCAATGCAAGTTTCAGAAAAATGCAGCTTTAAAAAAAAATAATTGAATTTGTTTTCAAACTTTACTGATGTTTTTGAAAATATCATTTTAGCGATTCTCAATGTTAAAGATCAGCCATTTCTCATACCACACCCTCCCATCTCCCAGGTAGAGTCAACACCATCCACGCTCTTTCTATCCTTAGAAGGGCTGATACAGTGAACAAAGAGGGCTCGAGGCACAAGAAAGGATGAGGATGGGGGTGCAGGTAGAGACATTAGACGGGAAACAGAGGCTGGGAGTAGAGAGAGAGAGAGAAATCGACCCGGGGACAGAGCATTGGAGTTAGAGAAACCCTGGGGGTGCACAGGGTGGGGCAGAGCGTTTGACAGAGAGAGAGAGAGAATGGGGGTGCAGAGTGTGGGGAGAGAGAATGGAAGTGGGTCAGTGTGTGGGGAGAGAATGGAAGGGGGGGCAGAGGGTGGGGAGAAAGTGAGCAACAATGAATGTTAGGAGAGGGTGGGGGAAGAGAGAGGGAATGGATGGAGAGCAGAGGGTGGGGGAAGAGAGAGAATGGAGGGGAGCAGAGAGTGGGAGGAGAGAGAGAATGAGTGTGGGGAGAGGGACTGGATGGAGGAAGGCAGAGGGTGGACGAGAGACTGGACTAGACAGGGGGAAGAGGGTATGGAAATTGAATGGACGGAGAGGATGGCATGTGTGTGAGACGGGGGAAGCTAGGGATAGCGAGAGAGAATAGACAGGGGGCGCTGTGGGCATGATTGGGTCTTGATTGAATGGGGAGTTGGTGAATGCGTCCCACCCACTCCCAGCATCCCCTTCTTTGCACATGTGCATTGCAGATTTTTGTGAATGACGTGAGAGAGAATCTGGAGCGTGAGCGCAATTCCCCTCAGATCCTGGCATCAGTAAACCACTGCCTTTCTGTTTTAAAAACGAAATAAAGATGTGGGCAATATACTGGGAATGGCAAGAAGTGACTAAGAAACTGAACCGAGAGTCAGCGCTTTCCGGTGAGGGGAGCTGGGCAAAAATAGGAGGATGGAAGGATGAATTCGAGTTGGAATCCATTGAAAGGTGGAGGAAATGGGAGACAGATTTCGGAGAGGAGATAGGGAAGGCTGCTCGGTACAAACTAGAATTCTCTTATCCTATTTCCTGCCCTGCACTGACAGCAATGATTTGCTTTCTCAAGGTATTAGCAGAGGAGGATTTGCTGTTCAGGCGTGCCCAAGAAATTTACTCAGGGCCTGAATATCAGCAGCTTTTGAATCCAGGAGGGGAAATTATTTCGAACATCAACGTGACTTGAGAAGCCCCGTGATTACACGCAGCCTGCGTGGGAGTGTTCCAGGGTTCTGACTGTGCAGAGAACTTTAACTCTGTAGCGAAATGTGGACGAGTGTTCTCGCTGTAGACGAGCCCTTCTTTGGATTGTTGAAGCTGCTGAGACGCAATGACCCCTTCCCCGTGGAAACCCTGTGGAAGCAAATTCAATTTCCCAAACGGGCTGGAGTGTCACCAGGACTGGCATGAAGCCAATCGATTCCTTCAATCCTGGAATGAAGTCAATCGATTCCTTCAATCCAAGACTGTGGGCGGCGCGGCAGCAGCTCAGTGGTTAGCACCGCTGCCTCACAGTGCCAGGGACTTGAGTTCGATCCCACCCTCAGGGTGATTGTGTGGAGTTTGCACTTTTCTACCCTCCCCACCCCCTCCCATCTCTGGGTGCTCTGGTTTCCTCCCAAGGTGTGCAGCTTAGAGTGAAGTGGGCGTTCTAAATTCAGGGATTAGCTGTGGAGGTTATTGGGTGGGATGCTCGAACAGAGGTCAGTGTGGATTGTTGGGCCAAAGGGCCTGTTTCCACAGTGTAGGGGGTTTAATGATTCTGCAGCCTGGCTTCCAGTGGCATCTCATTGAGCCGAAGGTCCTCCATAGTGTTTTCCATAGTTTCCAGCAGCCAGAACCTCCCACCTTCTGCAAATCGAAAGACAAATCCCACCCTGCCCTCTCCAATGTGTGCTATGTAACTGCTTATTCAGTTTTAGTGGCCCAGCAGAGGCTGGTAGCCAAGTTCAGAACACATGAGGATGGCCTCAAACAGGACCTTGGGTTCATGTCACATGACAGGTAACCCCACTTCACTGTCACGCTCTCTCACACCCACTCAAAGCATACACTCACACACGCTCACATTCACACAGATCACTCTCTCAGACACACACACAAATACACCCTCTCACAGGCTGATACTCTATCACTCACACACTTTATCAAGCACGCACAGACACACACACATACTCTCATGCATGCGCACTTACATATAAGGCTTTTGTGTGATTTTGAATTTGCAGAATTATATTTGCAGATACATTGTGCGCTTTTTGAGCAAAATACAATCTGCAGGCAGTCAATCCATGTGAGATTTTATAAATTCCTACTTTGGAAATAGAACCAGCCTCACTCAAGATTGGGATACAGACCTTAAGTTGTCTCGAGAATGTGTCTTCAAACAAGTTCTTGGATTTACATATTAATGAATCAAAACCTGCAACCCATTCTAAAAGATGAAAGACTTCACAACAATCTAAGTTTGTTCTATATCATTTCTGTTGCATGTAACTGCGATCTTTTGCTATAAATTCTCCTATGATTCTGCGCCACAAACACCTGATGAAGGAGCAGTGTTCCGAAAGTTAGTGCTTTCAAATAAACATGTTGGACTATAACCTGGTGTTGTATGATTTTTAACTTTGTTTCTCATGAATACATCCCACACCTGCCGGTGCTGCCAATAAACGTTACAATGTCGATGAAATGATGCAATACCTGCAGAGATGAAAAATTTGCAATTTCTAACGATATTAGCTACTCATTCACTGCTCCTTCTGATACATGACATTGGAAACTTAGTGCAAGAGGTTGAAAGGAATGAGCAGCTTTAAAACAAAAACCTATTGGATCTCATAGCTTTCATTAACAGTCTGAGACTGGGGTTAAGTTCAAGTAACCTTTATTGCCACCCAACTTTGTTACAGCTTCAGATCTCCCCAGCAAAAAAAAAGTGTATGAAAAGAAGCTTTTTTTTTTAAACATCTCAAAGCTCACACACTCCTCCCAACTCCACTTCCTTTACTGTTGGTCAGCGCTGAGTTGTCCCTTTATAATTGGATCCTTGGTACAGCCTTAAGCTAAAGGAAGTATTGCCTCACTCACTGTGTTCATTGAAGTTACTCCCACTGATTTGCCATGGGGGGGGGGGGGGGGGGGGGCGGGGCAGTCAAGAGTCAACCATGCTGCTGTGGGTCTGGAGTCAGGTGGACGCCAGACCGGATAAAGGATGCAGTTGAGATGACTGAGTGAATCCTTTCCCACAATGGCAGTTTCCTTTCCTAAAAGGGACATGAGTGAATTAGATGGCAGTTTCTCCCCCCAAAAATGGTTTCATTATTAGATTCAGAACTCCAAATTTCTGACCGAATTCCAATCCCACAATCTGCCTCGGCGGGATTCAAACCCTGGGAATCCCCGGAACTGGGTTGATAGTCCAGTCGATAATGGCACTCGGCCATCGCTCCTTCAATCCCCCTGCAATGGCACATGAACTCAATAGACAATAGGTGCAGGAGTAGGCCACTCTGCCCTTCGAGCCTGCACCACCATTCGTTATGATCACGGCTGATCGTCCTCAATCAGTATCCTGTTCCTGCCTTATCTCCTTAACCCTTGATTCCACTATCTTTGAGAGCTCTATCCAACTCTTTCTTGAACAAATCCAGAGACTGGGCCTCCAATGCCTTTTGTGGCACAACATTCCACACACCCATCACTCTCTGGGTGAAGAAGTTTCTCCTCATCTCTGTCCTATATGGCCTACCCCTTATGTTTAAGCTGTGTCCTCTGATTCGGGACTCACCCATCAGCGGAAACATGTTTCCTGCCTCCAGAGTTTCCAATCCTTTAATAATCTTATACGTCTCAATCAGATCCCCTCTCAGTCTTCTAAACTCAAGGATATACAAGCCCAGTCGCTCCAATCTTTCAACATAAGATAGTCCTGCCATTCAAGGAATTGACCGCGTGAACCTACGCTGCACTCCCTCAATAGGCAGAATATCTTTCCTCAAATTTGGAGACCAGAACTGCACACAATATTCTAGATGCGGTCTCACCAGGGTCCTGTACAGCTGCAGAAGAAACTCTTTGCTTCTATACTCAATCCCTCTTGTTATGAAGGCCAGCATGCTATTAGCTTTCCTCACTACCTGCTGTACCTGCATGCTTGCCTTCATTGACTGGTGTACAAGAACACCCAGATTTCTTTATACTACCCCTTTACCTAACTTGACTCCATTTAGGTAGTAATCTGCCTTCCTGTTCTTGCCACCAAAGTGGATAACCATACATTAAACTGCATCTGCCATGCATCTGTCCACTCACCTAACCTGTCCAGGTCACCCTGTAATCTCCTAACATCCTCCTCACATTTCACCCTGCCACCCAGCTTTGTATCATCAGCAAATTTGCTAATGTGACTATTAATACCATCTTCTATATCATTAATATATATTGTAAAAAGCTGCGGACCCAGCACTGATCCCTGCAGTAGTCCACTGGTCACCGCCTGCCGTTCTGTAAAGGAGCCATTTATCACTAGTCTTTGTTTCCTGTCAGCCAACCAATTTTCAATCCAAGTCAGTACTTTGCTCCCAATACCATGCGCCCTAATTTTGCTCACTAACCTCCTTTGTGGGACTTTATCAAAGGCTTTCTGAAAGTCCAGGTACACTACATCCACTGGATCTCCCTTGTCCATCTTCAGAGTTACATCCTCAAAAAATTCCAGAACTCGCTGGTGGCTCCGCAGGTGGGAGGAGCGGGTGAAGCCCTTTCCACACGGAGAGCAGATGAACGCCCTCTCCATGATATGAACCCTTTGGTAGATTACAGTGTAGATGTCTGAGTGAACCCCTTCCCGCACACAGAGCATGTGAACGGCCTCTCCCTGGTGTGGATCGGCTGGTGCCTCCACAAGTTGCCCACATGACTGAAGCTCTTCTCGCACTTAGGGCAGGTGAACGGCGCCTCTCCGCTGTGGACCGGCTGGTGGGTCAGCAGGGTGTAAGAATCGACAAATCCCTTCCTGTACTCAGAGCAGGTGAACGGCCTCTCCCCCAGGTGAACCAGCTGGTGTTTCAGGACGTGGGATGCATCGATGAATCGCTGCCCACACAGAGAGCAGGAGAACGGCCTCTCCCTACTGTGAACCTGCTGGTGTGACTACAGGTGGGACGACTGAATGAATCATCTCCCACAATGGTGGCAGATGAACGGCCTCTCCCTGGTGTGAACTCGCTGGTGTGTCTGCAGGCTGCACAGCCAACTGAATCCCTTCCCACATACTGAGCAGGAGAACAGCGTCTCCCCAGTGAGAACGCGTCTGTGGGGCGTCTGTGGGTGTCTAGCCCCAATGGGGAAGGGAACCCTTTCCCAAAGTCCCAACATTTCCATGGTTTCCCCATGAGGGGAGCATTCTTTGTGTCGCGCTGGGTTTGAAATTCAAAACAGAATGGATACATAGTCTCTCCCCACTGGGAGGGGTGAGATTTTGATCCCCCAAGCTGAGTAAATTGCTTGACGCATTTTTCACAGACAGCGTACTGAAACTCCCTCACTCGGGTGTCTCAGTATTATTCCTGCCATACCAGTGTTCAAAATCTCTCACACAGTCAAAAGCAAACATTTCTTCTTGAATTGAATGGCTGCTGATATTTAAGCCCCAATGATTCAGGTGGCTCTGTCAGAAGATGACGTATCATTTGTTTTCAGATTTCTTTCTGCATGTCTTCCTCCAAAAAAAATCACAAATTGAGTGATCACTGTCAGTATTGTTAAATGAACATAACATCCGTGGCAATTCCTGTATATTGCCAGATGAGTGCTGACCATATATTATGCAGGACGCAGAAAACCCTCATGCAACAAGACAGCCTTCAGTATGTTTGGAGGAAAACCTAATTTAGATTGCAATAACCTGGAACAAGCTGTCGACAAAGGTGCTGGAAATGGAGCTGAATCACGAATATGATAATGAAATGTCAAGACTGCTTGGGAAAAGAAAGCCAGTGAAGTTACTGAATGACTTCCTGCTGTCCTAGTAAATACAAAAGAGACAAGAGACATAGAACGTAACTCTATTTCTGCATTAGAAGGTGAAAAATCATAGCCACAAAGTTTTTATAACAGCCAACAATATCAGATATACACCATATGAAGCAACAGATGTCTACATTTGAAATAAATGTGCCAATACCTTAAATACTGCTCAGTTCCATGAGAAACTACCCTTATAATTTTGAACATGAGGAAAGAAGTAAACCTTTTCCAGGGTACAAACTCTATACGTGCCAAACCGAGGGAATACACAAGGAAAATGTCTTTGAGAGGGACAGAGAGCATCTGAGCACCTTTGGAGAGCCTGCTCCCTCCATGGAGTCACTGCAATTGCTACAAGTGAACAGTCTCCACCCAACACAACCCCCCAAACACGCCTCTCTCTCTCTCCCCCTCCCAGGATGAGGAATAGAAAGGGGGAGACGTTGCTATGCTCCCAGATGTTGCCCAGAGGGAGGGAGTTTCACTCTGAAATTGACAGGGCTACCTCCACGTTGAGACGTCCACAATGGGGGAGGGAGGGCACATTGGGAGGGGAGGACACTTTGCAAACTCCTTTCGCTCTCCTCCACGTCAATGCAGTTTGAGTTGATGCAAAGCACAGGGTTTAATTTTAGCTTTACACTCTCAGAAAACCCCCACCTCTGTGAATCCAACACTTTACTCCCCCCTCCACTCCATGGAAATATCGACTTGAGAGATTCCAGAGTTGGAGTTGCTACCATACCTGCTGTCGGGGGTTTAGTCGAAGCTGTTTATTTTCATGAACTATTTCAATTCAACTTCATCCTTGCCATTCAAATACTAATTTTACACAGAGGGTGGTTGATGTGTGGAATGAACCTCCTCAGGAAGCGGTGGATGCGGGTACAATAAAAAGACATTTGTTTTAGTACATGAATAGGAAAGGTTTGGAGGGAGAGAGGCCAACAGCAGACAGGAGAGACTGATTTAGTTTGGGATTATTGTTGGCATGGACTGGTTGGACCAAAGGTCCATGACCATGCTGTATGACTCGATGGTAAGTTCATAGTTCCTTGAAAGGGGAGTCGCACATAGACAGAATAGTGAAGAAGGTGTTTGATATGCCTGCCTTTATTGGTTAGTGCACTGAGTGCAGGAGTCGGGAGGTCATGTTGCGACTGTAAAAGACATTGGTTAGGCCACGTTTGGAGTATTGCATGCAATTCTGGTACCAGCGATCCCACCCTGACACACCATAAACCAGAGATAGTGACTGAAATTGACTCTGATACAAAATCAAATCATTAAATCGCTGCAGTGCAGAAAGAGGCCATTTGACTCATTGAATGCATTGGGTATAGGAGTTGGGAGGTCATGTTGTAGCTGTACAAGACATTGGTTCACCCACTTTTCGATTCTTGCATTCGATTCTGGTCTCCCTACTGTAGGATAGGAACGATGTTGTGAAACTTGAAAGTGTGCAGAAAAGATTGATAATGATGTCGCCAGGATTGGAGGGTTTGTGGTATAAGGAGAGCCTGAATAGGATGGGGCTGCTTCCCTGGAGTGTCAGAGGCTGAGGGGTGATCGTATGGACATTTATAAAATCATGAGGGGCATGGATAGGGTAAATAGGCTAGAGGAAGTGGTGGAGGTTGGTACAATTACAACATTTAAAAGGCATCTGGATGGGTGTGTGAATAGGCAAGGTTTGGAGGGATATGGGCCAAATGCTAGCAAATGGGACACTAGATTTATATAGGACATCTTGTCAGCATGGATGTGTTGGATCAAAAAGTCTATTTCCGTGCTGTATATATCTATGTCTATTTGATAACAGATGCTTTATTTCTGTTGATGTAAATATTGTTAGGGAGAGAGAATTCCTCTAGTAGGGGATGATAAGAATCCTGGGACACCCCTAATTCTGGTTTACTATCTAATGAACACACTTTAAGCACCAAATGTGCATTTATGTCTCATTTGTTTCATTTTTCTTGTTTTATTCCCTGCTCCGATGACTCTCTCAGTCTGGATGGTTGTCAGGCTGAGAATATTGTGGATTGGGCCTTGATCGACTGAATGTTTTATTGCTCTGGAAGGTGTAAAAGGGGCTCAAAGTTTCAGCAGAAAGCCAGCTGAGCTGAGAACAGACAATATCTTTCTCTGGGAACAGGGAGAAGAGGACAGAGAAATCAGGACCTGAAATCCGAGCTGACACCAGAGTACCATGTTATTAGTGCTTTGATTAGCAGTGCCAACCTTCGACCTTTACCTCGCTTCTTATTCAACTTGAATGCCACGTACCCCCTCAATATTTAGATCCAATCCTTGTCATCCTGAAGCCATGTCCCTGTAAGGAGTCTCAGATCATAATTATTCTCTTCAACGTGTGCAGTCAATTCATTCAGTTGTGTTACATTGCAGCACACATTCAGCCACACAGTCTTCAGTTTCAATTCTTGTGTTCTGTAGAATCCAGTTTTGATTGATTAGCTTCGATTCCCTACAGTGTGGAAACAGGCCCTTCGGCCCAACAAGTCCACACCGACACCCTGAAGAGTAACCCTCCCAGACCCTTTCTGATTAATGAACCTAACTATGGACAATTTAGCATGGTCATTTGACCTGACCTGCACATCTTTGGACTAGGACATTTACTTTCCGTGTCCCTTTCTGTCATTCTCCGATGTTCATTTCCACATCACTACATTGCTCACCTGCCTTGATACGGATTGGCCATAAAAAATGCATGTTCATACATTCCCAGTAATAGAAGCAGGAGTAGGCCATTTGGTCCATCGAGCTACTCCACCATTCATTAAGATCATGGCTCATCTATCCATCGTCTCAGCTTCTCTTACCTGCATTATCCTGACTATTCTAAATTCACCTACCATACAAAGTCCCATCTAACTATGTCTTGAATATGGCTACTTCTACTGCTTCCTTGGGCAGAGAATTCCAATGATTCACCACTCTCTGGGAAAAGCAGTTCCTTCTCCTCTGTCTTAAACCTACTCCCCCTAATCTTGTGACGTAGTCTCACTCACCATAGAAACAACTAGATAGGGTGGGTCTGGGTGGCATGCTCGTCGGATGGGTCAGTGTGGACTTGATGGAATGAATGGCCTGCTTCCACACTGTAGTGATTCTATGATTTACCGCAGTTGTGTTTGCCATGGACCGCAGCACCAGAACCTCCCACCTTCTGCAAATCGAAAGACAAGTCCCACCCTGCCCTCTTGTACATGTGTTATCTAACTGCTTAATCATTTCTAGTGAATCCAGCCCACGCCTCCCGCTGCTGCCAGTAATCTTTACAAAGCTGATGAGACAATGCTATACCTGCAGTACTGAAAATCATAAGGCTTCTCACGATACCAGTTGCTGATTCACCACTCCCACTGATGGACAGCATTGGAAATACAATGTTGGAGGCAGAAAGAAATGAGCAGTTTAAAACAAAAACTCACATAACCCTTCACCAGGCTCCCTGCTCAGCACACTTTACTTAAATCACTTCAACTCCACATTGCAACAAATTCCCACTTTCCACCAATATCCTGAATGTCCTCACTCACTCAGTTGCTGTCTCACAAATGAAAGGTTTCATTATAGCTGCTGCTCCCAGTCAGGACAAAACATCTTTGAAAGCTGCTCTGAAAGTCCAGTCTTCACAATGACACTTCTGCTTTCCTTCAGTCCAAATTGTCCGTGCTGACCAGATATCCCAAATTAACATAGTCTCATTTGTCAGCACATAACCCATACCCCTCTCAATTCTCCCTATTACCAGATGCCTTTTGAAATGCTTTAATTATACCAGCCTCCACCACTTCCTCTGGCAGCTCATTCTATACACACAACACCCTCTGCGTGAGAAAGGTGCCTGTAAAGTTCCTTTTAAATATTTCCCCTCTCACCTCAGACCTATGACCTCTAGTTTTGGTCTCCCCTACTCTGGGGAAAAACGTTTGGCTATTCACCCTATCCATGCTCCTTATGAACTTCTATAAAGTCAACCCTCAGCCCCCAATGATCCAGAGAAAATAGCCCCGGTCTATTCAGCCTCTCCATATAGATCAAACCCTCCAACTCTGACAATAGCCTTGTAAATCTTTTCCAAATCCTTACAAAGGTTCGTAACACTTTTCCCGTAGCAGGGAAACCAGAACCGAATACAGTATTCCAAAAGTGGCCTAATCAATGTCCTGTACAGCCGCAACATGACCTCCCAACATCTGTATTGAAATGCACTGACCTATTAAAGCAAATATACCAAACACCTTCTTTGCTCCCCTGTCTACCTGCGACTCCACTATGAACCAGCACTCCATGGTATGTTTATTCAACAACACTCCCCATCAAATGTGCAGATCCTTCCCTGATCTGCCTTTCCAAAATCCATATTTCAAAATGGGGTCGAGAAACGTACAAGCCGTGATTGAATGGTGGAGCAGATCTGATGGACTAAATGGCTTAATTTCTGCGCCTATGTCGTATGGTCTCTTGCTGTCCTGGACACAGTGAGAGAATTGGAAGCAGGAATAGGTCATTTGTCTTTCCAGCTTTCGCCAGTATTGAACAGTTCATAACTGGATATAAATATACCTGAATCTAGATGGATAGGCTAGGACTTTTTTCACTGGAGCATCAGAGGTTGAGAGGTGACATTAGAGAGGATTATAAAATCATGAGAGGTATAGATGAGGTGAACGGCAGGTATTCTTTCCCTAGTGTGGGTGGTTCAAGATTAGGGAGCAAATTTTGAAGGTGAAGAAAGAAATATTTTAAAAAGACATGAGGGGCACCTTTTTTAAAAAAAGATAAAGAATAGTTCGTTTGAGGAATCAATGTCCAGAGGAGTTGCTGGATGCAGGTACAGTTACAATGTTTAAAAGACATTTGGATAAGTACACGAATAGGAAAGGTTCGGAGGGTTATAGGCCAATCATTGGTAGGTGGGACCAGTTTAGTTTCAGAACACCCCCAGCATGGACTAGTTCAACTGAATGGTCTGTTTCTGTGCTGTATGACTCTGTAACCGTTCTGTACTGGTTTTAAAACCATTTTCTTGCCTTCTCCCATAACTTCTTTGTTCTTCAAAGTCACATGAACTCAGCCTTGAATACATTCACTAACCGACCTAACTGCAGGAAGATATCCCCACTTCTGAACTCAATTCCTCTTGCTGATATACCATTTGCTTTGCTCATTGCTTGCTACACTTTCTGACAACTGGCAGTGACTGGTGTAGAAGGACACTGAGGCCCCTTGGTCTATCCACACATCACTCCTGATGAAGGGCTCGTGCCCGAAATGTCGACTCTCCTCCTCCTCAGTTGCTGCCTGACCTACTGTGGTTTTCCAGCGCCACAATATTCAACTCTGATCTCCAGCATCTCACTTTCGCCACATGTCAACAGATCACCATTTAAACAATGCACCTCCTTTCAGTTTTTTTTTATACTGCAAAGGCTAGAACTTCACATTGTGGTACTGCATTTTCCATGTGTTTGCAAGTTGACACACAGACCTGGATCAACTTTTCCAGAGTCTGGCCCCTCCCTCGGTTCACTCTTGAACCCCAGAATGAAAAGGTGGTGAGAAAAACACTGTTGTACTCACAAATGTTAGACAGAGGAAGGAAGTTACAGTCTGGGGTGAAGTTTAACCTTATGCAGAGAGAAGAGACCAACAGCAGCTTCAGAGCTCATGGTCCAACCTCTGCCTTTTCACAATGGCCTGCTCTAATTGGTAGGAGGACCAGACTCCTTCCGGTCCTCCAAGCTTGTCCACTGCTCCACGGAAAGGGGCTCGCGTGCCGTTTCTGCGTACTCCCAAGAGGATACGCAGTGCTTGCTGACACCGCGGAGCATGCTCAGTGTGCAGGAATTTGTTACAAATTTTAAAGTTAAAAATCACAAAGCACCTGGTGATAGTCCAACAGACTTATTTAGAAGCACTAGCTTTCAGAGCGCTGCTCCTCCATCAGGTGGTTGTGGAGTATAAGATCGTAAGACCCAGAATTTATGATCTTACGATCTTATATTCCACAACCACCTGATGAAGTAACAGCGCTCCGAAAGCTAGTGCTTCCAAACATGCCTATTGGACTGTAACCTGGTGTTGTGTGATTTTTAACTTCGTACACCTTAGTCCAACACGGGCACCTCCCGATCATGACAAATATTAAGCGTCCAAATGCGAATACGAGAGAAAAATGCCGAAGGTATTTTATTTTGCCGATCTTTTTCCCCTGTGCCTCGACATTTTATTTCTTTTGCATTTTGTTTGGCTGCTCAACGTTTCTGTCTTTTCCCCAGGATAGAGGTATTCCAAAACTAGAGGGTAAAGGTTTAGGGTGTGGGGAAAGATTTTAAAAGATTTAAAAGACTAGGACGAGAACATTCACCCCTTACTGGGGGAAAGTGAGGACTGCAGATGCTGGAGATTAGGGTCGAGAGTGTGGAGCTGGAATAGCACAGCAGGTCAGGCGGGATCCGAGGAGCAGGATACTCGACGTTTCGGGCAAAACCCTTCGTCAGGAAATAGCCATGGGGAACTGCAGGGCTGTAGCGTAAACGAGTGAGTCTAGGTGGGATGCTGTTGGGAAGGTCGGTGTGAATGGCCTGTAGGGATGATATGGTTCCACTACCTTATCCACGCGTATTTTGAGAAATGTGGGAGGAGTGGGTTCCAGTTCGTGGGACATTGACACGAGTCCTGGAGAAGGTGGCATTTGTGCTGTCTCTCTCTTCACATTCTGCCCCCTGTCCATTTTCTCCCCATCCATTGCCCCCTGCCCATTCTCTCTCCTCACATTGCACCCTCTATTCTCTCCCCCAACCCTCTGAACCCCTGTCCATTTCCCTCCCTTCTCCACCACCATCAGCGACCCCCTCACCGCCTCCCCCCCCCGCCCCCCGACCCCCACAATCGTCCTTTCTCGTGCCTCAGCCCTCTTTGATCGCTGTATGAAGTCTTTCTCAGGGAAGAGAGAGAATGGATGGTGATGACTTTACCTGGGAAACACGGCATGTGAGAAATAGCTGATTTTTAAAATTGAGAATAACTAAAACCATATATTCAGAAACTTCGTTACAGTCGGGAAGAATGTTATTTTTTTTCAAAAAAAAAGCTGCACAAATCTTTCTGAAACTTGCATTGATGTATGTGCAGATAGGCCACAACAAAGGACAGGCTGTAAGGAGTGAATGAGTGAATAAAAGACAAGTCCAACCTTGCTCTCGAGGAGAAGGTGAAAAATGCAGATGCTGGAGATCAGAGTCGAGAGTGTGGTGCTGGAAAAGTACAGCAGGTCCGACAGCATCCAAGGAGCAGGAGAATCGACGTTTCGTGCATAAGCACTTGGCGCTCGGCCACCGCTCCTTCAATCCCCCTGCGATGGCGCGTGAACGCACTGGTGCCTCCGCAGGTGGGAGGAGCAGGTGAAGCCCTCCCGGCACTGACAGCAGGTGAATGGCCTCTCTCCGGTGTGGACCCACTGGTGGGTCAGCAGTGCAGCTGACTGAGTGAAACCCCTGCCACACATGGGGCACGTGAATGGCTTCTCTCACTTGTGGACTCACTCATGCGTCTGCAGATGGCTGATCCGACTGAAGCCCTTCCTACACACTGAGCAGGTGAATGGCCTCTCCCGGTGTGAATGCGTCTGTGGGTTTCCAGCAGGGATGGGGAAGGGAATCCATTCCCACAGACCCCACATTTCCAAGGTTTCCCCTTTGGAGGGAGCTTTCCTTGTGTTGCTCTGGAATTGAAATTACAAACAGAACGGGTACATAGCCTTTCCCACCTTGAGGGGTGAGACTTTGATTCCTCCAAGCTTAGTAAATGGTTTGAAGCACTTTTCACAGTCAACGCACTGAATCTCCCTCACTCGGTGTCTCAGTATTCTTCCTGCCACAGGACTGTCCAAAATCTCTCAAACAAAAAAAAGCAAACATGCCTTCTTGATTGGAATGATTGCTGATATTCAAGTCCCAATGAATCAAGTGGCTGTCAGAAGTTGATGTATCATTTGCTATAAGATTTCTTTCTGCACGTCTTCCTACAAAGAAAAATCACAAAATAAGTGTTCACTGTCAGTACAGTTAATGAACATAACATTGGTGGCAATTCCTGTAGATTGCGAGATGTCTGCTGATCACATATTATCCAGGCCACAGAAACCTGAAAACACTCATGCAGCCAGATAGCCTGGGCTGTGCATGGAGGAAAAGTTCATTTCAGTGACAATAACATGGAACAAACTGCCTACAAAGATGCTGGAAATGGAGCTGAATCAAGGATATGAAAATGAAATGTTAATGCTGCTTGAGAAAAGAAAGGCAGTAAAATTGCTGAATGACTTCCTGCTGACCTATTAAATAAAAATATTATGACAAAAAAAGGACGTAACTCCATTACTACATTAGAAGGTGAATAATAATTACAAAGAAACTTTTACAACAGCCAACAGTATCAGATTTCCACCATATTGAACAAAGAACAAAGAAAGTTTACAGCCCAGGAACAGGCCCTTCACGCCTGAGCCGATCCAAATGTACTGTCTGAACCTGTCGGTCAATTCCTCAGCATCTGTATCCCTCTACTCCCCACCCACTCATGCATTTATCCAGATGCATCTTTCATGAATCGACCGTGCCTGCCTCGACCACCTCTGCTGGCAACGCGTTCCAAACGCCCACCACCCTCTGTGTGAAGTAAAACGCGTTTTCGCTTTGAGTAAGTGCTGCCCTTGCCGCGTTCATTGTAACGGGAGCTCTGCCCCATCCCTGACTCAGGCAGTCGGATCTCGTTTAATGAAGCTGCTTTTTGAGAGTATCGACTGGCCGTTTTTGCACAAGGCAGTATAAGAAACAAGGGGTCGTCCGGGATTTGAACCCGGGATCTCTCGCATGCCCACGCAACAGAAGGCCCGAAGCAATAATCACACCTCTAGACCAACAACCCACAGGCCCCAGGCGTCTTACATTTTTTGAGCAATGTGCCAATCCCGTAAATGCTGCTCAGTTCCTTGTGAATTTAACCTTTTAGTTGTGAACATGAGGAAAGGAGCAATCCTTTTCTAGGGTGCAAACTGTATACGTGCCAAACTGAGGGAATACACAAGGAAAATAGCTTTAAGAGAGATAGAAAGTATTTGAGCACCTTTGGAGTGTCTGCTCCCTCCCTGGATTCACTCCACTTGCGACAAGTGAACAATGTTTCACCCACCCCGACATCCCCTTTCCCCTGGCTGCTGGAGGATGGTATATGGAAAGGGGGAGACATTGCTTGGCTCCCAGATGTTGCCCAGAGGGAAGGAGTTTCACTCTGAAACTGACAGGGCTGCATCCGCATTGTGACGTCAACAATGGAGGGCGGGCTGGACAGCTGTCCTGCAGTTGAGGCACGTGTGGAGGGGAGGACACTTTGCAAATCCAACTCTCCTCCAAGTCAATGCAGTTTGAGTCCAAGCAAAGCAAGGGGTTTAAATATACTTTAGCAAACCTCCTTTGTGCCGTGGGAAAACTCCGGCCGCGGGAAATGCAGTATTACAGATTCATAGTAACCTTCCTACCCTCCAACCTCCACCCCTGGCAACATCCTTGTAAATATTTTCTGCACCTTTTCTAGTTTCACAACATCTTTCCGATAGGAAGCAGACCAAAATTACATGCAATATTCCAAACGTGGCCTGACCACTGTTCTGTACAGTGGCAACATGAGCTCCGAACATCTATCCTCGATGCTCTGACCAACAAAGGAAAGCACACCAAACGCCTTCTTTACTATCCAATCTGCCTGCGTCTCTACTTTTAAGGAACTTTCAACCTGAACTCCAAGGTCTCTTTGTTCAGCAACACTTCCAAGGAACTTACCATTAAGTGTAAAAGTCCTGCTCTGATTTGTTTTTCCAAAATGCAGCACCTCATATTTATCTACATTAACCTCCAACTGCCATTCCTCAGCCCATTGGCCCATCTGCACAAGGTCCCGTTGTGATCTGAGGTAACCTTCTTTACTGTCCACTTCGCCTTCAATTTTGGTGTCATCTACAAACTTGCTAACTATACCTCCTCCGTTTACATACAAATCATTTATATAAATGACAAAAAGTAGCGGACCCAGCATCAATCCTTGTGACACACCATTGGTCACAGGCCTTCAGTCTGAAAAGCAACCCTCCATCACCACCCTCTGTCTTCTGCCTTCTAGCCAGTTCTGTATCCAAATGGCTAGTTGTCCCTGCATGCCATGAGATTAAACCTTGCTCACCACTCTCCCATGAGGAACCTTGATGAACGCCTTCCTGAAGTCCAGAGAGATCAAGTCCATCGCTCTGCCCTCATCAATCCACTTTGTTACTTCTTCAAAAAACCCAATCATGTTCATGAGACATGATTTCCCAAGCAGAAAGCCATGCTGACTATCCCTAATCAATTCTTGCCTTTCCAAATACATGTAAATCCTGTCTCTTAGGATTCTCTCCAAAAACTTGCCCATCACGGATGTCAGGTTCACTGGTCTATAGTTTCCTGGCTTTTCCTTACCACCTTTCTTAAATAGTGGCAACACGTTAGCCACCCTCTAGCCTTCCGGCCCCTCAGCTGTGACTATTAATGATACAAATATCTCAGTAAGAGGCCCAGCAATCACTTCCCCAGTTTCCCATGGAGTTCGAGGGTACTCCTGATCAGGTCCTTGGGATTTATCCACTTTTATGCATATCAAGATATCCAGCAATTTCTCATCTGTAATATGGGCATTTTTTCAACATGTCACCATCTACTTTCTCACATTCTATATATTGCATGCCCTTCTCCACAGTAAACACTGGTGCACAATATCCGTTCAGTATCCCGCACCCCCCGCCCCATCTACTGCAGCTCCACATAAAGGCCGCCTTGCTGATCTTTGAGGGGCCGTATTCTCTCCCTTGTTATCCTTTTGTCCTTAATGTATTTATAAAATCCCTTTGGATTATCCATGACTCTATTTGCCAAGGCTACCTCATGTCCCCTTTTTGCCCTCATGATATCCCTCTTAAGTATGCTCATACTGCCTTTATACTCTAAGGATTCACTCGATCTCTCTGCCAATACCTGATATGTGCATCCTTCTTTATCTTAACCAATATCTCATTTTCTCTAGTCATCCAGCATTCCCCAACCTACCAGCCTTTCCTTTCACCCTAACAGGAATATAGTCTACATCAGACAATCACCAGATGAAGGACCATCGCTCCAAAAGCTTGTGTGCTTCCAAGTAAATCTGTTGGACTATAACCTGGTGTTGTGTGATTTTTAACTTTGTCCACCCCAGTCCAACACCAGCATCTCCGAATCAGGAATATACTGTGTCTGGACTCTTGTTATCTCATATTTGAAGGCTTCCCATTTTCCAGCAGTCCTTTAACCTGCGAACATCTGCCCCCAATCAGCTTTTGAAAGATCTTGCCTAATACCTGAGTCTTCCTCCAATTTAGAACTTCAACTTTTAGATCTGATATATTATTTTCAATCACTATTCTAATGTTCATAGAATTATAGTTGCTGGCCCTTAGGTTTTGCACCCTCGCCAGTATGTACATCCACATTGTGAATTAGAAAATGTCCTTGGACACACTTAACAAATTCCTATATTTGGCAGACAGGTAAATGGGCAGGAGTTATACCTTGTGTCCACTCTTTATTCATTCCCATCAACCCTAACCCCATTCCCACCCCAATAGTCCGACGGCACTTTCCCCTGTAACTGCCGAATGTGTGACACCAGCCCATTTACTTGCTCCCTCCTCACTATCCAAGGGCCCAAACTTGCCTTCCAGGTGAAGCAGCACTTTACCTGCACTTCCCACAACCCAGTCTACTGCATTTGCTGCTCATAATGTGGTCTCATCTACATTGGGGAAAACGAAGCATAAACTGGGTGACTGCTGCACAAAACATCTACGTTCTGCCTGCAAAAAAGACCCTGAGCTTCCAGTTGCCTGCCAATTCCACACCCCACCCTGTTCCCTGGCCAACATCTCTGTCTCAGGTTTGCTGTAGTGTTCCAGCGAAGCTCAGCACCTGCAGAACGAAGAGCACCGAATATTACACTTGGGGACCATACATCCATCTGGTCCCAATATCGAATTCAATAATTCTAGGGCCTGAAACCCATAGTATCCTCGTCCCTTCCACACACACTATCTCCTGCATATAAACCAACGTTTTCCCAATCACCATCAGTTCTGTGGAAGGGTCACCGGCAACTCCTGTTTTTTGTTTCTTATACACAGCATCCACAGTTCTTTCTCCTTTTTATTGAGGTAGAGTTGGAAATTGTTTCGAGAGACAGAAGGAGAGGAGGGAGAGACAGAACAGACATGAACTGTTGATCTCCCTTGTTTCTCACAACGTAAAATTATTGCAGTGCGATCACTTCCCTTAAGCATGAATAGAGGGGGCTGGGTATGCGTGAGCTTGTGGCGCAACGGTAGCGCGTCTGACTCCAGATCAGAAGGTTGCGTGTTCAAATCACGTCAGGCTCACTAACGTCAACTTTTTACATTTCAAATCAATAAATGAGTACGTTTGCTCCGAATATCTGTTGAGCCAAATCTTCTTTGCGGAAACGTTCAATCACTCTCGTCTGACGGCCTCTCTCCACATTAACGGTGAGCCTAAACTTTATAAACGGTGTCAGTAAAATCCAGTGGCGGACACTGATTTGGTTCAATCGATTTTTTTGCCAAGCGTAATTCACCGAGAGGATGCTGCTGTGTGAAACAGCGTGGGGAATTACTGCAGGGCCTCCTGCACATGGAACACACCGCAATTGATGTGTTTCACTTCACCAGTTTATTCCTATCTCGGAGAAGAGAGGTTTGATGATTCGGATCATAGCAACCAGACAGAGGACAGGAGAAGAGCACTCAGACATTCACAAGCTTGTCACCACAGCTGGGTCACCGTGGCCCGTGTATCAGTATGGGGTAGTGAGCTGCATCTACTGACTGGAAGCACAGCAAATTGGAGTGCTGGTGGGACTATCACACAGGAGAAAACGGCTTCGACCTATCAACTGGAGTGGTTCACAATGCGCAACTCCGCTCACCTCAACTGAATAACTGTAAACAAATTACTCCGTGATTCAAAGGAATGCTCGGTTTTGAATCTGCATTGTGTCATGTACCTTTGAGAATGATGTCAAAACACCTTCATTGCTGTGATGGAGTATCCTGTTGGGCACAATATACCCGTTGTCAAATTTCCCACGTTCTGTTGGTCCAACTCCGATTTCACTCAGAAACACGAAATGTGTGACAGCGCAGACTGAGGCTACGCAGCCCACCTTAGCTCTGCTGGTTCAACACAATATGTAAATAAGTGTCTCATTCTGTCGCCTTCTCCCTGTAAATCTGCACATTGTTACATTGAACATGCCCACCGAATTCCCTTTTGTGTCCATTGAATCTGCCTCTTTGTCACTGTCAGACAGCGACTTACTGACCCCACTCCCTGTGCGAAAACTGTCTTCCTAATGTCACTTTTACTTATTTTCCTGATGACTTTAAATCTCTGCCAAATCCTTCTCGCTCCTTTCAGGCCTGGGAGCATTTTCACTGCATTATTTCCTCTGTCTAAAACCCTCATGACGTGAAAAACTTCAATCAGACCAGTTCTCCAAAGAGAGCTGCCCCAAACTTTCCAATCTCCCTTCATTGCTGACATTCCTCAGGACGGTATCATTCACGTTAACCTGTTCAGCGCCGTCTGCAATCACTTCACTTCCCCGCTTCCTGAAGTATCACCTTCAGAATTGAGCGTAATACAGGTGGAGGATTCATTCAGACTCGGATTGCGCGGGCGAAACATCTGCAATTCTTGTTCTCACTTTGAACAAGTGTTTCCCTTCGCCGTGTTCACTGCAATGGCAGCTCTGCGCCGTCCCTAATTCAGGCAGTCCGATCTTATTTAACGAAGCGGCTTTTTGAGAAAATTCATCAGGTATTTTTGCTCAGGTCAATTTAAGGAATGATGGTTCACCTGGGATTGGAACCCGGGAATTCTCACACGGCTGCATATGCTCGAAGACCCAAAGCTAGAATCATATCCCAGACTAACGAGCCACCAGCCATGGGTGCAGCCACCTCCGGAAGCAGCTGAGACTTGCTCAGTATGAAATACATTGTACATTGCTCCCAGAATTGCAAGAAGGGAAGAGTTTCAAGAACACCTGCTTCTCAATCTGTCTCCCTGCTCCCAGGACGCTGCTGTTTTTCCTGTCCCCAGTGACCGGGCTCTCTCCACTGGTGGATAATTGAACCATTTCGTTTCTACTTGCAAGCTGTGCTGGTGGAAGGCAGAGCCCATTCACTCTTCTGCTCTCTCACACTATTACGTGAGGCAGGAGAAGTCAGTTACAGACATGCGTAGGAAATGGGCAACTTTGAACTTGTTCCAAAGGTCCTGTTAACGGAGAGATAGAAAGATGCTGTGCTGTCGGGACAGAGAGAAATGGACACCGGAGACTCTTCCCTCAGGTAAATTGATATCAGTGCATTTTTGTGCAGCCTGCTTGGTGCTCAGAATTTGTCTTAACACAACAATCCTGCAGGAAGTCTTTTCTTACACCGTTCGTTTCTTTACTGCGGGAAATGGACTAAAACAGCAAGTCATGTGTTTCAACTTCACCGGTTCATTGCCGTCTGAGAGAAGAGGTTTCACATGAGATCAGGACACACCGACAGAGACCAGGACAAGACAACTCAGAGCTCCACAAGGGTGCCAGCGCAACTGTGTAAATTTCACTTGTGTATCGATGTGATATATTGAGCTCAGATACCCGAAGTTTTAGGAAACAAATGACATGGCAAGGAAAAGAACAGAGCGCCGTTATACGGGAAAGCTACTAAAGACATTAAGTGAGTAGGAGAAAATGGTTTCGCTTCTGGGTTATGATCCCAGCATGCACCCGCTGTACCATTCTCCTGAATTGCACGGTAGCTTTTCCAGAGAAGTATTCAGCTTTTCACCTGGCGTGTGACTTGCCTGTTCGAGAATGACATCAAAAGATCTTCACTGCTGTAGTGTCATGTGCTGTTGTGCAGACATGTCGCCGATGTGCAAATATAAACTCAGAGAGCAATGTACACGAGAGACTCTGAGCCAGCTGAAACTTGCTCAGTGTGAAATACATTCCACATTGCTCCAAGAATTGCAAGCAGCAAAGTGTTTCCAGAACATCTGCTTGTCATTCTGTCCC
This sequence comes from Chiloscyllium plagiosum, assembly GCF_037043375.1. Lineage (NCBI taxonomy): Eukaryota > Metazoa > Chordata > Chondrichthyes > Orectolobiformes > Hemiscylliidae > Chiloscyllium > Chiloscyllium plagiosum. Next base: position 59,465,719 of record NW_028270165.1, read on the forward strand.
CGGGGCGCTGATATTTGTCTCATCCCCAGGAACTGGTCTATCTCCACTTGCGGATAATTAAACCAATTTGTTTCTACTTGTACGCTTTTCTGGAGGGAGGGAAGAGTCCATTCGCTCTTCTGCTCTTTAACTCCCAATCCCTTGGGGTGAGAGGTATCACTTACACTTTGTGGGCGGCACGGTGGCACAGTGGTTAGCACTGCTGCCTCACAGCGCTAGAGACCCGAGTTAAATTCCCGCCTCAGGCGACTGACTGTGTGGAGTTTGCAGGTTCTCCCCGTGTCTGCGTGGGTTTCCTCCGGGTGCTCCGGTTTCCTCCCACAGTCCAAAGATGTGCAGGTCAGGTGAATTGGTCATGCTGCATTCCCCGTAGTGTTAGGTAAGGGGTAAATGTAGGGGTATGGGTGAGTTGGGCTTCGGCGGGTCAGTGTGGACTTGTTGGGCCGAAGGGCCTGTTTCCACACTGTAAGTAATCTAATGAGTGGGAAGTGAGTAACTTTGATTGTGAATTTCCTCCAAACGTCTGTTATCGGAGAGATAGAAAGATGCTGTGCTGGCGGGGCAGAGAGAAATGGACACCGAGGACTCTTCCCTCAAATAGATTCATATGAGTACATTGTTGTGCAGCCTGCTTGGTGTTCAGAATTCGTCTTCACGCAGCAATCTTACAGAAAATCTCTCGCAAAGTGGGCATCGCTTTCATCGCTGCGACCGTGCAGCAGTTAACATCTGAGCCTAAGTGCCCCAGATGAAGAGAATCCGAGTGAAACCTTCACTCACTGAGAGTCATCCCCACGGCCCTGAGCTGCGGGACTGCAGGCAGTCCAACACGGAAGGGACGGTTAAATGAACCATTGTCGCTCCCTCAGCCTCTCTGTCCCATAGACAGGCAGCGGGACGGCATAAACACGTAGCAGCATTCCCCCGCCGACAGAGGCGGTCCAGCCCATCGTGTCCACGACGACTCTCTGCCACGTGTCTCTCTCTGAGGTGATTCACAATGAGTGATATCTGTCCGAATACTAAGGGGCTGTGTCTGAATGGTGATACCGTTTCTGACATGCTGATCCTCTTGTCATTCACGTCCAAACCGGCGAGGCGAATTATGACAGGGAAGGCACGAAACCACAAGGTATGCGTCTCAGCTCACTGGCATCTCAGAGAAGTGGGTTTGCGATTCAGTTCATAGGAAACCGACGAAGAACAGAAGACCACTCAGACCTCCAAACGCACGTTACTTGAACGGTGTGAGTTTCGCGACAGTATCGGTATGATACGGGGCATTCAGACACGCAGGAAATCTCAATGCTGAACAGAGAGCCATCACAAAGAAAAGTCGCTCAAGGAGACACTGAACAATAGCAGAGGATGGTTTCTATCCATCGACCTCTGGGTTATGGGCCCAGCACGCTCCCGCTGCGCCACTCTGCTCTTATGCCCGCCCATTTCCACAGGTCCCTTCAGCCTTTCGTCGGGAGCGTGGCATGCACGTTCGAGACTGATGTCAAAGATCTCAACTGCTGTCGTCTTGTATGGTGTTGCGCAGACGTATGGAGGCTTTGTAAATATAAACTTTTTCTAACTTTAAAACTCTGCCGAATCGTTGCCGATCCTTTCAAGCGTGGGAGCATTTTGACTACATTACTTTCTCTGTCTAGACTTCGCAAGCTTCAATGGGGCCAGATTTCAAACTTCTGTTCTCCGAAGAGAGCTGTCCCAAATTTCCAATCGACCCTCATCGCTGACAGCCCTCAAACACCGCACCACTCACGTCAACCTATTCAACGGTATCGCCAATCATTTCACTTCGCTGCTTTCTGTCCCATTGGTACGCCAGGGAGCCCAAACTCGTTTAACGAAGGTGCTTTTTGAGAAAATTGAACAGGCACGTTTGCACAAGTCATGAAACGCGGGCTCGTCCGGAATTTGAACCCGGGATTTCTCGCACGTCCGCAGACCCAAAGCGAGAATCATCCTCCTAGACCAACGAGCCACAAAGACAGAGCGCCTGCGCCCCCGCTCTACCTCTTGAACCAGCTGAGTCTTGCTCAGAGTGAAGTATAGTTGACATTGAACAGGCAGGGGCTGTTTTCTTTGGAATGTCGGAGGCTGAAGGGTGACTTTATGGAAGTTTACAAAATTATGAGGGGCATGGATAGGATAAATAGGCAAAGTCCTTTCCCTGGGGTCGGGGAGTCAAGAACTGGAGGGCATAGATTTAGGGTGAGAGGGGTAAGATATAAGAGAGACCTAAGGGGTAACATTTTCACGCAGAGGGTGGTGCGTGTATGGAATGAGCTGCCAGAGAAAGTGGCGGAGGCTGCTACAATTGCAACATTTAAGTGGCGTTTGGATGGATATATGAATAGGAAGGGTTTGGAGGTATATGGGCTGGGTGCTGACAGGTGGGACGAGATTGAGGTGGGATATCTGATCGACATGGACGGGTTGGACCGAAGGGTCTGTTTCCATGCTGTACATCTCTATGACTCTATGAACAGCTGCTTCTCATTCTGTCTCTCTGCTGCCGTTTGCCCGTCCCCAGGAACCGGGCCCTCTCTACTGGCAGAAAATTAAACTGTTTTCTTTCTAAACTTTTCTCTGACACCGGAGTGACCAGTGACAAGCATTGCCCTCCTCAACATAGGGTACAGAGAACAGGAGAAGACCCCTCAGACCTCCACGAGTGTGTCATCTCAACTGTGCACATTGGGCCTGTGCATCAATGTGAAATATTTACGTCGAAGTTTTTTGGGAAGCAGATGAGAAGGCGAGGTGCACAACAGTGCGCCGTTATACGGGAAAGCTGCTGAAGCCGACATTGAGTGAAAAGGAAAGAGCTGGCGGGAAAGAGAGCAATGTACACTGGAGACTCTAAGCCAGCTGAAATTTGCTCAGTGAGAAGTACATTTCACATTGCTCCAAGAATTGCCAGCAGCAAAGAGTTTTCAGAACATCTGCTTGTCATTCTGTCCCCGGGATGCGGTTTCTGACATGCGGACCGTCTTGTCATTCACGTCCGAAACGGCGATTTGAACCCGGGATCTCTCTCAGATGACAAGCAACATGAGTTTTACTGGGACAACACTACTATTATAGGACAAGCCAAAACAGAGAACAGCCAGGGAATTCCTAGAGGCGTGGCACTCATCCACAGATTCTATCAACAAGCACATCGACCTGGACCCAATATACCGGCCACTGCAGCAGAGAGCTGGAACTAACAACCGGCCGTGGCACGGCGGTACAGTGGTTCGCACTGCTGCCTCACAGCGCCAGAGACCCGGGTTCAATTCCTGCCTCAGGTAACTGACTGTGTGGAGTTTGCACGTTCTCCCCATGTCTGCGTGGGTTTCCTCCGGGTGCTCCGGTTTCCTCCCACAGTCACAAAGATGTGCAGGTCAGGTGAATTGGCCATGCTAAAAAAATAATTGCCCGTAGTGTCAGGTGCAGCGGTAAATGTAGGGGAATGGGTCTGGGCGGGTCGGTGTGGACTTGTTGGGCCGAAGGGCCTGCTTACACACTGTAAGTAATCTAATCTAATACAGATCACTATAAATGCCGGAGGAAACAGCACAGAAGCGCTTCAGCATCTTTCTATCTCTCCGCTTGCAATTCTTGCAGCAACGTGGTATGTACTTCATACTGAGCAAGTTTCAGCTGGCTCAGAGTCTCCGATGTACATTGCTGTGTTTGCCGCCAGCTCAGAGAGAGAACAATAGGAAGGACGTAGGAGTGAATAACGATCCGCGTGAGAGGGCGAATAACTGTTAATGGAGACTGTTAGCGGCTAACAATACGTAGTGTGTCATAGCAGACGAGGTGATAACAAGGAGTCGTTTGTGTGGTAGGGGTCAAGGACATGGGGGAGTTCAGGCCCTAAAGTTATGGAACTCGATATTGAAGACCGGAGGGCTGTAAGGTCTCCAAGTGGAAAATGAGGTGTTGTTCTTTCATCTGGAGCGAGAAGACTGCTGCCAGCCTGAGACAGACATGTTGGCCAGGGAACAGGGTGATGTGTTAAAGTGGCAGGCAACCGTAAGGTGAGGGCCTTTATTTCTGCGGGCAGAACCGGGATGTTCTGCGAAGCAGTCACCCAGTTTATGCTTCATGCTACATTGGGGAAACGACACTGTGAGCAGCGAATGCAGTGGACTAGGTTGTGGCAAAAGTGCTGCTTCACCTGGCAGGTATGTTTGAGCCCTTGGATATTCAGGAGGGAGCAGATAAATGAGCAGGTATGACACATTCGGCGGTTGCAGAGGAAAGTGCCTTGGCACTATGGGAGGTGGGTGTGGGGTGTTGCGAGTGAAGGAAGAGTGGAACCTATTGTTCTCTCTCTGAGCTGGCGGCAAACACAGCAATGTACATCGGAGACTCTGAACCAGCTGAAACTTGCTCAGTGTGAAGTACATTCCACATTGCTGCAAGAATTGCAATCAGCAAAGCGTTTCCAGAACATCTGCTTGTCATTCTGCCCCCGGGGCAGAATGCCCACTTTGTCTGATCCCCAGGAACTGGACTATCTCCACTGGTGGATAATGAAACCGTTTTACTTCTACTTGCACGTTGTTCTGGGGGGTGGGACGGGGAGTAGGGTGGGGGGCGGGGAGAGTCCATTCGCTCTTCTGCTCTCTCACTCTCTCTCTCTCTCTGAAACCCTTGGGGTGAGAGGTGTCAGTTACATTAATGCGGGGAACATGAACAACTTTGATTGTGAACTTTCTCCAAGGGTCTGTTATCGGAGAGATAGAAAGATGCTGTACAAGGACAGAAAGAAATGGACACCGAGAACTCTTCGCCCAGGTAAATTCACATTGCTGTGCAGCCTGCTTGGTGTTCAGAAATCGTCTTCACGCAGCAATCTTACGGGAAGTCTATTGCAAAGTGGGCATCGCTTTCTTTGCTGCGACCGCGCAGCAGTTAACATCTGAGCCCCAAAGTGTCCCAGATGAAGAGAATCCGAGTGAAACCTTCACTCACTGAGAGTCATCCCCACGGCTCTGAGCTGAGGGACTGCAGGCAGTCCAACACGGAAGGGACGGTTAAAAATGAACCAGTTTTGCTCCCTCAGCCTCTCTGTCCCAGAGACAGGCAGTGGGACGGCATAAACACGTAGCATCATTCTCGCGCAGACAGAAGCCGTTCAGCCCATCGAGTCCACGGCGACTGTCTGTCACTTGTCTCTCTCTCTGAGGTTATTCACAATCGGTGGTATACGTCCTAATTGTAGGGGACTATGTCTGAGTCGTGATGCGGTTTCTGACATGCTTGTCATTCTCGTCTGAACCAGGGTGGCGAATTAGTGCAAGGAATGGACGAAACCGCAAGGCATGTGTTTCAACTTTACCAGCTGATTGGCATCGCAGAGAACTGGGTTTGCGATTCAGTTCAGAGGAAACAGACGAAGTACAGACTACCACTGAGACCTCTAAAATCTTGCCACATGAGTTGAGTGGATTTGGCGAGTGCATCGATATGCTACATTTGGACACTCGGTAAGTAGATGCAAAGGCAGGCAGCTTGCAGAAGAGACCACCGATCTTAAGGAACGCAGCTCGAGGTGACATTGAACAACAAGCAAACGACGGTTTCGATTCATCGGTTATGGGCCCAGCACGCTCCCGCTGCGCCACTCTGCTGCCACGCCCTGCGGCCCTTCCACAGAACACTTCAGGTTTTCGTCTGGCACGCGGCAGGCACGTTCGAGCCTTATGTCAAAGACCTCCACTGCTGTCGTGTAATATGCTGTTTCGCAGACGTATGGAGGCTGTGTAAATATAAACTTATTTCTAAATTCCCACATTCTGTTGGTCGAACTGTGATTTCACACTGAATCACAACATGTGTCACAGCGCAGACGGAGGCCATGTGGCCCACCTTCGCTCTGCTGGTTCTACACTTAAGTAAACGTGTGTCTCTGTTCGTTTCATTCTCTCGCCTACTCAGCGTAAATCTGCACATCTGAACGTGACCACCGAATTCCCGTTTGTGTCCATTGAATCTTCCTCTTTGTCAGTGTCAGACAGGGACTTACTGACCCTACCACTCCCTGTACGAAAACGTTCTTCCTAATGTCACTTTTACTTCTTTTCATTGTGACTTTAAAATTCTGCCGAATTTTTGAGGTAGAGGTAAACAGCCAGAGATAATCACCGTCACTGATTTCCTTCCATCGATCCAACTTTGAGAATCAGTATCTTTCACTGACAAATAAAACACCTTTGTCCTCAGGTGCCTGCTTCATTTCGACCACGACTTCACGCCCCTCACTGTTCTCGTCTCACTTCCAAACACTTGGCTCATATCCTCAAAAACAGCTCTGTGGGTATCTGCTTGTTCCACCCTGACAGGCAGTGGGTTGCAGATTCCCGATCAGTCCCAATGTGATTGAAATATTTCAACCACCCCCCCACTGATTTGCATCTTTCAAAAAGCCGTGGAGCAATCCCCTTTCTTTTTGACGACAGTTCTCAACTGTAGTCGGCAGGGTTCACACCTGCGTGGGGAAACCGCAATGGATTTCATATCCATCGCATTCACCACTCGGCCCACCAATACAGAACCACACTGACAGCTTCATTTCCCAGGTCTCTCTGCCTGTGGAGCTGAGAAAGAGTAAATCATTGCAGAGTTTGTTTGAATCCAATCACTTCACAGGTTTCGAAAGGGTTAAATATCTGCAAATGGCGATTCTGGGTGTTTCATCCCGAAAGATGAAAGGGACGTTCAGTTAAAAACAAAACCAGAAATTGCAGGAGCAACTCAGCAGGTCAGGTAGCATCTGTAGAAAGAGAATCAGAGGCAACATTTCAGAACTTTTTTTTTCCTCATCCAGGTACAGCCAAACCTACTGAGTTGCTCCAGCAGTTTCGCTTTCTGTCTCGGACTCTCAGCAGCCGCAGTCCTTCACGTGAGAAATTCAATCAATTCAGAAATCCCTTTGTGCTTCCTCAGTGGAAAAGATTTCCGTTTGGGAAAGATTTTCCTGACACCATGAAAAACGCGCATCTTTGCAGCAGGAGCGTGAACAACAAACGCTCCGCTCTTGGGTGGTCTCCAACCACGAACCTATCGTTTAGGAGCCGAACGCGCTGACCAATTGCGCCACAGAGACAGGTTCGCGCATCACGCCCACAGTCTCGTTGAGGAAGCTACTATTCAAATCATAATTCAACCTGCCCCGCCCAGAATTACCATTGTCTTCTATCAGTTCAAACACAGCGAATACTGCAGAAAGCCAACGGGTCGAGCTGCATCTGTGGAAAGGTAAACAGAGCCGACGTTTTGAGTGTGTTACGGTTTTTGTTCAGAACTCAGTGTTTTGCCTCTTCCCGAAGTTGGTCCAGGTCTGTGTCTCAATTGGCAAACACATGGCAAGTGCAGTGCCGCAATGTGAAGTTATCGCATTGGCTGTTTAAAAAAAAAGCAGTGCATTGTTTAAATGGTGATATATTGGAATGTGGAGAAAGTGAGGACGAGAGGTGAAAGTCGAAAAATGTGGCACTGGAAAAGCAGAACAGGTCAGGCAGCATCTGAGGAGCAGGACAGTGAACGTTTTGGGCACAAGCCCTTCATCAGGAATGATGTATGGATGTACAATGGGGTCTCAGAGTCCCTCCACACCAGTCAATGCCAGTTATCGGGCAGATGCAGCAGGCAAAGAGCGAGGCAAGTGGTATATGACGAAGAGGAATTCATTTCCGAAGTGGGGTCATTGAACATATTCAAGGCTAAATTCATCTGAGTTTTGAACAACAAAGAAGTGGATGGTTATGGGGGGAGGTAAGAAAATGGTTTTAAGACCAGTACAGGTCAGTCACAGAGTCAGACAGCACTGAACAGACCCTTCATCCAACTCGCCCATGCTGAGTATGTTCTCAAAATAAACTCGTCCCACCTACCAGTGTTTGGCCCATAAACCTTCGAACCTTTCATATTCATGTACTTATCCAAATGTCTTTTAAAATTTGTAACTGTACGTGTATAAAATCATGAGGAGTATGGATAGGATAAATAGACAAAGTCTTTTCCCAGGGGTGGGGAAGTCCAGAACGAGGGGGCATGGGTTTAGCATTGGAGGGGAAAGATACAAAAGAGATCTAAGGGGCAACGTTTTCACGCAGAGGATTGTACGTTTATTGAATGAACTGCCAGAGGAAGTGGTGAAGTCTAGAACGATTGCAAAATTTAAAAGGCATTTGGTTAGGTATATGAATAGGAAGGGTTTGGAGGGATATTGGGCCGTGTGCTGTCAGGTGGGACGAGATTGGGTTGGGATAGTTGGTCAGCATGGTCAAGTTGGACCAAACAGTCGGTTTCGGTGCTGTACATCTCTGTGACTCTATGACTTCTTCTGGACATTCATTCTGCACTCAGACCACTCTCTTAAAAACGATCCTTGTTCTGTCTTTATAAAATCTTTCTCTACTCACCTCAAAATATTTGCTCCCTGATCCTGAAACCCCCAGCTGAGGGAAAGGACACCTGCTGTTCACCTCATCCGTGCCCCTCATGATTTTATAATCCTCTATATGCAGTGTTTAGGGGCTCATTGAAATAACGTCCTGATGCAGCTTCGTTTGTGGGTGTTGGGATGATTGCTTCTGTGGTTAAGCACTTGGTTTGCGTGTGTTGTTTTTCTGTCGACGCTAGTGTGAAGTTCCCTATTGACTGTTCGCTCTACTGTGACATCTAAGAATGGCACTTTGTTGTTGTTCTCCTCCTCTTCAAACCAGGAGCCCCCCTCAGGCTATAGTCTCATTACTTGGAACACCAATATACAGACTAGTCAAAGGCCTCCACTGAAGACTAAAACACCAAGTCGAAGATTCACGCCACTCCATTTATTCCATCCAAGAATTCCTGAACACCAAAGACACTAAGTTAGAAGAGGATGGAATAATGATGTCCTTTGACATAACAGCCCTGTTCACATCCATTAACATCAACGTGGCCAAAGAAAACTGAAGACACTACTCGAAGAACCAAAGACACAAATACAGCACCAACTTCATCAGCAAAGATAGCACGATCCAGCTCGTGGAACTGTGCCTTAACCACCCACTTCATATTCAGTAACAAGCCTCAAACAAATCAACGAAACATCCATGAAACCACCAGTATCAGGATTCCTAGCAGAAGCAAGAATGCAGAGTCTCAAACCAACAGCCCTTCCAACGATCCAATCCAAACTTTGTGTCCGCCACAGTGATGACACTTTTGTCATCAAAAAATGAAGTAAATTAGAGGAAACCTCCAACACCATCAACAATATCCTTACTGGCATAAAATTCACAAAAGAGGAGAACAACAACAAAGTGCCATTTCGAGATGTCACAGTAGAGCGAACAGTCAATGGTAAATTCAAAACAGCGTCTACAGGAAAACAACACACACGAACCAAGTACTTAGCTACAGAAGCAATGATCCCTACACATACAAACAAGCCTGAATCAGGACACTATTTCAACGAGGCAATACACACTGCAGTTGCCAGTAACGACGAAGACCACTAAGGAACTGTACAGCGCATTTAAGGAGAATGGGTAGGCAAAACATCCACTGAGAAATACTTCCCTGACCGGGAATCGAACCCGGGCCGCAGCGGTGAAAGCGCCGAATCCTAACCACTAGACCACCAGGGAGACAGCAACACCCGCTCACAGCTCTAATGTAAATTTCTTCCCTGCCCGGAAATCGAACCTGGGCCACGATCGTGAGAAGGCTTCCACCAATGTCATTGCTTGTATCCATTGCTCCCGATGCGGTCTCCTCTACATTGGGGAGACTGCAGACTCCTCGCAGAGTAAAGTCACAGCGCTTGAGGGAACATCTCCAGGACACCCACAGCAATCAACCCCATCACCCTCTGGCCCAGCATTTCAAACCCCTCCCACTCTGCCGAGAACATGCAGGTCCTGGACCTCCTCCATCGCCGCTCACTCCCCACCCGATGCCTGAAGGAAGAACGCCCCACATTTCGCCTCGGATAAATTCAACCCCAGGACATCAATGTGGACTTCACCAGTTTCCTCATTTCCCCTCCCCTCACCTTACCTCAGTTCCAACCTTCTAGCTCAGCGCTGTCCTCATGACCTGTCCGACCTGCCAATCTCCCTTCTCAACTGTTCGCTCCACCCTCCTCTCTGACCTGTCACCTCCATCCCCACCCCCATTCACCTATTGTACTCTTTGCTACCTTCGGTCCAGCACCCCCCAATTTATCTCGCCAACCATGGAAGCGTCCTGCCTCTATTCCTGATGAAGGGCTTTTGCCCGAAATGTCGATTTTCCTGCTCCTCGGAAGCTGTCTGACCTGCTGTGCTTTTCCAGCACCACTCTGATCTAAACTCTGGTTTCCAGCATCTGCAGTCCTCACTTTTGCCTACCCAATAAACCCAGTGTGACGATCTCACATCAACAAACTGACACTTGCAGACACAAGGTCTGCAGAAACCCTAGCCACATTACTTTACATTAAAGACATCTGTGAAATGATGTCCAGACAACTCAACCCTCTCAGCATTAAACAACAGCTAGTGAACCTTAAATACAAACAACCCGCGAACGAATGTTATTTACAAAATACCAGACAAGGAAATATATACATGAACTCTGCCGCACAGTTCTCTGTGGCAAGAAATGCTGGGATGAGATAAGGAAGATTTTTTTCAGCCAAAACGAATCGGCACTAACTGGACAGCCATTTAAAATCAACGCTGTCAGGCCTGGATGGAAGATTGGAAGGGATAATCAGTTTTCTTATTTCCTGAAGATTTACAAAGCTGAGACTGGGTTTTGGTGTTTGTTCCCTTTCCACTCCCAGCAGCCGCACTGGTTGGGGCGGTGAGTTGGGGAAAGTGAAATGTGCCTGTGAGCAGCGTGTGGGGTTCTTTCAGCTTCCCCTCCTCTGACAGCCCTGTGACGTGACTTTGATGTCTCAGGGACACTTACTGACGCGAGACAGTGAAAAGAGTCTCGTTCCTGCAGATCAGGAATTCAAACCTTATGCCGGCTTCAGGACAATGTGAAAGATTAATTGGGGTGTGTGAAGAAGCTGTGAGCTGCATTTCAAACATGTAGGTGGAGTCAGATGCGTCATCCATTGCGCCCCCGGCCCTGTGCGGACTAGACGCCGCCATGCTGCAGAGTTCTGACGTTAATACGGACATGCGCAGCAATGGGAACATTCACAAGGTGAACAGCCAAAGATAATCACCGTCACTGCTTCTCTTCCATTGTACCAAATTTGTGAAGCAGTATCTTTCACTGGCAAATAAAACACCTTTGCCCTCAGGTGCCTGCCTCATTTCGACCACGACTTCACGCCCCTCACTGTTCTAGTCTCATTTCCAAACACTTGGCTCATATCCTCAAAAGCAGCTCTGCGGGTATCTGCTTGTTCCACCCTGATAGGCAGTGGGTTGCAGATTCCCGACCAGTCCCAATGTGATTGAAATATTTCAAACCCTCCACTGATTTGCATCTTTAAAAAAAACCGTGGAGCAATCTCCCTTTCTTTTTGACGACAGTTCTCAACTGTAGTCGGCAGGGTTCACACCTGCGTGGGGAAACTGCAATGGATTTCATGTCCATAGCATTCACCATTCGGCCCACCAATACAGAACCACACTGACAGCTTCATTTCCCAGGTCTCTCTGCCTGTGGAGCTGAGAAAGAGTGAATCATTGCAGAGTTTGTTTGAATCCAATCACTTTACAGGTTTCGAAAGGGTTAAATATCTGCAAATGGCGAGTCTGGGTGTTTCATCCCGAAAGATGAAATGGACGTTCAGTCAAAAACAAAACCAGTAATTGCAGGAGCAGCTCAGCAGGTCAGGCAGCATCTGTAGAAAGAGAATCAGAGACAACATTTCAGAACTTTTTTTTCCTCATCCAGGTACTGAGTTGCTCCAGCAGTTTCGCTTTCTGTCTCGGACTGGAAGCATCCGCATTCCTTTACGTTAGAAATTCAATCAATTCAGAAACCCCTTTGTGCTTCCTCAGTGGAAAAAAATTCCGTTTGGGAAAGATTTTCCTGACACCATTAAAAACGCGCATCTTTGCAGCCAAGAAAGCGGTTGGAGCGTGAACAACGAACGCACCGTCTCGGGGTGGTCTCGAACTAACAACTTCCCCGTTAACAGCCGAACGCGCTGACCAGTTGCGCCACAGAGACAGGCCCGGCCCTTGCTGCACAGTCTCCTTGAGGAAGTTACTATTCAATTCATAATTCAACCTGCCCCGCACAGAAGTACCATTGTCAAAGCACTGATAACATGGTAGTCTGGTGTTATCTCGATTTCAGGTCCTGATTTCTCTGTCCTCTGGTCCCCCTGTTCCCACAGAGTAAAATGTTGTCTGTTCTCAGCTCTACTCGATTTCTGCTGAATCTTTGACACCCTTCTACACCTTCTGGAGCAATAAAATATTCTGAGCCTCCAGGAAATGACACCTTATTTTTTCCCCCTCCTGATTTTAAAAATCTCTATAAAGTTATCTGTCAACTTGCTAGGCTTCGTTGGAAAAATGTCCCAGCTTTTTCTTAACTCAAACCCTCCATTCCCAGCAGCACGCTGGTAAAGTGGGGAATAGGGATTTGTATCAAATCACATAAATGTACTGTCTGAAAAAATCTGGCTGTGTTCTTGCCTGAGATATTGAGAGTCCCTGGTGTAAGTAATTACGAATGCAATTATTTTGGTCACAGAATTGAACAATCATTTTGCAACAAAGGGGTCTACTCTGATAAGGAGGTAGTGGTCATTTCTAGGGTAACTGAACAGTTTGTAGATCAGGGAGATGAAGTTCCAGACACTTGGGAAAGGCAAGAAATGACTGTGATAAAGAAGACAAAGAACTGTGGATGCTGGAAAACTGAAACAAAAACTGACAACACTGGAAAAACTCAGCAGGACTGGAAGCATATGTGGAGAAAAAGCTGAGTTAAGGTTTCCAGTCCAACAACTCCTCTTCAGGATTCTGAAATAGTTTGTGAGAACCTCTTAAGACGACTGCTCCGCTTTAAGACCATAATACACAGGAGCAGGATGATGCCATTTGGCCCATCGAGTCCACTCCACCAGTCGATCATGGCTGATATATTTCTCCATCCCATTCTGCTGCCCTCTCCTCATAACCCTTGACCCCTTACTAATCAAGAACGTATCTCTGTCTTAAATACCCTCAATGACTTGGCATCCTCAACCCTTCTCCTCGTGGAAACATCATCTCCACATCCACACTATCCGGTCATAGAGTGGCACAGCGCTGCCTGACCCAATGTGATCTTCAGCATTTGTTATTTTCAGGAAGGATTCCAGCATCTACAACAATGCGCTTCTAAATTTTGTACCCAGTTGGTTAGCTCTCCCTGGATCCCGTGAGATTTAACCTTACTCAACAATCCACTGTGTGGTACAATTAACAAAGTTCCCAGGCCCCACCTCCTTTTGCACACGTAAGTAGCACGATGGATCAGTGGAGAGCACTGCTGCCTTACCGCACGAAGCACCAGCGTTCGATTCCAGCCTTGGGGCGACTGTCTGTGTGGAGTTTGCACATTCTCCCTGCTGTGTCTGCGTGGGTTTCCTCCGGCTGCTCTGGTTTCCTCCCAAAGTCTAACGATGTGCGGTTTCGGGAGAAGTGACCATACTAAATGGGCCCAGAGTGTGCAGTAAGTGTTGTGTAGTGTAGTGCACCTTGCAGAAGCACCAGCGGGCACACCAGTGCTCCCAGCAATCAGATTCTGCTGGTGAAACTTGCTGTGGGTCACTGCCAGGACTGAACCCCTGCCCATTCTGACAGTGCTTATAGCGGGAGAGTCGGTCGGATTTTTTTGTTTTATGCCGTCGTGCTCCCCACCCCCGCAACTTTGCTTCCAGTGGGCACTGCTGCTCGTTGAGACCAGGAGCTGTTCCCTCTCGTGTTTTCTATCCAGTCAAAGAATTATTGGCTCTGTCTGGGAACGAGCTCCAGTCTGTAAATAATAGCTGAATACTTCAGGGTGTCCATTCACATTCAGCAGTGATTTTGAAATTAAATCTACGGTTATGTGCCTGTGAACAACTCATCATCGAAGAATTGCCCAACGGCTTGGCAATTCATTGTTGGGAATTGATTGCTTCAATTGATAATTTTAAAAATTCTCTTCCTTAATTAACCCCTTAATTTTGTGTCTATGGGATGGTGGAGGACTTGTTCATAAGGCTTAAATCATCGTTATTAACTGGATTATCTTGTTTAACTTTGCCCTAGTAAATTTGCGGTATTCATAATTGTTTGTTCTTGTTTAAATTATAATTCTGGTGTGCAAGATCTGTTCATCAAGTGTGGCCCTCTTGACGAAACTGCTGTGGGTCACTCCCAGGACTGAGCCCCTGTGCATTCTGACAGTGTGTGTGCAGTGGGAGAGTCAGTGGGCTTTTTTGTTTTATGCCCTTGCCCCGCCCTGCCCCGCCGCCAACTTTGCCTCCATTGGGCGTTGCTGCTTGTTGAGCCCAGGAGCTGTTCTCTCGAGATTCTACTGTCAGTTATAGAATTGTTGGCTCTTTCTGGGAATGATCCGAGCCTGTAAGAAATGACTGAATACTTTGGGGTGTCTCGTCACATTCAGCAGTGACTTTTAAATTGGATTTACAGTTACGTGTCTGTGAAAAACTCATAGTCCAAGTATTGCACAAAGGCTTGGCAATCCATTGTTGGAAACTGTTTGTTTGAATTGGTAAGTTTTTTAAAAAAATTCTTTCTTAATTTGCCGCTGAAATTTCTATTTCTGAGATGATGGGGAACTTGATCAAAGGGTTTAATTCATTGCTATTAATTAGATTATCTACTTAACTTTGGCCTAGAAAAGTTGCCGTATTTATAATTGTTGGTTTTTGTTTAAATTATAATGTTGATGTGCAAGATCTGTTCTTCATCAAGTCTGGTTAGGAACAGTTGAGAAATTGAGGGACATTGCATGTTTTAATTTCACTGTGCTGTGAATCTGGTGAGAGTGACATTCATTTGTATTTGGTTGCGAACCCTCAGTTGTAATGTCTTTCACCCCAACTATTCACTATGGGAGTGAGTTCCACAGTCTCACCACACTCTGAGGTTTTTCATGAAATCTTTAGTGCAGAATTGGAAGGGAAAGTGTTGAAGAGGGCAGAATATAGGGTCTTAAATGCAAAAGCCAGGAAGTCATTCGACAAAGTAAAACCATGACAATGTAGGGACAAATAAGGAACTTTGACAGCAATGAAGAGGTCACACGTCAGATTTCAAGATAATGGTCGTGACAAAAAGAAAAAGTACTCTGCTGATATTGGATATTGTAATTAAGCAAGTTTCGAGATGCTGCTATTGGTTGAATATGATGACGTAAGAGATGAAATAACCAAAACCACGAATGTAATTTGATGCCGGTAACCATAAAGCAAGTGTATACTGTTGATTGATATAGGTCAATTGCGTGCAAGTAGGCCATTCAGCCCATCGAGTCAACATTGACTGACCGTCCCACCCAAAACCAATTCGTTACTCTATCTCTGTAACCCTGCATCTCCCATGGTCAATCTACACTCACCTGCACATCCTTTGGACTGTGGTAGGAGGCCAGAGCACCAGAGGAAACCAACGCAGACACAAGGGGAGAATGTGCAAACTCCTCACAAAGAGTCGGCCCGAGTGTTGGTTCAAACTCAGATCACTGATGCCGTGAGGCAGCAGTGCTATCCACCGTGCCACCACCACTTGCTGCTCTCTAAAGAAGTGAAGTTCAAAGACTTGGGAACACTTGAGAGAAAAACAAAACTCTCCTATCTTAAATGAGAGGCTAGTCTCTGGCAAGAAATAAGTGGACATTACATTTACATTAAGTCCTCGCCAGATGTTATACAGCTTCATCAGATCGTCTGTTTCTTCTAAACGCAAATTGATACAAGCCCAGCCTGACATCCCCTTGTCCCCGATTATAAGTTGAGTAAATCAGCGACCCTCGACCTCACTGGCATGACACAGGATGCCCTCAATCCAAGTTGACCTTAATTGTCTAACCTCTTGACGCCCACGCCACCATGTGGTCAGCCGCAACTCAGCCCTGAACGAGAGCAGAGGAATTGAATAGACAGCAGTGAGGTGGACATTGCATTCCCAGAGAATATTGTTCAAGTGAGAAAGTTGTTCAGCTCACATTCAAATCATTGCAGGGATCACATCTCCTCTCATTTAAATATCTTAGATCCCAATAACGGTCTAGTTTTGTTGTACATTGCGTGTGGTTTACCTGATTTTCTGTTGCTGTCATTCCCATTAGGGTGTGTGAATTCAGTACCAGATAATAGGCTCAGTTCTGAATTATCCTTGAGGATTGGTGTAGAACGTACTAAGTGTCAGTCATAATGGAAGAAGCTCTACTGTTTATTTAACCCTTTGCTGTCATTGTCCAGGGACTGAATGAATGGGGAAGTGTAGAGGGAGTTTTACTCTGTATCTAACCCAATGCTCTCTCTGTCTTGACAGTGTTTGTTGGGGACAGTGTTGAGGTAGCTTCACTTTCAATTTAAGAGTAGCGGAAGCTTTATTCTGATTGTAATCCCATGCTGTCCTTTTCCTGGGAGTGTGAGATGGCATCTGTAATTGAAGTGAATGCAGACTTGCTGTGGGAGTGGAGGGTACTTCTACCTGAGCACACCCATCTTTGAGATTGCTGTGCTGATCAAGATACTCTCAGACACCTTCATTCACTTTTCCAACCAACCACAGGGTGGTTAAGGATGGTATAAATGCAAGCATTGCCAGCGATGCCCACACACCATGCATGAATAAATGCTTTTTGTTTAAAAGTTACATTCACTTCCAAACCCTCTAATGTATGATTACTTACATGGAAAATTCCTGTCAGTTTGGAATATCATTTTAAAACATAGGAATGTGTCAACCATGTAGAAATATAACAAGAACAACAAATGGAGAAGTTAACAGGTAATGAGCAGGACCAGAATGCTGAGTCAGTCTGACCTCCATGGCTGAGAGAGTTCTCCCAGATGTTGAAGTTACACCAGTGCCTTTTACTCTTGCAGCTTGCCAAAAGTTTGTCCCCGATGTAAGATATTTCAATGACCCGAAGAACAAACTGTTTTTATCTCCATAGCTGCTGCCAGACTTGCTGAGTAATTCCAGCCCTTCTGTTTTATTCTTTTATCGGATTTGAGCTTCCCTAAGTCAGTGTAATGAAGAACTGCAATGCTGGAGATCTGAAACACAAAAATGCACCAATTGCTGGAGAAACTCAATAGGACTGGAAGCACAAGTGGAGAGAGAAGCAGAGTTAGCATTTCAAATGCTGTGACCCTTCTTCACAACTGTTCTGGACGCATGCCAGGATATTGACTCTGTTTCTTTCTCTCTCTCTCTCCACCGGTGTTGCCAGACAGGCTGAGTTTCTCCAGCAATTTCTGTTCTGACACTTTAACAAGGTTGATGTTTGTTATCCATCCCTAAGTGCAAGGTGTCTTGCTTATGCCAATTCAGAGGGCAATTTAAGAGACAACCACATTGCTGTGGGTCTGGAGTCACATGTAAGCCAGACCAGGTAAGGATGGCAGTTTCCCTCCTGAAAGGACATTGGTGCACATGGACTTTTATGACAATTGACGTCAGTGCCATCGATACCATACTGAGACTAATTTTGTGTTCCCCATTTATGATTTGAATTATTCACATCTCACCTCTTGCTGTGGTGGGATTTGAACTCATGTTCCCTGGATTACTCATCCTGTGACATTATGTCCACACTGTTGTTTCCCATTCTTTGCTATTTTGTGTTTGCTCTTTACGTCTTTGTCCTCAGATGTTTGGGAAATTGAACCTGTTTAAAAGATTGCCCTAAACCTGCCCCTTTGACCAAGTCTTTGGTCACCTGTCCTAATCTGTGCTCCACTCTTGTGATTTTTAAAGGAATTCTCATTATGTTCACGTGAAGCACTTTGAGATAGTTAACTGTACCACAGGTATTATTGGAATGCAGCTTGTATCCCTATCTTAATATCTGAAAATAGAGGGTCATATTTTAAAAGTAGAAGACAAAAATGAGGATGATTTTTTTTCTTTCTGATGGTTGTGTGTCTTCCTCAAAAGGCAGTGAATTCAAAATCTTTAAGGCAGAGGTCGATAGGTTCTTGCTAACCAAGTGGGTGACAGATTGTCGGGGATGTGGAGGAATGTCGAGCTGAGGTTGTATTCAGATCAGCCATGATCTTATTGAATGTTGCAGCAGGCTCGTAGGGCCGAGTGGCCTACTCCCGCCCTTTGTATCAAGCAGTCTCTGTCTCCCCTCTTATAGCTATGAACTGGATAATTCCTTTCCAATATTGCGCCTTGCAGACAGTTAAGTGAACACCAGATGGTCTCCTATTGGGAGCAGGCATATTGTAGCAATTGCAATATTTCTTGTGTTAATTTTGTTGCTTCTTACTCAGTGTTGCTGAGAATCATCTAAATAAAAACCAAAACACTTCTATAATTATCGCACCAATGGAAGTGTTGGTTTGGATGTAACATTGTTGAATAAGCCATTCCCAGCTTTTCCAGAATTCTGTGTTTAAAGCCCTCGAGTCTGGTTTCTATCCCTGAAACAGTTCTTATCAAGGTCATATTTGACATCGTTTGTAACGGTGACAGGGATGAACATTCCCTCGTCGACCTGCGGACAGCCTTGATCAGGGTGAATGACAGTACTGACCCTCTCCAATATCGCTGTATCCTCTGGGAGGGTCTGCTTTTAGCGTCTTCCGTTCTTATTTATTTAACCGTAGCTGCTGGTGTTGGCATCTATACTGATGATATCCAACTGTGCCTGAACACCACTTCTCTCCCGACTCCTCTGTCATTCATAATTTACCAATAATTTCATCTGAATGCCTGCCCAATTTCCAGCATTGGATAACCATAAACATTCCCTTAGTTAAATATTGTGAAGTGTGAAGCCATTGTTTTAGTCCCCAAGTTCGACCTGAGCACCCCCGCCCCTCCCCCAACCCCAGTAACTCTGTTGACATCCTTCTTGTCACATTTAAAACTAGGATCGATAGATTCGTGATCAGTCGGGGGATGAACAGTTACAGGAAAAGGGCAGGAAAGTGGATGTGGGGGATGCCAGATCAGGCACGATCCTACTGAATGGAGGAGCAGGCTCAAGAGGCTGAATGGCGTATTGCTGTTCCTATTTCTTGTGGATCCCGAGCCCTTACCTCTGATACAGGGCCCTGGCTTCAGTATGTGCTATTACTGAGAGTGCTGATGTTCCCTTGTGTAATATCAACAACTTAGCAGCTGCTGAAACCTCTTGCTCCTTTGTTACCGCTAAACACAATATGCCAATGTGTTCAGGGGAGGCGATGGCCACTTTATTGTCACCAGACCATTCACCCAGGTAATGTTCACAGGACTTGGGTTCAAACCCTGCCACGGCAGATGGTGGAATCTGAATTCAATATAAATCTGGAATTAAGAGTCAAATGATGAAATCGTTGTGGTTTGTTGTAAAAACTTATCTGGTTTCCTGCTGTCCAAACCTGGTCTGATCTACATGTGATTCAGATCCACTGTCAGCTGGTTGAATCTTCACTGCACTTTCAATCAAAACCTCCAGGCAGAGGTTCACTATAACCTCCCTACTTTTGTACTCCATTTAAAGGCCAATCTCCCTTTTGCCTTCCCAATTCCTCACTGAACTTGATTGAAGAGTTCATGTCATCCTTACCACCTGCATTCTAATCAACTGTATCTTCTGCAGTCTTGGCAATAGTACATTCATTTTACTTATCCAAGTAATTCATATAAATATAGTAAATAATTTTGTGCCCCAGCACTGATCCCTGTGGAACGTTGCTAGTTGTAAGTTGCAATCCTGAGCATGCCCCTTATCCCTCCTGTATCATTGGTTAGCCAATCATCTATCCATACGATTAGACTGTTTCCAATATCATGTGCATATCATTGGCTCTGCCAGCAAGTCTTCCCAAACCGTTCTTGAAAAAGTGGTGGTGAGCTACCTCTTAAATTACTTCACAAATATGATGTGGTCCAGAATAGAGGTTCAGGAGCGAGTTCCAGGATTTTGATCAATAACATCGAAGCAGTTGGAATGTTGTGTTCACACTTATCTCCTCTTGCTGGTTGAAGTGATGGAGTGGAAGTTGCTCTTGAACAGCCGCCACTCATATAATCAAGCCAGACAGATCGATTGTGGCCAGAGACACTGCCATTTTGCCTTCTCATCAATCTACATTCTTTCCATCCAAGTTTTAGTCACATCAAACTGCCTCGCAATGCTGTATGGCCACAGTAAACTATAATAACGTGAAGATCGCTAGGATGATTTTCTACATCCGACTGCAATATAATCACAAATCATTGTTTCCAGTTTTGGTGGAACAAACGACATCGTATTGGTGGATAATTACAGTTAGTGCAGACACAGCTATCCATCGATATATATTAATTCTGATCACTTCAATGGCCAAATTTCAATTCAGAAACCAAGTGCACTCGGCTGCTTGTAACATAGACAACATGACAAAGTGGCTCATTGGAGGAGAAATGGGGCATTGAGGAGGAGTGAAATGTTTGCTTTTGGTCACCTCCACAATTGTTAGAAAAACAGGTTGAAACGATTCTTAAAAGGTGGCTGAAGTAATAATGTGGCATTAAGCTTTAGACAGCGCAAAGTGGAAGATCACTTTCTAGTGGAAGAAAAAGATATTTCTTATTTCTGAAAGAACTGGGAAACAGAAGAGGGAATGAAATCTGACTTGGGAGCTATTTCCTATTTGTTGAGAATGTTGTTTCATAACAGTCTTGGTTTAGAGCATAAGCTCTTCATCAGGAATAAAGGGTGGCCCAAGGGGGCTGAGAGGTAAATGGGAAGGAAGTGGGGCTGGATGAATGGCAGCTGGGAATGCAATAGGTAGATGGAGGGAGGGATTGATGGTAATAGGTCAGAGATGAGGGTGGAGCAAATAGGTGAGAATAAAGGTGGACAGGTATGACAGGTCAAGAGGTTGGTGTCGAATTGGAAGGTTGGATCTGGGACAAGGTGGGGGAGAGGAAATGAGGAAACTGATGAAATCTACATTGATACCATGTGGTTGGAGGGTCCCAAGTCAGAAGGTGAGGTGTTTTTCTTACAAGCGTCGGGTAGCAAGAGTTTGGCAGTGGAGGCAGCCCAGGACTTGCATGTCCTTGGCGGAATGGGAGAGCGAGTTAAAGCGTTCAGCCACAGGGCGTCGGTCGTTTAGTTTTAGTGTCCCAGAGCTGTTCCCTGAAACGTTCCGCGAGTTGGCGTCCAGTTTCCCCAATGTGGATGAGACCATATTGCAAGCAATGGACATAATCTTATAAATAGATTGCATAAATCTTAGCCTGCCAGAGTTCTTTTCTTTAATTAAATTAATGAAAATTTTAACTAAATTGGGTGACTGCATGAAAAGGTTTCTTGGTCAGATTTGAATCATCACTCCCAAATAAGACAATGCCATGAATATCAGTGAACTGCTCTTTTTGTAAAAAACCACAAGTTCTTGATGTATTTTCACAACTTACTGGTATTCACATCTGCACATTCAATGTCAAACTCTGACATCAGAAATGAAATTACACCATTAATTTTGACTTTCAATATTCGAAGAAGCAAATTAATAGCACACAGTCAATACCCAGTCTGATTAATATGAAATTAAATTTAACCAAAAAAACATAAAACCAAGCTGGGAGATAAGAAATGGGGGAAGGGCAGAAAGCAAGAAATGCAGCATCATAGAAGGTGCTCCTCCAGGGAGTGTATTTTACCAACTACCGCTGCTAAATATAAACACTCTGATATGATCCTCCGGTTTTAATGTAAACCATAGTCCCATACAGTAGGTACCATTTAAATGAGTTAAAAATACAAGCCTTGAGCAAATCCAGCCTCCAGCCTTACCCCCCGCTTCTTGGAGCTTGGACTTTCCTCAAGCTCCGGCGGGTCGTTGAACTCCTGGGCTCCAGCTGCCACTCCTCCACTGAAGAAGTTTTGGGAAGCAGATGCATAGGCAACATACAGAACAGAGCACCATTGTAAATGAAAGCAGCTGACGGAGACATTGGGCAATAGCATCACATGGTTTTTACCCATCGACCTCTGGGTTATGTGCCCAGCACACTCACGCAGCACTACTCTGCTTCTGGGCTCCCAGCAGCTGGATTGTGGATCAGTTTAAAGTAGGTCCTATATCTCTGATTACATTGGTACACAAGGCAGTGAAGAAAGGTTTCAGCACACTGGCCTTCATCAATTAGGGAATTGAGTATAGATGTTGGCAAGTTATGTTGTAGTTATACAGGACGTTGATAAGGTTGCACCTGGAATATTGTGATCAGTTTGGTCCCCTTGGTGTTCTGACTTCTGACTTCTTCAACTCTGGGTTTGTGTTGAACTTGATGGGATACTTTGTCCAACATAGCATGCTTAAACAGTATCGCTCAGATGATTCATTTGAAACTTTTCAGGAAGTGAGCTCAATAAGATTGAACTATTCAAAGTTACTTGGACCCTATTTTAAAATTACATGAGGACCAGTAGTCAGAGACACGTACAGCATGGAAACAGACCCTTCAGTCCAACTTGTCCATGCTGACCTGATATCCTAAATTAATCTAGTCCCATTTGACAGCACCTGACCCATATATTCTGGCAGCTCATTTCATATATGTACCACCCCCTGCATGAAGACGTTGTCTCTTTAATATATTTCGCCTCTCACCCTAAACCTATGCCCTCTAGTTCTGGACTCCCCCACCCCTGAGAAAAGACCTTGTCTATTACCCTGTCCATGCCCCTCATGATTTTGTAACCTCTATTAGGTCACTCCTCTGCCTCCGATGCTCCAGGTAAAACAGCTCCAGCCTATTCAGCCTCTCCCTGGAGCTCAAACCCTACAACCCCCAGCATCATTCCCATAAATCGTTTCTCATTGAGAAGTTAACGTTTCAGTCCTGAACAAGGGTTAATACCCAAAACGCTGACTACTCCACATTCTGAGGCTGTATTCTCCCAACCTCCTGCTTGCAACTTCGGGTTGCGATATGTAGTGGCTGAGTGGTTACCACTGCAGCCTCACAGCGCACGGGACCCAGGTTTGATTCCAGCCTTGGATAGCTGTCTGTGAGGAGTTTGCACAATCTCCCAGTGTCTGCATGGGTTTTCTCTGGGCGATCCTGTCTTCTTACATAAACCAAAGATGTGCAGGTCATGTTGATTGGCCATGCTTAATTGCCCATAGAGTTAGGTATATTAGTTAGAGGGAAATGGGTGTGGATTGGTTACTCTTCGGAGGGTTTGTGTGGACTTGTTGGGACAAATGGCCTATTTCCTGTAGCTAATCTCATCTGCACTAATTTTGTCTCTAACGAATGGCAGAGTAGACTCGACGGGCCCAATGGCCTAACTTCTGCTCCGATGGTCTTGCGGTCTGAGGTTTATTTGGATCATTTCATTGGCAATGTGCAGTCCCTGGCTCAATGAGCAGCAGTGCCCCCGCTGGTGCTTCCGCAAGTTGCAAGCAAACATGAACCTCTTCCCACACTCGGGCCAGCTGAAGGGCCTCCCACTGCTGAAGGACACACAGGTGTTTCAGCAGGGTGGAGGAATTGCTGAAGGCCTTCCCTCACTCAGGTCAGCAGAATGGCCTCCCCCCACCCTCCCCCCGCCCCCGTATGGACCAGCTGGTGCTTCCGCAGTGTGGAGGAGCGGATAAAGCCCTTCCCACACTCGGGGTAGGAGAACGGCTTCTCCCCGGTGTGCACGGACTGGTGCCTCAGCAGGGCTGAGGAATTGCTGAAGGACTTCCTGCACCTAGGGCAACTGAACGACCACTCCCCCATGTGGACTCACCAATGGGCCAGCAGGTCGGAGGAAAGAGCAAAGCCCTTCCTGCACTCGGGGCAGAAGAACGGCCTCTCCTCAGTGTGGACCCATTGGTGTCTCAGCAGGTGGGAAGAACTGCTGAAGGCCATCTCGCACTTGGGGCCGGAGAACAGCCTTCCCCGGTGTGGACCAACTGGTGCGGCAGTAGGCAGAGGAATCACTAAAGGCCTTCCCACACTCAGGGCAGCAGAAGGGCCTCTTCCCCTCTGTGGACCCACTGGTGCTTCAGAACCCTTTCAAATTTCACAGTATCCTTCTGATAGGAGACCAGAATTGCACACAATATTCCAAAACTGGTCTCACCAATGTCCTGTACAGCCACAACATGAAGTCCCAACTCCAATACTCAGTCAGAGGATTGCAAAAGCTTTCAAAACCCGCAAAAAACAAACAGGAAAGAATGGAGGGCCAAACAAATTTTTGAAAGTCAGCTTGGAAGCATCAATGAGAAATCGGCGGACTGGGTCTATTGGGTACCCGTTCTCCTTAAATACACTATATACGTAGTCCTCTTCTGCTCTTCGTAGTTTCTCTGTGCTGCAGTGTGTAGTGGCTCGTTGAAATAATGTCCTGATGCAGCAACGTTTGTGGGTGTTGGGATGATTGTTTCTGTGGTTAAGAATTTGGTTTGTGTGTGTTGTTTTTCTGTAGACGCTAGTTTGAAGTTCCCCATTGACTGTTCGCTCTACTGTGACATCTAAGAATGGCACTTTGTTGTTGTTCTCCTCTTCAAACCAGGAGCCCCCCTCAGGCCCAAAGCCTTACCATTTGGAACACCAATATGCAGACTAGTCAAAGGCCTCCACTGAAAACACCAAGTCGAAGATTCACGCCACTCCATTTACTCCATCCAAGAACTCCTGAACACCAAAGACACTAAGATAGAAGAGGATGGAATAATGCTGTCCTTTGACATAACAGCTCTGTTCACATCCATTAACATCAACTTGGCCAAAGAAAACTGAAGACACTACTCGAAGAACCAGAGACACAAACACAGCACCAACTTCATCAGCAAAGATAGCACTGTCAACCTCGTAGAACTGTGTCTTACCACCCACTTCGTATTCAGTAACAAGCCCTCCAAACAAGTCAACGAAATACCCATGAAACCACCAGTATCAGGATTCCTCGCAGAAGCAATAATGCAGAGACTCGAACAAATAGCCCTTCCAACGATCCACCTAAACTTTGGGTCCACTACAGTGATGACACTTTTGTCATCAAAAAATGAAACAAATTAGAGGAAACCTACAACACCATCAACAATATCCTCGCTGACATAAAATTCACAAAAGAGGAGAACAACAAAGTGCCATTTCTAGATGTCACAGTAGAGCAAACAGTCAATGGTAAATTCAAAACAGCCTCTACAGGAAAACAACGCACACGAACCAAGTACTTAACTACAGAAGCAATCATCCCTCCACAGACAAACAAATCTGAATCAGGACACTATTTCAACGAGCCACAACACACTGCAGCACCCAGGAACGACTATAAATAATTACACAGTACATTTAAGAAGAATGGGTAGCCTGCACCCCTGAAAATGGTTTCTCTGACCGGGAATCGAACCCGGGCCGCGGCGGTGAGAGCGCCAAATCCAAACCACTAGACGACCAGGGAGATGCGGATCCCGCTTGTCAGCTCTCCTAAAAATTACTTTCCTGCCCGGAAATCGAACCTGGGCCGCGGTAGTCAGCAAGCTTTCACCTGTGCATCCAACAATGTCATTTCTTGTATCCATTGCTCCCGATGCGGTCTCCTCTACATTGGGGAGGCTGGAGACTCCTCGCAGAGTCCAGTCACGGCGCTTGAGGGGATATTTCCAGGACAACCGCAACAATCAACCCCATCGCCCTCTGGCCCAACATTTCAACACCCCCTCCCACTCTGCCGAGGACATGCAAGTCCTGGGCCTCCTCCATCGCCGCTCCCTCCCCACCCGATGCCTGGAGGAAGAACGGCCCATCTTCCGCCTCGGATAAATTCAAACCCAGAACATTAATGTAGACTTCACCAGTTTCCTCATTTCCCCTCCCCACACCTTACTTCAGTTCCAAACTTCCAGCACAGTGCTATCCTCATGACCTGTTCTACCTGCCAATCTCCCTTCCCACCTATCCGCTCCACCCTCCTCTCTGACTTTTCACCTCCATCCCCACCCCCATTCACCAATTGTACTCTTTGCTACCTTCGGCCCAGCACACCTCCACCCCGCAATTTATCTCTCCGCCCTGGAGGCGTCCTGCTTCCATTCCTGATGAAGGGCTTTTGCCCGAAAAGTCGATTTTCCTGCTCCTCGGAAGCTGTCTGACCTGCTGTGCTTTTCCAGCACCACTCTGATCTAAACTCTGGTTTCCAGCATCTGCAATCCGCACTTTTGCCTACCCAATAAACCCAGTGTGTCGATTTCACATCAACAAACTGACACAAGCAGACACAAC
Organism: Chiloscyllium plagiosum; assembly: GCF_037043375.1. Classification (NCBI taxonomy): domain Eukaryota; kingdom Metazoa; phylum Chordata; class Chondrichthyes; order Orectolobiformes; family Hemiscylliidae; genus Chiloscyllium; species Chiloscyllium plagiosum. The sequence continues at coordinate 59,492,121 of NW_028270165.1, forward strand.
GTGTGCAGAAACCCTAGCCACATTACTTTACATAAAAGACATCTGGGAAATGATGTCCAGACAACTCAACGCTCTCAGCATCATGGTAGCCCACAAACCTACCAACACACTTTAACAGCAGCTAATGAACCTGGAATAGCCTATACAAACAACCCGAAAACGAATGTTATTTACAAAATACCATACAAGGAAATATATACATGAACTCTGCCGCACAGTTCTCTGTGGCAAGAAATGCTGGGATGAGATAAGGAAGATTTTTTTCAGCCAAAACGAATCGGCATTGACTGGACAGACATTTAAAATCAACGCTGTCAGGCCAGGATGGAAGATCCAACAGGATGAACAGATTTCTTATTTCCTGAAGATTTACAAAGCTGAGACTGGGTTTTGGTGTTTGTTCCCTTTCCACTCCCAGGAGCCGCAGTGGTTGGGGAGGTGAGTTGGAGAAAGTGAAATATGTCCATGAGCAGCGTGTGGGGCGATTTCAGCTTCCCCTCCTCTGACAGCGCTGTGACGTGACTCTCAGGGACACTTACTGACGCGAGACAGTTAAAAGATTCCCATTCCCGCAAATCAGGAATTCAAACCGTATGCCGGCTTCAGGACAATGAGAAAGATTAATTGGAGTGTGTGAAGAAGCTGTGAGCTGCATTTCAAAGAGGTAGGTGGAGTCAGATGCGTCATCCATTGCTCCCCGGCACTGTGCGTACCTGACGCCACCATGCTGCAGAGTTCTGACGTTAACACGAACATGCGCAGCAATGGGAACATTCACAAGGGGAACAGCCAAAGATAATCATCGTCACTGCTTCCCTTCCATTGTCCCAACTTGGTGAAGCAGTATCTTTCACTGGCAAATAAAACACATTCGTCCTCAGGTGCCTGCTTCATTTCGATCACGACTTCACGCCCCTCACTGTTCTCGCCTCATTTCCAAACACTTGGCTCATAGCCTCAAAAGTAGCCCTGTGGGTATCTGATTGTTCCACACTGACAGGCAGTGGGTTGCAGATTTCCAACCCCTCCATTGATGTGAATCTTAAAGAAGAAACCGGGGAACAGTCTTCCTTTCTTTTTGACGACATTTCTCAACTGTAGTCGGCAAGGTTCACACCTGCGTGGGGAAACCGCAATCGATCTCAAATCCATCGTATTAACCACTCGACCCACGAATAAAGAACCACACTGACAGCTTCATTTCCCAGGTCTCTCTGCCTGTGGAGCTGAGAAATAGTGAGTTATTGCTGGGTTTGTTTGAATCCAATCACTTCACAGGTTTCGAAAGGGTGACATATCTGCACATGTCGAGTCTGGTTGTTTCATCACGAAAGATGAAATAAACTTTCAGTTAAAAGCAAAAACAGAAACTGCAGGAGCAACTCAGCAGGTCAGGCACCATCGGTGGAAAGAGAATCAGAGACAATATTTCAGAACTCTGTTTTCTCCCACAGGTACTGCCAAACAGGCTGAGTTTCTCCAGCAGCTCCACTTTGTGTCTCTGATTCTCAGCATCCGCAGTCCTTTACGTTAGAAATTAAATCAATTCAGCCTCATGTGCAGGAATGAGAATCCTTTCAATTTCCCAAAAAAATGGCAGAGATTTCATGGCATTTGGAAAAAAAAGTAAAAGTGACATTAGGAAGAACACTTTCTTGTCCCTGTCTGACCGTGACAAGGAGGCAGATTCAAGAACACAAAAGGGAATTCGGTGGTCATGTCCAAAGTAACAATGTGGAGATTTACAGGGCGAAGGCAAGAGAATGATACGAATAGAGACTCTCATTTAATTGCTGTGTAGAACCAGCAGAGCTAATGTGGGCCTCAAATTGCGCTGTGACACGTGTTGTGATTCAGAGTGAACTCACAGTTCAATCAACGGAAGGTGGGGATTTAGAAAAGTTTATATTTATACAATCTCCTCACGTCAACGCAACAACAAAGTGGTTTAATTATCCGCCAGTGGAGAGAAACCGGTTCCTGGAGATGGGACAAAGAGCTGGCTCAGGGATATCAATCCACATTGCTCTCTTTGCCACGAGTTCAGAGGGAGAACATTGGAGGGACAAAGGAATGAATAACGATCTGTGTCGGAGGGTGGCTAACTGTTCATGGAGACTATTCCTGGCTAACAATAAGTCGTGTGTAACAGCAGACGATGTGACAACAAGGCCTCGTGTGGGTGTGGTAGGGGTCAAGGGCATGGGGGTGTTCGGGTCCAAATAATATTGAACTCGATATTGAAGACTGGAGGGCTATAGGATTCCAAATGAAAAATGAGGCGTTGGCATTCCATCTGGATCTGAGCTTTGCTGGAACACTGCTGCATGCCTGAGACAGAGATATTGGCCAGGGAACAGGATGGCGTGTTAAAGAGACAGGCAAGCAAAAGCTCATCGCCTCTGGGTGGGCTCGAACCACCAACCTTTGGTTAACAGCCGAACGCGCTGACCAATTGCGCCACAGAGACAGGCGATGACATGGGCTGCGCCATCGCTGAGGGGAGGCTATTAGTGAATTCATAATTCAGCCTCCCCGCCTCGAATTACAATTGTCGTCTATCAGTTTTACTTTTCCATAATAAAACCTGGGAGATTTATTGTGGAGACACCGGGGACAGGCTGGAGACACATCCATGTCAGGAGGAACTAGATTTCTTATTCCGGGCCGTCGCCCTTCGAGCCTTTCCGTGTTTTGCCTGTTCCCGAGTTCTCTCATTGGCTCGGAGGCGAGAAGGTGTTTGAATTCCTGATGTGCAGGAACGACAATTCTTTCAATGTCTCAGATCAGTTAATGTCCCGAGAACATCAGAGTCAATCTCCCGGCCTCTTCAACAAGGGGACGGTGTCTGGACTGTCTCTACTCAGTCGGACAGTTCATCTTTCATTCTCCTCTAAATACGCTTGCCAAAGAGTTTCGAAAGATTCACAAAGCTGGAGACTGGGATTTCTGTTTTGCTTCATGAACATTTTTCCATTTCCTAACTGACATTATTTTGCCAAAATCTCTTCCCAATTGTACGCCTTGCGTCATGTCCAGGGATGAGGAATTTCCATTTTGTGGAGACATTCCCAAGGTTGGGAATGTTCGCTTTGGAGCAAAGAAGGTTAACTGGAGATTTCCTGGGGCTGTTGGTAATGATGGGAGATGGGAGAAGATGGGAATGGGCAGATTAATGATCAGAAGAATCAATTGCCACTGACCAGAGTCAGTTACCAGAGGACAGGGATTGAAGTTCTTGAATGAAAAGCAGCACTTGTGCCTAATAAACACAGAGAATACTGCAGAACGCCAACAGGTCGAACAGCATCTGTGGAGAGGGAAACAGAGCTGACGTTGTGAGGCTCGTATGTTGTTTGTTCCTGCATGGCAATCAATTCCCAGACATGAGAAAACGGGACTTTATTGAGACGGGTTTTGTGAAGTTTGAGCGATAATACAACCAAAAGGAAGTCATTTAAAATCGTCAGCGAAGAAAACATAGTCAGCAGGTTACCACCTTGAGTGGGGGAGCCCCAAAGGATCTCTATGCCGACACCTTAAGTTTTCGGCCACAACGATCGCCCAACGTTGTGGTCTAAAATGTCTCATGGAATGGTTCTAACAGGAAAGGTGAGTATTGGGCTTGTCCTGTCTGCGCCATAGCCCCAACGTATCCTGTTCCCCTGGATTTGATCAGGACAAAGGAGGCTGATGGGAGATCGAATTGAACTGCACACATTGATGAGAGATAGAGCGGGTGGGAAGGATCCATTCCCATGCATAGAGAGATTAATAATCAGGGCCGAAAATAAGAAATTTGGTGTTCATTCAGCAAAGCTAATGTAGAACTGTTCACAGAAAATTGTGATGAAAGTCCCTCGAGTTATTTTGATGAGAAGTGTTGATGATGCTAATACAATCGATAGGATGAACGTAGATTGGTAAATGTATTTGGTGACAGTTCTGTTCTAGCCCTGTGAGCGAAACCTGGATCTGAAGGAATAAAGGGGATATTAAAAACATCGATCTGAAATTGGCTACGTGACAAGAAACAGAGCCATCATTAACAGTTGGCTTTTGAACTGGAAAAGCTTTCTCGTCAAATTAGCTTGAGGCTTGAGGTATGTAAGGTCAAGATAATTTAGGTAAAACACGGAAACGCTATCCTCATTAGCAGACAGTGAAAGGATTACAATACGCAAATTAAACATTTTCGACAAATGATACAGGGGACTGGGAAGATAAGTATTATAAACTGTGAACAACAAAGTTCTGGAGCACAACACTTACATTCAAAGACCGAAAACATACAGGTCCTGATTAATCAGATGGCATTGTGGTGCTTTTCTGCAAAACATCCACTTGCAATGTCCTACAAAAGAGTGACAAAACCAATCCCTCTCAGCCCAGGATAGAAAATCCGAAGAGATGAACGTTTGCTGATTTTCTGAAGGTTCACAAAGCTAAGACTGGGTTTTGGTGATTGCTTCCTTTCCACTCCCAGGAGCCGCAGTGGTAGAGGCGTTGAGTTGGGGAAAGTAAAATGTGCCCGTGAGCAGCGTGTGGGGCAATTTCAGCTTCCCCTCAACTCCAGCGCTGTGACTTGACTCCGATGTTCTCAGGGTCATTGACTGACGCGAGACAGTGAAAAGATTCTCATTCCCGCAGATCGGGAATTCAAACCGTATGCCGGCTTCAGGACAATGAGAAAGATTAATTGGGGTGTGTGAAGAAACTGTGAGCTGCATTTCAAACAGGTAGGTGGAGTCAGATGCGTCATCCATTGCGCCCCGGCCCTGTGCGTATCTTACGCCACCATGCTGCAGAGTTCTGACGTCAACACGGGCATGCGCAGCAATGGGAACACTCATAAGGTGAACAACCAAAGATAATCATCGTCACTGCTTCCCTTCCACAGGCCCAACTTTGTGAAGCAGTATCTTTCACTGGCAAAGGAAACACCCTTGTCCTCAGGTGCCTGCTTCATTTCGATCACGATCTCATGCCCCTCACTGTTCTAATCTCATTTCCAAACACTTTGCTCACAGCCTCAAACGAAGCTGTGCGGGTATCTGCTTGTTCCACCCGAACAGGCAGTGGGTTACAGATTCCCACCAGTCCCAATGTGAGTGAAATACTTTTCCCCCTCCACTGATTTGAATCTTAAAGAAGAAGCCGGGGAGCAAGCTCCCTTTCTTTTCGACGACATTTCTCATTTTGTAGTCGGCAGGGTTCACACCTGCGTGGGGAAACCGCAATGGATTTCAAGTCCATCGCATTAACTAGTCGGCCCACGAATACAGAACCACACTGACAACTTCACTTCCCAGGTCTGTCTGCCTGTGGAACTGAGAAAGAGTGAATCATCGCAGAGTTTGTTTGAATCCAATCACTTCACAGTGATTCGAAAGGTTTAAATATCTGCACATGGCGAGTCTAGGTGTTTGATCCCAAAAGGTGAAATGAACTTTCCGTTAAGAACATAACTAGAAATTGCAGGAGGAACTCAGCAGGTCAGGCAACATCTGTGGAAAGAGAATCAGAGACAACATTTCAAAATTCTGTTTTCTCCGACAGGTACTGTCAAACTGCCGAGTTTCACTTTTTGTCTCGGCTTCTCAGAATCCACAGTCCCTGACGTTAGACATTAATTCAATTCAGAAACCCCTTTGTGGAGAGGATTTCCGTTTGAGGAACATTTTCCTGACCCCATTAAAAGCGTTCATCTTCGAAGTCAAGGAAGAAAAGCGAACACACAGCCCCTGGGTGGGCTCGAACAACCAACCTTTCGGTTAACAGCCGAACGCGCTGACCAATTGCGCCACAGAGACAGGCGTTGACGTGGACTGCACCATCGCTTAGATGAGGCTATTAGCGAATTCATAATTCAGCCTCCCCGCCTAGAATTACAATTGTTGTCTTCCGCGCAGTCTTGCGAGACATCCCGGCTTTCTTAACTTGACTTGTGCAAAAATGCCCGATTAAACTTCTCAAAAAGAACCTTCGTTAAAAGAGGCTGAGCTCCCTGGAGTACGAATGGGACAGGAAGTGAAATGATTGGAGATAGCATTGAACAGGTTGACGTGTTTACTTCCCTAATTTTCTTATCCCTGTGCCAATTGGCACGTGGCTTGGGCAGTAATGTTATTACACACACTGGAGCAGTGGGATTTGAACCTGAGCCTCAGGGCTCTATGGGTGACTACAGCTGCACCACAAAAAAGAACTCTAGTAAATAGGTCCTCTTCTGTTGAATGAGAGGAAACAGCTTCCTCCTCAACATGATACACGACCACTGTACCCTCCGTGCCCATTACAATAAATTGAGCCTTCTCCTGTTGAATGAATGAGTGGGAAACCCTCTCCGAGCTCCAAGAAGCGGGGGGCCCGGCTGGAGGCTGGATTTGCTCAAGGCTTGTATCTATTAACTTATTTAAATGGTACCTACTGTATGGGGCTATGGTTTACATTAAAACCGGAGGGTCATGTCAGAGTGTTTGTTTATATTTAGCAGTTGTAGTTGGTAAAATACACTCCCTGGAGGAGCACCTTCTATGCTGCTTCATTTCTTGCCTACTGCTCTTCCCCCATTTGTTATCTCTCATCTAGATTTTACATTTTCAGTCAAATTTAATTTCACATTAATCAGCTTTGGTATTCACTGTGCATCATTAATTAATCTGTTGATTATTGTAATGGTGTAATTTCATTTATGTTGTCTGAGTTTGACATTGAATGTGCAGGTGTGAATGCCAGTAAGTTGTAAAAATAAATCAAGAACTTGTGCTTTTTAAACAAAAAGACGAGTTCAATGGTATTACTGGCATTGTCTCCTTTGAGGATGATGATTATAGTCTGACCAACAAACCATTTCATGCAGTCACCCAGTTTAATTAAAGTCTTTTGGAAAATAATTCTGGCAGGCAAAGATTTATACAACCCAAAATACGGTTGGTAATCATGTGTATTCTTATCTTTTAAGCCGTAACAGATGGCATTGCGTGGCGGTTTGAGACTGAAACTTCGCTGGAAAGAATGTAGATTGATGAGGGAAATCAAAATGGCAGAGTCTCGGGCCACAATCTATGAGTCTGGCTTGATTGCATGAGTGGTGGTTCTTCAAAAGCACCTTCCAAGTGATGACCTCAACCACCAAGAACAGACAAGTGTGAACACAGGATTCCGACTGCAAGATATATCGCATTGTTTCTTTGTTATTGACCAAAATGCTGGAAATCACTCCTGAACATTGTTGCAGTCCACACCATATTTGTGAAGCAATTTAAGAGGTAGTTCAGCACCACCTTTTCAAGGTCAGTTTGGGAAGAGTTGTTGGCACAGCCAATGATATTCACATCTCATGAAATAGTAAGCAAAGAGCCCACGGTGTTGGGAGGCTGTATGTTAGCATGAATAGAGGATTGGCTAACTACCACAGTTGTGGTAAGGGGCATGTTCAGGATGACAACGTGTAACTGGTGGTGTACGACAGGGATCAGCGCTGGGGCCAACATTATTTAGAATATATATACGAATTACTTGGATAAGTAAAGTGAAGGTACTATTGCTAAATTTGCAGAAGAGACAGTTGATGTGAAAGCAGGTGGTGAGGATGACATTAGATATCTGGAGAGCGATGTAGACAGGTTAAGCAAATGAGCGAAAGCTTGGCAGGTGGGAAAATGAGGTAATGCAGTTTGTCAGGAGGTGAAGAACTGAATATTAAATGGAGAAAGCTTTAGAATAGAGGAATTTGGAATCACGTCCACGAATCTCTTCATCCAATTTCAGTGAGTAATAGGGAGGCAAATGGGAGGTTGGCCTTTTCAATAGAGTAGAAATGTAGGGAGGTCATAGTGAACCTGTGTAAGGCATTAGTCAGGCCACAACCGAATACTGTGAACAGTTTAGGGCCCTTTACCTGAGGAAAGATATATTGGCATTGGAGGCAGTCCAGAGAAGGTTGACCATGATGATACCAGGGAGGGAAAGAATGTCTTATGAGGAGAACTGAATAGGTTGGGCCTGTGCTTATTAGAAGTTAGAAGAATTAGAGGTAACCTTATTGTCACGTACAAGATTCTGAGGAGAATTGACAGGCTCGACGTGGAAAAGTGGGTGAGTCTGGGACCAGAGGAAGTAACCTCCAAATAAGAAATTGCATGTTTAGGACAGATAGGAATTTCTCCTGAGGGCAGTAAATCTGTGGAACATGATACTACAGAGGGCTTTTGAGCCTGGGTTGTTACGTGCATTCAAGGCTGAGATAGTTTTTTTTTAATCAGTAAGCGAATTGAGGATTATGGGGAAATGGCAGCAAAATGGAGTAATGTTTCCCAGAATAATCGTGATCTGAATAAATGGCAGAGTCAACTCAAAGGGCTGAATTGAATAGTAAATAGTAAGGAGGAAAAGGATGCAACTGGCAATTACAGACCAGTCAGTGTTGGGAAGCCTAGAGATTGTAGGGAGTTGGTGGCATTTGGGCATTGTTACTGGATTTAACATCTGGAGTTTCAAATTGATGCTGCTATGGCCCCGATGCAATTTGAAATCAAGTTATGTATCTGGAATATAAACTTATCGCTGCTTTGGTGATCTTATCAATTGTCATAAGTACCTATCTTGTTCACTAATAACCTTTTTTTAAGGAAGGAAATCTTCAGTCCTTTCCAGTTTGGTGAATGTGTCACTCTTGATCCAAAGTCATGTGGTTGACTCTTAACTGCCCTCTGAATTGGCACTTGTTTATTTTTTGGGAGACGAAGTGTCATGTTCCATGAATGAATAAAGAAAAATATTCAGGACAAGATTGTCAATGTCACTGTCAGTGAAGGGAAGATTGCGATGTAGTGATACTGGTTAAGTAGCCCAGAGATCTCGGTCTTCTGAGAACAAAAATTAAAATCCCATCATGGATGCTAGTGGACTTTATTTTCAACGAATAAAAAGATCTGGAAGTGAGAGTTTGTCTCTGTACTGGCAACCAGGAAACCATTATTGGCTAAGACAATGAATTGCAGCTGTTGGAGATCAGCAACAAAAGGCACAATTTCTGGGGAAACACAGCAGGTCTGGCAACATCTGTGGAAAGAAAACAGTTAATGTTTTGAATCCAGCCTAATTTTGAAGGGCCACCAGACACAAAACAGTAACACTGTCGTCTCCTCATAGATGCTGCCAGAACTGTTATTTTTGTCCAATCAATTCAGAGTGTTGTGAAATTGTTCTTAGAGGGAGGGGAATCTACCACTCACAACCCTGCACACGCGTGCACACGCTCACATCACGTGACTCCAGACCTACTACAATGTGGTTGACTCTCAACTGCCTTCTAGCATGTAGCCAATTGCTCGGTCCAAAGGCCATGAGGGATGGTGAGCAAATGTTGGACGTGCAAGCAACAATTCCATCCCTCAAAATATTTTCTTATATATTTTAAAGCATAGGTTAATGAAGGACAACCAAAACAAACTGCTATGCGAAAGTCATGCCCAACTAACCTGATTTGCTTGTAGTTATAAATATTGTTTTAAAATCCTCTTCAGAGAGGACATTGGTTCCATCATTGTTGCAATACTGCAAGCAATTCTGTGCTTTCTGCTGCAGGAAGGGTGTTGTGAAACTTGAAAGGGTCAGAAAACATTTACAAGGATGCTGCCAGGGTTGGAGGGTTTGAGCTCCAGGAAGAGGCTGAATAGACTGGAGCTATTTTCCCTGGAGCTTTGGAGGCTGAGAGGTGACATTAAAGACATTTATAAAATCATGAGGGACATGGGTAGGGTAAATAGGCAAGGTCTTCTCCCTTGGGGTGAGGGAGTCCAAAATTAGAGGGCATAGTTTTAAGGTTAATGGCAAATGGAGTTTAATAGAGATAAGTGTGAGGTCTTACATTTTGTATCCTCAAATCAAGGTAGGAATATCATGGTGAATGGTAGGACCTTCAGGAGTGTAGTGGAACACAGGGATCTTGGAGTGCATGTTCACAGTTCTCTGAAAGTGGAGTCACAGGTAGAAATTTTGGTACAGTGGCCTTCATCAGTCATGGCATTCAGTATAAAATACCGAATTAGAGTCGAGATAAGCACCAAATAATAATACATACCAACAAACACCAAATCTGTTTCATATGCAGTATTTCAAACCAAGAGATGTAAGGGTGCAGGTTCATAGCTCCGAGAAAGTGGAGTCATGGGTAGACAGGGTAGTGAAGAAGACTTTCAGCATGCTTGCTTTCATCAGTCAGAGCACTGAGTACAGGAGTTGGGATGAATTGTTGCAGCTGTCACAGATTCCACACAACAACACAAGACGTGACCCTGCCCTCCCCTGACTGACTGTCACTTTGCATATCAAGGGGAAGACACCCCTTTAATTGTGATGATCAGAAAACATGCCATCCTTCAAAAAAATGGATGTGTTCACAAATATTTTTACAGAGGAAGGAAGTTGCAGTCTGGGTGAAGATCAATCTTCATTCAGAGAGGGAGAGGAAGAGCAGCAGCAGCTTCAGAAGTTCATGGTCCAACTTCTGAAAAGACCTTGTCTGATTTGCAGTTGTTCCTGGGCTTGTAATATCGTACTGCAGCATATTGTAGATCTTCAGGTCGAGTGTCAATACTGCATTAAAGAGGCCCATTCAGCAACTTGAGTCCATGTGAACTCTTCGTGGAGATATGCAGTCTGCCCCATAACCCTGTTGGTTTACAGTTACATATAGATCGACACAAAGGTCTTTGGGGTTGAGAGGAAAGAATGTTCCACAGTAACTAGAATTACGTTCAGATTTTCTATCATGGACTGACTGTGATGACCTTTGCAATCACTTCACTGGAATATTACAAGAGAAGAATTTGGCGGTAGAAATCTCAGACCAAACATCACATCAAAGTCTGACAGTCACTTGATTCACGAGGACGTGGATACTGATGGCCTTGAAAACAAAGGGGAGAAGGTCTGTCTGCTTAGTTAGGTTTTAAACGTCAGTGTGACTGGAAACTCTAAGAGTCTCACATACCCACACACCAGAGTAGTGACTGGAACAAGCTTTACAGACTGAATGAGAGTGTTCCAATTATCAGCGGGTTCACCAGTAACACCACACACACATGCTGTAAGCGTGAGTGAGCTTTCAACTGATTGTTATGGTCTGAGACAGACGAGGGCACCTGCACCATGGAGAAACCGTGGAAATGTGGGGAGTATGGGAATGGTTTCCCTTCGCCATCTACTGGAGATTCATCGACGTTTGCACACCGGGCAGCGGCTGTTCACCTGCACTCAGTGCAGGAAAGGCTTCACTCAGTTACACCACCTACTGCCGCACCAGCGGATGAACACCGGGGAGAAACCGTTTTCCTGCTCTGTGTACGGGAAGGGCTACACCCAGTCGTATCACCTGATGCTCAGCTTCCGCGTCCACACTGAGGAGAAGCCGTTCACCTGTCCAGTGTGGAGCAATGACTTCTGTGATTCCTCCACCCTGCGCAAACACCAGCGCATCCACACCAAGGAGCGGCCGTTCACCTGTCCAGTGTGTGGGAAGGGCTTCACCCAGTCGTGCAACTGTGGAGACACCAGCAACTTCACAAGTTAGATGGCGCAGGGATTCGGGTTGGACTCTGCTGTTACCCCGGCTGAGAGTCACACCTTGAACCCCGTTTAGTGGGTGAAGTGGGAGGGGTAAGGGGTTCCTTTATGCTGAATGGCCGCTCTCTCACCCACTTTACTTCCAGTGGGGGCTGATGCTCTCTGAGCCTGGGATTGCACCTTCCCTACGGAAACAGTCCACAGAAACGGCTGAAGTGCAGGTAGATCTGAAATAGATACATTTGTCTCTGTCCCATTGAATCTCCAGCACAGTCGATCCAATTGGCCACTATCAGTGCTTATGCTCCACCTGAGCCTCCACCCACCCCTTCATCAGCATACAGGTATCCCATGCTTTTTGAAAGTTCACTTTACCCCCATCTCCTCCCCGCCCAAGCCTGTGCCAATTCTTAATCCTAACGTAGACCTGCTATTTATTGCCGATGCATGGTTTCTGTCCCTGTATTCACCTCCCATTCATGTGTCTGTCCAGATACACCTTAAGTGTTGCTAAGGTGCCTCTTTCCACTACGTTCACTGGCAGTTCATTCCCCAGGCATCCACCATCCAACTGTGTGAAAAATCTTCCCTTTCAATTCTCCCCCAGACTGTCCCCCTCTCGTGAACTTGTGCCCTCTTGTAGTTGACTTTTCCACCCTGGGGGTGGGGTGGGGGAAGCCTCTGACTATCTAACAGACTGTCTGGCCCAACACCAAACATCCAAAGAATAATCCACACAGACCCATTTCCCTACCCCTATTACTCGACAGTTACCCCTGACTAATGTACCTAACTTTCACATTCCTGAACACTGTGGGGCAATTTAAGCACGGACAATCCAACTTAACCTGCCAATCCCTGGGCATTGGGGTAATTTAGCATAGCCACTCCACCCTAACCCACACATTTGGATTGTGAGAGGAAACCGGAGGAAACCCATATCGACACAGGGAGAATGTGTAAACTCCACACAGACAGTGACCTGGGACTGAAATCGAACCAGTTTCCCTGGCGCTGTGAGGCATCAGTGCTAATGATTGAGCCACCACGCCGCCCCCGTCCAGTCAATCTGTGTGTCTCATCATTTTGTTGAGGTCATCTCTCTGCCCCATGTTCACAGTGAAAATAATCCAGGTTTATCCCATTCCCTTCTCATAATGAGACCTCCAGACCAGGCAGTGTCCTAGTGAACCTTCTCTGTACCCTCTCCCAGAGCATCCATGTCCTGGTAGTGTGGGGACCAGAACTGCACGCAATATTCTGAATGTGACCGGAATAAATAGCTGTAACATAACTCGCCAACTCTTACACTCAAGGCAAACGTGCTGTGTGCCTTCTTGATCACCTTACCCGCCTGTATTGCCACTTTTGGAGATCTGTATGGCCAGATCCCTCTGTATGCCAGTGCTTCTATGTGGTCTGAAATTTATCGTACAATTCTTGTATTTCCTATGTATCTGTATCCAGCTTCACTTTAATTGTGTTCCCCTCTTTATCTCTTTTCCCCCATTCTCACCCCTCCACACATCAGCATATCATAAGATGATAGGAGCAGAAATTATGCCATTCAGCCCATTGAGTCTGCTCCACCATTCAATCATGGCTGATAAGTTTCTCAACCCCATTCTCTCCGTTACCTTTGATCCTCTTGATACTCAAGAACCCAGTTTTCCCCATCTTAAATGTATTCAACGATCTGGCCTTCACAGCCTTCTGGGGCAGTGAATTCCATAGATACACCACTCTCGGTCTGAAGAAGTTCTCCTTATCTCCGGTCCAAAAGGTCTTCCCTTTACTTGAAGGCTGAGCCCTCGGGTCCTCTTTCTCCTACCAATGGAAACATTTTCCCAACATCCACTCTGTCTAAGCTGTACAGTATGCTGTAGGTTTCAATTAGTTCCCTTGTCATCTTCTAAACTCCATTGAGTATAGACCCAGAGTCCTCAAATGATCTTCATATGTTCAGCTTTTCAATCCTAGGGCCTTTCTCATCAACCTCCTCTGAACATGTTCCAGGGTCAGTACATCATTCCTGAGATATGGAGCCCACAACTGTGTACAGTACTCCAATTGTGGCCTGACTGGAACCTGAAAGAACCTCAGAAGTACATCCCTGCTTTTATATTCAAGTCCTGTGAAAATAAATGCCATTGTTGCATTTGCCTTCCTAACTACTGACTCAACCTGTAAGTTTACCTTGAGAGAATCCTGGGCTAGAAGTCCCAAGTCTCTTTGCTCTTCGGATTTCTGAATTTGCTCCCCATAATCCTTCTGTTCCAGGGTAGCACCAGAGACTTCCAGACACACTGATTTGTATTCCGGGATATCCAGAGATCTCAAGAACTGCCAGTATCTCAGGAGGAATCGTTATTCTGGGAGGACGCAGAGAGGAGCGTGGTGCGCACCTGTAAACTCCAGAACTTCCCAAACTTCACGAATCAACAATAACTCTTTCTGGACCAAGAAACGAAAGGGCCGACGAGAAACTGTGACACGACAGGAAGTGAAATTAGGCCATTCAGCCCATTGACTCTGCTCCACCATTCACTCATTCTTGAGTATCAAGGGGCTCAAAGGTTACAGGGAGAATGGGGTTAAGAAACATATCAGCCATGATTGAATGGCAGAGCAGATTCAATACGATAAATGGCTTAATTTCTGCTAGTTAACATCCATGGGAAGAAGGAGGCAACACAATAAGTTGTTTATTGGGACAGGCAAGATAATGTTGTTTAATAATAGTGTGACAAAAGGACAATTAATTCTGCCTGTAGAAGGAAAGCCCTGACATAGAGGGGTTAATTGCAGGGCAGGCTGTTTCAAACAGACAGCTAACCCTCAAGGATAAGAAGGTAAGCTACAGACCTGAGGTCTCCAGCAATGTGAGGTGATGTTAGAGTCTTAAAAACAGGTCACACCACAGATTGGAAATTGAGGAAACGCCACCAAAATTCAACTCCAGAATGATGCAGCCGCAGCACTGCTTAGAAGAATAATACTGCATCAAACTCCTGGACACTTCCAGAGATGGGCACCGTCGGTGGAAACCCAGTTAAATTCAGCCATCAACCGGGTGATAGCCAAGTTTGGGGGGGGGGGGGGGTGGGGGGTGAAGCTGAATGTACTTGAGGGGTTTTATCTGTGGTTGCTCCATGCAATAAAGTCCAAATCATTGTTTCAGCAGTTGATTCTCTGTGCGGTTTCTGAGTCAGGAGCCAAATTAAGGTGATTCACCCACAACCAAGAGGCTGGGATTAATATTGACTCCATTGCATTCAAGAGAATGTCATCAATACTTTTATAAAGCGAAGGCTGAACCCACCTCCCCCACTCACCAAGATCTCAAACTGAAACGTCCAAAGCGTGGCACGTTGCCCTTTAATCTGTAAAGTCAGTGTGATAAGTGGTGTAACCTGCTGTAGTGTTAAAAGTAAACCCCTGACACTTTAAAATCGACAATCAGCAATTTATTTAGCCAACTCTCACGGTGAACAAATGAACAAAACTACTAACAAACTGAATAAATCCGTCCTAACTACTGAGTATTCTGGAATAAATCAAGATTCTTCTGGTATGCTGTTCCAATCAATACATGTCCCACTCAGATAACACAAAATAGAATTTAATCTCTCAGAGTACATCCAGGTTATGTGTCTTCCGGAATATTCTGTGCCATCTTCTATCGGGGATGCCTCCTCCGATTCCTCTGTCAGGAATGTCCTTCTCTGTTTTTCTAAATGATGCTTTCTCTAATACACAGATGACTGAGAGCGCCAATTCTTTATGATAGGATTGGTCCTGTTGTCAAAACTTTACGATTTAAATTTAATACGTTTTTGGTAGCCAATGGGGCTGATTTAAATGGATTGGTGAAATTGAAAACCGTTTTCTTGTCCTGCAAACTGTATAGCCTTTTGTTACAAATGTTTCAGTTCAAGTGCTTTTTGTTGTGATCATGTTGCTCCTTTAAGCTTACGTTGTTGGTTTATTTTCAGGAGGGGTTGTAAAAGGCTTCCCATTTGTGTAGGATTAAGGTTTTTGCTAATGGTTAACAATCCGGGAAAAGGGTTTGACTTTTTCTTTCCTGAACCACTTCTACAATGAAAGGGCAGTTGTCCCATTCTTTTCCCCTGGTTTTGGTTTTATCAAGCAGTCTGTCTGAAGCTGCTGCATGAAGAGATGTTTCCTGATTCAACAGATGTGTCTGGCTGACTCTAAAGCTTCAGGGAAAATAGTACCAGCGTATTCAGCCTCTCCCTGTAGCTCAAACCTTGCAACCCTGGCAACATCATTCCAAACCTTTTCTGAACCCTTTCAAGTTTCACAATGTCTTAAAAAGACGTCAACTTTGCTCGACTAATGTGGGAGAATTTTCTGCATGACGTGTTGTGTCTGAAAGAGCCCTCCCCTGTGCTGTGACAGAGCTGCAGTGACTTTCAAATGATTGATAACAGCATTTGTCAGGCTAAGATTCATTGGGAGAAGCTTCTCAATCACATCTGTAAATGGAGAAAGTGTTTTTAACAATGAGACATGAATAAAGTGCTGCATTAATCTTTAGTTCTGAAGATTTACTCATACATCTCAAAACAGAGCATATGAACCCGCTCACAAGAAGTCTACGGGAATATAAGACACCACTGCATATTTCCTGACCAGGACCGACTTTACACAGAAAACATGGACATTTTAATTGAATGGGGTGCCATTCGTTTTAAGATCAGGTGAACTTAAGAGGCACAGCATTGGCTTAGAAATGAGAGATCCTTGACACACACACAGCCAAAATCATCACTGCCATTATTATCAAATTAGAATTTAGGCTGGATAGGCTGGGATGTTTTTCCACTGGAGCAGAGGAAGTTGAGAGGCAATATTTTCAAACCATGATGGGTAGATTTGGGTTAATGGTAACTGTCTCTTCCCTAGGGGGAGGATTTCAAGACCAAGGACGCGTTTTTATGGTGAGAGGAGAAAGATGGAAGAAAAGATGTGGGGCAAAATATTTACAGAGTATAGTTCGCCTGGGGAAACAGCTGCCAGTGGAAGTGGTTGAAGCAGGTACATTAACAATATTGAAAAGGCGTTTCAACAAATACATGGATAGGAAAGCTTTAGAAGGATATGGGCCAAGTGAAGGGAAATGAGGTTAGTGTTGACAAACATTTTGGTCAGCATGGACCAGTTTGGGCTGAAGGGCCTGTCTCTGTGCTATACTACTCTATGACTGGCGTCTCTTTGTAACTCTGACAGTGTTGAGTTTCCACAGGAACCAGGAAAAAGTGAGGACTGCAAATGCTGAAGATCAGAGTTGAGAGTGTGGCGTTGGAAAAGCACAGCAGGTCAGGCAGCACCCGAGGCGCAGGAGAATCGATGTTTCAGGCATAAGGGCATTCAGATGAACATCTCACTAAATCATGCTGAATAAAATCTGATCTCATTCGTCAACTCTGATGTGGAGGTGCTGGGGGTGGACAGGTCAGAAGTCACACAACACCAGGTGAGAATCCCAATAGATTGGTTTGAACTCATGAGCTTTCGAAGCATTGTTCCTTCATCAGGTGAAGTGATGAAGGAGCTGCACTGATGAAGGAGCAATGCTCCCAAAGCTTGGGATTTCAAATAAACCTGTTGGACTGTAACCTGGTGTTGTGTGACCTCTGACTTCTTGAACTGCGCATTCGTGTTGTACTTGATGGGATACTTTATCCAACTCGGCGTAGTTAACTCATATCGCTTGTAGGGGTTCATTTGAAACCTTTCAGGAGGTGAATTCAACAAGATTGAATTATTCAAAGTTACTCAATTCTAAACTTACATCAGGACCAGTAGTCATAGAGAGGTACAGCGTGGAAACAGATCCTTCAGTCCAACTCGTCCACGCTGACCAGATATTCTAAATTAATCTAGTCCCATTTGCCAGCACTTGGCCCAAATCCCTCTAACCCTTTCTATTCATGTCCCCAACCAAATGTCTTTTAAATTCTACCAGCCTCCTCCACTTCCTCTGGCAGCTTGTTCCATACACGCACCACACTCTGCATGAAAAGCTTTCCCTTTAGGTCTCTTTTAAATCTTTCCCCTCTCACTCTAAACCTATGCCTTCTAGTTCTAACAACATCCTGATAAATGATTTCTGATGGAGATGTCAACGTTTCGGGGAGAACCCTACTTCAGTCCTGAGGGATAATACCTGGAATGCTGACTTCTCCACCTCCTGGTCTGCCTGCCTTGTTGTGCCCAGCCTCCTGCTTGTCTATTTTAGATTCCAGCATCTGCAGTTTTTTATTTTGTCTCTCACAAATGGTGGAGCAGATTCGATGGGTCAAAATATCCTAACTTCTGCTCCAATGGTCTTGTGGTCTTAGGTTTGTCCGGGTCCTGGGCTTAATGAGCAGCAGCGCCGACTGGAAGCAATGTTCACAGAATCATAGAATCACTACATTCTGACCAACAAGTTCAGAGCGACCCTTTGAAGAGAAACTCACCCAGATACATTCTCCTACCCTATGACTCTGCACTTACCGTTAACTAATGCACCACACCTACACATTCCTGAACACTATGGGACTATTTAGCTTGGCCAATTCGCCCAAACATGCGCACGTTTGGACTTTGGGAAGAAACTGGAACACGCAGAGGAAACCCACGCAGACACAGGGGGGAATTACATGCAAACTCCACACAGACAGTCACCCTGAGGATGGAATCAAATCTGGGTCCCTGGCGCTATGAGGCAGCAGTGCTAACCACTGAGCTACCACCCCCCCTTCCCCCTCCACTCCCCCAGTAGAAAACAAAAAAAGCCTAACAACTCTCCCACTACCCCCACTGTCAGAAAGGGCAGGAGGTTCATCCTGGGGGTGACCCTCAGCAGCGTTACCGGCAGAATCTGATTGTTGGGAGCATTGGTGCCTCCGCTGGTGCTTGTTCAAGCTCCTGGACATTGTGAACCTCAGCCCACACTCGGGGCAGGCAAACGGCCTCTCCCCAGTGTGGACCCGCTGGTGCGTCAGTAGAGTGGAGGAGACAGCAAATCCCTTCTCGCACTCGAGGCAGGTGAACGGCCTCTCCCCAGTGTGGACCCACCAGTGTGTCAGCAGGTGGGAGGCCTGGGTAAAGCCCTTCCCGCACACAGAGCAGCTGAACGGCCTTTCCCCAGTGTGGACCCGCTGGTGCTACAGCAGGTCGGAAGAGCGTGTGAAGCTCTTCCCACAGACAGAGCGGGTGAACGGCCTCTCGCCGGTGTGGACCCACCGGTGGGCCAGCAGGTCAGAGGAATCGCTGAATGCCTTCCCACATTTGGGGCAGGGGAAGGGCCTCTCCCCTGTGTGCACCCGCTGGTGCCTCATCAGGGCGGAGGAATCGCTGAAGGCCTTCCCACACTTGAGGCAGCTGAAGGGGCTCTCCCCTGTGTGAACCCGAAAGTGCCTCAGCCGGGCGGAGGAATCGCTGAAGCTCTTCCTGCACTCAGGGAAGCTGAAGGGCCTCTCCCCGTGTGCACCCGCCGGTGCCTCAGCAGGGCGGAGGAATCACTGAAGGCATTCCTGCACTCAGGACAGGAGAATGGCTTCTCCCTGGTGTGACTGCGCCGATATGTCTCCAGGGCAGACGGGACACAGAAGCCTTTCCCGCAGTCGCCACACTTCCATGGTTTCTCCATGGCCGAAGCTACAGTTGCACACAAACGCGTGTATGTAACCTCCCTGCCTTGAATTCTTCTTTCCAGGCCAGATAACTGTTTCAGGCTCCACACTCAGTGCGTTTCTGCAACAGTAGGGTCTCTCTTCCAGTCCCAATGATGCTGAAAACGCACTGAAACAGGAACCAATTAGATCACAGTTGAAAATTGTTGCAGTCCCGGTGGATTGAGTCACTCACAAATGCTGGAGAATCAGAGTCGAAAACTGCAGGTCAGGCAGCATCTGAGGAGCAGGAGAGTCAATGGTTCAGGCATAAGCCTTTCATCTGTTGATTTTGAAATTTCATCTTCAGATCAAATACTCTGAAAAGAGATTACAAAAGTAATCACTGTCAGTCCAGGGTAGAAATTCAGAACAAGCAATTCTACTTTCTGCAGAACATTCTTTTCTTTTGTTATTCCACAAAACTGAAAGCACCACCCCACTCTCTCTCTCTCCCTCTGTTCTCACTCCATTCTAATTATCCTGAAAGTGCTGATTCAGGATCTGACAGGGACAGAAGAGCAAAACAGTCACAACTGACACCTCTCTGAATTTTGGATATCTCCACCTGAAAATTAATATCTTCCACGACATTGGGATACTGTTGAGAGTGAGCAGGTCTGATTTTTGGAAGTAAAAATATAGTGTGTAAATTCAGGATGAACCTGCAATGCAACGTCTTGGCAACCAATCAGACACAAAATGGTTAACGTGGGTGGGGGAGTTTTAGAATGAGACATCAAGGCTATGACACCAGAGAGAAATTGAACAGACTGGCGTGGCAAACCAGAGTCATCTAGATATACAGCACAGAAACAGGTCCTTTGGTCCACTGGTCTATGCTGACCAGATATCCTCACTGAATCTGGTCTCATTTGCCAGCATTTGGCCCATATCCCTCTAAACCCTTCCTATTCATAAACCTATCCAGATGCCTTTTAAGTGTGTCATAATTATACCAGCATCTACTACTTCCTCTGGCAGCTCTTTCCTTACACGCGCCATCTTCTGCATGAATTGCTCCTGAGATTCCTTTTAAATTTCTCGCCCGCTCCCCTGGCCGCCTCACCCTAAACCTATTACTCTATAGTTCTACGGTCCCAGAGAAAAGCCCTTGTCTATTTACCCTATCCATCCCTCTCTTGATTTTATAAACAATGGAAGCATCAACGGCTCAGGGCGGGGATGGGGAGGGGGGTGGGGGAAGGAAGCCGAATGTGCTGGAGCCAACGCGGAAGAAGAGGACACAAAACCTTGAAGCTGCAATGAGGAATACTGCATGTGCTGTACTTGTACCTGTTGATTTTATTTGTGGGAATCAAGTGCATTGTAAAAATAAAAACAAACAAGATATCTATCCCTCCCCTTTCCCAATCTTCTAATGCTGTCCTGAACACAGTGTGAGAGAATTGGGGGCAGGAGTTGGCCATTTGAGCCTGCATCAACATTGAACACATCATAACTGAATATGAATACACCTACATCCAGGTCGATAGATTGGGTTTTCTTTCACTGGAGCAGAGGAGATTGAGAGGTGACCTTATAGAGGATTATAATATCATGAAGGGTACAGATGAGGTGAAAGGCAGGTGTCCTTTCCCTCGGGTGGGGCTTTCAAGATTAGGGAGCAAATTTTGTAGGGGAGAGGAGAAAGATCTTAAAAAGACATGAAGAGCTCAATTTTTTCTCACAGAGAGTGGTTTGTGTGTGGAATGGGTGTCCAGAGGAAGTAGTGGATGCATGTTCAGTGACAATGTTTAAAAGACATTTGGAAATGGACATGACTAGGAAAGGTCCAGAGGGATATGGGCCAATCACTGGCAGATGGGACAGGTTGGGTTTGAGAACATAGTCAGCATCGACCAGTTGGACCGAAGGGTCTGTTTCTGTGCTGTATGACCCTGTAGCTGTTCTGTACTGGTCTTAAAACCACTTTCTTGGAAATCCAAGATGGCGGTGGTTTGAGTGGTCTGCTGTGCTGGGCTCTGTGCCATACCCCCGGCAAGGTGGACTTTTACCCCTCCCCCCACCTCATTAACCACCCGTAGGAGAAAACAATTGCTAATATAAACTTACTGAACGTCTGGAGCTGCTATAGTTGTGGTTTGACAGCTTTAGGACCAGAATGAAAGCAAATGAAGGAAAGGGGCCGACAGGGGTGCAGCAGGCAGGGCACTCCCCTCCTGCATCGGGGGCGCCTTGAGCCATTGCTCAAACTCCCAGGGCAGACCCTTTGGGTTTAATGGGACAGCAGCAGTTACTCTCGGTGTTTGCGAAACTCTGAGAAAAGATTGGAGCAGCGGTGGAACCATTATCTGCCACGCTGGAAAAGCATGGAGCAGGTAATTCAAATGTTGGCCCGAAGAGAAGAGGCAGCGGAGGAGAGGACCGTGGCATCGGAGACCGTGGCGGAGGTCTCAGGAGGAAGGATCCAAACGCTGGAAGACCAGGTTCGGGTCCTTCAGGAGCAAGTGGACGACCTGGAAAACTAAAGTAGAAGAAATATCTTACAGCTCGTGGGTCTTCCGGAATGCGAGGAAGGCGAAGACCTTATTGGATTCCTGGGGCTGGAGTTGGAGTTGGGCCTGTTGAGTCTGGAGCGGGCCCACTGGATCGAAATGCGCAGGTCCGGGTCGGACCCGCAGCCCCGCGTGGTCCTAGTGAGCCTGCTGCATTATAAAGAAAAACAGTTCGTGATTGAAACAGCAAGAAGACTGGGAAGAGATCCACAGGCTTTCATGCACAAAGGCTCAAGAATAATATATTTTCAGGACTTCTCAGGAGCCTGGATTAAGAAAAGAACATTTGATGAAGTTAAGAGGAAATTAAGGGATCTGAATATACAATATTCCTTGAGTTCCCTGACCGTATTGCATTTCTCTCATGTAGGGACGATATATAATTTTGATTCAGCAGAAGAGGCGAAGGACTTTGCGAATTCTCTGAATTAAAGAAATCGAGTCGGGGTGAAGGCGGGAGGGACATCATTACAGACAATGCTACTTTTTTGTCCCTTTTTTGTGGTTATTGGCTTTATACGTACTGCCTTGACAAAAAACTGGAATTATTTCGTATATCGGTCAGTTACATGTTGTGTGGGGCCTTTTTCTTTACTGCTGTCCTTTTGTTTTTGGATTGGGGGTGGCTAAACCTGTGCTTAAGATGTATGGAGAAGGGGTGTGGGGAGATGGGCAACCATTGTTAACTCTCAGAATGTAAATAACATGTTTTGTTCAATCTGTGAATTGCCTGGCGTTTGGGGCACAGCCTCAGTGGAAAGGAGCCAGGATGGTGGCAATGGTGGGGTTTGGGGAGGGAGGAGAAGAGATCTCTACATAATTGGGGGTTATTTGAGCGTTTGCTTAAGTTATATGTGGTGGTTAGATTTTTATTTATCCTAGTTTTTAATAGGAGCAGTTTTCAGACTTTATAGAGTTAATGTCTTTGTTGCTCACTGCACCTCAGATAAGCTTCCTCCTCTTGGGAAACCATGGGCTGCCCTGGATGACCATGGTTACTGATTCGTTCAGGTAGTGCACCTGAAATGTAAAAGGGAGCCATTCCCCCGTTAAAAAGAAAGAAGGTGCTGTCAAGCCTCAGGAAGGAAAAGGTGGACATCGCCCTGCTGCAGGGGACACATTTAACTGATAAGGAACATCTGAAACTGCAGCAAGGAGGTTATGATAGGGTATTCTTGTCCTCCTTTAGCTCCAAGTGCAGAGGAGTGGCTATACTGGGAAGAAGGAAGCTCCCTTTGCAGGTATTGAGCAAATTAAGGACAAACATGGACTGTCCGTCATTCTTAAAGCTCTAATACATGGAGAAGAGTATGGCGCCCTGAATGTGTATTGTCCCTACGGTGCACCCTCTTAAATTTCTAATTGATGCAGTTGCTAAATTAATGAGTCTTGGGGTACGCCGCATGGTCATTGGAGGGGATTTTAATCGCCTAATAGATCCCGAGGTAGACAGGGTGCCAAGGGGCCAGGCAGGCACACCTGCACAACCGAAGCAGTTGGTGGGCATGTGCGAGGAGTTGGGATTAGTGTGGAGGCATCTCTACCCTAATGGAAGAGACTTTACTTTCTGTTCCAAACCACACAAGTACCACATGGGAACTGACAGTTTTTAATGCCATTGGATTGCTTGGACAGAACATTGGCTTGTGAAATTGGCAATATAGATGTCTCGCACCATGTGCCAGTATATTTAGATGGTAAAATCAAGAATGGTGGAATGGATGCACAGCACTGGTGCATTGACCCATTCCTGTCAAGGGAAGCAAATTTGTTGAGTACATCACAAGAGTTCAGAGCCTTCTGGGATATCAAGTCGGGTACGGCCAGTAATCCGGAAATACTGTAGGAGGCCACTAAGGCATATTTATGAGGCCTGATTATTTTTTATTCAACGACTAGAAGGACGCAGAGGAAGGAGCAACAACAGATGTTGGAGACCCGTCTGCAGATAGCTGAAGAAGTACATTACAATAGGCCTTCACTGGTCAAGCTGCAGCTCTCCGGGCTGCTCCCAACTCATTGCACACACTGGGAAATAAAAGGTCTGCTTTGCTCAACAAAGATTGTTTGAATTTGGAGATAAGCCACGTAGATATCTGGCTAGAAAGAAAAATGCTTCCCAATCTATTATGTCTGTTCGAGAGAAGGTTGGCACAGTTACCCGTGAGTTAACTAAGACTAATGTTAGATGTAGGGAATACTTTGCAGAGTTATATCAGTCAGAGGGAGATGAACACAGTGCAGCGAGAATGCAGGCCTTTTTTGAGATCCTGCACCTCCCTAGTATAAACGCGGAATGGGTTTCCTGTTGAATGGGCCTATGGCAATACAGGAGGTGCAGGAAGCAATAAAGCATGTCCTGGTGGCAAAGCACTGGGGTCAGATGGATTCCCAAGTGAATTCTATAAGGAATTCATAAATGTGTTGGTGGAGCCACCTCTGGGATGTATTGCTATTCATATGTACAGGATTATCTTCCTCCCTCTCTCAGGGAGGCTAATATCTCCCTCATTTTAAAGGAGGAGAAAGAGCTCGAAGAATGTGCTTCATACAGACCTATTTCACTGTTGAATGTAGATTTTAAAATTCTACCCAAGACGCTGGCCCTGAGGTTGGAAAAGGTGTTGTTCTGTATTGTGAAAGAAGATCAGATGGGTTTTGTGAAGAGCCGTAGCTCCTCCAACAATATCAGGAGGGTACTGAACATGGTGCAGATATGCTAGCAAAGGTTGATCCTGGGTTCAGTGGCCTCCCTGGATGCAGAAAAGGCATTTGACCAGATAGAATGGCCGTTCCTGTTTGGGGTCCTCAAGCACTTTGGTCTGGGGAAAACCTTTGCTAGATGGGTGGTGGTGTTGTATAATGATCCTCAGGCAGCAGTCATCACAAACGGCACTAAGTCAGATAACTTTAAACCTGGGAAAGTTAGTCGACAGGGGTGTCCTCTTTCACCGCTGCTGTTTACCTTGGCAATTGAGCCATTAGCTGAGGCTATCAGGAGGGACCCTGAAATAGTGGCGCCAGGAGTGGGAATGGGGGAACATAAGATTACCCTATATGCTGATGATGTCCTTTTGTTCTTGGCCAATCTGGAGGAGTCCGTTCCTCGATTGACTCAAACAATTAATTTATTTGGCAGTTTTTCGGGCTGCAAGATCAACTTTACAAAATCAGAAGCCATGCCGATAGGGGAGGGGAAGAATTAGTGGAGGTGCCTGATCTGAAGGATGGAATGCAGTTCCTGTTTAGATGGTCGTCAAAAGGGTTTTTGTATTTGGGAATTTTTATTATCCCTGCCTTCCACCAGCTGTATAAAGCTAACTATGTACAATTACTGGAGAGGATAAAGCAGGATTTGCAGCGGTGGGACGGATTACCGTTATCATGGTTCGGCCAAATAGCTCTGATTAAAATGAATGTTCTTCCTCGCCTGTTGTACCCCATGAGAATGTTGTTGCTACCCAGATGAGTATTACTGAGGCTCAATGGTTGGCTAGGTTCTTTTATTTGGTGTCGCAGCCGTCCCCTAATTCAGTTTACCAAAATGCTGCTCTCACAGGGTGAGGAGGAGTGGACCTTTTGGACTTGAAGAGATATCAAATAAGCGCTTTCTTAGCATATGTGTGTGACTGGGCACGAGGGGACTCGGGTCGATTTTGCTTGACGTTGAAGCATTGCAGTCAAGATGTCCCCTAGTTAATCTATTATTCACTAAATACAGTGAAAGCCTGGAGGATAATGAGGCAAGACAAGGGCAATTGGCTGAAGACCTCACTGATTACCCCACTGGTGGCAGCCCAAGGATTTAAACCTGGGGCAATGGACTCTGGCTTTAAGTCATGGGAGAATAAAGGAATCTTCTGTCTGGGAGATTTATTCCAGGGTTAGGTCTTGATGTCATTTAGCCAGCTAAGTCAGAAATATGCATTGTCTAATAGGGACCTTTTCCGCTACTTTCAGCCAAGGGATTATATACAGAGGAATACCACGCTCCTGGCTCAGCATTACAGGTCAAATGTGGAATAAAGAGTACTCTGGTGTACAGGTGCTCTTTCAGTTAGTACGTTGTACCATTTACCTTAAGGGATGTGGAGGGACTCTCTAGGATGTGGAATCGGGAGCTAGGATAGGATATTTCATTAGAAGTATGGCAAGATATATGGGAAAATGTAAGGAAAATTTCAATATGTAACAAAGCACAGGGTAAGAAATTGAAGATTTTACATAGGGCTTATGTGGTGCCAGAGAGGCGAGCTAAGTTCAAGATACGCACATCACCAGGGTGTCCCAAATGTAAAATTAGTATAGGCACTCACACACTGGTATTGGTCATGTTGTAAGATCCAGAGATACTGGAGTGCTATAGTAAGGGAGCTGAAGGACATCCTGGGGGATTAAAGTTAAAGTGAATCCGGTACTTCTTCTTCTGGGGTTGCCAAATTTGCCTTCTCTCGGAGAACACAGGAACAGACTGTAACGTTCTTATGCACTGTGTAAGGAAGAACATTTTAATTAATTGGACGTTGGAAAACCCCCCAGGGCTTATGGGGTGGCATATGCTGGTGATGGAGCATCCCCCCCAAGATGACCTCACAAATATGGTGCACCACAAAACAGTAGTTTTACAAGACGTGGCAGCCCTTTCTAAATTATATTGATGCAGACTGATCAGCAGTATTAATTAGAGCCGTGGTATAACTGTGGGAATCAGTCTGGGCGCTCATGGGGCCCTGGGAGGGCAAGGCTGGGTGAAAAGAATACGGGTGCAATAACTGGTGCTCCCATGGATGGGAGCCTTAATGGAGGTGTGGTGAGTGAAATAGAATAAAGTAATGTGATAGAATTCAAATTAACTTAAATTATGTTTACTTTTATTTTTATTCAATTTGTTTGTAGTTTAGTTTAAGCTACGTTTGTTCTAGTAGAATAATAGGTAGCTCATTATTAATAGTATCATAATATGACATTGTTGTACTGCTATGTTTCTGTATTTTGGTATTGTTCTTTTTTGTATGGAGGTGTTGTGAGAGATTTGAAAAAGTTTCTAATAAAAATATATTTTTTAAAAATTTCTTGCCTTCCCCCATAAGTATTTTTGACATTCAAAAGTCAGATGAACTCAGCTTTGAATATATTCAATATCTCCCTAACTACAGAAAGACATCCCCACTTTGAACTCAATTCTTCTTGCTAATCTCCCACTTGCCTTGCTGATTGCTTGCTGCACCTGTGTGACAACTGGCATTGACTAGAGTCGAAAGCCTGAGCAGAAGGTAGCTGAGGCACGTTTGTACATCCACACATCATTCCTGATGAAGGGCTTTTGCCCAAAACGTTGACTGTTCTGCACCTCGGATGCTATCTGACCAGCTGTGCTTTTCCAGCGCCACAATTTTCGACTCTGATTTCCCGTATCTGCAGTCCTCACTTACTCCACATCCCAATATATCACCATTTAAACAATGTACCTCCTTTCTGTTTTTATTTCATAGGAAAGGCTATAATTTCACTGCGTTACTACATTTACCATGTGTTTGCCAATTAAGACACATACCTGAGCCAACTTTGCTGCAAGTCAAGAACTGAACACCAGAGTGAAAAAAATAAAATGGAAAAGGGGTGAGAAGAGTGTGTTGTCCTCACAGATGTTGGACAGAGGAAAGAATTTGCAGTCTGGGATGAAGTCCAATCTTCATGCATCGAGAGAGGAGCAGGAACACCTTCACAAGCGCATAGTCCAACTTCCGCATTCAGACAATAGGGGGGAGGCTCTCAATGGCAGGAGGACCACACTCCTTCCGGTCCTTCAGGGCTTCCCATTGGTCGCTCAAGAATATTGGACGCCGTTTCCGCTGACAGCAAAGAGCATGCGTAGTATTTTGCTGACACCAGCGGACATGCGCAATGCTTCCTGACATCGAGAAGCATGCGCAGTATGCCCAGTAGAGATGCTGGTCCAACTGCCAATCGGAGAGAAAAAAAGGCTGGAGCCAGACTTAATTGTTTTTCTGGGGCTCAACAGTTTATTCCTTTTGCATTTTGTCTGGCTGCTCAGTTTTTGAATGTCTTTTCCCCAGGGTAGAGGAAAGCCAAAACTGGAGGGGCATAGGCTTAGGGTGAGAGGGGAAAGGTTTAAATGGGACCGAACTGGTAACATTTTCATGCAGAGCGTGGTCGAGGCTGGAACAATTACAACATTTAAAAGGCATCTGGATGGGTATATGAATAGGAAGGGTTGAGAGAGATATGCGCCAAATGGTGGCAAATGGATCACCAGATTAATTTAAAATATGTGGTTGGCATGCACAGAAAGGTTTGTTTCCCTGCTCTGCAACTCTATGACTCTATTTCTAATTAATCTGAACCAACTTCACAAGACGAGGAATTGGCCATTCCATCCTGACAACCTATCCTCAACTGTGGCCTAATTGCATAGATTTCAATGCAAGTTTTAAAAAAATGCAGCTTTTTAAAAAAATAATTGAATTTGCTTTCAAACTTTACTGATGTTTTTCAAAATATGATTTCAGCGATTCTCAATGTTAAAGATCAGCCATTTCTCACACCACACCCTCCCATCTCCCAGGTAGAGTCATCACCATCCGCGCTCACTCTATCCTTAGAAGGGCTGATACAGTGATCAAAGAGGGCTCGAGGCACAAGAAAGGATGAGGATGGGGGTGCAGGTAGAGAAATTGGACGGGAAACAGAGGCTGGGGGAAGAGAGAGAGAGAAATGGACCCGGGGACAGAGCATTGGAGTTAGAGAAACACTGGGGGTGCACAGGGTGGGGGCAGAGCGTTTGTCAGAGAGAGAGAGAATGGGGGTGCAGAGTGTGGGGAGAGAGAATGGACGTGGATCAGTGGGTGGGGAGAGAATGGAAGGGGGCAGAGGGTGGGGGAGAAAGAGAGCAACAATCAATGTGAGGAGAGGGTGGGGGAGAGAGAGGGAATGGATGGAGAGCAGAGGGTGGGGGAGAGAGAGAATGGAGGGGAGCAGAGAGTGCGAGGAGAGAGAGAATGAGTGTGGGGAGAGGGACTGGATGGAGGAAGGCAGAGGGTGGACGAGAGACTGGAGTAGACAGGGGGAAGAGGGTATGGAGATAGAATGGACGGAGAGAATGGCATGTGTGTGAGAGGGGGAAAGCGAGGGATAGCGAGAGAGAATAGACAGGGGGCGCTGTGGGCATGATTGGGTCTTGATTGAATGGGGAGTTGGTGAATGCGTCCCACCCACTCCCAGCATCCCCTTCTTTGCACATGTGCAGTGCAGATTATTGTCAATGACGCGAGAGAGAATCTGGAGCGTGAGCGCAATTACCCTCAGATCCTGGCATCAGCAAACCACTGCCTTTCTGTTTTAAAAACTAAATAAAGATGTGGGCAATATACTGGGAATGGCAAAAAGTGACTAAGAAACTGAACCGAGAGTCAGCGCTTTCCGGTGAGGGGAGCTGCGCAAAAACAGGAGGATGGAAGGATGAATTCGAGTTGGAATCCATTGAAAGGTGGAGGAATTGGGAGACAGAGATTTCGGGTAGGAGATAGGGAAGGCTGTTCGGTACAAACTAGAATTCTCTTATCCTATTTCCTGCCCTGCAATGACAGCAATGATCTGTTTTCTCAAGGTATTAGCAGAGGAGGATTTGCTGTTCAGGCGTGCACAAGAAATTTACTCAGGGCCTGAATATCAGCAGCGTTTGAATCCAGGAGGGGAAATTATTTCAAACATCAACGTGACTTGAGAAGCCCAGTGATTGCACGCATCCTGCGTGGGAGTGTTCCAGGGTTCTGACTGTGCAGAGAACTTTAACTCCGTAGCGAAATGTGGACTAGTGTTCTCGCTGTGGACGAGCCCTTCTTTGGATCGTTGAAGCTGCTGAGACGCAATGACCCCTGCACCGTGGAAACTCTGTGGAAGTAAATTCAATTCCCCAAACGGACTGGAGTGTCACCAGGACTGGCATGAAGCCAATCGATTCCTTCAATCCTGGCATGAAGCCAATCGATTCCTTCAATCCAAGACTGTGGGCGGCGCGGCAGCAGCTCAGTGGTTAGCGCCGCTGCCTCACAGTGCCAGGGACTTGAGTTCGATCCCACCCTCAGGGTGATTGTGTCGAGTGTGCACTTTTCTACCCTCCCCCCTCCCATCTCTGGGTGCTCTGGTTTCCTCTCAAGGTCCCAAGATGTGCAGCTTAGAGTGGATTGGGCGGTCTAAATTCAAGGATTAGCTGTGGAGGGTATTAGGTGGGATGCTCTAACGGGGGTCAGTGTGGATTGTTGGGCCAAAGGGCCTGTTTCCACAGTGTAGGGGGTTTGATGATTCCCCCAACGTGTCTGCAGCCTGGCTTCCAGCTGCATCTCTTTGAGCCGAAGGTCCTCCAGCATGTGTTTTCCCTAGTTTCCAGCACCCAGAACCTCCCACCTTCTGCAAATCGAAAGACAAATCCCACCCTGCCCTCTCCAATGTGTGCTATGTAACTGCTTATTCAGTTTTAGTGGCCCAGCAGAGGCTGGAAGCCAAGTTCAGAACACATGAGAATGGCCTCAACCAGGATCTTGGGTTCATGTCACATGACAGGTAACCCCACTTCACTGTCACGCTCTCTCACACCCACACAAAGCATACACTCTCACACACGCTCACATTCACGCAGATCACTCTCTCAGACACACACACATATACACCCTCTCACAGGCTGATACTCTATCACTCACACACTTTATCAAGCACGCACACACTCACCCATCCTCTCATGCATGCACATTTACATATAAGGCTTTTGTGTGATTTTGAATTTGCAGAATTAAATTTGCAGATACATTGTGCGCTTTTTGAGCAAAATACAATCTGCAGGCAGTCAATCCATGTGAGATTTTATAAATTCCTACTTTGGAAATCGAACCAGTCTCACTCAAGATTGGGATACAGACCTTACGTTGTCTCGAGAATGTGTCTTCAAACAAGTTCTGGGATTTACATATTAATGAACCAAAACCTGCAACCCATTCTAAAAGATGAAAGAATTCACAACAATCTAAGTTTCTTCAATATATCATTTCTGTTGCATGAAACTGCGATCTTTTGCTATAAATTCTCCTACGATCCTGCTCCACAAACACCTGATGAAGGAGCAGTGTTCCGAAAGTTAGTGCTTCCAAATAAACATGTTGGACTATAACTTGGTGTTGTATGATTTTTAACTTTGTTTCTCATGAATACATCCCACACCTCCCGGTGCTGCCAGTAAAACGTTACAATATCGATGAAATGATGCAATACCTGCAGAGATGGAAAATGTACAATTTCTAACAATATTAGCTACTCATTCACTGCTCCTTCTGATACATGATAATGGAAACTTAGTGCAAGAGGTTGAAAGAAGTGAGCAGCTTTAAAACAAAAACCTATTGGATCTCATAGCTTTCATTGACAGTCTGAGACTGGGGTTAAGTTCAAGTAACATTTATTGCCACCCAACTTTGTTACAGCTTCAGATCTCCCCAGCAAAAAAAAAAGTGTATGAAAAGAAGCTTTTGTTTTAAACAGCTCAAAGCTCACACACTCCTCCCAACTCCACTTCCTTTACTGTTGGTCAGCGCCGAGTTGTCCCTTTATAATTGGATCCTTGGTACAGCCTTAAGCTCAAGGAAGTATTGCCTCACTCAGCAATTTCAACCCACACACTGTATCCATTTAAGTTACTCCCACTCATTTGACATGGAGTGGGGGCAGTCAAGAGTCAACCATGCTGCTGTGGGTCTGGAGTCAGGTGGAGGTCAGACCGGATAAAGGATACTGTTGAGATGACTGAGTGAATCCTTTCCCACAATGGCAGTTTCCTTTCCTAAAAGGGACATGAGTGAATTAGATGGCAGTTTCTCTCCCCAAAAATGGTTTCATTATTAGATTCAGAACTCCAAATTTCTGACCGAATTCCAATCCCACCATCTGCCTCGGCGAGATTCAAACCCCGGGAATCCCCGGAAATGGGTTGATAGTCCAGTCGATAATGGCACTCGGCCATCGCTCCTTCAATCCCCCTGCATGGCACATGAACTCAATAGACAATAGGTGCAGGAGTAGGCCACTCTGCCCTTCGAGCCTGCACCACCATTCGTTATGATCATGGCTGATCATCCTCAATTAGTATCCTGTTCCTGCCTTATCTCCATAACCCTTGATTCCACTATCCTTGAGAGCTCTATCCAACACTTTCTTAAACAAATCCAGAGACTGGGCCTCCACTGCCTTCTGGGGCACAGCATTCCACACACCCACCACTCTCTGGGTGAAGAAGTTTCTCCTCGTCTCTGTCCTAAATGGTCTACCCCTTATTTTTAAGCTGCGTCCTCTGGTTCGGGACTCACCCATCAGTGGAAACACGTTTCATGCTTCCAGAGTGTCCAATCCTTTAATAATCTTATACGTCTCAATCAGATCCCCCTCGGTCTTCTAAACTCAAGGATCTACAAGCACAGTCGCTCCAATCTTTCAACATAAGATAGTCCTGCCATTCAAGGAATTGACCTCGTGAACCTACGCTGCACTCCCTCAATAGGCAGAATGTCTTTCCTCAAATTTGGAGACCAGAACTGCACTCAATATTCCAGTTGCGGTCTCACCAGGGCCCTGTACAGCTGCAGAAGAAACTCTTTGCTTCTATACTCAATCCCTCTTGTTATGAAGGCCAGCATGCTATTAGCTTTCTTCACTACCTGCTGTACCTGCATGCTTGCCTTCATTGACTGGTGTACAAGAACACCCAGATTTCTTTGTACTGCCCCTTTACCTAACTTGACTCCATTTAGGTAGTAATCTGCCTTCCTGTTCTTGCCACCAAAGTGGATAACCATGCATTAAACTGCATCTGCCATGCATCTGTCCACTCATCTAACCTGTCCAGGTCACCCTGTAATCTCCTAACATCCTCCTCACATTTCACCCTGCCACCCAGCTTTGTATCATCAGCAAATTTGCTAATGTGACTATTAATACCATCTTCTATATCATTAATATCTGTTGTAAAAAGCTGCGGACCCAGCACTGATCCATGCAGTAGTCCACTAGTCACCGCCTGCCATTCTGAAAGGGAGCCATTTATCACTCGTCTTTGTTTCCTGTCAGCCAACCAATTTTCAATCCAAGTCAGTACTTTGCCCCCAATACCATGCGCCCTACTTTTGCTCACTAACCTCCTATGTGGGACTTTATCGAAGGCTTTCTGAAAGTCCAGGTACACGACATCCACTGGATCTCCCTTGTCCATCTTCAGAGTTACATCCTCAAAAAATTCCAGAACTCGCTGGTGGCTCTTCAGGTGGGAAGAACGGGTGAAGCCATTTCCAAACTGAGAGCAGATGAACGCCCTCTCCATGATATGGACCCTTTGGTAGATTACAGTGTAGATGTCTGAGTGAACCCCTTCCCGCACACAGAACATGTGAACGGCCTCTCCCTGGTGTGGATCGGCTGGTGCCTCCACAAGTTGCCCACATGACTGAAGCTCTTCCCGCACTTATAGAAGGTGAACAGCGCCTCTCCGATGTGGACCTGCTGGTGGGTCTGCAGGGTGTAAGAATCGACAAATCCCTTCCTGCACTCAGAGCAGGTGAACGGCCTCTCCCCCAGGTGAACCCGCTGGTGTTTCAGGACGTGGGATGCATCGATGAATCGCTGCCCACACAGAGAGCAGGAGAACGGCCTCTCCCTACTCTGAACCTGCTGGTGTGTTTGCAGGTGGGACGACTGAATGAATCATCTCCCACAATGGTGGCAGATGAACGGCCTCTCCCTGGTGTGAACTCGCTGGTGTGTCTGCAGTGAGAACGCGTCTGTGGGTGTCTAGCCCCAATGGGGAAGGGAACCCTTTCCCATAGTCCCAACATTTCCATGGTTTCCCCTTGAGGGGAGCATTCTTTGTGTCGCGCTGGGTTTGAAATTCAAAACAGAATGGAGACATAGTCTCTCCCCACTGTGAGGGATGAGATTTTGATCCCCCAAGCTGAGTTAATTGTTTGACGCATTTTTCACAGACAGCGTACTGAATCTCCCTTACTCGGGTGTCTCAGTATTATTCCTGCCATACCAGTGTTCAAAATCTCTCACACAGACAAAAGCAAACATTTCTTCTTGAATTGAATGACTGCTGATATTCAAGCCCCAATGATTCAAGTGGCTCTGTCAGAAGATGACGTATCCTTTGTTTTCAGATTTCTTTCTGCATGTCTTCCTCCAAAAAAAAATCACAAATTGAGTGATCACTGTCAGTACTGTTAAATGAACATAACATCGGTGGGAATTCCTGTATATTGCCAGGTGAGTGCTGACCAGATATTATGCAGGACGCAGAAAACCCTCATGCAACAAGATAGCCTTCAGTGTGTTTGGAGGAAAACTTAATTTAGATCGCAATAACCTGGAACAAGCTGTCGACAAAGGTGCTGGAAATGGAGCTGAATCACGAAGATGATAATGAAATGTCAAGACTGCTTGGGAAAAGAAAGCCAGTGAAGTTACTGAATGACTTCCTGCTGTCCTAGTAAATACAAAAGAGAAAAGAGATATAGAACGTAACTCTATTTCTGCATTAGAAGGTGAAAAATCATAGCCACAAAGTTTTTATAACAGCCAACAATATCAGATATACACCATATGAAGCAACAGATGTCTACATTTGAAATCAATGTGCCAATCCCTTAAATACTGCTCAGTTCCATGAGAAACGATCCTTATAATTTTGAACATGAGGAAAGAAGTAAACCTTTTCCAGGGTACAAACTCTATACGTGCCAAACCGAGGGAATACACAAGAAAAATGTCTTTGAGAGGGACAGAGAGCATCTGAGCACCTTTGGAGAGCCTGCTCCCTCCATGGAGTCACTCCAGTTGCTACAAGTGAACAGTCTGCACCCAACACAACCCCCCACCCACGCCTCTCTCTCTCCCCCTCCCAGGATGAGGAATAGAAAGGGGGAGACGTTGCTATGCTCCCAGATGTTGCCCGGAGGGAGGGAGTTTCACTCTGAAATTGACAGGGCTACCTCCGCGTTGAGACGTCCACAATGGGGGAGGGAGGGCACATTGGGAGGGGAGGATACTTTGCAAACTCCTTTCGCTCTCTCCACGTCAATGTAGTTTGAGTTCAAGCAAAGTACAGGGTATAATTTTAGCTTTACACTCTCAGAAAACCCCCACCTCTGTGAATCCAAAACTTTACTTCCCCCTCCACTCCATGGAAATATCGATTTGAGAGATTCCAGAGTTGGAGTTGCTACCATACCTGCTATAGGGGGTTTGGTAGAAGCTGTTTATTTTAATGAACCATTTCATTTCAACCTCATGCTTGCCATTCAAATACTAATTTTACACAGAGGGTGGTTGATGTGTGGAATGAACCTTCTCAGGAAGCGGTGGATGCGGGTACAATAAAAATACATTTGTTTTAGTACATGAATAGGGAAGGTTTGGAGGGATACAGGCCAACAACAGACAGGAGAGACTGATTTAGTTTGGGATTATGGTTGGCATGGACTGTTTGGACCAAAGGTCCATGACCATGCTGTATGACTCGATGGTAGGTTCATAATTCCTTGAAAGGGGAGTCGCACATAGACAGAATAGTGAAGAAGGTGTTTGATATGCTTGCCTTTATTGGTCAGTGCACTGAGTGCAGGAGTCGGGAGGTCATGTTGCGACTGTAGAAGACATTGGTTAGGCTACGCTTGGAGTATTGCAAGCAATTCTGGTACCAGTGATCCCAACCTGACACACCATAAACCAGAGATAGTGACTGAAATTGACTCTGATACAAAATCAAATCATTAAATCGCTGCAGTGCAGAAAGAGGCCATTTGGCCCATTGAATGCATTGGGTATAGGAGTTGGGAGGTCATGTTGTAGCTGTACAGGACATTGGTTCGCCCACTTTTGGATTATTGCATTCGATTCTGGTCTCCCTACTCTAGGATAGAAACGATGTTGTGAAACTTGAAAGTGTGCAGAAAAGATTGATAAGGATGTCGCCAGGGTTGGAGGGTTTGTGGTATAAGGAGAGCCTGAATAGGATGGGGCTGCTTTCCTGGAGTGTCGGAGGCTGAGGGGTGATCTTATGGACATTTATAAAATCATGAGGGGCATGGATAGGGTAAATAGGCTAGAGGAAGTGGTGGAGGCTGGTACAATTACAACATTTAAAAGGCATCTGGATGGATGTGTGAATAGGCAAGGTTTGGAGGGATATGGGCCAAATGCTGGCAAATGGGACACTAGATTTATATAGGACATCTTGTCAACATGGATGTTGGATCAAAAAGTCTATTTCCGTGCTTTATGTCTCTATGTCTATTTGATAACAGATGCTTTATTTCTGTTGATGTAAATATTGTAAGGGAGAGAGAATTCCTCAAGTAGGGAATGATAAGAATCCTGGGACCCCCGTAATTCTGATTTACTATCTAATGAACACACTTTAAGCACCAAATGTGCATTTATGTCTAATTTTGTTTCATTTTTCTTGTTTTATTCCCAGCTCCGATGACTCTCTCAGTCTGGATGTTTGTCAGGCTGAGAATATTGTAGATTGGGCCTTGATCGACTGAATGTTTTATTGCTCTGGAAGGTGTAAAAGGGGCTCAAAGTTTCAGCAGAAAGGCAGCTGAGCTGAGAACAGACAACATCTTACACTGTGTGAAGCGGGAGAAAAGGACAGAGAAATCAGGACCTGAAATCCGAGCTGACACCAGAGTACCATGTTATTAGTGCTTTGATTAGCAGTGCCAACCCTCTACCTTTACCTCGCTTCCTATTCAACTTGAATGCCACGTACCCCCTCAATATTCAGATCCAATCCTTGTCATCCTGAAGCTACGTCCCTGTAAGGAGTCTCAGATCATAATTATTCTCTTCAATGTGTGCAGTCAATTCATTCAGTTTTGTTACATTGCAGCACACATTCAGACATATAGTCTTCAGTTTCAATTCTTGTGTTCTGTAGAATCCAGTTTTGATTGATTAGATTCGATTCCCTACGGTGTGGAAACAGGCCCTTCGGCCCAACAAGTCCACACCGACACCCTGAAGAGTAACCCTCCCAGACCCATTTCTTTCTGATTAATGAACCTAACACTAGGGAAAATTTAGCATGGTCATTTGACCTGACCTGCATATCTTTGGACTTTTACTTTCCGTGTCCCTTTCTATCATTCTCTGATGTTCATTTCCACATCACGACATTGCTCACCAACCTTGATACGGATTGGCCATTAAAAAATCATGTTCATACATTCGCAGTAACAGAATCAGGAGTAGGTCATTTGGTCCATTGAGCTACTCCACCATTCATAAGGATCATGGCTCATCAATCCATCGTCTCAGCTCCTCATACCTGCATTATCCTGACTATCCTAAATTCACCTACCATACAAAATCCCATCGAACTATGTCTTGAATATGGCTGCTTCTACTGCTTCCTTGGGCAGAGAATTCCATAGATTCACCACTCTCTGGGAAAAGCAGTTCCTTCTCCTCTGTCTTAAACCTACTCCCCCAAATCTTCTTACCTAGTCTCACTCACCTGCAGAAACGACTAGATAGGGTGGGTCTGGGTGGCATGCTCATCGGATAGGTCAGTGTGGACTTGATGGGATGAATGGCCTGCTTCCACGCTGTAGTGATTCTATGATTTACCGCAGTTGTGTTTGCCATGGACCGCAGCACCAGTACCTCCCACCTTCTGCAAATCGAAAGACAAGTCCCACCCTGCCTTCTTGTACGTGTGTTATCTAACTGCTTAATCATTTCTAGTGAATCCCAGCCCACACCTCCCGCTGCTGCCAGTAACCTTTACAAAGCTGATGAGACAATGCTATACCTGCAGTACTGAAAATCGTAAGGCTTCTAACGATACCAGTTACTGATTCACCACTCCCAATGATGGACAGCAATGGAAATACAATGTTGGAGGCTGAAAGAAATGAGCAATTTAAAACAAAAACCCACCTAACCCTTCACTAGGCTCCCTGCTCAGCACACTTTACTTAAATCACTTCAACTCCACATTGCAACAAATTCCCACTTTCCACCAATATCCTGAATGTCCTCACTCACTCAGTTGCTGTCTCACAAATGAAAGATTTCATTGTAGCTTCCAGTAAGGACAAAACATCTTTGAAAGCTGCTTTGAAAGTCCAGTCTTCACAATGACACTTCTGCTTTCCTTCAGTCCAAATTGTCCGTGCTGACCAGATATTCCAAATTAACATCGTCTCATTTGTCAGCACATAACCCATACCCCTCTCAATTCTCCCTATTACCAGATGCCTTTTGAAATGCTTTAATTATACCAGTCTCCACGACTTCCTCTGGCAGCTCATTCTATACACACAACAACCTCTGCGTGAGAAAGGTGCCTGTAAAGTTCCTTTTAAATATTTCCCCTCTCACCTCAGACCTATGGCCACTAGTTTTGGACTCCCCTACTCTGGGGAAAAGATTTTGGCTATTCATCCTATCCATGCTCCTTATGAACTTCGATAAAGTCAACCCTCAGCCCCCAATGATCCAGAGAAAACAGCCCCAGCCTATTCAGCCTCTCCATATAGATCAAACCCTCCAACTCTGGCAATAGCCTTGTAAATCTTTTCCAAATCCATACAAAGGTTTGTAACACTTTTCCTGTAGCAGGGAAACCAGAAC
The DNA here is from genome assembly GCF_037043375.1 of Chiloscyllium plagiosum. Taxonomy (NCBI): domain Eukaryota; kingdom Metazoa; phylum Chordata; class Chondrichthyes; order Orectolobiformes; family Hemiscylliidae; genus Chiloscyllium; species Chiloscyllium plagiosum. The sequence goes on from NW_028270165.1 coordinate 59,530,591, forward strand.
CGAATACAGTATTCCAAAAGTGGCCTAATCAATGTCCGGTACAGCCGCAACATGACCTCCCAACATCTGTATTGAAATGCACTGACCTATAAAAGCAAATATACCAAACACCTTCTTTGCTATCCTGTCAACCCGCGACTCCACTGTGAACCAGCACTCCATGGTATGTTTATTCAACAACACTCCTCATTAAATGTGCAGATCCTTTTCTGATCTGCCTTTCCAAAATCAATATTTCAAAATGGGGTCAAGAAACGTATAAGCCGTGATTGAATGGTGGAGCAGATCTGATGGGCTAAATGGCTTAATTTCTGCGCCTATGTCGTTTGGTCTCTTGCTGTCCTGGACACAGTGAGAGAATTGGAAGCAGGAATAGGTCATTTGTCTTTCCAGCTGGCACCAGTATTGAACAGTTCATAACTGGATATAAATATACCTGCATCTAGATGGATAGCTAGGACTTTTTTCACTGGAGCATCAGAGGTTGAGAGGTGACCTTAGAGAGGATTATAAAATCATGAGAGGTATAGATGAGGTGAACGGCAGGTATTCTTTCCATAGTGTGGGTGGTTCAAGATGAGGGAGCAAATTTTGAAGGTGAAGAAAGAAATATTTTAAAAAGACATGAGGGGCACCTTTTTTTTTAAGATAAAGAGTAGTTTGTGTGAGGAATCAATGTCCAGAGGAGTTGCTGGATGCAGGTACAGTTACAATGTTTAAAAGACATTTGGATAAGTACATGAATAGGAAAGGTTCGGAGGGATATAGGCCAATCATTGGTAGGTGGGACCAGGTTAGTTTCAGAACACCGCCAGCGTGGACTAGTTCAACTGAATGATCTGTTTCTGTGCTGTTCGACTCTGTAACTGTTCTGTACTGGTTTTAAAACCATTTTCTTGCCTTCTCCCATAACTTCTTTGTTCTTCAAAGTCACATGAACTCAGCCTTGAATACATTCAATAACCGACCTAACTGCAGGAAGATATCCCCACTTCTGAACTCAATTCCTCTTGCTGATATACCACTTGCTTTGCTCATTGCTTGCTGCACTTTCTGACAACTGGCAGTGACTGGTGTAGAAGGACACTGAGAGCCCTTTGTCTATCCACACATCACTCCTGATGAAGGGCTCGTGCCCGAAACGTCGACTCTCCTCCTCCTCAGTTGCTGCCTGACCGATTGTGGTTTTCCAGCGCCACAATATTCAACTCTGATCTCCAGCATCTCACTTTCGCCACATCTCAACATATCACCATTTTAAAAATGCACCTCCTTTCTGCTATTTTGTTTACACTGCAAAGGCTAGAACTTCACATTGTGGTACTGCATTTTCCATGTGTTTGCAAGTTGACACACAGACCTGGATCAACTTTTCCAGAGTCTGGCCCCTCCCTCGGTTCACTCTTGAACCCCAGAATGAAAACGTGGTGAGAAAAACACTGTTGTACTCACAAATGTTAGACAGAGGAAGGAAGTTACAGTCTGAGGTGAAGTTTAACCTTATGCAGAGAGAAAAGAACAGCAGCAGCAGCTTCAGAGCTCACTGTCCAACCTCCGCGTTTCCACAATGGCCGGCTCTGATTGGCAGGAGGACCAGACTCCTTCCGGTCCTCCAACGTTCTCCACTGCTCCATGGAAAGCAGCTCGCGCGCCGTTTCTGCGTACTCCCAAGAGTCTCCGCAGTGCTTGCTGACACTGGCGGTCATGCATAGTGCTTGCTGACACCATGGAGCATGCTCAGTGTGCAGGAATTTGTTACAAATTTTAAAGTTAAAAATCACAAAGCACCTGGTGATAGTCCAACAGACTTATTTGGAAGAACTAGCTTTCGGAGCCCTGCTCCTTCATCAGCTGATTGTGGAGTATAACATCGTAAGACACAGAATTTATGATCTCACGATCTTATATTCCACAACCACCTGATGAAGGAGCGGCGCTCCGAAAGCGAGTGCTTCCAAACAAGCCTATTGGACTGTAACCTGGTGTTGTGTGATTTTTAACTTCGTACACCTTAGTCCAACACGGGCACCTCCCGATCATGACAAATATTAAGCGTCCAAATGCGAATACGAGAGATAAATGACGAAGCTATTTTATTTTGCCGATTTTTCCCCCCTGTGCCTCCACATTTTATTTCTTTTGCATTTTGTCAGGCTGCTCAACGTTTCTGTCTTTTCCCCAGGGTAGAGGTATTCCAAAACTAGATGATAAAGGTTTAGGGTGTGGGGGAAAGATTTTAAAAGATCTAAAAGACTAGGAATAGAACATTCACCCCTTACTGGGCGAAAGTGAGGACTGCAGATGCTGGAGATTAGGGTCGAGAGTGTGGTGCTGGAAAAACACAGCAGGTCAGGGAGCATCCGAGGAGCAAGAGACTCGACGTTTCGGGCAAAACCCTTCGTCAGGAAATAGCCATGGGGAACTGCAGGGCTGTAGCGTAAACGAGTGAGTCTAAGTGGAATGCTGTTGGGGAAGTCGGTATGAATGGCCTGTAGGGATGATATGGTTCCACTGCCTTAGCCACGCGTATTTTGAGAAATGTGGGAGGAGTGGGTTCCAGTTCGTTGGACACTGACACGAGTCCTGGAGAAGGTGGCATTTGTGCTGTCTCTCTCTTCACATTCTGGCCCCCTGTCCATTTTCTCCCCATCCACTGTCCCCTGCCTATTCTCTCTCCTCACACTGCACCCTCTATTCTCTCCCCCAGCCCTCTGAACCCCAGTCTGTTCCCCTGTCCATTTCCCTCCCTTCTCCACCACCACCAGCGACCCCTTCACCCCCTCCATCCCCACAATCGTCCTTTCTCGTGCCTCAGCCCTCTTTGATCGCTGTATGAAGTCTTTCTCAGGGAAGAGAGAGAATGGATGGTGATGACTTTACCTGGGAAACACGGCATGTGAGCAATAGCTGATTTTTAAAATTGAGAATAACTAATACCAAATATTCAGAAACTTCGTTACAGTCGGGAAGAATGTTATTTTTTTTTTCAAAACAAAAGCTGCACAAATCTTTCTGAAACTTGCATTGATGTATGTGCAGTTAGGCCACAACAAAGGACAGGCTGTAAGGAGTGAATGAGTGAATAAAAGACAAGTCCAACCTTGCTCTTGAGGAGAAAATGAAAAATGCAGATGCTGGAGATCAGAGTCGAGAGTGTGGTGTTGGAAAAGCACAGCAGGTCCGGCAGCATCCAAGGAGCAGGAGAATCGACGTTTCGTGCATCGACACTTGGCACTCGGCCATCGCTCCTTCAATCCCCCTGTGATGGCGCGTGAACTCACTGGTGCCTCCGCAGGTGGGAGGAGCAGGTGAATCCCTTCCGGCACCTACAGCAGGTGAACGGCCTCTCTCCAGGGTGGACCCGCTGGTGGGTCAGCAGTGCAGCTGACTGAGTGAACCCCCTCCCGTACATGGGGCACGTGAATGGCTTCTCCCTTGTGGACCCTCTCATGCGTCTGCAGATGGCTGATCCGACTGAAGCCTTTCCTACACACTGAGCAGGTGAATGGCCTCTCCCGGTGTGAATGCGTCTGTGGGTTTCCAGCAGGGATGGGGAAGGGAATCCATTCCCACAGACCCCACATTTCCAACGTTTCCCCTTTGGAGGGAGCTTTCCTTGTGTTGCTCTGGGATTGAAATTACAAACAGAACGGGTACACAGCTTTTCCCACCTTGAGGGGTGAGACTTTGATTCCTCCAAGCTGAGTAAATGGTTTGAAGCACTTTTCACAGTCAGCGCACTGAATCTCCCTCACTCGATGTCTCAGTATTCTTCCTGCCACAGGACTGTCCAAAATCTCTCAAACAAACAAAAGCAAACATGCCTTCTTGATTGGAATGGCTGCTGATATTCAAGTCCCAATGAATCAAGTGGCTCTGACAGAAGTGGACGTATCATTTGCTGTAAGATTTCTTTCTGCACGTCTTCCTACAAAGAAAAATCACAAAATAAGTGATCACTGTCAGTACAGTTAATGAACATAACATAGGTGGCAATTCCTGTAGATTGCGAGATGTCTGCTGATCACATATTATCCAGGCCACAGAAACCTGAAAACACTCATGCAGCCAGATAGCCTGGGCTGTGCATGGAGGAAAAGTTCATTTCAGTGACAATAACATGGAACAAACTGCCTACAAAGATGCTGGAAATGGAGCTGAATCAAGGATATGAAAATGAAATGTTAAGGCTGCTTGAAAAAAGAAAGGCAGTAAAATTGCTGAATAACTTCCTGCTGACCTATTAAATAAAAAATTATGACAAAAAAGGACGTAACTCCATTACTACATTAGAAGGTGAATAATAATTACAAAGAAACTTTTACAACAGCCAACAATATCAGATATACACCATATAGAACAAAGAAAGTTTACAGCCCAGGAACAGGCCCTTCAAGCCTGAGGCGATCCAAATGTACTGTCTGAACCTGTCGGTCAATTCCTAAGCATCTGTATCCCTCTGCTCCCCACCCACTCATGCATTTATCCAGACGTATCTTTCATGAATCGACCGTGCCTGCCTCGACCACCCCTGCTGGCAACGCGTTCCAATCGCCCTCCACCCTCTGTGTGAAGTAAAACGCGTTTTCGCTTTGAATAACTGCTGCCCTTGCCGCGTTCATTGTAACGGGAGCTCTGCCCCATCCCTGATTCAGGCAGTCGGATCTCGTTTCATGAAGCTGCTTTTTGAGAATATTGACTGGCCGTTTTTGCACAAGGCAGTATAAGAAACAAGGGCTCGTCCGGGATTTGAACCCGGGATCTCTCGCATGCCCACGCACCAGAAGGCCCGAAGCAAGAATCATACCCCTAGACCAACGAGCCACAGGCCCCAGGCGTCTTTCATTTTTTGAGCAATGTGCCAATCCCGTAAATGCTGCTCAGTTCCTTGTGAATCTCACCTTTTAGTTGTGAACATGAGGAAAGGAGCAATCCTTTTCTAGGGTGCAAACTGTATACGTGCCAAACTGAGGGAATACACAAGGAAAATAGCTTTAAGAGAGATCGAAAGTATTTGAGCACCTTTGGAGTGTCTGCTCCCTCCCTGGATTCACTCCACTTGCGACAAGTGAACAATGTTTCACTAACCCCTACATCCCCTTTCCCCTGGCTGCTGGAGGATGGTATATGGAAAGGGGGAGACATTGCTTGGCTCCCAGATGTTGCCCAGAGGGAAGGAGTTTCACTCTGAAACTGACAGGGCTGCATCCGCATTGTGACGTCAACAATGGAGGGCTGGCCGGACAGCTGTCCTGCAGTTGAGGCACGTGTGGAGGGGAGGACACTTTGCAAATTCCACTTTCCTCCAAGTCTATGCAGTTTGAGTTCAAGCAGAGCAAGGGGTTTAAATATACTTTAGAAAACCTCCTTTGTGCCGTGGGAAAACTCCGGCCGCGGGAAATGCAGTATTACAGATTCATAGTAACCTTCCTACCCTCCAACCTCCAACCCTGGCAACATCCTTGTAAATATTTTCTGCACCTTTTCTAGTTTCACAACATCTTTCCGATAGGAAGCAGACCAAAATTACATGAAATATTCCAAACGTGGCCTGACCACTGTTCTGTACAGTGGCAACATGAGCTCCCAACATCTATCCTCGATGCTCTGACCAACAAAGGAAAGCACACCAAACGCCTTCTTTCCTATCCAATCTGCCTGCGTCTCTACTTTTAAGGAACTATCAACCTGAACTCCAAGGTCTCTTTGTTCAGCAACACTTCCAAGGAACTTACCATTAAGTGTAAAAGTCCTGCTCTGATTTGTTTTTCCAAAATGCAGCACCTCATATTTATCTACATTAACCTCCAACTGCCATTCCTCAGCCCATTGGCCCATCTGCACAAGGTCCCGTTGTGATCTGAGGTAACCTTCTTTACTGTCCACTTCGCCTCCAATTTTGGTGTCATCTACAAACTTGCTAACTATACCTCCTCCGTTTACATAAAAATCATTTATATAAATGACAAAAAGTAGCGGACCCAGCATCAATCCTTGTGACACACCATTGGTCACAGGCCTTCAGTCTGAAAAGCAACCCTCCATCACCACCCTCTGTCTTCTGCCTTCTAGCCAGTTCTGTATCCAAATGGCTAGTTATCCCTGCATGCCATGAGATTAAACCTTGCTCACCAGTCTCCCATGAGGAACCTTGATGAACGCCTTCCTGAAGTCCAGACAGATCAAGTCCATCGCTCTGCCCTCATCAATCCACTTTGTTACTTCTTCAAAAAACCCAATCATGTTCATGAGACATGATTTCCCAAGCAGAAAGCCATGCTTACTATGTCTAATCAATTCTTGCCTTTCCAAATACATGTAAATCCTGTCTCTTAGGATTCTCTCCAAAAACTTGCCCATCACGGATGTCAGGTTCACTGGTCTATAGTTTCCTGGCTTTTCCTTACCACCTTTCTTAAATAGTGGCAACACATTAGCCACCCTCTAGCCTTCCGGCACCTCACCTGTGACTATTAATGATACAAATATCTCAGTAAGAGGCCCAGCAATCACTTCCCCAGTTTCCCATAGAGTTCTAGGGTACTCCTGATCAGGTCCTTGGGATTTATCCACTTTTATGCATATCAAGATATCCAGCAATTTCTCATCTGTAATATGGGCATTTTTTCAACATGTCACCATCTACTTTCTCACATTCTATATATTGCATGCCCTTCTCCACAGTAAACACTGGTGCACAATATCCGTTCAGTATCCCGCAACCCCCGTCCCATCTACTGCAGCTCCACATAAAGGCCGCCTTGCTGATCTTTCCGGGGCCGTATTCTCTCCCTTGTTATCCTTTTGTCCTTAATGTATTTATAAAATCCCTTTGGATTATCCATGACTCTATTTGCCAAAGCTATCTCATGTCCCCTTTTTGCCCTCATGATATCCCTCTTAAGTATGCTCATACTGCCTTTATACTCCAAGGATTCACTCGATCTCTCTGCCAATACCTGATATGTGCATCCTTCTTTATCTTAACCAATATCTCATTTTCTCTAGTCATCCAGCATTCCCCAACCTACCAGCCTTTCCTTTCACCCTAACAGGAATATAGTCTACATCAGACAATCACCTGATGAAGGAGCATCGATCCAAAAGCTCGTGTGCTTCCAAGTAAATCTGTTGGACTATAACCTGGTGTTGTGTGATTTTTAACTTTGTACACCCCAGTCCAACACCAGCATCTCCGATTCAGGAATATACTGTGTCTGGACTCTTGTTATCTCATATTTGAAGGCTTCCCATTTTCCAGCAGTCCTTTAACCTGCGAACATCTGCCCCCAATCAGCTTTTGAAAGATCTTGCCTAATACCTGAGTCTTCCTCCAATTTAGAACTTCAACTTTTAGATCTGATATATTATTTTCAATCACTATTCTAATGTTCATAGAATTATAGTTGCTGGCCCTTAGGTTTTGCACCCTCGCCAGTATGTACATCCACATTGTGAATTAGAAAATGTCCTTGGACACACTTAACAAATTCCTATATTTGGCAGACAGGTAAATGGGCAGGAGTTATACCTTGGGTCCACTCTTTCTTCATTCCCATCAACCCTAACCCCATTCCCACCCCAATAGTCCAACGGCACTTTCCCCTGCAACTGCCGAATGTGTGACACCAGCTCATTTACTTGCTCCCTCCTCACTATCCAAGGGCCCAAACTTACCTTCCAGGTGAAGCAGCACTTTACCTGCACTTCCCACAACCAGTCTACTGCATTTGCTGCTCATAATGTGGTCTCATCTACATTGGGGAAAACGAAGCATAAACTGGGTGACTGCTGCACAGAACATCTACGTTCTGCCTGCAAAAAAGACCCTGAGCTTCCAGTTGCCTACTAATTCCACACCCCACCCTGTTCCCGGGCCAACATCTCTGTCTCAGGTTTGCTGTATTGTTCCAGCGAAGCTCAGCACCAGCAGAACGAAGAGCACCGAACATTACACTTGGGGACCATACATCCATCTGGTCCCAATATCGAATTCAATAATTCTAGGGCCTGAAATCCATAGTATCCTCGTCCCTTCCACACACACTATCTCCTGCATATAAACCAACGTTTTCCCAATCACCATCAGTTCTGTGGAAGGGTCACCGGGAACTCCTGTTCTTTGTTTCTGATACACAGCATCCACAGTTCTTTCTCCTTTTTATTGAGGTAGAGTTGGAAATTGTTTCGAGAGACAGAAGGAGAGGAGGGAGAGACAGAACAGACATGAACTGTTGATCTCCCTTGTTTCTCATAACGTAAAATCATTACAGTGCGATCACTTCCCTTAAGCATGAATAAAGGGCGCAGGGTATGCGTGAGCTTGTGGCGCAACGGTAGCGCGTCTGACTCCAGATCAGAATGTTGCGTGTTCAAATCACGTCAGGCTCACTAACGTCAATTTCTTACATTTCAAATCAATAAAGGAGTACGTTTTCTCCGAATATCTGTTGATCCAAATCTTCTTTGCGGAAACGTTCGATCACTCTCGTCTGACGGCCTCTCTCCACATGAATGGGGAGCCTAAACTTTATAAACGGTGTCAGTAAAATCCAGTGGCGGACACTGATTTGGTTCAATCGATTTTTTTGCCAAGCGTAATTCACCGAGAGGCTGCTGCTGTGTGAAACAGCGTGGGGAATTACTGCAGGGCTTCCTGCGCATGGGACACACCGCAACTGATGTGTTTCACCTTCACCAGTTTATTCCTATCTCGGAGAAGAGAAGTTTGATGATTCGGATCATAGCAGCCAGACAGAGGACAGGAGAAGAGCACTCAGACCTTCACAAGCTTGTCACCACAGCTGGGTCACCGTGGCCCGTGTATCAGTGTGGGATAGTGAGCTGCATCTACTGACTGGAAGCACAGCAAATTGGAGTGCTGGTGGGACTATCACACAGGAGAAAACGGTTTCGACCTATCAACTGGAGTGGCTCCCAATGCGCAACTCCGCTCACCTCAACTGAATAACTGTAAACAAATTACTCCGTGATTCAAAGGAATACTCGGTTTTGAATCTGCATTGTGTCATGTACCTTCGAGAATGATGTCAAAACACCTTCATTGTTGTGATGGAGTATCCTGTTGAGCAGAATATACCCGTTGTCAAATTTCCCACGTTCTGTTGGTCCAACTCCGATTTCACTCAGAATCACGAAATGTGGGACAGCGCAGACTGAGGCCATGCAGCCCACCTTAGCTCTGCTGGTTCAGCAAAATATGTAAATAAGTGTCTCATTCTGTCGCCTTCTCCCTGTAAATCTGCACATTGTTACATTGAACATGCCCACCGAATTCCCTTTTGTGTCCATTGAATCTGCCTCTTTGTCACTGTCAGACAGCGACTTACTGACCCCACTCCCTGTGCGAAAACGGTCTTCCTAATGTCACTTTTACTTATTTTCCTGATGACTTTAAATCTCTGCCAAATCGTTCTCGATCCTTTCAGGCCTGGGAGCATTTTCACTGCATTATTTCCTCTGTCTAAAACCCTCATGACGTGGAAAACTTCAATCAGACAAGCTTTCAGCCCTCTGTTCTCCAAAGAGAGCTGCCCCAAACTTTCCAATCTCCCTTCATTGCTGACATTCCTCAGGACGGCACCATTCACGTTAACCTGTTCAGCGCTGTCTGCAATTACTTCACTTCCCCGCTTCCTGAAGTGTCACCCTCAGAATTGAGCGTAATACAGGTGGAGGATTCATTCAGACTCGGATTGCGGGGGCGAAAAATCTGCAATACTTGTTTTCACTTTGAACAAGTGTTTCCCTTCGCCGTGTTCACTGCAATGGCAGCTCTGCGCCGTCCCTAATTCAGGCAGTCCGATCTTATTTAACGAAGCGGCTTTTTGAGAAAATTCATCAGGTATTTTTGCTCAGGTCAATTTAAGGAATGATGGTTCACCTGGGATTGGAACCCGGGAATTCTCACGCGGCTGCATATGCTCGAAGACCCAAAGCTAGAATCATATCCCAGACTAACGAGCCACCAGCCATGGGTGCAGCCACCTCCGGAAGCAGCTGAGACTTGCTCAGAACGAAATACATTGTGCATTGCTCCCAGAATTGCAAGCAGGGAAGAGTTTCAAGAACATCTGCTTTTCTTTCTGTCTCCTTGCTCCCAGGACGTTGCTGTTTGTCCCGTCCCCAGGGACCGGGCTGTCTCCACTGGTGGATAATTGAACCATTTCGTTTCTACTTGCAAGCTGTGCTGGTGGAAGGCAGAGCCCATTCACTCTTCTGCTCTCTCACACTATTACGTGAGGCAGGAGAAGTCAGTTACAGTCATGCGTAGGAAATGGGCAACTTTGAACGTGTTCCAAAGGACCTGTTAACGGAGAGATAGAAAGATGCTGTGCTGCCGGGACAGAGAGAAATGGACACCGGAGACTCTTCCCTCAGGTAAATTGATATGAGTACATTTTTGTGCAGCCTGCTTGGTGTTCAGAATATGTCTTAACACAACATTCCCGCAGGAAGTCTTTTCTTGCACCGTTGGTTTCTTTACTGTGTAAATTTGACTTGTGTATCGATGTGATATATTGACCTCAGATACCCGAAGGCTTGGGAAACAAATGACATGGCAAGGAAAAGAACAGATCGCCGTTATACGGGAAAGCTGCTAAAGACATTAAGTGAATAGGAGAAAATCGTTTCGCTTCTGGGTTATGATCCCAGAATGCACCCGCTGTGCCATTCTCCTGCATTGCACGGTAGCTTTTCCAGAGAAGTATTCAGCTTTTCATCTGGCGTGTGACTTGCCTGTTCGAGAATGTCATCAAAAGATCTTCACTGCTGTAGTGTCATGTGCTGTTGTGCAGACATGTCGCCGATGTGCAAATATAAACTCAGAGAGCAATGTACACTAGAGACTCTGAGCCAGCTGCTCATAGTGTCGTTTCCCCAACGGAGCATGAAGTATAAACTGGGTGACTGCTTCGCAGAACATCTCGGTTCTGCCCGCAAAAAAAGGCCATGAGCTGCTGCTTTCCTGCCACTTTAACACGCCATCCTGTTCCCTGGCCAACATCTCTGTCTCAGGCTTGTAGCAGTGTTCCAGCAAAGCTCAGCTCCAGATGGAAGAACAACGCCTCATCATCCACTTCAAAACCCTACAGCCCTCCGGTCTTCAAGATCGAGTTGCACGACTTTAGGGCCTGAAATCCCCCATATCCTTGACCCCTACCACACACATACGAGCCCCTTAATATCACATAGTCTGCTACGACACACTACTTATTGTTAGCCACGAACGCTCTCCATTAACAGTTATTCACCCTCCCACACGGATCGTTATTCACTACTTTGTCCCTCCTATTGTTCTCTCTCTGAGCTGGCGGGAAAGAAAGCAATGTGCACTGGAGACTCTGAGCCAGCTGAAACTTGCTCAGTGTGAAGTACATTCCACTTTGCTCCAAGAATTGCAAGCAGCAAAGAGTTTCCAGAACATCTGCTTGTCATTCTGTCCCCGGGATGCGGTTTCTGACATGCGGATCGTCTTGTCGTTCACGTCGGAACCGGCGTGGCGAACTTCTGCAGGGAAGGCACGAAACCACAAGGTGTGCGTTTCAACTTTATCAGCTCATTGGCATCTCAGAGAAGTGGTTTTGCGATTCAGTTCATAGGAAACCGACGAAGAACAGGAGAAGACAACTTAGACCTCCAAAAGCACGTTACTTGAACGGTTTCGCGACAGTATCGGTATGATACGGGGCATTCAGACACTCAGGAAGTCGTTTGAAAGGCAAGATGCTGAACAGAGTACCATTACAAAGGAAAGTCGCACTCTACCTGCACATTTGTCGCAACCTCGTCTACTGCATTCGCTCGTCCTAGTGACTTTAAAGCTCTTCCGAATCACTATAGATTCTTTCAGGCATGGGAGCATTTTCACAGCATTATTTCCTGTTTCTAGGCCCCTACTGACTTGGAAAACTTTGTTTCTCCGAGGAGAGCAGGCCCAATTTTTCAATCTACCTTTATTGCTGACATTCCTCAAACACCGCACCACTCACTTCAACCTGTCTCAACGCGATCTCCAACCATTTCGCTTCCCTGTTTTCTGCCTCATTTGTACTCCAGGCAGCCCAACCTCGTTTTACGAAGGTGCTTTTTGAGAAAAATAATGGGGCATTTTTGCACAAATCAAGTTAAGAGACGCAGCCTCGTCTGGGATTTGAATCTAGGACCGTGCACAAGTCTGCACAGTTAAAGACTCTACCTGACAATCATGCCCCGAGACCAAAAGCCAAACAGCGGCTATTGCCCCACCCACCACACACCTCTTGAGCCAGCTGAGATTGCTTGGTGTGAAATACATTTGACATTGCTCTAAGAATTGCAAGTGACAAAGAGTTTCCAGAACAGCTGCTTCTCATTGTGTCTCCCTGCTGCTGTTTGTCCCGTTGTTTCGAAACTTATCTCTGACACCCGAGTGGCCAGTGACAAGTATTGCCCTCCTCAACGTCGGATACAGAGAACAGGAGACCACTCACAGGTTGTCACCTCAACTGTGCACATTGGGCCAGTATATCATTGTGAAATATTTATGTCGAAGCTTTTTTGGGAAGCGGATGAGAAGGCAAGGTGCAGAACAGAGCGCCGTTACTGCTAAAGTTGCTAAAAACGACGTTGAATGAATAGGAGAGAATGGTTTTTCTTTTGGGTTATGGTCCCAACGCGCGCACGCGTTGTGCCATTCTCCTGCATTGCTCGGCAGTTTTTCCAGAGAAATATTCAGCTTTTCATCTGGCGTGTGGCAGGCACGTTTGAGAATGACGTCAAAAGATCTTCACTGCTGTCGTGTCATATGCTGTTGTGCAGACATATTGTCGATGTGCAAAAATAAAATCTGTCTAAATTCCCACATTCTCTTTTTCGAACTGTGATTTCGCTCAGAATCACTAATTTTCAAAACTCGCAATATTCAAACTTTAACAAAGTGCTCATAGAAATGATTAGTGAACACCTGGAAGAAATTCTTCCAAACTTAACTGGGGAATTTCGCTTTGAGGGGTCTTGAACTTTAAGTGGAAGGAAAGGGAAGTTTGCCTCGAGGCTGTTTAATGTGGAGATGTGTTCTCCATGTAAACTGGTCGTAGTTGACCATCCCAGTGCTTCCCGATGCAGGGCTGCCTGACCCCCAGGGAGGTTTACTTGTAGCAACTGGAGTGAATCCAGAGAGGGAGCAGATTCTGCAAAGGTGCTCAAATACTTTCTATCTCTCTTTTAGGTATTTTCCTTGTGTATTCCCTCAGTTTGGCACGTATGCAGTTTGCACCCTGGAAAATGATTGCTTTTTTCCTCATGTTCACAATTAAAAGCGTAGTTTCTCATGGAACTGAGCCGCATTGAAAGGATTGGCATATTGATTTAAAGGTGTACACGTATTTAGTTTTAGATTAGATTAGATTAGATTTGAATGAAGTTTTCCTCTAAACACACCTAAGCCTATCTGGCTGCATGATGGATTTCAGGTTTCTGTGTGCTGGGTATTATGTGATCAGCAGGCATCTGGCAAACTACAGGAACTGCCACCTATGTTATGTTCGTTTAAGTGTACTGCCAGTGATCACTTATTTTGTGATTTTTTTGTGCAGGAAGACGTGCCGAAAGAAATCTGAAAACAAATGATACATCAACTTCTGACAGATCCACTTGATTCATTGGGACTTGAATATCAGCAGCCATTCCAATCAAGAAAACATGTTTGCTTTTGTTTGCTTGAAAGATTTTGGACACTGGTGTGGCAGGAAGAATACAGAGACACCGAGTGAGGGAGATTCAGTGCGGTGACTGTGAAAAGTGCTTCATACCATTTACTCAACTGGGGGAATCAAAATCTCACCCCTCACGGTGGGGAGAGACAATGTCCCCGTTCTGATGGTAATTTCAAACCCAGACCAACACAAGGAAAGCTCCCCCAATGGGGAAGCTGTGGAAATGTGGGGACTGAGGGAAAGGATTCCCTTCCCCATCCCTGCTGGAAACCCACAGACGCATTCACAGCGGGGAGAGGCCATTCACCTGCTCGGTGTGCAGGAAGGGCTTCAGTCGGATCAGCCATCTGGAGACGCACAAGTGAGAGAAGCCATTCACTGCCCCATGTACGGGAGGGGGTTCACTCAGTCAGCTGCACTGCTGACCCACCAGTGGGTCCACACCGGAGAGAGGCCGTTCACCTGCTGTCAGTGCCGGAAGGGCTTCACCTGCTCCTCCCACCTGGGGAGGCACCAGCGCGTTCACGTGCCATCGCAGGGGGAGGGAAGGAGCGATGGCCGAGCGCCGCTAACAACCCCGCTCTGGGGACTCTCAGGTTCGAATCCCGTCGCGGCAGATGGCAGAATTGGGATTCGGTCAGTAATCTGGACTTCAGAATCTAAGGATGAAACCATTTTCAGAGGGCAAAAACCCATCTGATTCACTCATGTCCTTTTCAATGATGGAAACTGCCATTGCGGAAAAGGATTCACTCAGTCGTCCCAGCTGCATGCTTTACCCGGCTGTACGAAGGATCCAGTTACAAAGGGACAACTCAACTGACCAATAATAAAGAAAGTGTGGTGGGTGGAGTGGGGGGGAGTGCGTGCACTTTGAGCTTGAGGTGTTTTTTTTTAAATAAAAGCTACTTTTTATACGCCTTGTGATGTGGAGATCTGAAGCTGTAAGAAAGTTGGGTCGCAGTAAAGGTTACCTGAACTTACCGCCAGGCTTAAACTCTCATTGAAAGTTGTGAGATCCAACAGCTTCTCATTTCTTTCAGCCATCAGCACCGAGTTTCCAATGTCGTGTCTCAGAAGGAGCAGTGAATGAGTAGCAAGTATTGTTCGAAATTGTAAATTTGGCAGGACTGCAGGTTTATTGTTTCATTGACATTACAAAGTTTACTGGCAACAGTGGGAGGTGTGGGCTGTATTCACTGGAAACAAAGTTTTAAAATAACACAAACACCAGGGTATAGTCCAACAGGTTTATTTGGAAGCACTAGGTTTTGGAGCGTTGTTCCTTCATCAGGTAGCTGTTGAGTAAGACACAGAATGTATAGCAAAAGATTATAGTGTCATGCAACATAAATGATATATTGAAGAAACCTGTTAAGTCTTTCATCTTTTAAAATGGGTTGCAGATTTCGGTTCATTAATCTGTAAATCCCAGAACTTCTTTTTAGTAAAATGCTCCAGGTAACTTAATGTTTTATAAAGGGAGGTGACACCTCAGGTCAGACAACGCATGAGAGCTGTGAGGTTAGAGTCTTTCTGTATCCAGGTCCTGAGTCAGACTGGTTCAATTTCCAAATATATAATCCTGCAAATGCAATTCACCCCAAAGACTTCTATGTGCGAGTGCATGCATGAGACAGAGCGTCTGTGTGTGTGCGTGTGCATGCTGGGTAAAGTGTGCGTGTGATGGAGTATAATTGTGTGAGAAGGTGTGCATGGATGTGAGTGTGAAGGGTGTATCAATGTGTGTCTGAGAGAGAGCCTGTCTATCAGAGAGGGTCTGCATGACCGTGTGAGTACTTGAGTGTGTGTGTGTGTGTGTGTGTATGTGTGTTTGTGTGTGTGTGAGAGAGAGAGAGTTTGTGTGTGTATTGTGTAGCTGGGTCTCCTGTAGTGAGACATGATCCAAGGTCTCAGCTGAGTTCATTCTCGTGTGTTCCAAACTTGTTATCAGCCTCTGCTCGGCCACTAGAAATGATTAAGCAGTTAAGCAGTTTCACAACACACACTGGAGAGGGCAAGGTTGATTCTCCTGCTCCTTGGATGCTGCCTGACCTGCTGTGCTTTTTCAACACCACACTCTCGACTCTGATCTCCAGCATCTGCAGTTCTCACTTTCTCCTCATGGGCGAGGTGGGACTTGTCTTTTATTCACTCATTCACTCCTACAGCCTGTCCTTGGTTGTGGCCTAACTGTGCATATATCAATGCAAGTTTCAGAAAGATTTCTACAGCTTGTTTTTTTTAAGAAAAAACATTCTTCCAGACTTTAACAACGTTTCTGAATATATGATTTTAGCTATTCTCAATTTTAAAAATCAGTCATTTCTCGCACACCCTGTTTCCCAGGTAGAATCGTCACCACCCATTCTCTCTCTCTCCTTAAAAGGGTTTGATACAGCGATCAAAGAGGGCTGAGGCACCAGAAAGGAGGGGGAGGTGCGCTGGTGGGGGTGGAGAAGGGAGAGAAATGGAGAGGGGGACAGAGGTTGGGGGGTAGAGAAGGACTGGTGTTCAGAGGGTTATGGGGAGAGAATGGGGGTGCAGTGTGGGGAGAGAGAATGGGCAGGGGGCAGTGGGTGGGGAGAAAATGGACGGGGGGCAGAGTGTGAAGAGAGAGACAGCTCAATCCTACCTTCGCCAGAACTGGTATCAGTGTCCAACGAACGAACCCACTCCTCCCACAGCAGACTTCGGGCAATCATTTCTCAATATACGCGTGGCTAAGGCAGTGGAATCATATCATCCCTACAGGCCATTCACACCGACCTTCCCAACAGCATCCCATCCAGACCCACTCGATTATGCTCCAGCTATGCAATTCCACATAGCTATTTCCTGATGAAGAGTTTTGCCGGAAACGTCGATTCTCCTGCACCTCGCACGCTGCCTGACCTGCTGTGGTTTTTCAGCACACACTCTCGACCCTAATCTCCAGCATCTACAGTCGTCACTTTCGCCCTGTAGGGGGTGAATGTTCTATGAGGAGAAAGTGAGGTCTGCAGATGCTGGAGCAGAGCTGAAAACGTGTTGCTGGAAAAGCGCAGCAGGTCTGGCAGCATCCAGGGAACAGGAGAATCGACGTTTCGGGCATAAGCCCTTCTTCAGGAATGAGGAAAGTTTGTCCAGCAGGCTAAGATAAAAGGTAGGGAGAAGGGACTTGGGGGAGGGGCGTCGGAAATGTGATAGGTGGAAAGAGGTCAAGGTGAGGGTGAATGTTCTATGCCGAGTCTTTTGAATCTCTTCAAATCTTTCCTCCTCACCCTAAACCTATACCCTCTAGTTTTGGAATACCTCTACCCTGGGGTAAAGGCAGGAACGTTGAGCAGCCAGACAAAATGCAAAAGGAACAAAACGTCGAGGCACAGGGGAAAAAATGGTGTTGGCATTTTTCTCTCGTATTCGCATTTGGACACTTGAAATTTGTCATGATCTGGAGGTGCCCGTGTTGGACTGGGGTGTACAAAGTTAAAAATCACACAACACCAGGTTACAGTCCAATCGGCTTGTTTAGAAACACTTAGTTTTCGGAGCGTGGCTCCTTCATCAGGCGGTTGTGGAGTATAAGATCAGACGATCATAAATTCTGTGTTACCATGTTATACTCCACAACCACCTGATGAAGGAGCAGCGCTCCAAAAGCCCGTCCTTCCAAATAAGCCTGTTGCACTATAACCAGATGTTTTGTGATTTTTAACTCGAAAATTTGTCAGTAACACCAGCATCGTGACAGAGCATACTGAGCATGCTCCACGGTGTCAGTAAGCACTGCGCATGTCTGCCGGTGTCAGCACTGTACTGCGCATACTCCTGGGTGTCCGCAGAAAAGGCGCACGAGCTCCTTTCCATGGACCAATGGAGAACCTTGCAAGATCCGAAGGAGTCTGGTCCTTCTGCCAATCAGAGTCGGCCGGTGTCGAAATGCGGAAGTTGGACCGTGAGCTCTGAAGCTGCTGATGCTGCTCTTTCGTCACTGAATGAAGATTAAATCTCACCCCAGACTATAAATTCCTTCCTCTGTCTAAAATTTGTGAGTATAATAGTGTTTTTGTCACCACGTTTTCCATTTTCTTTTCATTCTAGGGTTCAATTATTGATTTGTAGCAACTGAAAGGAAAGAGTGAATCGAGGGAGGGGACAGACTCTGGAAAATTTGATCCAGGTCTGTGTCTCACTTTGCAAACGGAGTGCCACAATGTGAAGGTATAGCCTTTGATGTATGTAAAATAAAAAGCAGAAAGGAGGTGCATTGTTTATGTAGTGATATATTGAGATGTGGCGAAAGTGAGATGCTGGAGATCAGAGTTGAAAAGTGAGGCGCTGGCAAACCACAGCAGGTAAGGCAGCAACTGAGGAGGAGAGGCGACGTTTCGGGCACGAGCTCTTCATCAGGAAAGATGTGTGGATGGACAAAGGGGCCTCAGCGTCCTTCGAAACCAGTTACTGCCAGTTGTCAGACAGGTGCAGCAAGCAATGAGCAAAGCAAGTGATATATTAGTAAGAGGAATTGAGTTCAGAAGTGTGGATGTCTTTCAGCAGTTAGGCCGGTCATTGAATGTATTTAAGGCTGAGTTCATTTGACTTTGATGAACAAAGAAGTGGATGGTTTTGGGGGAAGGCAAGAAAATGGTCTTAAGACCAGTATAGAACAGTTACAGAGTCGTACAGCACAGAAACAGACCCTTCAGTCCAACTTGTCCATGCTGACTATATTCACAAACTAAACTAGTCCCACCTGTCAATGTTTGGCCCATATCTTTCTGAAACTTTTCTATTTGTGCACTTATTCAAATTTATTTTAAATGTTGTTACTGTACCTGCATTCACTACTTCCTCTGGGCATTCATTTGACACACACTCCACGCTCTTAAACGAAAAATGTGCTCCTCATGTCTTTTTAAAATTTTTCTCCTCTCACCTTAAAAAGATTGCTCCCTATTCTTGAAACAATAGCTGATATTGACCTCATCTATGCCCCTCGTGATTTTATAAACCTCAATAATGTCACCTCCTATGTTCCAGTGAAACAGTTCCAGCCTATTCACCTAGATGTAAGTAGATCCATAATCAGTTATGATCTGTGCAATGCTTGTGCAGGCTCGAAAGACCAAATGGCCAACTCCTGCTCCCAATTCTCTCACTGTTACCAGGACAGCAAGAGACCATAAGACATAGGAGCAAAAATTAGGCCATTCAGCCCATCAGGTCTGTTCATACCATTCAATCATGGCTGATAGATTTCTCAACCCCGCTCTCCCTGGAACTCTCCATCCCCATGATACTCAGGAACCTATCTACCTCAGTCTTTAAATATCCTCAGTGACCTGGCCTCTACAACCTTCTGTAGAAATGAATTCCATAGATCCACCACTCTTTCACTGAAGAAGTATCTCCTTACCTGCGTTCTAAAACAGCCTCCCTTTTCTCGAAGGCTGTGCCCTCTGGTCCTAGTCTCTCCTACCAATGGAAACATCCTCTGAAACTCAACTCTGTCCAGGCCATTCAGTATTCTGTATATTTCCATTAGATCCCCCTGAGTGTGGGCCTGTTAATCAGCATGAAACAGACCCTTCAGGATGAGGTACAGCAGGGATTAGGTTCAGCAATGAGAGAATGGAGGGAGAGTATGTGGGACAGAGATTTGCAGCTTCGAGGGAATAAGAGAGGAAAGAGAGTTTAGCATAAATTAGAATTGATCGGATGGGCCAAGGAGTGGCAGATGGGGTTTAATTCAGAGAAATGTGAGATGTTGCATTTTGGTCCAGCAATCCAGGCAGGACTGACACAGTTAAGGGGAGTGTCGCAGAACAAAGAGACCGTGGAGTCCAGGTTCATAGTTCCTTGTAGGTGGAGTCTTACATGGACAGTATAGTGAACAAGGTGTTTGGTATGCTTTCCTTTATTGGCCAGAGCATTCAATATAGGAACTGGGAGATCATTTTGCTGCTGTACAGGACATTGGTTAGGCCACTTTTGGAATACTGCATTCAATTCTGGTCTCTCTGATGTAGGAAAGATGTTATGAAACTTTGAGAGGGGTCAGAAAATATTAAGAAGGCTGTTGCCAGATTTGGAGGGTTTGAGCTGCAGGAAGAGGCTGAATAGGCCAGGGAGATATTTTCTTTGGAGCATCAGAGGCTGAGTGGTAACCTTTAAAGAAGTTGATAAGGGGCATGGATAGGGTGAATACCCAAGGTCTTTTCTCCATGGTCAGGGAGTCCTGAACTAAAGAGGCAGAAGTTTAAGGTGAGCAGGGAAAGGGACCTGAGGGGCAATATATTTTCAGACAGAGGGTGGAACGTGTATAGAACGAACTGCCAGAGGAAGTGGTAAGGCTGGTACAACGACAACATTTAAAAGCCACTGGATGGGTACTTGAATAGGAAGGATTTAGAGGGATGAGTCAAATGCTGGCAAATGGTACTAGATTAGTTTGTGATATATAGTTGGCACGGATGAGTTGGGCCAAAGGGTCTGTTTCTGTGCTGTATGACTTTAATCATCTTCAGTGAAAGCAGAAGTGATGTTGTGAAGACTGGACTTTCAGAGCAGCTTTCAAAAATGTTTTGCCCTTACTCAGAGCTGAAGAAGTTACAATGAAATCTTTCATTTGTGAGACAGCAACTGAGTGAGTGAGTACATCTGGGATTTGGTGGAAAGTGGGAATTCATTGCACTGTGGGGATGAAACCCTACTCTATACAGTCATTTCTGCTGGTAGATGAGACTAGGCCCCAAGATTAAGGGAAGTAGATTTAGGACAGAGATGATGAGGAACTGCTTTTCCTGGAGAGTAGTGAAACTATGGAAGTCTCTGCCCAAGGAAGCAGAGAAGGCAGCTTCGTTAAGTATATTCAAGACACAATTAGATGGGTTTCTGCATAATTGGAGAATTAAGGATAGTTGGGACACTGCAGGGAGGAGGAGCTGAGATGATGGATAGATCAGCCATAATCTTAATGAATGGCAGAGCAGGCAGGACAGGCCAAATGGCTGACTCCTGCTTCTATTACTGTGAACCTATAACCCTGCATTTCCCAAGGCTAACCCAAATAACCCGCACATCCCTGGACACTATCGGCAATTTAGCCTGGCCAATCCAAATCAAGGCTGGTGAGCAATGTCGTGATGTGGAAATGAACATCAGAGAATGATAGAAAGGGACAAGGAGAGTAAATATACCAGCAATCAAAACTGGATTCAGAAGATCACAAAAACTGAAACTAAAAACTGAATGTGTGCTGCATTGTAACAGAAGTGAATGAATTGACTGAACACATTGAAGAGAATAATTATGATCTGAGACTCCTTACAGGGACATGGCTTCAGGATCGCAAGGACTGGATCCTGAATATTGAGGGGGTAGTCAAATGGGAAGCTCAGTAAAGGTAGAGGGTTGGTGCTGCTCATCAAAGCACTGATCACAGGGTAGTCTGGTGTCAGCTTGGATTTTAGGTCCGGATTTCTCTGTCCTCTGTTTATCTCCCTGTTCCCACAGAGTAAGATGTTGGTCTGTTCTCAGCTCTGCTGGATTTCTGCTGAAGCTCTTATGCCCCTTTTACGTGTTCGGGAAAAATAAAATATTTAGTCAATCGAGACCCAATCCATAATCTCCCAGACTGTCAACCAGTCCAAGTAAATCTGAAGTAGGGGTCCCCCAGGATTCTGATAGTGCTCTACCTGAGGAATTCCTTCTCCCTTACATCTAACTATTAATATCCAGCTATGATTTACAACCATACTTGCACCAACAGAAATAAAGCATCTGTTATCAAATAGACATATAGATATACAGCATGGAAACAGGGTTTCTCTATTACACACATAGAACCACACTCTCCATGGGGATGAATTGGTATTTGCATCATTACATTTGCAGATACATTCTATTTTGCTCAAAAATTCTAAATTGGAGGAAGGACAAATTTGACGGTATTAGGCAAGAACGTTCAAAAGCTGATTGTGCACCAATGTTTGCAGGTAAAGGGATGGCTGGAAAATGGGAAGCCTTCAGAACTGTGATAACTAGAATCCAGAGAAAGTATATTATTGTTAGGGTGAAAGGAAATGCTGGTAGGTATAGGGAATGCTGGATGACTGGAGACATTGAGGCTTTGGTTCAGAAAATGAAGGAAGCATATGTCAGGTATAGACAGGATAGATCGAGTGAAGCCTTACAGTATAAAGGCAGTAGGAGTATACTTAAGAGAGAAATCAGGAGGGGAAAACAGTGGACATGAGATAGCTTTGGCAACTAGAGTTAAGGAGAATCCAAAGGGTTTTACAAATACGTTAAGGACAAAAGAATAAGTAGGGAGAGAATAGGGCCCCTCAAAGATCAGCAAGGTGGCCTTTGTGTGGAACCGCTGGAGATGGGGGAGATACTAAACGGGTATTTTCCATCAGAGTTTACTGTGGAAAAGGACATGGAAGATATAGAATGTAGAGAAATAGATAGTGACATCTTGAAAAATGTCCATATTACAGAGGAGCAAGTGCTGGCTGCCTTGTAATGAATAAAGGTGGATAAATCCCCAGGACCTGAAAAAGTGTACCCTAGAACTCTGTGGGAATCTAGAGAAGTGATTGCTGGGCCTCTTGCTGAGATATTTGTATCATTGATAGTCACAGGTTAGGTGTCAGAAGACTGGAGGTTGATTAACGTTGTGCCACTGTTAAAGAAAGGTGGTAAAGACAAGCCACAGAACTATAGCCAGATGTCGGTGTTGTTGGAGAGAATCCAACTGAGGGACAAGATGTACCTGTATTGGAAAGGCAAGGACTGATTAGGGATAGTCAACATGGCTTTACGCGTGGGAAATCATGTCTCACAAACTTGAATGAGTTTTTTTGAAGAACTAACGAAGGGAACTGATGAGGGCAGAGAATACATGTGATCTATATGGACTTCAGTAAGGTGTTCAACAAGGTTCCCCATGGGAGACTGGTGAGCAAGGTTAGATCTCATGGAATACAGGGAGAACTTGCCATTTGGATACAGAACTGGCTCAAAGATAGAAGGTGGTGGTGGAGGGTTGTTTTTCTGACAGGAGGCCTGTGACCAGTGGAGTGCCACAAGGATCTGTGCTGAGTCCACTACTTTTCATCATTTATATAAATGATTTGGATGTGAGCATAAGAGGTATAGCTATAAGTTTGCTAATGACACTAAAATTGGAGGTGTAGTGGACAGCGAAGAAGGTTACCTCAGATTACAACGAGATCTTGATCAGATGGGCCAATGGGCTGGGAAGTGGCAGATGGAGTTTAATTCAAATAAATGTGAGGTGCTGCATTTTGGGAAAGCAAATCTTAGCAGTACTTATACATTTAATGGGAAGGTCCTAGAGAGTGTTGCTGAACAAAGAGGTCTTGGAGTGCAGTTTCATAGCTACTTGAAAGTGGACTCGCAGGTAGTGAAGAAAAGGATAGTAATTGGATAGTGAAGAAGGCATTTGGTCTGCTTTCCTTGAATGGTCAGAGTATTGAGTACAGGAATTGGGAGGTCATGTTGTGGCTGCACAGGACATTGGTTAGGCCAATGTTGGAATATTACGTGCAATTCTGGTCTCCTTCCTATCGGAAAGATGTTGTGAAACCTGAAAGGGTTCAGAAAATATTTACAAGGATGTTACTAGGATTGGAAGATTTGAGCTATAGGGAGAGGTTGAATCGGCTAGGGCTGTTTTCCCTGGAGCGTCAGAGGCTAAGGGGTGATCTTACAGAGATTTATAAAATCATGAGGGGCTTGGATAGGATAAATGGACAAAGTCTTTCCCCTGGGGTGGGGGAGTCCAGAACTAGAGGGCATTGGTTTCGGCTGAAAGGGACCTAAAGAGGCAACTTCTTCACTCAGGGGGTGGTATGTGTATGGAATGAGCCGCCAGAGGAAGTGGTGGAGGCTAGTCTGGATGGGCATGTGAATAGGAAGAGTTTGGAGGGGTATGGGCAAGTTGCTGGCAGGTGGGACTTGATTGGGTTGGGATATCTGGTCGTCATGGATGAGTTGGACTGAAGGGTCTGTTCCCATGCTGTCCATCTATGACTGTATAACTCTAAGTGCACAATGTGCTGGCAGTCAATGCAGGCAGCCAATTCATGTAATATTTTGTAAATTCCACTTTGCAAATCGAAGCGGACTGACTCAAGATTGGGATACAGACAGACTCTGACCTCACTCCTTTCATGCATTATCTGAGCTGAGATGTCACCTTTTCTTATAACTTCAGGTTTTATCTCGAGAAGGAGCCTGACAGGAAGTTCTGGGACTTGCATATTATTGATACCTGCAACCCATTCTAAAAGATGAAAGACTTAACAATCCAGGTTTGTTCAGTATATCATTTCAGTGGCAGGACACTGTAATGTTTTTCCATAAATTCTGTGTCTTATGATCTTGTACTCCACAACCAACTGAATAAGATGCAGCACTCCGAAAGCCGGTGCTTCGAAATAACTTGTTGGACTATAACCTGGTATTGTGTTATATGTAACTTTGTCCATGTTGGGGTGGATTCGCCATGTTAAATGACCCATAGTGTTCTGTTTTGGACGGGTTCAGGTGGATTGGCAATGTTCTGTTCCCCATATCGTCGAGGAATGCGCAGGTTAGAGTGGATTGGCTGTGCTAACTTAACCTACACACCCCTGGGCACTGTGGGTAAGATGGATTTACTGTGGTAAATTCACTCTGTCATTAAGAGAGTGGTGCGTGTAAGGAATGAGCTGCCAGAGGAAATGGTGGATGCTTGTACAATTATGACATTTGAAAGGCATCTGGATGGAAATATAAAATGGAAGGGTTTAGAGGGATGTGGGCCAAATGCTGGCAAATGGGTCTAGATTAATTTAGAATATCTGGTTGGTATCGACGAGTTGGACTGTTTCCATGTTGTATATCTCTGACTCTGGCTTGCCACATCTGTATGTTCAGCTTCTTTCTGGTGTCGGTATTAATGCTTTTGATGTCTCATTTTGCTCTCTCCTTTCCAGGGATGTTAACCACTTCATGTCTGGTTGTTCCTCAAGAAGTTGCATTGCAGGTTCACCCTGAACTGACACTATTTTTTGAGCTTCCCAAAATCAGACCTGCTCACTCTCAGCAGTGGAGTTATCCAAAATTCAGAAAGATGTCAGCCTTGAAGTTTTTGCTGTTCTGCCCCTGTAAGATACTGAATCAACACCTTGAGGAGAATTAGTTAGAGCGGTGTGAGAACAGAGGGGAAGAGAGAGTGGGATGGTGCTTTCAATTTTCAGTGTGGAATAACAAAAGAAAAGAATGTTCTGCAGAAAGTAGAATAGCTTGTTCTGAATTTCTACCTTGCACTGACAGTCATGACTTTTGTAATCTCTTTTTACAAAGCATTTGATGATCTGAAGATGGAAGTTTCAAAATCAACAGATGAAGGGCTGATGCCCAAAACATCAATTTTCCTGCTCCTCGGATGCTGCCGGACCTGTTGTACTTTTCCAGCGCCGCACTGTTCAACTCTGACTCTCCAGCTTCTGCTGTCCTCACTTCGACGTCAATGTCCGACAGTCACTCAATCCATCAGGACTGCAACAATTTTTGACTGTGATTCTGTGAGAAGGAGCAAAGCCTTTTGGTTCCTGTTGGAGCACGTCTTCAGCATCAATGGGACTGGATGAGAGACCCTACTGTTGCAGCGCAATGATTGTGGAACCTGAAGCAGTTATACGGCCTGGAAAGAGGAATTCACGGCAGGGAGGGGCTGTACATGCGTTTGTCTGCAGCTGAAGCTTTGGCCATGGAGAAACCTAATGGATCCTGCCCCGTGTAGAAACCGTGGAAGTGTGGCGACTGCGGAAAAGGCTTCCATGTCCCTTCTATCCTGGAGACTCATCAGCGCAGTCATACTGGGGAGAGGCCATTCACCTGCCCCGAGTGCGGAAAGGGCTTCAGCTATGACTCCGACCTGGTGAGGCACCACCGGGTCCACACCAGGGAGAGGCCCTTCAGCTGCCCCGAATGCGGGAAGGCCTTCAGCAATTCCTCTGACCTGGTGAGGCACCAGCGGGTCCACACAGGGGAGAAGCCCTTCAGCTGCCCCGAGTGTGGGAAGGGTTTTACCCAGGCCTCCACCCTGCTGGCCCACAGGCAGGGGCACACCGGAGAGAGGCCGTTCTTCTGCACTGAGTGTGGGAAGGCCTTCAGCAATTCCTCCATCCTGCTGGCCCACCGGCAGGTGCACACTGGGGAGAGGCAGTTCACCTGCTCTCAGGGTGAGAAGGGCTTTACCCGCGCTTCCCATCTGCGGAGGCACCAGCGAGTTCATGTGCCATCGCAGGGGGATTAAAGGAGGGATAGCCAACTGCCTGATTGACTGGACTATCAACCCAGTTCCGTGGACTGCCAGGTTTGAATCCCGCAGTGGCAGATGGTGGAATTGGATTTCGCTCAGAAATCTGGAGTTCAGAACCTGATGAAGAAATGATTGTTTGGGGGGACATCACCCATCTGATTCAATCACATCCCTTTTTAGGGAAGGACACTGCTGTTGTGGGGAAGGATTCACTCAGTTGTCCCAGCCGCATCCTTTACCCGGTCTGGCCTACACGTAACTCCAGACCCACAACAGCATGGTTGACTCTTCATTGCCCACCACTGCCACCGGTCATTGAGTGGGGAAAGACTTACTTGTTTACAGGGTATGGGTTGAAATTGTTGAGTGAGGCAATACTTCCTACAGTTAAGGCTGTACCAAGGATCCAATTACATACTGACAACTCGGTGGTGACCATAGTAAAGAAGGTGAGGTGGTATGGGGTGGGGGTGCACGCTTTGTCCTTGAGCTCCTTAAAAAGCAGCTACTTTTTCTACACCTTTATGCTGGGAGGGATCTGAAGCTGGAACAACATTGGGACACAATAAAGGTTACCTGAACATATCGCCGGGCTCAGACTCTCATTGAAGGCTTTGAGCTCCAAGAGGTTTTTGTTTTAAAGCTGCTCATTTCATTTTAGCCTCCTGCACTAAGTTTCCAATGTCATGTATCAGATAGAGCAGTGAATGAGTAGCTAGTATCGTTAGAAGTTTTTCAGAAGTGCAGGTACTGCACCGTTTCATCAGCATTGTAAAGTTTATTGGCAGCAGCGGGAGATGTGGGCTGCGTTCACTGGAAACGGTGTGGAGGTGCCGGTGTTGGACTGGGGTAGATAAAGTTAAAAATCATACAACACCAGGTTATAATCCAACAGGTTTATTCGGAAGCACTAGCTTTCAGAGTGCTGCTCCTTCATCGGGTAGCTGTTGGCCGGGGAATAATACAAAAGATCACAATGTCATATATTGAACAAACCTAGATTGTTGTTATGTGTTTCATCTTTTAGAATGGGTTGCAGGTTTTGATTCATTAATATGTAAATCCCAGAACATCTTTAAAGTCACGTTCTTGAGATGACTTAATGTTTTTCAAAAAAAAAGTGACATCTCAGCTCAGACAATGCATTAAAGATCTTGAATCAGACTGGTTCTATTTCCAAAGTAGGAATTTATAAAATATTGCATGGATTGACTGCCTGCAGATTGTGTGCTTTTTGAGCGAAATTGAAAGTATCTGCAAATATAATTCTGCCAATACAAATTCACCCCATAGAGTTTTGTGTGCGTGTGTGAGAGAGTTTGTGTGTGAGTGCGTGCGTAAGAGTGAAGTCTGAGTGTGATGGAGTTTAAGCCTGTGAGTGTGTTGTGGGGTGTATGTGTGTGTGTGTCTATGAGAGAGGTATGAATAAAAGTGAGAGGTTGCATTTTGCTAAACAAGGAAGGGCTGGACATAGTGAGTTTTGAGAAGATTTGTAGCTCAGGTTGAGGTTTTGGATGTAGATTTGCTTGCTGAGCTGCAAGGTTCATTTCCAGACGTTTTGTTACCTACTAGGTAACGTCTTCAGTGGGCTTCAGGTGAAGAATGCAGGAATTTTCAGCATTGCTATGTACAGTTAATGGTAGGTCCCTGGGTCGTATTGTAGAACGGAGACACTTCGGCAGGGTGGGGGGTGGGGGGAGCGGGGGGTAGTTAGGGGGTTCAGGTATATAGTTCTTTGAAAGTTGCATCACTGGTAGACAGGTGGTAAAGAAGGCATTTCGCACCATTGCCTTCACTGTCCACCCCATTGAGTGTAGAAGTTGGGACATCATGTTGAGCTTGTACAGGATGTTGGTGAGGCCACTTTCTGGGTACTGAGTACAGTTTTGGTGGCTCTGTAATAGGAAGAATACTATTAGAGAGGGTTTTGTAAAGATTTACCAGGATGTTGCCAGGACTGGAGGGATTAAGTTATAAGGAAAGGTTGGGACTGTCTTCATTGGAGTGTAGGGGATTGAGTGGTGACCTTACTAAGATTTATAAAATCATTAGAAGTGGAGGTAAAGTGAATAGCAAAGAGCTCTTCCTTCGGACCATAAGACATAGGAGTGGAAGTAAGGTCATAAGTCCACTCTGCCATTTAATCATGGCTGACGGGCATTTCAACTCCACTTACCCATACTCCACCCATAGCTCTTAATTCCTTGCGATACCAAGAATTTATCAATCTCTGCCTTGAAGACATTTAATGTCCCAGTCTCCACTGCGCTCCATGGCAATGAAATGCACAGGCCCACCACTCTCTGGCTGAAGTAATGTCTCCTCATTTCCATTCTAAATTGACCCCCTCTAATTATCAGGCTGTGCCCATGGGTCCTAGTCTCCCTGCCTAATGCAAAACACTTAGTGCATGGCTTAAAAAGCGTGGATGCAGATATCTTATAAGTTTCTATTAGATCTCCCCTCAACCTTCTAAATTCTAATGAATATAATTCCAGGATCCTCAGCTGTTCATAGTCTGTTAGGCCTATGATACCAGCGATCATCGCGTGAATCTCCGCTGGACACGCTCCAGTGCCACTATATCCTTACTGACGTGTGGGGCCCAAAATTGGACAGAATATTCTAAATGGAGCCTAACCAGAGCTTTATAAAGTCTCAGTAGCACATCACTGCTTTTACATTCCAACTCTCTTGAGATAAATAACAACATTATATTTGCTTTCTTAAGCACGGATTCAACCTGCAAGTCAACCTTTAGAGAATCCTGGACTACCAGTCCCAGATCCCTTTTGTACTTTGGCTTTATGAATTTTCTCACTGTTTAGAAAATAGTCCATGCCTGTATTCTTTTTTCCAAAGTGCAAGACCTCACATTTGCTTAAATTGAATTTCATCAGCCAATTCCTGGACCACATTCCTAAACTGTCCAAACATTTCTGCAGCCTCCCCACCTCCTCAGAACTACCTGCCTGTCTGCCTAACTTTGTATCATCAGCGAACTTCGTGGGAATGCCCCCAGTCCCTTGATCCAGATCATTAATATATAAAGTGAACAGCTGCAGCCCCAACACTGAGCCCTGCGGGACACCACTTGTCAATAGCTGCCATTCCGAAAAAGAACCTTTTATCCCAACTCTCTGCCTTCTCTCAGGCAGCCTATCCTCAATCCATGCCAGTAGCTCAACTCGAATACCATGGACCCTCACTTTACTCAGCAGCCTCCTATGAGGCACCTTATCAAAGACCTTTTGGAAATCTAGGTAGTGACATCCTCTGGGTTTCCCAAGTCTAACCTACTTAACTCTTACCCTTACTAAATCCATGCTGACTTATTTTAATCCAACCATGCACTTCCAAGAACTTAGAAATCTCATCCTTAACGATAGATTTTAGAATTTTATCTCCAATTAAGGTTAGGCTAATCGGCATATAATTTTCCAGCTTTTGTCTTGATCCTTTCTTGAACAAAGGACTTCCAACAGTGATTTTCCAATCATCTGGGACTTTCCCTGACTCCAGTGATTTTTGAAAGATTACAACCAACATCTCTGCTAATTCTTCAACTACCTCCCTCAGAACGCTAGGCTGTAGCCATCAGGGCCAGGAGAGTTCTCAATCTTTAGACCTATTAGCTTTTCTAGCAATTTATTTTTTGTAATGGCTACCATACTCCACTCTGCCCCTTAACTCTCCTTAATTGTTAGGACATTACTCATGTCTTCCACTGTGAAAACTGACACAAAGTATTTATTAAGTTCTTCAGATATTTTCTTATCTCCCATCACTAACCTTCCTGCATCAATTTGGAGCAGCCCAATTTCTACTTTTGCCTCTCGTTTGTTTCTTATGTATTGCAAAAAACTTTTACTATCATTTCTAACATTACTGGTCCGCTTAGCTTCATATTTGATCCTCTCCTTCCTTATTTCTCTCTTTGTTATCTTCTGTTTGTTTTTGTAGTCTTCCCAAGCTTCTGATTTCCCAGTGGTCTTGGCCACTTTATAGGCTCTCTTTCTCATTGATACATTTCCTGACTTCCTTTGTCAGCCATGGCAGTCTTCTCCTCCTCCCCCCCCCCCCCCCCTCCCCCCATAATCTTTCTTTTTTGGGGGGATGAACCTCTGTACTGTGTCCTCAATTACACCCAGAAATTCCTGCCAGTGTTACTCTACTGTCTTCCCCACTAGGCTCTGCTTCCAGTCAATTTTTGACAGTTCCTCTCTTATTGCCCTTTATTTAATTGTAACACCATTACATCTAATTTTGCCTTCTTTCTTTCAAACTGCACACTGATCTCTACCATATTATAATCGCTGCCTCCTAAATGTTCATTTGCTTTAAGATTTGATAAAGTCTGGCTCATTACATAGCACTAAGAATTGAAATATGCTCAGTTAGGCCACAGTTGAGGACGGTGTGTAAGGGGCGGATGGCCTATTCGTAGCCTTTTGAAATTGGTTCTGGCTCTGTGGAAATAGAGCATTGAGTTGTAGAGCACAAAAAACAATCCTTTGGTATGTGCCGACCAGATAGCCTAAATTAATCTCATCCCATTTGCCAGCCCTTTGTCCATTTCCCTCTAAAACTTCCTATTCATGTACCTATCCAGATGCCTTTTAAATGTTGTATTTGTACCAGCCTCCACCATTTTTCCTGGCAGTTCATTCAGTTCACGCACCAACCTATATGTGAAACAATTGCCCATGGGGCCGTTTTAAATCTTTCCCCTTTCACCCAAAAACTAATGCCCTCTTGTACTGCACTCCCCCACCCCAGGGAACACCTTATCTTTTTCTCATATCCATACCTGTCAAGATCTTATAAACCTCCATAAGGTCACCCCTCAGCCTCCAATGCTCCAGGGAAAATAGCCCCAGCCAATTCAGCCTCTCCCTGAAGCTCAAACCCTCCAACCTTAGCAACATTCTTATAAACAATTGCTGAACTCTTTTAAGTTTCACAACATCCTTCTTGTTTATTGAGTGATAGGCTGTGAACAATCTATTTGTTCAGATCGTAAGAGGGGGTTTTTCTTGAGGCGAATTAACTTTCACACTTTTTTTTAATCCTTGGGTTTTTTTAAATTTTTCCCCTCTCACCCTAAACCTGTGCCCTCTAGTTTGGGATTCCCCCCTCCCCCCCCCTCCCCCCCCTCCCCCTGGGGAAGAGACAGGCAAAAGGAATGAGATGTGCAGTCACAGAGAAAAAATTTGTGACTCCCGCCTTTTTTATCCCAAATTGGCAATTGGACACAAACTCTGTCAGTAACAACCGGCACCGGTCGCCATTGGTCAGGTGGAGTAAGGTGCGCTCTGATTGGGCGGAGCGTGGATGACGTGCGTCACTGAAGGAGGAGACGGAAAGAAGAAGAAAAACAAAGATGGCGGCGCGAGGCTGCGGTTTTCTCATCGACTCAGCGGGCGGTTTCTGACGGAGGGAGGGGGCAGACAGGCATCGTTTACCTCAGAAAATACCTTTAAAATACATTTCAAATTAAAGCCGGAACTTTTCAAACAAAAGTTGTGAAGAAAAGGAGACAGTCCCCGGTGGGGTTTATTGTTTATTTGTGTATAATTCCCGGGGTCCGGGAAGGGGGAGGTGACGGTTACCGGGTGAACGAGGAAACAAATTAAAAATGTCGGCGGTGGAGGAGAGAGAGCCGGCGCCCGCGGCTTCTTCGGCGGCGGGAGGTGGAGGAGCGGCGGCGGGGGGCAAAGTCCGGCGGAGCACAAACTGGAGGAGAGGCTGCACTCGGTGCTGTGCTGGACCGTGAGCCTGGAGCTACCCGCGGCTTCACTCTACCAGGTACCGGGCTGGGCTGAGGGGGAACCCGGGGGATAAGGCGGATCGCCATTAGCCTGGAGCCACAATCACTCCCATTCCTAAAACAAACATAATTTCTATTAGAATCACTATCTAATTCTCCATACACCTTCTATAATCCATGTAGGAGGGCAGGCTGTACCATCTGACTGAACTGTTCCGATGTTAAATTGTGTATAATGTATAGATATCTTTTTTTATAAAATATACAATGTTATTTAACACATTAGATGAAATACTGTCATCATGGGATTTGCAGCACTTTACAGCGCTGTAGAAGGTCACAGGCAATATTGTGTACGAGAGCCTATGTAAACCTCTATGGTTATGTTTTATAAATGTGATTTGAGGTAATTGCACGTAAAATGGGTAGGATTGTGTGTGTGTGTATGTAGGTATGTTATTTAGATCCTGGGGTTTTGTCTTGCCCAGTGATGTGATGGAAGGAGGGGAGTGGGGGTACTAATTAATCATTCTACCAAATCCAGCATTTTGTTGAAGAGTTTCATTTCTTTGCGATTGTCATCTTCCAAAGAATCAACCTACCCAGTATTTAAATGGACATGTGCACATGTATAGTTGTGTATGAATGCTGGAAATCTTTTTTTTTAAATTCTTTACTTTATTTCCTGTTCTCCATGCATGGCGAATTGGACGTGTTTGATTTCTTTTTCTTGCAAGTGTTGTGAAAAGTAGTCTGATCATGTAAAAGTCGACCCTAGTTCTTCATAGACAACAGACCCATGTTTGTGAGACAGTGTGATGGCCGTCATGTTCCACTCCAGCTCTGCAGTCTGTTGGTTCTTCGGCTCTGTTCCTGTCTTCCAGTCCGTTGTCTGTATGCTCCACTCAGTTTTCAGAATTACCATAATTTTTTTTGCTTTATTCATCAGTTGAGCTTCTGCTTATGATACGGTATGAATCTTGACAGGCATGAATTTCGGCCCCTCAAGTAGTATCCAAGTAACAGTCGACCCCCTAAATTTAACCTTAAAAAGTAGTCAAAAATTTGACTATTACTTGAGTATATACGATATAAATGAATTAATGTTCATTGCTTCTTCGCTTTACGCTATTTTGCCTTATGAAAGGTTTCATAGGAACGCTCCACTTTTGGATAGTGGGGAAAACCTGTATCAGTACAACACAGTCACAAGCCATTCTTATTTGGTTTAGGCACCCTTTTCAAGCCTGTGCCAATTCTTAATTCTCACTTGGACCTGCTATTTATTGCCCATGTGCGGTTTCTATCGTTTTGTTCATCTCACGTTCATGTGTCTATCAAGATACACCTTAAACGTTGCTAAGATGCCTCCTTCCACCACCCATCACCCCTCTGCGTGAAAAACCTTCCCCTCCACTTCTCCTGTAGACTGCCCTCCTCTTGCCTTGAACCTGTGCCCTTTTGTTGTTGTTCTTTTCACTCTGGGGAATAAAAAAACCTCTGAGTAACATAGAATCCCTAGTGTGGAAAAGACCATTCGGCGCAACATGTGCACACTGACCCTCTGAAGAGTAACTGACACAGACTTATTCACCTCCTCCTATTACGCAACATTAGCCCTTGACTAAAGCACACTCTCCCAGAGCATCCACGTCCTTCTGATAGCGTGGTGACCAGAACTGCATACAATATTCCGAATGTGGTTGAAATAAATAGCTGTAATGTAACTTGCCAACTCTCACACCCAGGAAAGGCAAGCGTCCTATGTGCCTTCTTGACCACCATACCCACCTCTGTTTCCACTTCCAGATCCCTCTGCATGCCAGTGATCCTAAGAGTTCTGTCATTTATTGTACAGTTCTTGTATTTCTTTCTCCCTTGTGGCTGTATCCAGATTCCCCTTAATTCTACTCCCTCTTCATCTCTTTGCCCACTCATCACCCCTCCACACATCAGCATATCATAAGACCATAGGAGCTGAAATTAGGCCATTCATCCCATTGAGTCAACTCTACCATTCAATCGTGGCTGTTAACTTTCTCAAGCCCCTTCGTCCCGGAACCCTTGATACTCAAGAACATTTCTGTCTCCATCTTAAATCTGCTCAATGACCTGGCCTCCACAGCCTTCTGTGGCTGTGAATTCCATAGATACACCACTCTCTGGCTGAAGAAGGCTTTCCTTATCTCCCAACTAAAGGGTCTTCCTTTTCTTCTTAAGGCTGTACTCTCGGGTCCTACTTTGTCCTAACAATGGAAACATCTTCCCAACATCCACTCTGTCCAGGCCGTTCAATATCCTGTAGGTTTCAATTGTAACCCTCCTCATCCTTCTAAACTCCATATAGTCCCAGAGTCCTCAAAAGTTCCTCATATGTTAAACGTTTCATTCCTGGGACCATTCTCGTGAACCTCCTCTGAACACCCTCCTGGGCCAATACATCCTTGCTAATAGGAGGCTCAAAACTGCTCACAATGCTGCAAATGTGGCCTGACCAGAGCCTTCTAGAGTCTCAGAAGTACATCCCTGCTTTTGTATTCAAGTCCTGTCAAAATAAATGCCATTATTGCATTTGCCTTCCTAACAAGTGACTCAACCTGCAAGTTTACTTTGAGAAAATCCTGGACTTGAACTCCCAAGTCTCTTTGCACTTCGGATTTCTGTATTTTCTTCCCATAATCCTTCTGTTCCAACAGTGACTGTCTGGTGTCAGGGCAGCACTAGTGATTTCCTGACATGTGGATTGTATTTGGGGATACCAAGGAATGTCAGGAACTGCGAGTATCTCAGGAGCAGTCGTTATTCCTGGAAGAGGCAGACAGGAATGTGGTGTGGTCCTGTAAACTCCAGAACTTTGATAACTTCATGAGTCAGCAATAACGCTTTCTGGACCAAGAAACGAAAGGGCCAATGAGAAACTGCTACAAGGGAGTTAACAAATAACATAGATTAACTATCGCTGGGAAGAAGGAGGCAAAACAATGAGCTGTTTCTTTGGACAGATGAGATAATGGTGTTTAATAACTGTGTGACAAAAGGACAATTAATTCTGCTTGTAGAAGGAAGGCCTTGGTGTAGAGGGCATACAAGGAGCAGGAAAATCAACATTTCGGGCAAAAGCCCTTCATCAGGAATCCTGTATTCCTGATGAAGGGCTTTTGCTCGAAACGTCAAGTTTTCCTGCTCCTTGAATGCTATCTGAACTGCTGTGCTTTTCCAGCACCACTCTAATCTCGACTCTGGTTTCCAGCATCTGCAGTCATTGTTTTTACCTTGGCGT
Organism: Chiloscyllium plagiosum; assembly: GCF_037043375.1. Lineage (NCBI taxonomy): Eukaryota > Metazoa > Chordata > Chondrichthyes > Orectolobiformes > Hemiscylliidae > Chiloscyllium > Chiloscyllium plagiosum. The sequence goes on from NW_028270165.1 coordinate 59,565,681, forward strand.
AAAGGGGTTAATTGCAGGACAGGCTGTTTCAAACAGGTGGAAAACTCTCAAGGATAAGAAGGTAAGCTACAGACCTGAGGTCTCCAGAAGTGTGGGGAGATGGTGTTAGAATCTAAAGAAACGTTACACCGCAAATCTGAAAGTGACGGAACTCCACCAGAATTCAACTCCAGAACGTTTCACCTGTAGTGCTTGGAAGAACAACCCTGCATCAAACCCCTGTAAACTTCCAGAGATGGGCACTGTTGGTAGAAACAATGTTAAATTCCGCCATCATTTGGGTGATAGCCAAGATTTGGGGGGTGAGGGTGAACTTGCTTACTTGAGGGGTTTTATATTTTGGTTCCTACCTACAATAAAGTGTAAATTATGATTCAACAGTTGGTGGTCTGTGCAGTTTCTGAGTCAGTATTCAAATTAAAGCGATTCACCCACAATCAGAGTGAGAGGCTAGGATTAATAATGACTCCTTTGCATTCAGCAGGACGGCACGTCAATACTGTTATAAAGCGAATGCTGAATCCCCTCCCCTCTGAGATCTCAAACCGAAACACCAAAAGAGGAGTGCATTGCCCTATAATCAGAAAATTAGTGTGAAAAGTAGTGTCATCTGCTCTAGTCTTAAAAACAAAAATAAATCCCTGACACTTTAAAAATCAACAAAAAGCAATTTACATATCAACTTGAATGATGATCAACTGAACTAAGCTATTAACAAACCTAATAAATCCCTTCGAACTACTGACGATTCTGGCATGAAACAGGATTTTTGTCATATGCTGTTCCAGTAAATACAAGACCCACTAAAACAACAAGAAATAGAATTTAGTCTCTCAGATTACATCTTCCAGAATATTCTAAGCATCCTTCTATTGAATCTTTTGTCAGGAATGCCTCCTGCAATTCCTGCTCTTCTGGTTTTTTTGTAAATGATGCTGTCTCATTCACAGCTGACTGTCAGAGCTGATGTCTCTCTCTAGTGCTGAGGACTCTTAGCTCTAGCAATGGGGAGTTAGCTCTGGGGTTCTGTCCAACTGTCCCCTTCTATTATACCCTTGATGCCATATTGAGTTTTTACAATAGGATTGGTCCTCTGTTGTCCAAACCATCAGATTTAAATTTAATAGATATTGGTAGCCAAAGGACCGGATTTAAATTGATTGGCTAAAAAAGTCATTATCTTGGCCTGTTAACTGTACAACATTGTGATAGAAATGTTTCTGTTTGTGTGATGATGTTACTCCTTTAAGAAGATTATGTCATCTTGATTTTTTTTTCCCCAAGAGGGGTTGTAAAAGGCAGAGGGTCCGATTCGACTGGGCTAAGGGACTTCACTAATGGCCAACAGATGTTGGCAAAGGCAACAATCGGAAAAAGGTTTGAGATTTTTTTTTTCTGAAACACTTCTACAGCGAAACAGTCTGTAAGGTCACCCCCCAGCCTCTGACCCTCCAGGGAAAATAGACTGGGGCTATTTCAGCCTCTTGCAACAGCTCAAACCCTCCAACCCTGGCAATATCTTTGTAAATCTTTTCAGAACCCTTTCATGTTTCACAACTTGTTACAAACATGTCGACTAATTCAGAGAAGCCTCTCAATTACAGCTGGAAATAGAGAAAGTGTGTTTAATCATGAGTCATGACTCAAGGCTGTATTAATCTTTTATTGTGAAGTTTTACTCCTACATCTCCAAACAGTGCATACAAACCTGGTCAGAAGGGAGTGATTGAAAAAATATGTGGGGCAAAAATTTTAGAGTGTGGCTTGTGTATGGAATGAGCTGCCAGTGGAAGTGGTTGAGGTAGGTACATTAATAACATTTAAAAGACATTTGGTCAAACACATGGAGAGGAAAGGCTTAGAAGGATAGTGGCCATGTGCAGGGAAATGGGGTTACTGTTGATGGACATTTTGGTCGGCATGGACCAGTTTGGGCCGATGGGCCTGTCTCCGCGGAGTAGCACTGACACGTGTCTCTTTGTCTCTCCAACAGTTTTGAGTTTTCAGATGAGCATCTCACTTAGTCACACAGAATAAAATCCGATCTCATTAGTCAAATCTGATGTGGAAGTGCTGATGTTGGATTGGGCTGGACAAGGTCAGAAGTCAAATGGCACCAGGTTAGAGTCCAACAGGTTTATTTGAACTCAAGATTTCAGAGCACTGCTCCTTTGTCGGTGAAGTGATGAAGCAGCAGCATTGAAGAAGGAGCAATGCTCCTAAAGCTTGTAATTTCAAATAAACCTGTTGGTCTGTAACCTGGTGTTGTGTGACTTCTGATATCTTCAGCTGTGGGTTTGTGTCGAACTTAATGGGATATTTTGTCCAACTCGGCATTTTTAAACAGTATCACTTGGAGGGATTCATTTGAAACCTTTCAAGAGGTGAGTTCAACAAGACTGAACTATTCAAAGTTACTTGGACTCAATTTTAAAACTTACATCAGGACCAGTAGACATAGAGATGTACAGCACAGAAACAGACCTTTCGGTCCAACTCATCGACGCTGACAAGACATCTTAAATTAATTTGGTTCCATTTGTCAGTGGGCGGCACGGTGGCACAGTGGTTAGCACTGCTGCCTCACAGCGCCTGAGACCCGGGTTCAATTCCCGCCTCAGGCGACTGACTGTGTGGAGTTTGCACGTTCTCCCCGTGTCTGCGTGGGTTTCCTCCGGGTGCTCCGGTTTCCTCCCACAGTCCAAAGATGTGCAGGGTCAGGTGAATTGGCCATGCTAAATTGCCCGTAGTGTTAGGTAAGGGGTAAATGTAGGGGTATGGGTGGGTTTCGCTTCGGCGGGTCGGTGTGGACTTGTTGGGCCGAAGGGCCTGTTTCCACACTGTAATGTAATCTAATCTAATCCATTATCTTTCTGAACCCTTCCTGTTCATGTCCGAAACCAGATGCCTTCTCAGTGGTATAATTGTACCAGCCTCCACTTTCTCTGGAAACTCATTCCATACATGCACTACCCTCTGCGTGAAAACATTGCCCCTTACGTCCCTTTTAAATCTCTCACCCAGCCAAATGGCCTCTCCCTGCAGCTCAAACCCTCCAACCCCCGGCAACATACTGGTAAATTGTTTCTGATACAGAAGTCAATGTTTTGGGAAGAACCCTTCTTCAGTCCTGAAGGAGGGTTAATTCCCAAAATGCTAACTTCACCTCCTAATGCTACCTGGCTTGCTGCGTTCTCCCAGCCTCCTGCTTGCCTACTTTGGATTCCAGCAACCACAATTATTTTTTGTTTCTAACAAATGGTGGAGCAGACTCAATGGGCTGAATGGCCTCATGTCTGCTCCAGTGGTCTTAGATTTCTGCGGATTCTTAGGAACGTGCAGTCCCAGACTCCGAGTAATGTCGCCCACTGGAAGCAAAGTTTATGGAATCACAGAATCCCTACAGAATGTAAACAGGCCTTTTGGACCAACAAGGCAACACCAACCCTCCGTACAGTAACCCACCCAGACCTATTCTCTTAACCCTATTACTTTACATTTACTTGGAGAAAGTGAGGACTGCAGATGCTGGAGATCAGAGTCAAGAATGTGGTGCTGGAAAAGCACAGCTGATCAGGCAGCATCCGAAGTCCAGGAGAATCCTGATGAAGGACTTATGCCCAAAACGTCGATTCTCCTGCGCCTCAGATGCTGCCTGACCTGCTATGCTTTTCCAGCACCACACTTTTGACCAGTCTACATTTACCCCTGACTACTGCACCACACTTACACATCCCTGAACACTATGGACAATTTAGCTCGGCTAACTCACCCTAACTTGTACATCTTTGTACTGTGGGAGCAAAAGCAGAACACCTGGAGGAAACCCATGCAGACACGGGAGAATCAAACAGTAGATTCAAACCCGAATCCATGGCTCTGAGGCAGCTGTGCTAACCACTGAGCCACCATGTCGCCCCGAGCCACTTTAGAGTTGCACTTGGGGGTGTGAGGCAGTGTGCAGTCCAGAAATTTTTTTTAAAAGCCCACCAACTTTCCCACTGCACCCATTGTCAGAGTGGGGCACAAGGTTTAATCCACAGTAGCGTCACTGGCAGTATCCGATTGTTGGGAGCACTGGTGCCCCCGCTGGTGTCTTCGCAAGTTTCTGGAAAATGTGAACCTCTTGCCACACTCACGGCAGCTGAATGGCTTCTCCCCTCTATGGACCCGCTGGTGGGTCAGCAGAGCAGAAGAATTGCTGAAGCCCTTCCTGCACTCAGGACAGTAGAACGGCCACTCTCCCATGTGGACCCGCTGGTGGGTCAGTAGGTGGGAGGACCGGTTAAAGCGTTTCTCGCACTCTGGGCAGGAGAACGGCTTCTCCCCAGTGTGGACCCGCTGATGCCTCAGCAGGTGGGAGGAATTGCTGAAAGCCTTCCTGCACTCGCGACAGCTGAAGGGCCTCTCCCCCGTGTGGACCCGCTGGTGGGCCACGAGGTTAGAGGAGACCGCAAAACCCTTCCTGCACACTGAGCAGGAGAATGGCTTCTCCCCGGTATGGACCCGCCGGTGGGTCAGCAGTTGGGAGGGCTGGGGAAAATTCTTCCCACACTCAGGGCAGTCAAATGGCCTCTCCCCAGTGTGGACCCGCTGGTGTGTCAGCAGGGAGGAGGAACTGCTGAAGGCCTTCCCACATTCAGGGCAGGGGAACGGCTTCTTGCCTGTGTGGACCCACTGGTGCTTCAGCAGGTCAGAGGATTTGCTGAAGGCCTTCCCACAATCAGAGCAGGGGAAGGGCCTCTCCCCGGTGTGGACACGCTGATGCGCCAGCAAGTGGGAGGAGTGGGTGAAGCTGTTCCCGCACTCGGGGCAGGTGAATGGTCTCCCCAGTGTGGACTCGGCGGTAGTCCAGCAGGTGGCAAGAGCGGATAAATCCCTTCCCACACTCTGGGCAGGAGAACGGCCTCTCCCTGGTGTGACTGCGCTGATGAATTTCCAGGGCAGATGGGACACTGAAGCCTTTCCCGCAGTCACCACACTTCCACGGTTTCTCCATGGGGCGAGATTCCTCTGGTTTCTCCATGGCCAAAGCTTCAGCTGCACACAAACGCATGTACAAACCCTCCCTGCCGTGAATTCCTCTTTCCAGGCTGTATAATTGTGACAGGCTGCACATTCAATGCGCTGCCACAGTAGCGTCTCTCATCCAGCTCCACTGATGCTGAAAGCGTACTGAAACAGAAACCAAAGAATTTTGCTCCTTCTCACAGAATCATAGTCAAAAATCGTTACAGTCCCAATGGATTGATTGACTGTCTGTCATTGACATGAAAATGAGGACTGCAGACGCTGGAGAGTCAGTCAAAATGTGTGGTGCTGGAAATACACAGCAGGTCAGGCACCATCCAAGGAGCAAGAGAGTTGCTGTTTCGGGCATAAGCCCTTCAACTACTGAATTTGAAACTTCAGTCTTCAAATCTTCAAATGCACTGGAAAAACAGATTATGAAAGTCATCACTGTCAGTCAGGGTAGAAAGTCAGGGTAGAAATTCAGAACAAACAATTCTACTTTATGCGGAACATTCTTTTCTTTTGTAATTCCATGAAATTGAAAGCACCATTACCCTACTCTGATTGCTCTACATTTACACCTGATTAATGCATCTAACCTACACATCCTGGACACTATGGACAATTTAACATGGCTAATTCACCCAAACCTGCACATCTTTGGATAGTGGGAAGAAACAGGTGCACTGGAAGAAATCCGCCACAAACACCAGTCGGAGAATGTGCAATACCCACACAGACAACGGCTCTGAGGCTGGAATTGTATCTGGCTCTCTGGTGCCGTGAGGCAGCATCACTAACCACAGACACTGCGTACCTTCCTTTTCCAGTCCGCCACCAAGTCACTCAGCTTGAGCTTAAGCAAAGCACTACGTTTAATTTTCGCTTCACACACACTGAACTTTCGGCCCGTCCCCACTTCCCCTACAGGAAATGCAAACACCTGGGGGGTTGCCACATCGAATCCCTACAGTGCGGAATGAGGCCATTTGGCCCAACAACTCTCCATTTACCTCCGACTAATATACCTAACCCACACATCCCTGAACACTATGGGGCAATTTAGCATGGCCAATTCATCCTAACCTGTACATCTTTGGACTGTGGGAGGAAACCGGAGCCTCTCGATGAAACCCACACAGCCACGGGGAGGACAATGTCTGTGTGGAGTTTGCACAGTCACCTGAAGCTGGAGTCAAATCCTTGTCCCTGGTGCTGTGAGGCAGCAGTGCTAATCACTGAGCCACGTGCTGCCCGTGTGTGCTGAAAGAGATGCAATGTGGAACTTTATTGACTGTACCGCACAGTGGATTGTTGAGTAAGGATCTGGAAAGAGGTAGCCAACATTTAGGAGCGCATTGCGACAGATGCTGGAATCATTCCTGAAAACAACAAATGCTGAAGATCACAGCTGGTCAGGCAGCGTCCACATAGAGAGAGCAAGCTAACATTTCAGGTCTTCTTTGAGATTTAGAAAATCTTGCTGGATACAGAGAAGGTGAATGTCAGGAGTCATTTCCCTGGAATGAGGGATTTCAAGACTTGCGGACATATTTTTAAGGTGAGACTAACTCACTAATGCCTCTGGAAGTTGTCCACCCAACCAAATCCCTTCCTGCACTCAGGGCAGGAGAACAGCCTCTCCCAGTGTGGACCCACTGGTATGTCTGCAGGGTAGATGAACTCATGAACCTCTTCCTGCAGTGACAGTAGGTGAACGGCCTCTCCCCAGTGCGGACCCAAGGATGTTTCAGCAGTCCAGGAGAATTGACGAATGTATTCCTGTACTTGGAGCAAGTGAATGGCTTCTCCCCAGTGTGAACATGCCAGTGCATCAGCTGGTTGCACAGCCAACTGAATCCCTTCCCACACACAGAGCAGGAGAATGGCCTCTCCCCTTTGTGAATGCTTCTATGAGTCTCCAGCACTTGATGGGGAAGGGAACCCTTTCCCACAGTCCCCACATTTCCACAGTTTCCCCATGGGGAGAGCTTTCCTTGTGTCGCTCTGGGTTTGAGATTACCAACAGAATGGGTACACAGTCTCTCTCCACCGTGAGGGGTGAGACTTTGATTCCCCAAACTGAGTAACTGGTTTCAAGCACTTTTCACAGTCAGTGCACTTAATCTCCCTCACTTGGGTGTCTCCATATTCTTCCTGCCAAAGTGTTCAAAATCTCTCAAGCAGACAAAAGCAAACATTTCTTCTCAATTGGAATGGTTGCTGATATTCAAGTCCCAATGATTCAAGTGGCTCTGTCAGAAGTTGATGTATCATTTGCTTTCAGATTTCTTTCTACATGTCTTCCTGCAAAAATAAATTCACAAAATACGTGATCACAGTCAATACTGTTAAATGAACATAACATAGGTGACAATTCCTGTAGTTTGCCAGATGCCTGATCACATATTATCCAGGACACAGAAACCTGAAAACCCTCATGCAGCCAGATAGCCTTAAGTGTGTATGGAGGAAATCTTCATTTCGGTGACAATAATCTGGAACAAGCTGCCGACAAAGACACTGGAAATGGAGCTGAATCAAGGACAATGAAAATGAAATGTCAAGGCTACTTGAGAAAAACAAACCAGTAAAGTTGCTGAATGACTTTCTGCTGTCCTATTCAATAAAAAAGATGACAAGAAATACAGAATATAACTTCAGTGCTAGATTAGAATGTGAAAAATAATAGCCACAAGGCTTTTATAACAGCGAATAATATCAGATATACACCATATGAAGCAACATATGTCTACATTTTATATCAACGTGCCAATCCCTTAGATTCTGCTCCATCCCATGAGTAACTACTCTTTTAATTCTGAACATGAGTAAAGAAACGATCTTTTTCCACAATGCAAATTGTATATAAATAAACGTATCAAACTGAGGGGAAAAAAATTAATATACCGTTAAGAAGGACAGAGAGCATCTGACACCTGTGCAGAGTCAGCTCCCTCCCTGGATTCACTTCAGTTGCTACAAGTGATTAATGTTTCCTCCCTCTCTCTCTCCCTCCCAGGATGAGGAATAGAAAGGGTGAAGATATTGCTTTGCTCCCACGATTTCTCCATGATGTGGGAATCCTTGTCTCTCTCCAGCTTTAACAATTGGTTGAAAGACCACTCATGTATGGAACGTGTTCCATCTATTGCTGCTGCGAATGGGGTGTTGCTATTTCAGGCTGTGTACCCGCTTAAAGCTCTTCCCACAGTCAGTTCATTGGAACACTCTCACTCAGGTATGCATACCTCAGTCTCACTGATGTTTGAAACCTTGTGAAGCAGACAGGACAGGAGAGAAATAAAAAAATTCTACTAGATTCAAAGGCCGATGATATTCCCGTACCAATGAATTGATTGTCTCTATCAGATCTTGTTTTGAGATTTCTGGCTGTAAATCCTCCCTTTCTCGTATCCTGTAAAAGGAGATTACAGAAGACATTGCTGTCTACACAGTATAGAAATTCAAAACAGACAATTCTGGTTTCTGTGGAACATTCTTTCTTTTCTCCTTCCCTCAAAAATGTGAATCGTAATGCTACAGTCTCCCTCCATTCTTACTCTACTGTGGCTATTATCACCCTCGCTCCCGTTCTCCTAAAAATGCTGAAAAATGTTGACTGACAGATCCTGTGGAACCCTAGGTCTGAATATCATACATAAGTTGAAGCAATTTATCCATATCTCCCCTGTCAAGGTCCCACAGGATGTTTATAAGCCCTTTGGCCAAAATAATCCATTCACCCCATCGAATCTGCTCCACCTTTTATTACCATAATGATTAATATTATAATCTAAAAATCCACATTCATGCCTTATTATTGATTCCCCATTGATTAAAATTCTGCCCAACATCTGGCTTGACTATACTTAGTGATAGAACTTCAATAGCCCTGTCATTCATTACCCTCTGAGAGAAGATATCCACCTCAACTCCATCATAAATATGCTAACACTTTAGAGGCTATTCCTTCTGGTCTGAAACTCTCCCACAAATGAACACTACCTTTTTGGCAACTAACCTTTCAGGCCCACTAAAATTCTGATATTTATTCATTCAGATCTCCTCTCATTCTTCCAAACTCGAACGAATGCTCAGCTAAGCTACGCAACATTGCAAAATTAGCAAACACGTCAATTCCCGGGATTAATTTTGTGAACGCTCTCTCACCAGCTTCCAATGTTTCTGTCATCTCCTCTACTTCTAGGGACCAGAGTGCAAAACACGCAAGTTACAGCATAATAAAAGAATGATAAATAATAGACATTTTTCTAGCAGAAATTCGAAAATGTGCAAAAATAGTCAGACGGAAAAGAGTCCAATCATGTAGTGGTAAGGAGCCTGATGGCTTGGGAGAAGAAACTGTTGCCGAGTCTGGTCGTGATAGATTGAATTGGGAGGTGGGTGTGAGGATCTAAAGTTGGAATTTAGGCAACAAAATATGTACATTTTTATTTCAACAAAATGGCTTCTCGATTTAAAAGAATACTACAAAATGGCCTGTGAACCATACTGCTGAACATACTGCTGATTCGCAGAATTAACTTGCAGTTCAAAGATAAGAGGACAATAGAATTTTCATAAGATGAATACTGACACATTATTTGACCATTTGAACTAATACATGGCATGACAATTTATGTAAATTAGATATCCTTCTTAAAGAAAATATCATTGGATTAACTTGCTGTAAATCGTGTCACCTTATTATATGTGATTGGTCTTTCTCGTAATTAAGACTATTATTTCTTAAAAACCATATAAATAATGTGCAATTTTCAAATGTAATTGCGCAACTTCATCACGGAACACAGAAGCTTCAATCTCAGTGTTGCTGGATAGAATTGCGTTAAGATACCTTAATTCAATAAACTAATGAACCTTGCTTTTCGAATACACCGCATTTGTCGATTCCTTTGACCGATCTCGAACCAAGAGGCCCCTCTTGAGGAGACGCAGATCTTCATTTTGGTGCCCTGGCACGTTTCGGCTCGGACAGATTGTGAACAGCAGTGTACGAGTTAAATGTCCCTCACTATTGAGTGTTGAGGAATTCGGCCTGCCAGACGTGATTGTTTTTCGAACGTTTGGTTTTCCTGTCAGTCAAGTGGTGTCTGACGTGACCAGTCCAGCCCGAAAGGATCGGTCTTAGCAATGGATGAGTCTGGGGGACTTGTTAAATGTTTAAAAAGGGGGGAGAGATTAATTGAAGTTGAGGGTGCTTTGGTACTTACGGACAGTGGTCTTCGAAAATTGCTGAACTCTGAGGGGAGGGTTGAAATCTGAATTCCCAAGCTTTGTTAATTTTTGGTTTTTTTAAAAAAATTCTTTCTCCCGAGCTTCGTTGCTTTCAGAAATAAAACAAAATCAATCTCCAGAGATTGGTTATTTTCTGGTGTTATCTTTTTAATAGAAAAAATTCGATCGCTTAAAATTCATTTATTTTCGGTTCGGGTTGCGTTAACTTTGTTAGTTTTCGTTTTAAAAAAAACTCCGATTGCCTAAACTTCGTTTATTTTCGGGTTCGTTTCATTTGAACTTCGTTATTTTTCGGGTTGTTGCTTCGTTTATTTTGGGGTCGCGACATTTAAACGTCGTTACTTTTCGGTTTAAAGAAACTCCGATTACCTTCGTTTATTTTCGGGTTCGCGTCGTTAAACTTCATTACTTTTCGGGTTTTAAAAAAACTCCGATTGCCTTGATTTAGAGATGCCGCTGTTGGACTGGGGTGTACAAAGTTAAAAATCACACAACGCCAGGTTGTAGTCCAACAGGTTTAATTGGAAGCACACTAGCTTTCGGAGCGACGCTCCTTCATCAGGTGATAGTGGAGGGCTCAATCCTAACACAGAATTTATAGCAAAAATTTGCAGTGTGATGTAACTGAAATTATACATTGAAAAATTGATTGTCTGTTAAGCCTTTCATCTGTCAGAATACAGTGATAGTTTCACTTCTTTCATGTGTAAATCACAAAACCCTTTTTTTAGAAGTTGCATTCTCGGGTTAGCTGTTAACAGTGGTGATAGCTAGACAATATTTTGAAGGAGTTAGCCCCCTGTGTTCTCTGTCTATGACCTGATGTTTAGATTGATTCTAATCTAAAAAGTGATATAACAGAGTTTTACATAAATTCATGCAGTTTTTGAGCTCAGAGTTCTACATGAATGTATGCAGTTTTTGAGCAAAGTGCAATGTACACTGCAAGTACAGATTCACCACACAAAATATATGTGTGCATGTGGGTCTTTGTCTGTGTGTGCGTGTGTGTCTGTCTGGGTTGGGAGTTGTGAGTGTGAGAATGTGTGTGTATGTGTGTGTGTGTGCGTGTCGTGAGTGCAGAGTGTCTTAAGTCTGTGAGGAGGTGCATGTGAGAGTGTGGGAGTGTGTGTGTCTATATGGGTGTGTGTGGGCATCTGTGTGCGCGTCTGTGTGTACCTGTGTCCGTGTGTGTTTGTGTAGGAATATATGTGTGTGTGTGTGTGTAGTGCAATGGTGATCACCTGTAATGTGACATGAACCCAATGTCCCGGTTGAAGCCCTCCCTATGGGTACCGAACTTAGCAATCAGCCTCTGCTCGGCCACTTTCCTCTGCTGCCTTTCTCGAAGTCCACCTTGGAGGATGGTCACCCGAAGGTCCGAGGCTGAATGTCCTGGACCACTGAAGTGTTCCCCAACTGGGAGGGAACCCTCCTGTCTGTTGATTGTTGTGCGGTGCCCATTCATCCGTTGTCGTAGCCTTTGCTCAGTTTCCCCAATGTACCATGCCTCCGGGCATCCTTGACTGCAACGTATAAGATAGACAACATTTGCTGAGTCACATGAGTACCTGCCATGTACAAGGTGGGAGGTGTTCCAACGCATAATAGTGGTATTTATGTCCACAATCTGACACGTCTTGCAGCGTCCACCGTGACAGGGTTGCATGGAGTTGTCCTGAGAGCCGGGCAGTTTGCTACGAATAGTGATCTGTTTGAGGTTTAGCAGTTGTTTAAAGGCAAGTAGTGGAGGTGTGGGGAAGATCTTGGTGAGGTGCTCATCCTCATTGATAATGTGTTGCAGGTCACGAAGAACATGGCGTAATTTTTCAGCCCCTGGGAAGTACAGAACAACGAAGGGTACCCTGTCAGTTGCAGCATGTGTCTGTCTCCTGAGGAGGTCATTACGGTTCCTTGCTGTGCCACAGACTCTACTACCCTGGGGAAAAGACTTTAAGTACTCACCCTATCCATGCCCAGGGTAAATATTCTCAGCCTATTCAGCCTCTCCATGTAGCTGAAACCCTCAAAATCTGGCAACAGCCTTGTCAATCTTTCGAAGTATCACACATATTTCCTACAGCAGGGAGACCAGAACTGAACACAGTATTCCACAACTTATCCTCCCAACTCCTGTACTCTCTGCTCTGACCAATAAAGGCCAGCATACCAAACGCCTTCTTCACTATCCTGCCTACCTGCAACTCCAATTTCAAGGAACTATGAACCTGCAGTCCAAGGTCTCTTTGCTCTACAACACTCGCCTTAACTGTCAGTCCTGGCTGGATTCACTTCTCCTTATCAACAGCTCAAGGCCAGGAGCCGGAACATTTGAGGTCCTTTTCATGTATGGAGTTGTTTTTCTTATTCCTTGACTGTTGATATGGTAGTTTACTGGCCTTGTAAGTCTGCTGTTAGGTCGGTTTAACTTTACATTTTTTTTCTGCCTGTCTGCAAAGTCAGGCCCTTACTTCTTTGTTTCCCTGTGCTTTTATAGATTTCACAATAAATGTTAATTTTCCATTACACCAGCTGGGTACCTTTTAAATGCTGTAATTGTACCAGCCGCCACCACTTCCTCTGGCAACTCATTCCTTACAAGCACCATCCTCTGAAGATAGGAGTTGCCCCTTAGGTTCATTTTAAATCTCACCCTCACCCTGAAACTATGATCCATCCAGGAAAAAGATCTTGTCTATTTACCCTATCCATGTCCCTCCTGATTTTATAAAAGTTTGTAGGGTCACCTCTCAGCCTCTGGCGCTCGAGAGAAAACGGCCCCAGCCTGTTCAGCTCAAACCCTGACAACATCCCTGTCAATCTTTTCCGAACACTTTCAAGTTTCACAACATCCTTCCTCTAGCAGAGAGACCAGAACTGCATACAATATTCCAAAAGTGGCCTAACCAATGTCTGGTGCAGCTACAACATAAATTCAACTCCTATAATCAGAGGATTGGGAAAGTTTTCAAAACCCACAAAAGACAACTGGGAAAGAACGGAGGGGCAAACCGAACTTTTGCGGGTCAGCATGGCCATCAGGGCGGGGGGATGGGAATGAGGGAAGGAAGCTGAATGTGCTGGAGCCAAGGCGCAGGAAAAACAGAGGATGCAAAACCGGCGTGAAGCTGCAATGAGGAATATTGCATGTGATGTACTTGCACCTGTGGCAGTTACTTGTGGGAATCAGCTGCATTTTAAAAATAAAAACAGAAAACCTAGCTACCCCTGACACAAAACTACGTGGAAGCCATTTTGTCACGAAGCAATGTTTGCAGTAAAATGTAGCCTGTTAACATAATGCTGTCTGAGCCCTGGCTAAGGAATTCTGTTTTGATAGCCTGACCTTGCAGCTGCAGGCTGTCTCTGCTCCTCGGGCCATTAGACTGTGCTGCTTCATAGAATCATGGATTGGTTCTCTCTGTCCCTTATCGGTAATTCGAGCCTAGCTGAACCTGCAGCATAAGATAACATTCAGATTTGTAGACATTAAGAAACGTAGGTCTGGACAACGTATGTGAAACCTACGACTGCCCCTCAGTTGCGTAATTAATGGAGATTGTGCTTGTGATTTACCATAAAACTTGTAACATTCTGTATTACATTAGAATACGTTTGACTCCCCATGGCAATGAATAAAGCTAGTTAATTGCTCAAGGTCTCCTCTCCTGACTGCTTTAAACGATTTGACACACGCGTTACTTTGCCCCAACAGTACTAATACATCGAAGGGAGAGAGAATTCCTCAAGTAGGGCACTCTCAGAATCTGGGACAGCCCTATTTCTGGTTTACTTCCTAATGAACAAACATTAAGCATTTATTTATTTCTGATTTTGTTTCATTTTTCTTGTTTGATTCCCTGCTGTGACTACACTCTGTGTCTGGATGGGTGACAGGCTGAGATTGTAGGTTTGCTTTCGATTGACTGAATGTTTACTTGTTCTGGAAGCTGTAAAAGAGGCGTGAAAGCTTCTGCAGAAGTCCAGCAAAGCTGAGGACAGACCGACATCTTACTCTGTGGGAACAGCGAGTTCAGAGGACAGAGAAATCAGGCCCTGAAACCCGAGCTGACACCAGACTACCGTGTGCTCAGTGCTTTGATGAGCAGTGCCAACCCTCTGCCTTTACCTCGCTTCCCATCTGACTCCCCCCTCAATATTCAGGATCCAATCCTTGCCATCTTGAAGCCAAGTCTCTGTAAGGAGTCTCAGACCATAATTATTCACTTCCAATGTGTGCATTTAATTCATTCACTTTTGTTACAATGCGGCACACATTCAGACACACCATGTATCGTTTCAGTTTTTGTGACATTAGTATCCAGTTTCGATTGTTGGTCCATTGGTGACGCTGTTGCTTGGTGACGGTGAGGCTCCCCGGCCCCGCCCATCCCCCCGTGCAGACGTCACGCGGGGGCGAAGGCGGTTGGGAGGAGAAGTCGCTCGAGCGAGGAAGCGGCGGGAGGGCGGCCGTTAGGAAAATGGCGCCGTGCGGCCCGGGGCAGACACCTGTCACTAACCTTGTACTTGTGCTTTTTACCGTCACTGATTTTTTCACCCTTGCGGACTAATCTAATTTATAGATTAAGGTGTAGGTTGTGGTGGATTGGCCTTACTAAATTACCCATAGTGCCCCGGGATGGGCAGGTTGTGGTGGATTGGCCTTACTAAATTACCCATAGTTCCCCGGGATGGGCAGGTTATGGTGGATAATTTAGCATGACCAATCCATAGTGCCCTGGGATGTGCAGTTTAGGGTGGATGACCATGGGAAATACAGGGTAAAAACAAGGACTGCAGATGCTGGAAACCAGATTCTTGATTAGAGTGGTGCTGGAAAAGCTGAGCAGTGCAGGCAGCATCCAAGGAGCAGGAAAATGGACGTTTCAGGCAAATGCCCTTCATCAGGAATAGAGGCAGAGTGCCTGCAGGGTGGAGAGACAATTGAGAGGAGGGTGGGGGTGGGGAGAAAGTAGCATAGAGTACAAGGTGAATGGGGGTGGGGATGGAGGGGATAGGTCAGGGAGGATGTGGGGGGAAGGTAGCAAAGAGTATGATGGGTGAATGGGGGTGGGGATGAAGGTGATAGGTCAGAGAGAAGGGTGGAGTGCATAGGTGGAAAGGAAGATAGGCAGGTAGGACAAGTCATGGGGACAGTGCTGAGCTGGAAGTTTGGAGCTGGGGTGAGGTGGGGGAAGGGGAAATACAGAGTGAGGGGATGGATATGGGTGGGACACTCTTCAGAGGGCCAGTGTGGAATAGATAGGCTGAATGGCCTGTTTCCACATTGTTGGGATTCTATTGACTCTCCCCAAAAAGGAGCATTTTATCGGCATCTATCTTATCAAGCCCTTTTCAGAATTCTATTGGTTTCAATAAGATCACCTCCAGTTCATAGAGGTATACAGCACAGAAACAGACCCTTCGGTCCAACGTGTCCATGCCGACCAGGATTCCCAAACTAAACCAGTCCCACTTGCCTGCATTTGGCCCATATTCCTCTAAACGTTTCTATTCATGTACCCATCTGAATGTTGTAACTGTAATGTTGTAAATGTTGTAATGTCGTTTAAATGTTGTAACTGTACCTGCATCTCCCACTTCCTCAGCAAGTTCATTCCACACACAAACCACCCTCTGTCAAAACAGTGCCCCTCCGGTTCCTTTTAAATCTCTCTCCTCTCACCTTGAAAGAATATGCCCCCTAGTTTTGAGCTCCCCTGCACGAAGGGAGAGCCCTTTGCTATTCACCGAACTTCACTCCTCATGATTTTATAAATCTCGATGAGGTCACCCCTCAACCTCCTTGTGCTCAGTGAAAGATGTCCCGCCCTCTCCTTATAACTCAAACCTTCCAGTCCTGGCAACGTCCTAGTAAATCTTTACCGAACCCTCTCTAATAGTCTTCTTCGTATTTCAGGGCCACCCGAACTGTACCCAGTACTCTAAACCACCCTGTCTACCAGTGATACAATTTTCAAAGAACTACGTACCTAAACCCCACCTCCCCATATCTCGGGTTTGGAGAGATACGGGCTGGGTGCTGGCAGGTGGGACTAGATTGGGTTGGGATATCTGGTCGGCGTGGATAGGTTGGACCGAAGGGTCTGTTTCCATGCTGTATATCTCTATGACTCTATGTCTCTCTCTTTTACAACATGACCCATGGTCCTACAATTAACTGTACACATCCTGCCCTTTCTTGTTTTAGTAAAACGTAAAGCACACATACTCCCACACTCTCACAGACTTATACTCCAACACACTTTCACTTTACTAAGCATGCACACACTCTTACACGCACACTCACGCACAAACTCACATGCACACAATCACAGCAATCTAGGTTTGTTCAATATATCCTATCAGTTGCATGACACGGTGATCTTTTGCTATAAAATGTAATGTCTTTGATCCTGCTTCACAGCTATCCAATGAAGGAGCAGCACTCCAAAAGCTGGTGCTTTCAAATAAACCTGGTGTTGTGTGAGTTTTTAAATTTTATCCACCCCAGTCCAAAACTGGCACCTCCACATCGAGTGAACACAGCCCAAACGTCCCAGTGCTGCCAGGAAACTTTACAATGCTGATGAAATGACGCAATACCTGCACTCCTGAAAAATTTACAATTTCTAACGATACTAGCTACTCATTCACTGCTCGATCTGAAACACAACATTGGAAACTCAGTAAGTTCAGGTAACCTTTATTGCAATCCAGCTTTGTTACAGCTTCAAATCCCCCCAGCAAAAAAGGCAGAGAAAATGTAGCTACTTTTCAAACAGCTCAAGACCGAAGTACGCACACATCCCCCCACAACTACACTTTCCTTACTATTGGTCACCACCAAGTTGTCCCTTTGTAATTGGATCCTTGGTACAGCCTTAACCTGTGGGAAGTATTGCCTCACTCAGTAATTTCAACCCGTATCCTGTATTCCAAGTAAGTTGGATGGGCAGTGTCGAGTCAACCACACTGCTGTGGGTCTGGAGTCACATGTAGGCCAGCCTGGGTAAAGAATGCAGCTGGAACAACTGAGTGAATCCTTTCCCACAACAGCAGTTTCCTCCCCTAAAAAGGATGTGAGTGAATCAGATGGGGGTTTTCTCCACCCACCCCCACCCCAGCAAAAAATGGTTTCATCGTTAGATTCTGAACTCCAGTTTCTGACCAAATTCCAATTCCGCCATCTGCCGCGGTCGGATTCAAACCCAGCAGCCCCGAAACTGGTTTGACAGTCCAGTCGATAATGTCACTCGGCCGTCGCCGCTTCAGTACGTCCACAGTTGGGAGGAGCAGGTGAACGGCCTCTCCCTGGTGTGGAGACACTGGTGGGTCAGCAGCTTAAATCGAGCAGGTGAACCCCGTCCTGCACTCGGGGCCCCTGAAGGGCCTCTTCCCCCTAGTGGAGCCGCGAGTGCCTCTGCAGGTGGCTCACCTGACTGAACCCCTCCCCACACTCTGAGCAGCTGAAAGGCCTCTCCCCTGTGTGGATCCGCCGGTGGGTCAGCAGGGTGGAGGCCTGGGTAAAGGTCTTCCCGCACTCGGGGCAGCTGAAGGGCCTCTCCCCCGTGTGGATCCTCCGGTGCCTCAGCAGGGCAGAGGCCTGGGTAAAGGCCTTCCTGCACTGGGGGCAGCTGAACGGCCTCTCCCCCGTGTGGACCCGCCGGTGCGTCAGTAGGTTGGAGGAATTGCTGAAGGCCTTCCCGCACTCGGAGCAGCTGAAGGGCCTCTCCCCCGTGTGGACCCGCTGGTGGGTCAGCAGGTTGGAGGAATTACTGAAGGCCTTCTTGCACTCGGGGCAGCTGAAGGGCCTCTCCCCGGTGTGGACTCGCCGGTGGGTCAGCAGGGCTGAGGAATCACGAAAAGCCTTCCCACACACGGGGCAGTTGAAGGGCCTCTCCCCCGTGTGGATCCGCCGGTGGGTCAGCAGGGCTGAGGAATCACGAAAAGCCTTCCCGCACAGAGGGCAGATGAAGGGCCTCTCCCCCGTGTGAATCCGCCGGTGTATCTGAAGGTTGGAGGAATTGCTGAAGGCCTTCCCGCAGTCGGGGCAGTTGAAGGGCCTCTCCCCCGTGTGGATCCGCCGGTGCCTCAGCAGGGTGGAGGAATTACCGAAGGCCTTCCTGCACTCGGGGCAGCTGAAGGGCCTCTCCCCTGTGTGGATCCGCCGGTTGATCAGCAGGGCGGAGTAATCACGAAAAGCCTTCCCACAATCGGGGCAGATGAAGGGCCTCTCACCCGTGTGGACTCGCTGGTGGGTCAGCAGGTTGGAGGAATCGCTGAAGCCTTTCCCGCAGACATAGCAGAAGAACGGCTTCTCCCGGGTGTGGCTGCGCCGATGAGTCTCCAGGACAGACGGGACATGGAAACCTTTTCCACAGTCGCCACACTTCCACGGTTTCTCTACGAGGCAGGATTCCTCGGGTTTCTCCATGGCCAACGCTTCAGCCACACACAAACGCGTGTGGAGCCCCTCCCCACCGTGAATTTCTTTTTCCAGGCCGTATAACTGCTTCAGGCTCCACACTCAGTGAACTGCAACAGTAGGGTCTCTCATCCAGTCCCACTGATGCTGAAAACGTACTCAAACCGGAACCAAAAAGCTTTGCTCCTTCTCACAGAATCATAGTTGGAAAATTGTTGTCGTCCCGATGGAGTCAGTGACTGTCAGACATTGATGTCAAAGTGAGGATTGCAGACAATGGAGAGCCCTTCATCTGTTGATTTTGAAACTTCTGTCTTCAGATCGTCCAATACTCTGTTAAAAAGAGATTACAAAAGTCATCATTGTCAGTGCAGGGTAGAAATTCAGAACAAGGAATTCTACTTTCTGTGGAATATTCTTTTGTTATTCCACAAAATTGAAAGCACCATCCCACTCTCTCTCTCCCCGTCTGTTCTCACTCCGCTCTAACTAATTCCCCTGAAGATGCTGATTCAGGATCTTACAGGGGCAGAAAAGCAAAAATGTCAAGACTAACGTCAAGATAAATCCACCTGAAAGTGAATATCTTTCACAACACTGGGATACTGCTGAGAGCGAGCAGGTCTGCCCCTCAGGTCCCTATTAAATCATTCCCCTCTCAGCTCAAATTTAGATTTAGATTAGATTACAGTGTGGAAACAGGCCCTTCGGCCCAACAAGTCCACACCGACCTGCCGAAGCGAAACCCACCCATACCCCTACATTTACCCCTTACCTAACACTACAGGCAATTTAGCATGGCCAATTCACCTGACCTGCACATCTTTGGACTGTGGGAGGAAACCGGAGCACCCGGAGGAAACCCACGCAGACACGGGGAGAACGTGCAAACTCCACACAGTCAGTCGCCTGAGGCGGGAATTGAACCCGAGTCTCTGTCGCTGTGAGGCAGCAGTGCTAACCACTGTGCCACCATGCCGCCCACAAATATATGCCCTCTAGTTCTGGACTCCCAAACCCAGGGGAAAAGACCTTGGATATTCACCCAATCCATGCCCCTTATGAACATCCATCAGAAAATAGACAATAGGTACAGGAGTAGGCCATTCTGCCCTTCGAGCCAGCACCATCATGGCTGATCATCCGCAATCAGTATCCTGTTCCTGCCTTATCCCCATAACCTTGGATTCCACTATCCTTAAGAGCTCTATCCAACTCTTTCTTGAAAGTATCCAGAGACTTGGCCTCCACAGCCTTCTGGGGCAGAGCATTCCATACACCCACCACTCTCTGGGTGAAGAAGTTTCTCTTCAACTCCGTTCTAAGTGGCCTACCCCTTGTTTTTAAACTGTGTCCTCTGGTTCAGGACTCACCCATCAGTGGAAACATGCTTCCTGCCTTCAGAGTGTCCAATCCTTTAATAATCTTGTACATCTCAATCAGATCCCCTCTCAGCCTTCCAAACTCAAGCGTACACAAGCCCAGTCACTACAATCTTTCAGCGTAAGATAGTCCCGCCATTCTGGGAATTGACCTCGTGAACCTATGCTGCATTCCCTCAATAGCCAGAATGTCTTTCCTCAAATTTGGAGACCAAAACTGCGCACAATATTCCAGGTGCAGTCTCACCAGGGCCCTGTACAGCTGCAGAAGGACCTCTTTGTTTCTATACTCAATTCCTCTTGTTATGAAGGCCAGCATGCTATTAGCTTACTTCACTGCCTGCTGTACCTGCATGCTTACTTTCATTGACTGATGTACAAGTACACCTAGATCTCCTTTACCTAACTTGACTCCATTTAGGTAGTAATCTGCCTTCCTGTACTTGCCACCACAGTGGATAACTACACATTTATCCACATTAAACACCATCTGCCATACGTCCGTCCACCCACCTAGCCTATCCAGGTCACCCTGTATTCTCCTAACATCCTCCTCATATTTCACCCTGCCACCCAGCTTTGTGTCATCAGCAAATTTGCTAATATTACTTTTAATACCTTCATCTATATCATTAATGTACATTGTAAAAAGCTGCAGTCCCAGCACTGATCCCTGCGGCATACCACTGGTCACTGCCTGCCATTATTCTTACTTTCATTATCACTATTCTTTGTTTCCTGTCAGCCAACCAATTTTCAATCCATGTCAGTATTTTGCCCTTAAAACCATGTGCCCTAATTTTGCTCACTAACCTCCTATGTGGGACTTTGTCAAAGACTTTCTGAAAGTCCAGGTATACTACATCCACTGGATCTCCCTTGTCCGTCTTCAGAGTTACATCCTCAAAAAATTCCAGAAGATTAGTCAAGCATGATTTCTCCTTCATAAATCCACACCAACCCTGACCTATCCTGTTACTGCTATCCAGATGTGTTGTAATTTCATCCTTTATAATTGACTTCAGCATTTTTCCCACCACTGAGGTCAGACTAACTGGTCTATAATTCTGTTTTCTCTCTCCCTCCCTTCTTAAAAAGTGGGACAACATTAGCCACCCTGCAATCTGCAGGAACTGATCCTGAATTTATAGAACATTGGAAAATGATCACTAATGCATCCACGATTTCTCCCAGTCTACCTGCATGTTGAAATCCCCCATAACAACTGTACTAATATCTTTGCGACAGGCCAATTTCAGCTTCTTAGTCAACTTACACACGACATCCAGGCTACTGTTTGGGGGCCTGTAGATAACTCCCATTAGAGTCTTTCTACCCTTAGAATTTCTCAGTTCTCGCCATACTGACTCTACATCCCCTGATTCTAGATCCCCCCATGCAAGGGACTGAATATCATTCCTTACCAACAGGGCTACCCCACCCCCTCTGCCAGTTAGTCTGTCCTTATGATAGCACGTATACTCTTGAATATTCATTTCCCAGGCTCTGTCCACTTGAAGCCACATCTCAGTTATCCCCACATCATCGTAACTGCCAATTTCCAAATGAGCCTCAAGCTCATCCACTTTATTTCTAATGCTTCGTGCATTCATATTTAATATTTTTAATTTGTTACTCCCCTCACCCTTCCTATCAATCCCTATTTCACTTGACCTTACGGCATGATCCTTTTCATTTGAGTTTTCTGCTCCATTGATTCCATTGTCTTTGTTGACTTCTCTTGTTCTAACTTTCTTCTTAAACTTCCAGTTTGTCCCCTCTACCCCCCCCCCCCCCCCCCCCTCACCCCCACCCCCGCTAATTTAAACGCAGCTGTGTTGCAGTGGCAAACCTACCTGCCAGAATGCTGGTCCCCCACCTATTAAGTTGCAACCCGTCCCTCTTGTATAATTTATCCTTACCACTAAACATCAGCCTCTCATGCTCCAGGGAAAATATCTCTGGCCTATTCAGCCTCCCCCTGTAGCTCAAACCCTCCAACCCTGGCAACAGCCTTGTAAATCTTTTCCAACTCCTGTCAAAGTTTCACAAAATCTTTCCTCTAGCAGAGAGACCTGAACTGAATGCAGTATTCCAAAAGTGGTCTCACCAATGTCCTGTACAGCTGCAACATGACCTCCCAACTCCTGTACTCAATGCCCTGATCAATAAAGAAAAGCATCCCAAACGCTTTCTTCACTATGTTCCTGAGACTCTGCTCTCAAGGAAGTATGAATCTACACTCCAAGATCTCTTCGTTCTACAACTTAACATTTGTATAAGTACGTGAATAGGAAAGGTTCGGAGGGATATGGCCCAATCTAGGTGGGACTAGCTTAGTTTCTGAATATAGTCAGCATGGACTAGTTGGACTGAAGGGTCTGTTTCTGTGCTGTCTGACTAACTATTCTGGACTGGTCTTGAAACCATTTTCTTGCCTTCCCCCACAAACATCCACTTCTTCGTTGTTCCAAAATCAGATGAGTTCAGCCTTGAATATATTCAATGACCCTCTGTTTTAAAAAATTCTCAAGGTCAGGTTCGTAGGAGAGTAGTCTGACACAGAACAAACGACCAAGAGGCGAGTCTGCTAGAATATGGGCATTTTATTCCCCGCAGCGTCGCCAGAACGGGTCTGGCTTATACTCACTCTACATGTTACCAAAACTGGGAGCCGTCAGTTCTCGTAGAGCGGTTGCCAACAACCCACGCTCGGCGGTTAAACGTAACCCCGGAGCAGACTCACCGAACTGGAGACTTTTCCGGCTGATATACTCTTTTCCAGATATAAACATTCATGTGAACAGCAGAAAAACACATTCCATTCTGGTTACATACAGATAATAACAGCAGAGCAAGGCTAAAAAACACATTCCATTCTGGTTACATACAGATAAGAAGATTCACACGGGACTAAGCAACACCTCCATTCCGGTTAGATTCACACATGTATTGGGACATAATTTTTAACCGTTTCACCACATTCCACTGCTTGGAATTTTACACCACACCCTCTAACTGCAGGGAGACATTCCTACTTCTGAACTCAATTCCTCTTGCTGATATACCACTTGCCTTGCTGATTGCTTGCTGCAACTGTCTGACAACTGGCAGTGACTGGTGTAGGAGGACGCTGAGGCCCCTTTGCACATCCACACATCATTCCTGATGAAGGGCTGGTACCTGAAACATCAACTCTCCTGCTCCTCGGATGCTGTCTGACCTGCGGTGCTTTTCCAGCACCACACTTTTCGACTCTGATCTCCAGCATTGGAAATTCACCTCCTTTCTGCTTTTTTTTCCATAGCAAAGGCTGTAACTTTACATTGTGGCACTCCATTTGCCATGTGTTTGCCAACTGTGATCTTCTCTACATCGTGGAGACTGAGCATAAACTTGGGGAATGGTTCGCCGAGCATCACAGCTGGGTCCGCAGAAGCCGACTGAACCTCCCAGTCACCATCCATTTTAATTCCCCTTCCCAATATGACCATCTTTGGCCTCTTCCATTGCCACAACAAAGCAAACTGCAAATTGGAGGAACAACACCTCATCTTGTGCCTGGGCAGCCTGCAGCCCTGAGGATCAACATTGAGTTCTCCAATTTCAAATCACCTCCCTTCACCACTCTGGAAAAAGGGGGAGAGAAAAGAGAGTAGCGTGCTCAGAGATGTTGGACAGGGGAAGGGCATTGCAGTGTGGGGTGAAGCTCAATCTTCATTCAGAGAGAGAGAGGGGAGCAATAGCAGCTTCAGAAGCTCATGGTCCAACTTCTGCATTTAGACAATGGGGGGGGGGGGGGGGGGGGGGTCTGACAGGCAGGAGGACAATTCCAACTCTGGACTCCTCCCGTGGGTTAAACTTGTATGTCTGATGATCTTGCTCTATGGGTTATTGACTGTGTACATTATACAACTCACGGTGGTGCTTGTTCAGTCGCCGACTTTCTCCTGATGGCTTGGTGGCATCCCCGCCTACAACAACGAGGTCAAAGGGTTAGCAGCCGGTGTCTTATTTGTCAGGAATAAAACCCTGGAAAAGGCTTGCCTTGCACTCCGGGTAGAACTCCCTTGGCGGAGGGTCCCTTTGAGACACTTCAACTGGACTTCATTGAGTTGCATTTGAGTGGGAGCAGCGGCCGAGTTGAGGTGAACCCGGGAGACTACAGCTAAGGTAAGAGTTTTTTTCAAAATTACTTACCTGTAGCGGGCATCGGTGTTTTGTTTTCTCTCTCCTTCACAGAAAGAGCGGGAGCAGCAGAGGAAGTGACGGCAAGCAGAGGGGCAGCCGGGAAGGAGAACTGTGAGTATAAATACTCACTGTTTCACCACCAACGGTCATTTGAGTGGGAGCAGCGGCCGAGTTGAGGTGAACCCGGGAGACTACAGCTAAGGTAAGAGTTTTTTTCAAAATTACTTACATGTAGCGGGCATCGGTGTTTTGTTTTCTCTCTCCTTCACAGAAAGAGCGGGAGCAGCAGAGGAAGTGACGGCAAGCAGAGGGGCAGCCGAGACCCGGAAGCAGTTAGTGTAAGCTTAGCTGGGTTAGTTTTTTCCCCCTTTAAAAGCGTGAAGGAGAGGAAGCTTGGAGTTAGAACAAACAGAGTTGTTGTCTCTGGTTTGTTACCCGTGCCACGTGATAGAGATTCGAGGAATAGGGAGAGAGAACAATTAAATGCGTGGCTTCAGGGATGGTGCAGGAGGGAGGGGTTCCAGTTTTTGGATAACTGGGGTTCTTTCTGGGGACGGTGGGACCTCTATAAACAGGATGGTCTACACCTGAACCTGAGGGGAACCAGTATCCTTGGGGGGAGGTTTGCTCGTGCTCTTGGGGGGGGTTTAAACTAACTCGGCAGGGGCATGGGAACCCAGATTGTAGCTTCAGGGTGCAGGGCCTGGAGTGTAGGGAGGTGAGGAACATGGCATCAATTTCCAAGGAGGGTGCCTGTAAACAGGAAAGTGGCTTGAAGTGTGTATACTTCAATGCAAGAAGTATACGAAATAAGGTAGGTGAACTTGCAGCGTTGGTTGGTACCTGGGACTTCGATGTTGTGGCTATTACGGAGACATGGCTAGAACAGGGACAGGATTGGCTGTTGCAGGTTCCGGGATTTAAATGTTTTAGTAGGGTCAGAGGTGGGGGTAAAAGAGGGGGAGGTGTGGCATTGCTTGTCAAAGATAGTATTACAGCGGTGGAAAGGACGATGGATGAGGACTTGCCATCTGAGGTAGTTTGGGCTGAGGTTAGGAATAGGAAAGGTGAGGTCACCCTGTTAGGAGTCTTTTACAGGCCTCCTAATAGTCCTAGAATCATTGAAGAAAGGATTGGGAAGGTGATTCAGGAGATGAGTGACAGTAATAGGGTGGTTGTTATGGGGGACTTTAACTTTCCTGATATTGATTGGGAAAGCTATAGCTCAAGTTCGTTAGATGGGTCAGTGTTTGTTCAATGTGTGCAGGAGAGTTTCCTGACACAATATGTAGACAGGCCAACAAGAGGTGAGGCCATACTGGATTTGGTTCTGGGTAACGAACCAGGCCAGGTGTTAGAATTAGAGGTAGGTGAGCACTTTGGGGATAGTGACCATAATTCGGTGATTTTTACTCTCGTGATGGAGAGGGATAAGTGTGTACTACAGGGCAAGAATTATAGCTGGGGTAAGGGAAATTATGATGCGGTGAGGCATGACTTAGGATGTGTGGCTTGGAAAAGTAGACTCCAAGGCAAGAGTGTAAATGATATGTGGAACTTGTTCAAGGGGCAACTATTGAGTGTCCTTGATAATTATGTACCTGTCAGGCAGGGAGGAAAGGGTCGTGCGAGGGAGCCGTGGTTTAATAAGGAATTGGAATCCCTTGTTAAATGGAAGAGGGCGGCCTATCTCAAGATGAGACGTGAAGGTTCAATTGGGGCGATTGAGAGTTATAGGGTAGCCAGGAAGGACCTGAAGAGAGAGCTAAAAGCAGCAAGGAGGGGACATGAAAGGTCCTTAGTAGATAGGATTAGGGAAAACCCTAAGGCTTTCTATAGGTATGTTAGGAATAAAAGAATGACTAGGGTAGGAATAGGTCCAGTCAAGGATAGTAGGGGGAAGTTGCGTGTGGAGGCGGAAGAGATTGGGGAGACACTGAATGAATACTTTTCTTCAGTATTCACTCAGGAACAGGGCATTGTTGTCGATGTGAATACTGAGGCACAAATAAGTAGAATGGATGGCTTTGAGGTATGTAGAGAAGAGGTGTTGGAAATCCTGGAAAAGGTGAAAATAGATAAGTCCCCTGGGCCTGATGGCATTTATCCTAGGATTCTCTGGGAAGCAAGGTAGGAGATTGCAGAGCCATTGGCCTTGATTTTTATGTCCTCTTTGTCTACAGGAGTAGTCCCAGAAGACTGGAGGATAGCAAATGTGGTTCCCTTGTTCAAAAAGGGGAGTAGGGATAGCCCTAGTAACTATAGGCCGGTGAGTCTCACTTCTGTTGTGGGCAAAGTCTTAGAGAGAATTGTAAGGGATAGGATTTATGCACATCTAGATAGGAATAATGTGATCAAGGATAGTCAGCATGGTTTTGTGAAGGGCAAGTCGTGCCTCACAAACCTTATTGAATTCTTTGAAAAGGTGACGAAGGAGGTTGATGAGGGGAAAGCGGTAGATGTGGTATATATGGATTTTAGTAAGGCGTTTGATTAGGTTCCCCATGGTAGGCTACTGCAGAAAATACGGAAATATGGCATTGAGGGTGAGTTGGAGGTTTGGATTAGGAATTGGCTGGATGGAAGAAGACAGAGGGTAGTAGTTGATGGCAAAGTTTCTTCATGGAGTGCCGTCACTAGCGGTGTTCCGCAAGGATCTGTTTTGGGACCATTGCTGTTTGTCATTTTTATAAATGACCTGGAAGAGGGGTTAGAAGGTTGGGTGAGCAAGTTTGCGGATGATACGAAAGTCGGAGGAGTTGTTGACAGTGAGGAAGCATGTGGCAGGTTACAGCAGGATATAGAGAAGCTGCAGAGCTGGGCAGAAAGGTGGCAGATGGAATTCAATGTAGCTAAGTGCGAGGTGATTCACTTTGGGAAGAATAACAAAAAGATGGGGTACTGGGCTAATGGTCGGATACTTGGTAGTGTGGATGAGCAGAGGGATCTTGGTGTCCATGTACACAGATCTCTGAAAGTTGCCACCCAGGTAAATAGTGCGGTGAGGAAGGCATATGGCGTACTGGCTTTTATTGGTAGAGGAATTGAGTTCCGGAGTCCTGAGGTCATGATGCAGTTGTATAAGACTCTGGTACGGCCGCATCTGGAATATTGTGTGCAGTTTTGGTCGCCATACTATAGGAAGGATGTGGAGGCATTGGAACGGGTGCAGAGGAGGTTTACCAGGATGTTGCCTGGTATGGTAGGAAAATCGTATGAGGAAAGACTGAGGCACTTGGGGCTGTTTTCACTAGAGAAAAGAAGGTTTAGGGGTGACTTGATTGAGGTGTACAAGATGATTAGGGGGTTAGATAGGAGGATAGTGGGTTAGTGTAGTTTAGGTGGGCTTGGATCGGCGCAACATCGAGGGCCCAAGGGCCTGTACTGCGCTGTATTCTTCTATGTTCTATGTTCTATGTTCTATGTCAGTGCTATAAATATGTTTAGCTTATTGTTGATGTTTTTTCTAAGTGGATTGAAGCCTACCCTTCCCCTAACACTGCTGCTGAGACTATGGTGAAGATTTTGCTGAAGGAAATTATTCCCTGCTTTGGTATACCTGCGTGCATTAGCTTGGACAATGGATCGCACTTTGTTGGTAATAGTAATGAAGAACTCTTGATGAAGTACAGATTTGAGACGGCCCAAGGAATTCCTTATGAACTCAACTTGTAAGCCTCTCTTAGTTCATCCTGGAGATCGTACCTTTTAGTTTAATTTTAATCATCCCCTTCATGTAACAGTGATGCTATTAGTACAACTTAACACTGATACCTATAAGCCAGGCTAACTGGATTCTAATAACCCAGGAGAGTAGGACATTGTTCTCCCTTCAAGAGCCCTGGCAGGCTACTCTGTTGTACTGTCACAAACAGACTACCTTTATAGCTGAAAAAGTGTTGCTGGAAAAGCGCAGCAGGTTAGGCAGCATCCAAGGAGCAGGAAAATCGATGTTTCGGGCATGAGCTCCTGCTCCTTGGATGCAGCCTGACATCCTGCGCTTTTCCAGCAACACATTTTCAGCTCTGATCTCCAGTCCTCACTTTCTCCTCGAAGACTACCTTTATACACAAGTTTACAAAGGCTATACTGTCACAAACAGAAAAAGTTAACAAAAGCACTGCATGTTCTGAACTAGACAGATAATAGTGAAGGACAATAATTCAAGGGAGAAGTCAATTTGTAGCGAGTTTCATTTTGAGGTCAGAATCAAATTGTTATTAATTTCACAAAGGAACAGCCATGAATGTTATCACTTGGTGTCCTGTTTATACAGATTCACTGATGTTCAGGCAAACGTTCTTAATTGTCTTACTCTCCCTGTCTATTTTCTATTGTGCAGCAAATGTGTTATATAATTCAAAATTAAACATTTTAGTCAAAATGTTTAAGGATAGGTTTTCCTCCTGCCACCTGTTTGCTGAAGTCCTGAACTGCAGGGTCGTATGAGAATTGCTTTAATGGAACCAGCTATGGGTGTGCATGTTCCACATAACATCTCCTGCCTATTTGAGACTTGTCTCACCCACTCCTGTAAGACAAAGGGGCCATATACCTCCTGCAGGTTCGGTGGGTTAGCCATGGGAAATGCAGGGTTATAGTTTCATAGTAATAGAAGCAGGAATAGGCCATTTGGCCCTTCCAGCCTGCTCCGCCATTCATTAAGATCAGGACTGATCTATCCATTAGATGAGCTCCTCCTCCCTGCATTGTCCCAGCTACCCTTAATTCCCAGACTCAACAGAGACACTCGGCCTTGCAGCTGTACTGCTACCTGATAAACAAATTCTTTCCTTGCATGGGAATATCCTTCTCTTTGCAAGGACCTATTGTACACATCAGCTACTAACCAACACTGTCCAGACACTACGTCGCTGGGCAAAGTGACTTCGTTGCTCAATATCCTGCAATTACCAGTTTGCTAAGTGTTAAATGACTGTACCCTATATAATCACATAACTCTCTGTTTCTCATCGGAGTGACTTGTGAGTATTAGATCGACTTGGCTCTCCCCGTGAGCTCCCGAACAAACAGTCAATAACTCAAGGTTTGTGTGTCATGATTACTTATCCAATACTTATTGGACTACTACGAGCAACTCACCCACAGCATAATCCACTTCCATCCCCAACATGGATCAAGACACCATCCTTTTTTGCCAGACAAGTAAATGTGTCAAGCTCAGGAAACAAAGCCTGTCAAACATTAATAGACACAGATCGAAACCAACCTTTTCCAGAGTTTGTCCCTTCACCTCGATTGACTTTCTTTTTCCCTCAGCTCCTACAAACCAACAGCTGATCCCAAGGATGAGAAAAGAAATGGGAAAGGGGACGAGAAAAGAGAGTGCGGTACTCCCAGATGTTAAACAGAGGAAAGAAGTTGCAGTCTGGACTGAAGCTCAATCTTCATTCAGAGAGAGAGGAGCAACAACAACTTCAGAAGCTCATGGTCGAACTTCCACATTCAGCCAATGGCGGGGGTTTTAATTGGCAGGAGGACCAGACTCCTTCCGGTCCTCCTGGGATTCCCAAAGGTTGGTCGCACCGTCCATCAGAACGACGAGGAGCGGGGCCCCATTCCGATCTCACACATGCGCACCATGAACATTGCACACAGCCGATAGAGCAGTATCTGGGTCGCATGGGATTTTGGGTAGTACATCAGCCATGAAAGAGATGAAATCAAGAGTCCCATATGCCTTCTTAACGGCCCTTTTTCATGTGTTCCTGACGTACACGCCAGGAGCCAATCTTTAATCGATTTTCAATTGATCCACTGAGTGAAACACGACAGGTGTTTAACTCGAAACTCTATTTCCAATTCAGTGTCAGTATATCGCTCTTTATCCGTCCTCAAATAATGACCAAATCAAAGCCCGACGTCTGTTCCACCTGAACGTCAATTTTTTTTTAGTTTGCAGATTCCAACCATTTATTAAAAGTTATTCATAGTACATGAGCATTGCTGGCTGGCCAGCATTTAATTCCGCTTGAAAAGGTAATGCTGACCTGCCTTCTTCAACTGCTGTGGTCCACACGCTGTACGGTGATACATAATGTCCTTACGGAGCGTATTCCAGGATTTAGACCCAGAAACACTGATGGAACAGCAATATATTTACAAGTCAAGATGATGAGTGGCTTGGAGGTGTACTTGCAAGAAGTTGTGTTCCCAAGTATCTGTTGCCTGATCCTTCTAGATGGAAGTGGTTGTTGGTTTGGAAGGTATTTTTTAAGGATCTTTGGTGAATTTCAGTGTTGTGTCTTGTAGATCATACACACTACTGCTTCTGAACAGTGGGGCAGAGGGAGTGGATGTATGTGGAGATGGTGCCAATCAAGCAGGCGACTTTGTCCTGGATGGTATCAAGCTTTTTGAATGTTGTTGAAGCTGCCCCCATCCAAACTGGTGGGAGAGTATTCCATTACACTGCTGACTTGTGCCTTGTAGAAGATGGGCAGGGTTTGGGGAGTTTCTCGCCTCAATATTCCTGACCTGTTGCCTGCTCTTTGTTGCCATTGTGTCTGTTGTTAGTCAAGTTGAGTTTCTGGTCAATGGTAAACCCCAAAAATGTTGATAGTGGGGTGTTTAGTGACAGTAACACTGTTGAATATCACGGGCCGTGGTCAGGTTATCTCTTTTGGGGATGAGTCATTGTTTGACATTGGCGTGGCATTCATGTTACTTGCCACTCATCAGCCCATTGGATATTGTTAAGATCTTGTTGCATTTCAAACTGAACTGCTTCAGTTTGTGAGGAGTTGTGAATCGTGCTGAACATTGTGCAATTATTGGCGAATATTTCCACCTCTGACCTTATGATGGAGGAAGGTCATTGATGAAGATGGTTGAGCCTAAGACACTACCCTATGAATTCCTGCAGAGACGTCCTGGAACTGAGATGACTGACCTCCAACAACCACAGCCATCTCTCGATGTGCCAGGTATACCTTAACAATTAAGATACACAACAATTATTTTAAAACAAATTGAAGGAATACATACGAGACACCCCTCTTCCGGGAGACTCCAGTGAAAGTTTTTCTGTTCCAGAAATAACCTAAGTGTTGACTGTCATCAACCTTTTTGATGTTGGCCAGCCACATCTCCCCCTGTCTATTCCCCCCCATCACCCACAGCTCCCACTGTCTGTTCTCCCCCGCCATCCACAGCGCCCCTTGTCCATTCTCTTTCCATCTGCAGCTTCTTGTCCATTCTCCCTCTATACTCCAAACACCCTGTCCATTCTCTCTCACGTAACTCTCTGCAACCCTGTCATTTCATTCCTCACCCTCTGCCTTCTGACCAGTCTTTCTACACACCCTCTGCCCCCATCTATTCTCTCTCAACACACCCTCTGTCCCATTTCTATTCTTCCAGGCCTCCACCATCTCCTCTCTATCCATTCTCTCTCTCTCCCTCCCCCCACCATCTGCCACCCCCGCCCCTTCTCTCTCCCCTGTTGTGGGGAAAAACACCAGGCTCGGATTCAGAATTGAGGTTCAATGACAGAGTTTATTGCACGAGAAAATACCGGGGCTCCGGGGAGAGAAAGACACCCAACAGCACAGTGTCAGCTGCAAGACTTCTCTCGACCCGGAGCACAGGTCAAGAAACTTTTATACATCTTGTGATACAATCGGTCAGGGATGAGATTATTGTCTTTGCAACATGATTTGTTTATGGTAATCATTGTAGAATCGTTGATAGTTTCGGTACAGTCTTTGTCAGTTCAGGCACAGCCTTTGTTAATTTCCGCACAGTCGTTGTCAGTTTCAGTGCAGACATTGTCCATTTCAATGTCTGCATGGAAATCCATTGTTGTAGTAATGGGCGCTAATTGCTCTTCCTGAGAAGGAGGATTCTTGCAGCCCTGGCTATTAGCATTTGGTATTGAGTCTGTATCAAGCTGTTAGCACTTCTATAATGGGTGTTGGCCGGACCCACACACTTCGGCGGGCAGTGTTCATTACTCATGAGTATTCTCTCCCCCACCCGCCTTAAACTAATCACCTGGGTTGTGAGTCCATTGTGCTGGCATTCTGGTGGCCCCAGGCAGTGTCTGTATCAGCTCTGCTGTTTCTCTCCGTATTGTGATCCGGTGGCCATCTTGTGTGTCAAGTTGACCAACTGATGGCTCAGTGGTCATCTTGTGTATCCGTGTGCCTAGTATCACCCTGCCCTGTGCCATCTCCCACTTCTCCGCCACGCCCAAACTCTCTCCCCCGCCCAATCTCTCTATCAACCCCACTTATTCTCTCTCTCTCTGTTCCCCTCCCCACAGTTTCTCTCTATCCCCTCCATTTTCTCCCTCTCTGTCCTCCATCCATTCTGTCTCTTTTCTCCACAGCCCCCACCACACCCGTCCTTTCTCATGCCTCGAACCAGCTTTGACCGCTGTATTAAGCCCTTCAAAAGGACACACACACACACACACAGAAAATGGATGGTGATGACTCTGCCAGGGAGTTGGGAGTGGTGAGAAATGGCTGATCTTCAAAATTGAGAATACCTAAAATGATATCTTCAGAAACATCGTTAAAGTCCGAAAGCACGTTTAAGTTTTTCAAAGTTTAGAAATCTTTCTAAAACTTTCACTGAAATAAGCACAGTCAGGCCACAGCTCAGGAGAGGCTGGGAGGTGTGAATGGGCGAAAGTGAGGACTGCAGGTGCTGGAGATTAGAGTGGTGCTGGAAAAGCACAGCAGGTCAGGCAGCATTCAAGGCTTTTGTCTGAAACGTCGATTTTCCTGCTCCCTTGGATGCTGCCTGACCTGCTGTGCATTTCCAGCACCACTCTGATCTTGACTGTAAAGGGTGAATGGTTAAGTTGTTCCAACTATCTAGAAATAGCGTCACAGAGCACAGAAACATACCCTTCGGTCTATGCCGACCAGATATCCTGAATTAATCTCGTGACCCATTTGCCAGTATTTGCCCCTTATCCCTCTGAATCTGTCCGATTCATATCCCCATCCAGATGCATTTTAAATACTATCATTGTACTAGCCTCCACCACTTCCTGTGGCTGATACGCACCACCGTCTGTTCAAAAAGGTTACCCCTCAGAAACCTTTCCCCTCTCACCCTAAATCCATGCCCTCCAGTTCTGGACTCGCCCCCAACGTGGTGAAAAGACATACAAAAGTTGAGCAGCCAGACAGAATGCAAAAGCAATGAAGTGTCGAACCACAGCGAAAAAACAAATTGTAGCTCGACCCCTTTTTTGTCCTATTGGCATTTGGACTCTTAAAATCTGACAGGAACAGCAGCATCCCCAATGATCATACTGTGCATGTTTTCCAGTGTCAGTAACGCAGTGCACATGCCCACCAGTGTCAGCCAAATTCACGGCATGCTCATCGCTTTCCGCAAAAAAAGGCCCGCGACCTTCCTTTGATGGCCCAATAGGAAACCCTGGAGGACCGGGAGGATACTGGTCCTCCTGCCAGTCAGAGTCACTGCTTTGTCTGAATGCGAAAGTTGGACCATGAGTTTTTGAAGCTGCTACTCCTGCTACGCTCTTTCTGAATCAACATTGAGCTTCACCCAGACTGCAAATTCCTTCCTCTGTCTAAGATCTGTGAGTACGGCACTCTCTTTTCTCGCCCCCTTTTCCATTTCTATTTCTTTCCGGAATTCAATTGTTGGCTTGCAGCAACTGAAAGGAAAGGGGGTGAACCCAGGAAGGGAACAGGCTCTGGAAACGTGGTTCAGGTCTGTGTCTCAATTGGCAAAATAGACAGGCAGGAAGATGGAAGGACACAGCAAACAAGGCAGCATCAGGAAGTGGAGAAGTCGATGTTTCGGGTGTAACCCTTCCTCAGGACTGGGGATGGGTGCTGGGGCGCTGGCCGGGGGCTAAAGTGGGGATAAGTGAAGACAGGGAGAGGGTACGGCCTGATGAGTCAATGGGTGGAAGAAATCGGGTTAGTGAAAGGGAGAAGTGGAAATGAGGGGCACGGGGCTGAGAAGGGAGTCGGGGGATGGAAAGGGAGGTTATTTGAAATTGGAGAACTTGATGTTGAGTCCTACAGGCTGTAGGCTGCCCGGACGGAAGATGGGGTGTTGTTCCCCCAATTTGCAGGTTGGTTCGTTGTGGCAATAGAGGAAGGCTAAGATGTTCTTGTCAGAAAGGGAGTGGCAAGGGGAATTAAAATGAGTGGTGACTGGGAGGTCTGGTCAGCCTCTGCAGACCCAGCTGTGATGCTCGCCAATCTGTTCCCCAAGTTTACGCTCGGTCTTCCCAATGTAGAGAAGACCACAATTTACAAACACGTGGCAAATGCAGTATCTCAATGTGATGTTGTAGCCATTGCTGTGAAAAAAAAGCAGAAAGGAGATGTATTGTTTAAATGGTGATATATTGGGATGTGGAGCAAGTGAGAACTGCAGATGCTGGAGATTAGAGTCAAAGTGTGGGGCTGGAAAAAGGCAGTAGGTCAGGCAGCATCCGAGGACCAGGAGAGTCGACATTTCGATCCCGAGTCCTTCACCAGGAATGATGTGTGGATGTATAAAGGGGCCTCTGCATCCTTCTACACCAGTCACTGCCAGTTGTCAGACAGGTGCAGGTGAAGAGCTTTTGCCTGAAATGTCGATTTTTCCTGTTCCTCAGATGCTGCCTGATCGGCTGTGCTTTTCCAGCATCACTCTAATCTCGACTCTGATTTCCAGCATCTACAGTCCTCACTTTTGCCTGGACAGGTGCAGCAAGCAATCAGCAAGGCAAGGGGTATATTAACAAGAGGAATTGAGTTCAGAAGTGGGGATGTCTTCCTGCGTTAGGGGGTCATTGAACATTATTCAAGGCTGAGTTCATCTGATTTTTGAACATCAAAGAAGGGGATGTTTCTGGGGGAAGGCAAGTAAATGATTTAACACCAGTATAGAACAGTTACAGAGTCAGACACCAACAGAACCAGACCCTTTAGTCAAACTAGTCTAAGGCCGACTATATTCACAAACTAAACTAATTCCACCTACCTGTGATTGGCACATATTCCTCCGAACCTTTCCTATTCATATACTTATCCAAATGTCTTTTCAATGTTGTTACTCAACCTGCATCCACATTCATTCCACGTACAAACCACTCTGTGTAAAAAGAAAAGTGCCCCCCACTGCCTTTTCAAAATCTTTTCTCCACTCACCTTCAAATTTGGTGCCTAATCTTGAAACCCCCACCCCCACCTTAGGGAAAGGATACCCAGCGGTCACCTCATCTCTGCACCACTTGATTTTATAAACCTCTGTCAGGTCACCTCAAGAACGTCTCCATCTCAATCTTAAATATCCTCGGTGACCTGGCCTCCACAGCCTTCTGTGGCAGTGAATTCCATAGATTCACCACTCTCTGGCTGAAGAGGTTTCTCCTTACCTCCATTCTGAAAGGTCTTCCCTTTACTCTAAGGCTGTGCCCACTGGTTCTAATCCCTCCAACCAATGGAAACACCTTTTCCAAATTCCACTCTGTCCAGGCTGTTCAGTATTCCTTGTTTCAATTAGGTTCCTCCCCCCCACACACACACACCAAAGGGCCTGTTTCCGTGCTGTATGACTCTAATCTTCTTCGATGAAAGCAGAAGTGTGATTGTGAAGGCTGGAGTTTCAGAGCAGCTTTCAAAGATGTTTTGCCCTTAATGGGAGCAGAAGTTACAATGAAATCTTGCATTTGTGAGACAGCAACTGAGTGAGTGAGTACATCTGAGGTTTTGGTAGAAAATGGGAATTCATTGCACTGTGGGGATGAAACTTTACCCTATCCAGTCATTTCTGCTGGTGAATGAAACCAGGCTCAAGATTAGGAGGAGTAAATTTAGGACAGAGATGAGGAGGAACTGCTTTTCCTGGAATGTTGTGAATCTATGGAATTCTCTGTCCAAGGAAGCAGCAGAGGCAGCTTCATTAAGTATATTCAAGACATAGTTGGATGGGTTTTTGCATGATAGGGGAATGAAGGGTAGTTGGGACAATGCAGGGAGGAGGAGCTGAGACAATGGATAGATCAGCCATAATCTTAATGCATGGTGGAGCAGGCTGGATGGGCCAAATAGCCTACTCCTGCTTCTATTACTCCGAAACTATAACCCTGCATTTCCCATGGCTAACCCACCTAACCTGCACATCCCTTGACATTCTGGGCAATTTAGCATGGCCAATCCAAATCAAGGCCAGTGAGTAATGTAGTGATGTGGAAAATGAACATAAGAGAATGATAGAGAGGGACAAGGAGAGTAAATGTACTAGCGATCAAAACTGGATACCAAACGTCACAAAAATTGAAACTAAAAATGGTGTGTCTCTATGTGTGCTGCGTTGTGACAAAAGTGAATGAATTGACTACACACATTGAAGTGAATAATTGCGATCTGACACTCCCTACAGAGACATGGCTTCAGGGTGACAAGGATTGGATCCTGAATATTGAAGGTGTCCTCAAATGGGAAGCTAGGTAAAGGTGGAGGGTTGGCACTGCTAATCAAAGCACTGATCACAGGGTAGTCTGGTGTCAGCTCAGATTTCAGGTCCTGATTTCTCTGTCCTCTGTTGATCTCCCTGTTCCCTTCTGCACCTTCTGGAACAATAAAACATTCAGTCAATCAAGTCCCAGCTCACAATCTCCCAGCCTGTCAACCATCCAGGCACAGTGTAGTCACAGCAGGGAATCACACAAGAAAAATGATACCAAATTTGAAATAAATAGGTGCTTGTGTTTAATGTTTGTTCATTAGGAAGTAAACCAGAAATAGGGCTCTCCCAGGATTCTTATACTGCCCTATTTGAGGAATTCTCTTCCCCCTTATATCTAACTATTAGTACCCAGCTATGATTTACAACAATACTTACCCCAACAGAAGTAAGGCATCTGTTCTCAAATAGACAGAGACATACAGGATGGATATAGACTTTTTCTCTCTCTCATGCGCGCACACACCACACACACACATTCACTCCCGTGGACTTGTTTGTGTATGTTTGCAGAATTATATTTTCAGAGCTGGGCTGAAATGTCACTTTTTGTTATAAAACTTTAAGTTCTCTTGAGAAGGTGCCTTACAGGTAGTTCTGGAATTTGCATGTTAATGACCCAATCGAAAAGATGAAAGACTGAACAATCCAGGTTTATTCAACATGTCATTTCAATGACATGGACACTGTCATTTCAGTGGCAGATCACTGTCATGTTTTTCCATAAATTCTATGTCTTATGACCTTATTCTCCACAACCACCTAATGAAGGAGCAGTACTCCAAATGCTAGTGTTTAAAAGAAACCTATTGGTCTCCAACCTGGTGTTGTATGATTTGTAACTTTATCCATTTTAGGGGGGATTTGCTATGCTAAATTATCCATAGTGTATAGGGATGTGCAGGTTAGGGTGGATTGGCGGTTCTAAATTACCCATTGTGCCCGAGGAGGGGGGTGGGTGTGGGGGAGATGTAAAAGAGATCTCAGGGGCAACGTTTTTGATGGAGAGGGTGGTGCAGTTATGGAATGAGCTGCCAGACGAGGTGGTGGGGTCTGGTACAATTCCAACAGTTAAAAGGCATGTGGATAGGTGTATGAATACGAAGGGTTCAGTGGATCGGGACCAAGTGATGGCAAATGCGACTGGAGTCACAGAGATGTACAGCACGGAAACAGACCCTTTTGTCCAACTCATTCTTGCCGAACAGATAGCCAACCCAATGTAGTCCCAGCTGCCAGCACCCGGCCCATATAGGGGCCAAGTGATGGCAAATGTGACTAGATTAATTTACGATACCTGGTCAGCTCGGACAAGTTGGGCCTAAGGGTCTGTTTCCGTGCTGTATGATTCTAATTATCTTTGGTGAAAGCAGAAGTGTGGTTGTGAAGGCTGGACTTTCAGAGCAGCTTTCAAAGATGTTTTGACCTGACTGGGAGCAGAAGAGTTTCACTGACGTATGTCGGTGTTAATGCCTTGATGTCTCAATTTGCTCCCACCTTCCTGGGGACGTTAACCATTTTGTTCCA
This sequence comes from Chiloscyllium plagiosum, assembly GCF_037043375.1. Taxonomy (NCBI): domain Eukaryota; kingdom Metazoa; phylum Chordata; class Chondrichthyes; order Orectolobiformes; family Hemiscylliidae; genus Chiloscyllium; species Chiloscyllium plagiosum. The sequence goes on from NW_028270165.1 coordinate 59,603,958, forward strand.
CAAATAGCTGCATTGCAGGTTACCCCATGAATTGACACACTTATGTTTGCTTCCCAGAATCAGACCTGCTCACTGCCAACTGTATCCCAGTGTTGTGGAGTTATCCAAAATGCAGAGAGATGTCAGTCTTTAGGTTTTTGCTTTTCTGCCCCTTTAAGATCCTGAATCAGCACCTTCAGGGAATTAGTTAGAGCAGAGTGAGAACAGAGGGGAAGGGAGAGTGGGATGGTGCTTTCAATTTTGTGGAATAACAAAAGAAAAGAATATTCCACAGAAAGTAGAATTCCTTGTTCAGAATTTCTACCCTGCACTGACAGTGATGGCTTTTGTAATCTCTCTTTACAGAGTATTTGAAGATCTGAAGACGGAAGTTTCAAAACCAACAGATGAAGGCTTTATGCCCAAACTGTTGACTCTCCTGCTCCTCAGATGCTGCCTGACCTGCTGTGCTTTTCCAGCACTGCACTTTTCAAATCTGACTCTCCAGTGTCTGCAGTCCTCACTTTGACAGTCACTCAATCCATCGGGATTGCAACAGTTTTCAACTATGATTCTGTGAGAAGGAGCAAAGCGTTTTGGTTCCTGTTTGGGGACGTTTTCAGCATCAGTGGGACTGGATGAGAGACCCTACCGTTGCAGTGCACTGAGTGTGGAGCCTGAAGCAGTTATATGGCCTGGAAAGAGGAATTCACAGTGGGGATAGGCTCTGCACACGTTTGTGTGTGGCTGACGCTCCGGCCATGGAGAAACCAGAGGAATCCCACCCTGTGGTGAAACTGTGGAAGTGTGGCAACTGCAAAAAAGGCTTCCATTTCCCATCTGCCCTGGAGACTCATCGGCACAGCCACACTTTGGAGAGGCGATTCCCCTGCCCTGTCTGTGGGAAGGGCTTCAGTGATTCCACCAACCTCCACACCCACCAGCGGGTCCACATGGGGGAGAGGCCCTTCAGCTGCCACTAGTGTGGAAAGGCCTTTTCCCAGGCCTCCAACCTCCAGACCCACCAGCGGGTCCACACGGGGGAGAGGCCCTTCAGCTGCCTCGAGTGCGGGAAGGCCTTCACCCGCTCCTCCTACCTGGTGAGCCACCAGCGAGTTCGTGTGCCATCGCAGGGGGATTGAAGGAATGATGGCCGAGTGCCATTATCGACTGGACTATCAACTCGGTTCCGGGGATTCCCGGGTTCGATTCCCATCGCGGTAGATGGTGGAATTGGAATTTAGTCAGAAATCTGGAGTTCAGAATCTAACGGTGAAACCATTGTCGGTGAGGTCGGGGTGGAAGAAAACCCCCACCTGATTCACTCAGTTCTTTTTTAGGGAAATAAACTGTCGTTGTGGGAGAGGATTCACTCAGTCGTCCCAGCTGCATCCTTTACCCGGTCTGGCCTACACGTGACTCCAGACCCACAGCAGTATGGTTGACTCTGAACTGCCCATCCAACTTACTTGGATACAGGATAAGGGTTGAAAAAGCTGAGTGAGGCAATACTTTCTCCGGGTTAAGGATGTACCAAGGATCCAATTACAAAGGGCAACTTGGTGGTGACCAATAATGAAGAAAGTGAGGGGTTGGAGGGAGTGTGTGCACTTTGACTGTGGGCTGTTTTTAAAACATTGCTACTTTTTCTATGCCTTTCTGCTGGGAGATTCTGAAGCTGTAACAAAGTTGGGTCGCAATAAAGATTACCTGAACTTCACGCCGAGCTCAGACTCTCATTGAGAGCTTTGAATTGCAACAGATTTTTGTTTTAAAACTGCACGTTTCGTACAGGTGAAAGTGAGAACTGCTGATGCTGGAGATCAGAGTCAAGATGAGTGGTGCTGGCAAAGCACAGCAGGTCAGGCAGCATCTGAGGAGCAGGAAAATCGACATTTCGGGCAATATTGATTTTCCTGCTCCTCAGATGCTGCCTGACCTGCTGTGCTCATTTCTGACAGCTTCCGGGACGATGTTTCCAATGTTGTGTATCAGTTGCAGCAGTGAATGAGTAGCCAGTATTGTTAGAAATTGTGAATTTTTCAGGAGTGCAGGTACTAAATCATCCCATTGTCATTGTACAGTTTCCTGGCAGCACTGGGAGGTGTGGTTGTGTCCACTGGAAACGATGTGGAGGTGCCGGTGTTGGACTGGGGTGGATAAAGTTAAAAATCACACAACACCAGGTTATCTTCCAAATGATTTATTTGGAAGCACTGGCTTTTTTAGATTAGATTACTTACAGTGTGGAAACAGGCCCTTCGGCCCAACAAGTCCACACCGCCCCGCCGAAGCGCAACCCACCCATACCCCTACATTTACCCCTTACCTAACACTATGGGCAATTTAGCATGGCCAATTCACCTGACCTGCACATCTTTGGACTGTGGGAGGAAACCCGGAGGAAACCCACGCAGACAACGTGCAAACTCCACACAGTCAGTCGCCTGAGGCGGGTATTGAACCCGGGTCTCTGGCGCTGTGAGGCAGCAGTGCTAACCACTGTGCCATCGTGCCGCCCCAGGCTTTTGGAGCGCTGCTCCTTCATCAGGTAGCTGTGGAGCAGAATCATAAGACACAGAATTTATAGCAAAAGCTGACGATGTCATGCAACTGATAAGATATTGAATAAATCTAGATTGCGGATTAGTCTTTCATCTTTTACCATTGGTTGCAGGTTTTAGTTCATTAATATGTAAACCCCAGAATTACTTTTAATTCACCTTGTCGAGATGGTTTAAGGTTTTGTAAAAATAGGTGACATCTCAGCTCAGATACTGCATAAAAGGTGTGATGTTCGAGTCTGTATCCCAATCTTGAATCCGATTTGTTCTATTAACCAAAGTGGGAATTTATAAAATATTACATGGATTATAAAATATTACATGCAGTGGGTGTGGCTTTTGAGCAAAATTGAATATATCTGCAAATATAATTCTGCAAATGCAAATTCACCCCATAGACTTATGTGAGACTGTGTGCGCACGAGAGTGTGCGTGCATGCGAGTTTGTGTATGCATGCTAATGAAGTGTGTGTTTGATGGAGTATAAGCTTGTGAGACGGTGTGAGTGTTAGGGTGTGTGTGAGAGTGTCCGAGAGAGCGTGACAGATGAAGGGAAGACGTTGCATTTTGCTAAAACAAGGGCAGAACTTGTCCAGTTAATGGTAGGGCCTTGTTTTATGTTGGAGAACAGAGAGACATGGTGGGGGAGGGATTCAGGTACATAAAGTTAAACATTTCTCAACACCAGGTTATCGTCCAACTGGTTTATTTGGAAGCACAAGCAGCTCCTTCATGGGGTGTTTGTGGAGCAGGAACATAAGACACAATCACCTGATGAAGGAGCAACGCTCCAAAAGCTGTGCTTACAAATGAGCCTGTTGCAGTATCACCTGGTGTGGTGTGAATTTTAACTTCGTACACCCCAGTCCAACATTGGCATCTCCAAATCGGGGACATAGTTCTTTGGAAGTTGCATCATTGGTAGACAGGGTGGTGAAAGAGGCGTTTAGCACACTTTCCTTCATTGTTCACACCGTTCAGTGTAGGAGTTGGGACATCACGTTGTGGTTGTACAGGATATTGGTGAGACCACGTGGAGAGGACTGAGTACACTTCTGTTCGCCCTATCGACGACCACAAGTTGTCGGGTGACCTTATTTCGATTTATAAAGTCATGGAGCGTGTAGGAAAGGTAGGAATCACAGGGGGAAGAAAGGGTGGATCTCCCTTTTTTAACTTCTCTTGACATTCAGACACTTCAATTCTGTCAGTAACAGCAGCATCGCCAGAGAGCAGACTGCGCATGCTCGCCAGCGTCTGGATGAAACTGCGCATGCTCCTCACTGCACGCAAAGCCCGCCTCGCGACTTTCTTTTGGTGGGCCAATCGGAAGTCTTGGAGGACCGGAAGGTGACTGGTCCTCCTGCCAATCAGTGCCTTCCTATTGTCTGACTGCAGAAGTTGGAATACGAGCTTCGGAAGCTGCTGCTGCTCTGTCTCTGAATGGAGAGTGAGTTTATTCCAGACTGCAACCCCCCTACTCTGTCAACCATCTGTGAGTACGGCACTCTCTTCTCAACTCCTTTTCCTTTTTTTTCATTCTTGGATTCAATCTTTTTTCTTCCCTTTCCTTTCGGTTGCTGCAAATGAATGCACGGCGTGGACCAATTCGGGAAAAGGTTTTCATAAACAGAGAGTGGTTCATATATGGAATGAATGTCCAATGGTAGTGGTGGATGCACTACTCCAACAAGACCTCACCAACCCTCAGAAGAGCAACCCACCCAGATCCACTCCCCTACACCTGACACTACAGGCAATTTAGCATGGCCAATTCACCTAACCCGCACATCTTTGGACTGTGGGAAGAAACCAGAGCACCCGGAGGAAACCCACACAGACAGTTGCCCGAGGCAGGAATTGAACCCGGGTCTCTGGCGCTGTGAGGCAGCAGTGCTACTCATTGTGCCACCGTGCCATTTAGGACAGATGAGGAGGAACTGCTTTTCCTTGAGAGTAGTCAATCTATGGAGTTCTCTGCCAAAGGAATCAGTAGAGGCATCTTCATTAAGTATATTCAAGACACAATTGGATGGGTTTTCATGGTCAGGGAATTAAGGGTAGTTGGGATAATGCAGGGAGGAAGAGCTGAGCCAATGGATATATCAGCCACGATCAGCTCGGATTTCAGTTTCCCACAGAGTAAGATATTGGTCTGTTCTCTGCTCTGCTGGATTTCTGCTGAAGCCTTGATCCCCACCCCCACACCTTCTGGAACAATAAAACATTCAGTTATTCAAGACTCAAGCCACAATCTCTCAGCCTGTCAACCATCCAGACACAGAGTGTAGTCCTAGCTGGGAATCAAACAAGAGAAACAGAACAAAATTAGAAATAAATAAATGCTCATGCTTAATGTTTGTTCATGAGGAAGTAAACCAGAAATAGGGCTCTCCCAGGATTCTTATAGTGCCCCTCTTGAGGCATTTTCTCACCCTAACATCTAACTATTCATACCCCGCTATGATTTACAACAATATTTACACCAACAGAAATAAAGCATCTGTTATCAAGTAGACATAGGGATATACAGCACAAAATAGACTTTTCTCTGTCTCATTCACACACATACATCCATGGGGGTGAATTTGTATTTGCAGAATTATATTAGCAGAGACATTCTATTTTTCTCAAAAATGCACAATCTGCAGGCTGTTCAATCCATGTAATATTTTGTAAGTTCCACTTTGGAAATAGAACCAGTCTGACTCAAGATTGGGATACAGACAGACTCTGAATTCACACCTTTAATGCATTGTCAGATCTGAGATGTCACGTTTTGTTATAAAACCTTGAGTTATCTCAAGAAGATGTCTTTCAGGAAATTCTGGGATTTACAAATGAATGATATGAGCAGCCCATACTAAACGATGAAAGACTTAACAATCCAGTGTTTTTCTACCTATCATTTCAGTGCACTGTAATGTTTTTCCATCCATTCTGTGCCTTATGATTTTATTCTCCACAATTACCTGATGAAGGAGCCATGCTCCGAGTGCTAGTCATAGAGTCATAAAGCTGTACAGCACGGAAACAGACCCTTCGGCCCAACTCATCCATGCTGACCAGATATTCCAACCCAATCTTATCCCCCCTGGCTGCACCCGGCCCATATCCCTCCAAACCCTTCCTATTCATATACCCAACCAAATGCCTCGAAAACATTGCAATTGTACCCACCTCCACCACTTCCTCTGGCAGTTCATTCCATACATGCACAACCCTCTGCATGAAAAGTTGTCCCTTAGGCTCCTTTTAAATCTTTCCCTTCTCACCTTAAACCTATGCCTTCTGGTTTTTGACTCCCCCACACTGGCGTGTAAAGACCTAGGCTATTTGCCCTATCTATGCCCCTCATGATTTTATAAACCTCTCTAAGGTCACCCCACAGGCTCTGATGCTCCAGGGTAAAATAAATGCCCCAGCCCCCCTCTCAGTCTGTGTAACTGGTTAAAGCTCTTTTCCAAAGTCAGTTCACTGGGACACATATACACTCATTCTGTGTAACCAGTTAAAGCTCAGTTCACTGGTGTGTTCCTCTCTGAGTGCTCCTCTGCTCACACTGATGTCCAGTACCTTTTGAAGCAGGTCGAACGGATTTCTCTTTCCAGACTCAACCCCCCCCCCCCCCCCCCCCCCCCCCCCCGCCCCCAATGATATTGAATGACCCTGTCAGATCTTGTTATGGAATTTCTTCCAAGATTTCTGTCTGCAGATCCTCCCCTTCTGATACCCTGTTAGCAAAGTTGAAACAAGTCATCCCTGTCTGTACCGAATAGAAATTCTGATTATATTGTATGTGTCTATGTTTAAAGTACTAACCCAGTAACATACAAATGGTACTATTGATTTAAAATACACAGGAGACGTCAGGACCTGGCACTCTCTGAACCCTAACAGGGTGTTCCAAGTGGTAGTGCAAAAATTTCAAAATGGAGTAGATGGCCATAGAGCTGTACAGTACAGGAACAGTCCATCTTGTCCATGCTGACTAGATATCTGAAATTAATCTATCCTATTTACCAGCACTTGGCCCATATCCCTCTAAACCCTACCCATTCACGTACCCATCCAGCTGCCTTTTGAATGTTGTATTTGGACCAGCCTCCACCACTTCCTCCTGTAGCTCATTCTATACATTTACTACCCTCTGTGTGAAAAGGTTGCCCCTCAGATCACTTTTGGTTTTTCCCCCCCCTCACCTTAAACCTATGCTCTCTTGTTCTGGACCTCCCCCTCCCCCCACCGCAGGGAAAAGATTTTGCCTATTTATCCTATCCATGCCCATCATGATTTTATAAACCTCTATAAGGTCACCCCTTAGCCTCCAACGCTCCAGGGAAAACAGCCCTAGCCTCCCTTTAGCTCAAATCCTCCAACCCTGGCAATATCCTTGTAAATGTTTCTGAGCCCTTTCAAGTTTCACAACATCTTACTGATCGGAAGGAAACCAGAATTGTGCGCAATGTTCCAAATGTGGCCTAACCAATGTCCTGTACTGCGACAACACAACTTCCCAAATCCTATACTCAGAGGATTGGGAAAGTTGTCAAAACTTACAAAAGACAACCGGGAAAGAATGGAGGGAAAAACCGAACCTTTGAAGGTCAGCTTGGAGGCATCAAGGTCTCAGGACAGGGGGTGGGGATGACCCCAGCTATGGGCCACGTGTGAGCAAACGGTTCCAGATTGATTGACGATATCTGGTCGGTACAGACGAGTTGGACCGAATGGTCTGTTTCTGTACTGTATACCTCTATGACTCTGGCTTTCCACTAATGTTTGCCATGTCAGTATATTCAATTTCTCTCTGGGAGTGAGAACAGAGGGGGAGAGAGAGTGGGATGGTGCTTTCAATTTTGTGGAATAATAAAAGAAAAGAATGTTCTGCAGAAAGTAGAATTGCTTGTTCAGAATTTCTACCCTGCACTGGCAGTGATGACTTTTGTAATCTCTTTTTACAGCATATTTGAAGATCTGATGGCGGAAGTTTCTCAATCAAAAGATGAAGGGCTTATGCCCGAAACATTGACCCTCCTGCTCCTCGGATGCTGTCTGACATCCCTGTGCTTTTCCAGTGCCACATTTTTCAACTGACTCTCCAGCATTTGCGATCCTCACTTCGCCGTCAATGTCTGACAGTCACTCAGTCCACCAGGACCGCAATGATTTTCGACTGATTTCTGTGAGAGGGATCAAAGCTTTTTGGTTCCTGACTGAGTGAGTATGTTTTCAGCATCACTTGGACTGGACGAGAGACCCCACTGTTGCAGCGCACTGTGCGTGGAGTGTGTAGCAGCTATACGACCTGGAAAGAGGAATTCACAACAGGAAGGGGCTGGAAATTCGATTGTGTGCGGCTGAAGCTTCATCCATGGAGAAACCTGAGGAATCCCGCCCCGTGGAGAAACCGTGGAAGTGTGGCAACTGTGGGAAAGACTTCCGTTTCCCGTCTGCCCTGGAGACTCATCGGCGCAGTCACACCGGGGAGAGGCCATTCCCCTGCCCTGTCTGCGGGAAGGCCTTCAGACATTCCTCTCACCTGCTGGCCCACCAGCGGGACCACACGGGGGAGAGGCCCTTCAGCTGCTCTGAGTGCTGGAAGGCCTTCAGCAATTACTCCAGCCTCCAGACCCACCAGCGGATCCACACTGGGGAGAGGCTCTTCAGCTGCCCTGAGTGCGGGAAGGCCTTTACTCAGGTCTCCACCCTGCTGACCCACCAGCGGGTCCACACGGGGGAAAGGCCCTTCAGCTGCCCCGAGTGTGGGAAGGGCTTCAGCACATCTTCCACCCTGCTGAGGCACCAGCGGGTCCACACCAGGGAGAGGCCGTTCACCTGCTCTCAGTGTGGGAAGGGCTTCGCCCGCTCCTCCCACCTGCAGAAGCACCAGCGAGTTCACGTGCCATCGCAGGGGGATTGAAGGAGTAACGGTCAAGTGCCATTATCGATTGGACTATCAATCCGGTTCCGGGGACTCCCGGGTTTGAATCCCACCACGACAGATGGCAGAGGGATTGGGTGGTGCGGGGGAGAAAGCCCCCATCTGATTCACTCTCTCCCTTGTTAGGAAAGGGAACAGCCATTGTGGGAGAGTATTCATTCAGTCGTTCCATCTGCATCCTTCACTCGGTCTGGCCTACACATGACTCCAGACCCACAGCAGTCTGGTTGACTCTACACTGCCCTCTCCCCACTGGCAAATGAGCAGGGAGAAACTTACCAGGATACAGGGTATGGGTTGAAATTGCTGAGTGAGGCAATACTTCCTCCGGATTACGGCTGTAACAAGGATCCAATTACAACCTGGTGCTGCCCAATAGTAAAGACAGTGGGGTGTGTGTGGGCTTTGATCTTGAGCTGTTTAAAAAGCAGCTACTTTGTCTATGCCTTTTTGCAGGGGAGAATCTGAAGATGTAACTAAGTTGAGTCACAATAAAGGTTACCTGAACTTACCGCCGGGCTCAGACTCTCGTTGAAAGCTTTGAGCTCCAAGAGGTTTTTAGTTTAAAGCTGCTCCTTCGCTTCAGCCTCCTGCACTGAGTTTCCAATGTCATGTATCAGATGGAGCAGTGAATGAGAAGCTAGTATCGTGAGACATTGTAAATCTTTCAGGTACTGCGTTGTTTCATCAGCATTGTAAAGTTTACTGACAGCACCAGGAGGTGTGGGCTGTGTTCACTAGAAATGATGTGGAGGTGTCGGTATTAGTCTGGGTTGATAAAGTTAAAAAGAAATCACCCAATACCAGGTTGTTGTCCAACAGGTTTATTTGGAAGCACTAGCTTTCTGAGTGCTGCTCCTTCATCGGGTAGCTGTGGAGCAGCATTGTAAGACACAGAATGTATATCAAAAGATCAGTATCATGCAACTGATGGAATATATTGAACAAGCCTAGATTGCTGTCAAGTCTTTCATCTCTTCGAATGGGTGTAGGTTTTGGTTCATTAATGTGTAACTGCCAGAACATCTTTTAAGTCACATTCTTGAGATGACTTAAGGTTTTATAAAAAAGATGACATCTCAGCTCAGACAATACATTTAAAGGTGTGAGAATTGAGTCTGAAAATGTGTTGCTGGAAAAGCACAGCAGGTCAGGCAGCATCCAAGGAGCAGGAGAATCGATGTTTCGGGAATGAGCCCTTCTTCAGGAAAGGGCTGAAGAAGGGCTCATGCCCGAAACGTCGATTCTCCTGCTCTTTGGTTGCTGCCTGACCTGTTGCGCTTTTCCAGCAACACATTTTCAGCTCTGATCTCCAGCATCTGCAGTCCTCACTTTCTTCCTGAGAATTGAGTCTGACAGTATTCCAATCGTGAGTCAGACTGGTTCTATTTCCAAATTCATAAAATATTACATGGATTGACTGCCTGGAAATTGTGTGCTTTTTTTTTAGCAAAATTGAATACATCTGCAAATATAATTCTGCCAATACAAATTCACCCCATAGAATTGTGTGTGGGTGCATGTGAGTTTGTGCGTGAGAGTGTGTACATGCTTGGTAAAGTGTGAGTGTGATGGAGTATAAGCCTGAGAGATTATTGGGTATGTGTGTGTGTGTGTCTGAGGGGGAGCATGTGTGAGAGAGGTATTAATACAAGCAAGGGGTTGCATTTTGCTAAAACAAGAAAGGGCAGGACTTGTACTGATAATGGTAGGGCCCTGGGTCATGTTATAGAACAGACAGACATGGGGGAGTGGTGTTCAGGTACATAGTTCGTTAGAAGTTGCATCACTGGTAGACAGGGCAGTTAAAAAGGCATTTAGCAGCATAGCATTCATTGTTCACACCATTGAGTATAGGGGTTGGGACATCATTTTGAGGTTGACAGGATGTTGGTGAGGCCACTTTCAGAGTACTGAGTACGGTTCTGATCGCCCTGTAATCGGAAGTATTCTTATCACAGAGGGTTCGGTAAAGATTTACCAGGAAGTTGCCAGGACTGGAGGGTTTGAGTTATATTTTTTCTTTTTTTTTCTTTTTCTCTCTTTTTTTTTCCCACACTACCACCTAAGTGCGGTAGTGCTTATTTTTTTCCCAGCACCCATGGTGTGTGTGTGCAGGTGTGAGACACAGTGAAAGACAGTGCACAAATCTTTATTCAAATTCCACCACCAGGAAGATAGGAAAACACCCGGGTGGCCAGTGACAAACACTGCCCTTCACATCAAAGGGCAGTGCTGTGTGATCAAAACAGTGAAGGGGAGGGTAGGGACTAAATCAAAATAGAGTTGGAGGGAGAAATGATGCACTCCACTCCCTGCGGCGCCCACCTCTCCCTGAACAACTCCAGGGTGTTGGTGGACACCGCGTGCTCCTTCTCCAAGGACACCCGGGCTCTAACGTAACCGCGGAAGAGGGGCAGGCAGTCGGCCCTAACGGCCCCCTCCACGGCCCGCTGCCTGGACCTGTTGATGGCCAGTTTAGCCAGGCCCAGGAGCAGACCCACGAGGAGGTCTTCGGACCTGCCCTCCCTACTCCCTACGTTGTACCCAAAGATCAGGAGCGTGGGACTGAAGTGCAAAACAGAGGAGAAAGTTTTTAAGAAAATCAAAAAGGGAGTGCAAACACCCACACCCAATCTACATGTGGTCCACGGACTCCACAGCGCCACAGAACAAGCAGTTGGGCTGGGAGTCCGTGAACCACCGCAACCTGCGGTTGCAGGGGATTGCTGCGTGCAGCACCCTCCACCCCAGATCCCCGAGAGAAAGGGGGAGGACTCCTGCTTAGAGAGCCCTCCACTGGGGATCCCCACCGCCCGGTGGCAAATGGGCACGCCAAGGCGTGTCCGGACGGTGGATGAGGGAGAAGAGTTCGACGGTGTGCAGCAGCAGTCGATACAGGGCCTTTCTCTTCACCTCCCTAAACAAAACAAAATTAAAATTTCGGAGGCGGCTCAGGTTGTGGGGCACAGGCTCCCGCGGGAAGTACGGGACCTTGGAGCCAATGTGAAATTCCGTCCGGGCTGGGGTGAGCGCGGACAGGATCCCACCGCACACCTGAGCGTCCTCCAACTGGTGCACTGCGTCGGGTCCGAGCACCGCCGTTTTAAGGCGTCGGATGGCGGTGGCCACGTACCGGACGTCTACCGCTGCCCTGCTCGCTATGTCCTGCGGCAGCGTCCAGCCCAGGCCCCCGGCACCCAGCACGTCCCCGACCCTGGTCACCCTCGCGACCACGGCCCTCCCCTCCGACAGCCACTCGAACCCGCGAGTACGGAGGTGCAGATTCCTGAGCAACGGCTCCCTGACGACAGCCGCTACTCCAGCCGGAGGGTAGGCGCGACGCGATTCGACCATGTTCCAGACAGTGATCAGGTCCTGGTAAAAGACATGCAGCGTCTTGAGGGCGACCTCCAAACCGTCACGGTCGACGAACAGGAGCTGCGTGTCGTAGTTGAGGTTACGCACCTGGCGGAAAAAATACGTCGCCAGGGCGCACCACCTAGGAGGAGGCTCGACGTAAAGGTATCGCCGCAAGGTCTGAAGGCGGAACGTCGCGACCTGGGTGCGGACGCACACCAGCGACTGACCGCCCTCCTCAGTAGGGAGACTCAGAACCTGCGCGGCGACCCAGTGCATCTTTTTGTCCCAGAAGAAATCGACCAACGTTCTCTGGATGTCAGCGACAAAGCCAGGAGGAGGGACCAAAGTGACCAGCCGGTACCACAGCATGGCGGCCACCAGCTGGTTTATTTTAATCCTTGTGCTGTTTACCCCTCACTATTTGTTTAATCCTTGTGCTGTTTCCCCCTCACTGTTTGGTTTAATCCTTGTGCTGTTTCCCCCTCACTGTTTGGTTTAATCCTTGTGCTGTTTGCCCTCAACCACACTGCTGTGGGTCTGGAGAACTCAGTGTTGAGTCCTCCGGGCTGTTGACTGCTCAGACAGAAGATGAGGTTTTGTTCCTCCAATTTGTGGTGTGGTTTGTTGTGGTAATGGAGGAAGCCAAAGATAGTCATGTCAGAAGGGGAGTGGGAAGGGGCATTAAAATGGGAAGTCCGCTCAGCCTCTGCGGACCCGGCTGTGATGCTCAGCAAACCGTTCCCCAAGTTTACGCTCGCTTTCCACGATGTAGAGAAGACCACAATTGGCAAAGCACAGCAGGTCAAGCAGCATCCGAGCAGTAGGACAGTCGAAGTTTTGGGCACGAGCCCTTCATCAGGAATGATGCGTGGATGTTCAGAGGGGCATCAGGGTCCTTCTGTGCCAGTTGTCAGACAGGTGCAGCAGGCAATGAGCAAGGCAAGTGGTGTATTAGCAAGAGGAATTAAGTTCAGAAGTGGGGATTTCTTCCTTCAGTTAGGGGGTCATTGAATATATTCAAGGCTGAGTTCATCTGATTTTTATGTGAATGTTTATGGGGAAGGCAAGAAAATGGTTTTAAGACTAGTATAGGACTGAGTTACAGAGCCATGCAGCACAGAAACAGACCCTTCAGTCCAACTAGTCCATGCTGACTATGTTCTCAAACTAAACCAGTCCCACCTGCCAGTGTTTGGCCCATATCCCTCCAAACCTTTCCTATTCATGAACTTATCCAAATGTCTTTTAATCGTCGCTACTGTACCTGCATCCACCACTTCCTTGAGACATTTAGTCCGCATGTGAACCACTCTGTATAAAACAAATTGTGCCCTTCAAGTCTTTTTAAAATCTCTTTCTCCTGTCACCATCAAAATTTGCTCCCTAATCTTGAAACCCCAACCCTAGGGGAAGAGCACCTGTCGTTCACCTCATCTCTCCCCTCATTAGGGGAGAAAGTGAGGACTGCAGATGCTGGAGATCAGAGCTAGTTGGGCTGAAGGGTCTGTTCTGTGCTGTATGACTCTGTAACTGTTCTGTACTGGTCTTAAAACCATTTTACTTGCCTTCCTCCATAAACATCCACTTCATGGTTGTTCTAAAATCAGATGAACTCAGCCTTGAATATATTCAATGACCCCCTAACTGCAGGAAGACATCCCTACTTCTGAAATCAATTCCTCTTGCTAATATACCTCTTGCCTTGCTGATTGCTTGCTGCATCCGTCTGACAACTGGCAGTGACTGGTGTGGAAGGATGCTGAGGCCACTTTTTACATCCACACATCATTCCTGAGGAAGGGCTCGTGCCTGAAATGTCGATTCTCCTACTCCTCGGATGCTGTCTGACCTCCTGTGCTTTTCCAGTGCCACACGTTTTGACTCTCATCTCCAGGATCTGCAGTCCTGACTTTCTTCACATCCCAATATATCACCATTTAAACAACGCACCTCCTTTCAGCAGTTATTTTTGGGCGGCGCGGTGGCACAGTGGTTAGCACTGCTGCCTCACAGCGCCAGAGACCCGGGTTCAACTCCCGCTTCAGGCGACTGACTGTGTGGATTTTGCACATTCTCCCTGTGTCTGCGTGGGTTTCCTCCCACAGTCCAAAGATGTGCAGGTCAGGTGAATTGGCCATGCTAAATTGACTGTAGTGTTAGGTAAGGGGTAAATGTAGGGGTATGGGTGGGTTGCGCTTCGGCGGGTCGGTGTGGACTTGTTGGGCTGAAGGGCCTGTTTCCACACTGTAATCTGATCTAATCTAATAACCGAGGCTATAACCGGGAATTGAATCGCCCGGGTTCAGTTCCCGCCTCAGGCGACTGACTGTGTGGAGTTTGCACATTCTCCCAGTGTCTGCGTGGGTTTCCTCTGGGTGCTCCGGTTTCCTCCCACAGTCCAAAGATGTGCAGGTCAGGTGAATTGGCCATGCTAAATTGACTGTAGTGTTAGGTAAGGGGTAAATGTAGGGGTATGGGTGGGTTGCGCTTCGGCGGGGTGGTGTGGACTTGTTGGGCCGAAGGGCTTGTTTCCACACTGTAATGTAATCTAATCTAAACTTCACACTGTGGAACTGCATTTGCCGTGTGTTTGCCAATTGAGACACAGACCTGGACCAACGTTTCCCGACTCTGTCCCCTCCCTGGATTCACTCGCTTTCTTTTCAGTTGCTGCAAGTCAACAATTTAACCCCAGAATGAAAAAAGGAAGTTGCAGTCTGAGGTGAAGCTCTATCTGTATTTGCAGGGGAGGAGTAGCAGCAGCTTCAGAACCTGATGGTCCATCTTCCGCATTTCCCGTCACATAACACTACGGGGCAATTTAGCTTGGCCAATTCACCCTAACCCGCACGTCTTTGGACTGTGGGAGGATATCCACGCAGACGTGGGTGGGGAATTGAACCCAGGGCTCTGGCGCTGTGAGGCAGCAGTGCTAACCACAAAAAAAAGGGGTAGGGATGTAAGGCAGGATTTCAGGGAGCTAGGGTGGAAGCTGAGGGCTAGAACAAACAGAGTGGTTATCTCTGGTTTGTTACCCGTGCCACGTGATAGCAAGGAATAGGGAGAGATATCAGCTAAACACGTGGCTGCAAGGATGGTGCAGGAGGGAGGGTTTCAGGCTTTTGGATAATTGGGGCTCATTCTGGGGAAGGTGGGACTTGTACAAACAGGACAGTCTTCACTTTAACCAGAGGGGTACTAATATCCTGGGTGGGAAATTTGCTGGAGCTATTCGAGTGGGTTTAAACTAGCTCAGCAGGGGGATGGGAATAGGGGGTGTAGCTGTAGTGCATAGGAGGATAAGAGTAGGAAGGACAGGGACAGGATTTCAGGGTCACAGGAATGTGCTGGCAGACAGCGAAGTGGTTTGAAGTGTGTCTAATTCAACGCCAGAGTATCCGCAATAAGGTCGGTGAGCTTGCAGCACGGATAGGTACCTGGGACTTGGATGTTGTGGCCATTTTGGAGACATGGATAGAGCAGGGTGAGGAATGGATGTTGCAGGTTCCAGGGTTTTGATCTTTCATTAAGAACAGGCAAGGCGGTAAAAGAGGGAGAGGCGTGGCCTTGTTAGTCAAGGATAGTATAACGGTGGCTGACAGAACTTTTGATGAGGACTCGCCTACTGGGGTAATGTGGGCTGAGGTTAGAAACAGGTGAGGAGAGGTCACACTGCTTGGAGTTTTTTTTTATAGGCCTCCGCAGAGATCCAGGGAGGTGGAAGAGGGAATTAGCAAAATTATTCTGGGTAGGAGTGAAAGGAACAGGGTGGTCATTATGGGGGACTTTAACTTCCCCAACATTGACTGTAAATGCTTTCACTCTAGTACGTCGTATGGATAAATTTTTATCGAGTGTGTGCAGGAAGCCTTTCTGACATAGTATGTCAAAGGGTCGACAAGAAGGGAGGTCACACTGGATCTGGTGCTTGGCAAATGAACCAGGCCAGATGTTTGATTTAGTGGAAGGTGAACACTTTGGAGAGAGTGACCATAATTCAGTTAGGTTTCATATAGCAATTTTAAAGGGATAGGAACATGCCACAGGTCAAGAGTTATCGATGGGGCAAGGGCAATTATAATGCAATTAGGCAAGACTTAGGATGCATAGAATAGGGTAGCAAAATGCAGGGGATGGGGACAATTGAAGTGTGGAGCTGGTTTAAGAAAAAGTTATTGTGTGTCCTGGATAGGTATGTCCATGTCAGGCAGGAAGTGATAAGGTAAGGGAACTGTGGTTTACAACAGAAATTGCATCTCTTGTTACAAAGAAGAAGGAGGCTTATGTGTTGATGAGGCAAGATGGTTCAGATGAGGCGATGGAGAGTTACAGATCAGCTAGGAAGGATTTAAAGAGAGAGTTAAGAGCAAAGAGAGGACATGAGCAGTCTTTAACACATAAATGAGAACCCTAAAGCTTTCTTTCGGTATGTGAGGAATAAAAGGATGATTAGGGTAGGAATAGGGCCAATCAAAGACAGAAGTGGGAAGTTGAGTGTGGGCCCTGTGGAGATTGGAGAGGTGTTAATGAATATCTCTCATCTGTCTTCACTCAGGAAAAGGAGAATATTGTAGAGGAGAAGAATGAGGTACAAGATATTAGACTCGAAAGGATCAAGGTTAGTTGCACACAGGTGTTATCAATTCTAGAAGGAGTGAAAGTAGTCAAGTGCCCTGGGCCGGATTGGATTTATCCAAGGATTCTCTGGAAAGCTAGGGAGGAGAGAGCAGAGCCTTTGGCTTTGATATTTGAGTTGTCATTGTCTACAGATTTAGTATCAGAGTGGAGGATTGCAAATGGTGTGCCCTTGTTCAAGAAGGGCAGCAGAGATGACCCAGGTATTTATAGACCAGTGAGCCTTACTTCTGTTGAAGGAAAGCTTTTGGAAAGGAATATTAGAGATCGGATTTATAATCATCTAGCAAGCAACAATTTGATTTCAGATAGTCAACATGGTTTCATCAAGAGCAGATCGTGTCTCACAAACCTCATTGAGTTTTTTGAGAAGGTGACCAAGCATGGGGTTGAGGGTAGGGCAGTTGACGTGGTGTACATGGACCTCAGTAAAGCCTTTGATAAAGTTCCACGTGGTAGGTTATTGGAGAAAATGCAGATGCATAGGATTGAGGGTGATTTAGCAGTTTGGATTACAAACTAGCTTTCTGAAAGAAGGCAGCGAGTGGTGGTTTATGGAAAATATTCAGCCTGGAGTCTGGTTACTAGTGGTGTGCCACAAGGATCAGTTTTCGGACTACTGCGGTTTGTCATTTTTATAAATGACTTAGACACAGGCATAGTTGGATGGATTAGTAAATTTGCAGACGACACTAAAGTCGGTGGAGTACTGGACAGTTTGGAAGAATGTTATAGGTTGCAGGGGGACTTGGATAAACTGCAAAATTGGGCTGAGAGGTGGCAAATGGAGTTCATGCAGCTAAATGTGAGGTGATTCACTTTGGGAAGAATAACAGGAAGGCAGTGATCTTGGAGTCCATGTGCATAGATCCCTGGAAGTTGCCACTCAGGTGGATAGTGCTGTTAAGAAGGCATACAGTGTGTTAGGTTTCATTCGTAGAGGGATTGAGTTCCGGAACCGCAATATCATGCTGCAACTATACAAAACGCTGGTGCAGCCACACTTGGAATATTGTGTATAGTTCTGGTCCCCATATTTCAGGAAGGATGTGGGAAGCATTGGAAAAGGAGCAGAGGAGATTTACCAGGATGTTGCCTGGTCTGGAGGGAGGGTCTTATGAGGAAAGGCTGAGAGACTTGGGTCTGTTCTCATTGGAAAGAAGGAGGCTAAGAGGGGATTTGATAGAGACATATAAGATGATCAGAGGATTAGATAGGGTAGACAGTGAAAGAATTTTTCCTGGGATGGTGAAGTCAGCTTTTATTAGGGGGCATAACTACAAATTGAGGGGTGATAGATTAAAGACAGGTGTCAGAGGCAAGTTCTTTATGCAGAGAGTGGTAAGGCCGTGGAATGCCAAACCTGCTAAGGTAGTCAACTCAGCCACATTAGGAAGATTTAAACAATCCTTAGATAAGCGCATGGTTGATGTTGGGATAGTGTCAGGGGATGAGCTGAGAATAGTTCACAGGTCGGCACAACATCAAGGACCGAAGGGCCTGTTCTGCGTTGTATTGTTCTATGTTCTAAACTTAGTGCAGGAGGCGGAAAGAAATGAGCAGCTTTTTTTTTATAGATATTTTTATTAGAAATTTAACATTTTTACAAGTTTACAAAAATAAACAAAACTCTCAGATATAAACATTGATATACAATTAACTCAAATATACAATAGCCAAAATTTAACAAGAAACAGGAAAAAAAAATGAAAAAGAAGAAGAAAAAACAAACAAAATTCAACTATCTACTAATCTAACCTACAACTAACCAGAGTGTATATTTAAGTCTCTTACATGCTCGGAATGTGTTAACATCAGATGTAATAAAAACCGTATTCGTGCGGGATTCCTCTCCCGAGGGGCCCCGGACCAGCCAGGTTTGTAATCTCAATTAAATAAAAGCCCTTGTTAGGATAGCTGAAATATCTGTATTTATGTAACTCAAGAAGGGCTGCCATATTTTCTAAAATAATTCGGTCTTTCGGTGCACCATATTTGTGAGGAAGTCAAGGGGAATACATTCCATAATTAATCTGTGCCAATTTGAAAGTCCAGGGGGGCCCCTCAGCCACCCAGTTCACCAAAATATTTTTCCTTGCACAGAAAGAAAGAATAGAAAATAGGCTCTTCCCGTACGTGTCCAGGGAGGGAAAGTTCGAAAAGCCCAAAAGGAGAAATACAGGGTCCACTTTAATTTCCGTTCCTAAAATTTCTGTCAGGGTACTTGCTACTTTAGTCCAATATCTACGGATCTTATGACAGATCCATTGGCAATGTATAAGAGTGCCCACCTCTATTTTGCATTTAGGACACATTGGAGATGCTCCTGCCTTAAATTTTGCCAGTCGAACCGGTGCTATATGGGCCCTATGAAGTATCTTCAGCTGGATAGCCTGGGTTCTGTTACAAATAGTAATTCTTCTAGCATTTTCCCAAATATCATTCCATGTTTCTATAGAGATTTCTAGTCCCAAATCCTGATCCCATGTTTTAAGCAGATTATCCATATCTCCCGATACTTCATCATGTCGTAAATGATAAATAGTACTGACGGAAGATACCCCCACTGGTCGAAGGACACTACATTCTCTATCTGATTTATAAAGACTATCTAATAAGTAGTCTTCTTCTGTATATTATCTCGAATTTGAAAGTATCGAAAGAGGTCTCCATTAGGTAATCCGAATTTCTGACGCAGCTGTTCAAAAGACATCAGGACCTCATCTTTAAATAGATCCCCTAAACATGAGATACCCCTGGATCTCCAGAGTTTAAAAGTGGCATCTGTAAACCCCAGTTGGAATCCCCATGCTCCCACTATCGGTGCATAGGGGGATGTTTTATGTGAGTTGCCCTCATTTTGCCGCATTATATTCCAAGCCTTAATTGTGTTTAGTATTATAGGGTTTTTACAGTGATCTGTAATGATTTTCCTCTTGTCTGAAAATAAAAGGTTAATAAGTGGGTATTTTACTTGAGAGGCCTCGATGTCCAACCAGATTGATTGTGGATCAGACAAGACCCAATCAGCTATGTAACATAATAGGGAACTTAACTGATATTTCCTAAAGTCTGGGAAGGCCAATCCTCCCCTTGTCTGTGGAAGCTGTAGCTTCTTCAGCTTAATGAGGGGCCGTCTATGATTCCAGCCAGCCATATAATTTACATAGAGCCGTCCTCGGCAGCATCACCGGAAGCATTCTCATAGGATATAGGAGACGGAGCAGGACATTCATTTTGATTTAGTGCTATTCTACTCAACCAGGAAATTGGAAGGTCTCCCCATTGCTGGAGGTCCTGCCTTATCCTTTCCAGTAAATGCACAAAATTAGCCTTATACAACTGACCAAATACTGGAGTAATAAAAATGCCTAAATATAAGAAGCCCTCCAGGGACCAACGAAAGGGAAAAAGGGATCCATCCACTAAGTGGGGTGTCATAGCAAGGCCACCCATTGGCATAGCCTCCGATTTTCAAAAATTAATTTTATAGCCTGAGAATGCGCTAAATGTATTAATAACTTGGATTAGGCGAGGTACGGACCTCAGAGGGTTACTGAGGAATAGAAGAACATCATCTGCATAAAGGGTAATTTTATGTTTACCTGTACCAATCCTCGGGGCTGTTATATTAGGATCAGCTCGTATAGCTTCTGCTAGTAGTTCAATTATTAGTGTAAATAACAATGGCGAGAGGGGACATCCCTGACGGCAGCCCCTACGCACATTGAAGCTATCCAAACCTAATCCATTGGTAACCACAACTGCTTTGGGATCACTATACAATGTTGAGACCCATTTGGTAAACACCTGACCAACGCCAAACCTTTCTAATGTGTAAAATATGACCATTCAACCCTATCAAATGCCTTTTCCGCGTCTAATGAAACCACTACTCCTGGTATCTTTCCCTGATGACAGGCTTGAATCATATTCAAAACCCTTCTAATATTATTGGATGATCTATGGCCCTTAATAAACCCCCGTCTGATCCTCCTTTATAATATGTGGCAGTACCCTTTCTAGTCTCAGTGCTAACGATTTAGAAAGGATTTTAAAATCTACATTTAGCAAGGATATTGGTCTATATGATGTACAATCTTCTGGATCCTTTCCTTTTTTAAGGATAAGAGAGATATTTGCCTCTTTCAGCGAAGGCGGGAGACAGCCCTGATTATATGCATTGTTATACATGTCCATAAGTGGACCAGCCAATATTTCTGTAAATTCTTTATAGAATTCAGTTTGAAAACCATCTGGGCCCGGTCCCTTACCACTCTGAACTTGCCTAATTGCATCAAGTATTTCTTGGACTATAAGAGGAGCATTTAGGACCGATACTTGTTTCAGAGTTAGGCCTGGAAAGGTCAAATTTTTAAAAAATGGCTGCATCCTCCTCGTCCTATCTTCACAATCCGGCGATTTATATAACTCAGAATAAAATTCTCTAAAGATTGCATTAATCTTTTTATGATCATGAGTTAAAATACCCGTACTTTCCTTGATAGACGTAATAGTCTGAGGGGCCTTTTTTTTTCTTTGCAAGAAATGCTAAGTATCTACCCGGTTTGTCGCCATATTCATATAACCTTTGTTTTGCAAATAATATTTCCCTCTTAGCCGTTTGAGTAAGCGTAGTGTTTAGAGCTGTCCTAAGAGCCGTAATCCTTTGCAATTTAATAATACAAGGTCTATCAGTGTATGCTGTTTCAGCAGCTTTTAAGCGAGCTTCAAGCAGACGCTGTTGTTCTCCCTTCAATTTCTTCTGGGTCGCTGAATAGGAGATGATCAAACTTCACGTGTAAGCTTTGATGGTCTCCCACATCATTGATAGGTTGCTAGCTGTACCTGAATTAATATCTAAAAAAGTTTAAATTCTTGAGAGAAGTACTTTACAAATTTACTATCTTTCATTAGGAAGGGGTCCATACGCCAATGCCGAGGGGATGTCCCATTGTTCCTCGCCTTAGTTTCCATATATACAGCAGCGTGATCGGAAATTGCTATACTACCTACTTTATAGGATGATATGCAATTTAAAAAATCGAGGGGGCGAAAAACATATCAATTCTGGTATGACATTTATGTGGATTGGAGTAAAAAGAAAAATCTCTGCCTTGTGGATGAAGACATCTCCATACATCTACTAATCCTAATTCTTTGTTCAGATCCATCAATTGTCTAGATCTGGGAGATACTCCTGCAGTACTCTTGGGAATCCTATATATTTCTGGATCCATAATACAATTAAAGTCTCCCCCTATAATTATATGACGGACACCAAAAGCCATCAATTTTGAAAAGGCTTCCGTTATAAATTTAAAGGGGTGTGCCGGAGGGCAGTACAAATTTAAAATCCCATATTCCTCTCCATTTATGAGGGCTTTAATCAAAATATATCGTACAGATTCGTCTTTTATCTGCTTTAGGATTTTGAAAGGGAAATTCTTTCGGACAAGAAGAACAACTCCCCGGCTTTTTGAGCTAAAAGAAGAAAAAAAGGCCTGATCAAATCCACCCTGTCGTAATTTCAAGTGTTCTTTATCCGACAGGTGTGTCTCCTGTAGGAGAGCTATATCAACTCTTTCCTTCTTAAGATTTGATAATATTTTCTTCCTTTTGACTGGCAAATTACTCCCCTTGACATTCCAGGTGCACCACTTAACCGAGTGATCAACCATAATCCTCTGGCCCAATCTGAGACCCCTCGGGAGGGGGAACCCTATCCAGAACATCCCGAGCGTAGAGCATATAAAATTTACAACAATAAAGCCTCTCTAATACACCCACAACAATACAATAAAAAACTATTTCTAAATAAAAAAAATATAAAACGTATCTAAGTGGAGATTTTCCCCCTTGTTCCCAGTGGGTGTCACTTCCTCTCCAAAAGTCCATCATATCCTCTCCCAACCAATGCCCCACCCTTGACCCAGGCGCTCCTCAATAAAATGAGAATTCAAATATAATACAAAGCTAGAGTTAACAGTGAGCAGAAAGTGAGGTCTGCAGATGCTGGAGATCAAAGTTGAAACTTTATTGCTGGAACAGCACAGCAGGTCAGGCAGTATCCAGGGAACAGGAGATTCGACGTTTCGGGCACAGGCCCTTCTTCAGGAATGAGCAGAGAGTGTTCAGCAGGAGAAGATAAAAGGTAGGGAGGAGGGACTTGGAGGAGGGGAGTTGGAAATGTGATAGGTGGAAAGAGGTCAAGGTGAGGGTGATAGGTCGGAGTAGGATGGAGGCGGAGAGGTCAAGAAGAAGACTGCAGGTCAGGAAGGCGGTGCCGGGCTGGAAGGATCCGGCTGAGACAAGGTGGGGGGAGGGGGGATGAAGAAACTGGTGAAGTCCAAGTTCATCCCCTGCGGTTGGAGGGTTCCCAGTCGGAAGATAAGACGCTCCTCCTCCGACCGTCGGGTTGTTGTGGTTTGGCGGTGGATGAGTCCAATGACCTGCATATCCTCGGTGGAGTGGGAGGGGGAGTTGTAATGCTGTGCCACAGGTTGGTTGGGTTGGTTCGTCCGGGTGGCCCAGAGGTGCTCTCTGAATCGCTCCGCAAGTAGGCGGCCTGTCTCCCCAATATAGAGGAGGCCACACCGGCTGCAGCGGATGCAGTAGATGATGTGGGTGGAGGTGCAGGTGAATCTGTGGCGGATATGGAAGTTTCCCTTGGGGCCTTGGAGAGAAGTGAGGGGGGAGGTGTGGGCGCAAGTGTTGCACCTCCTGCGGTTGCAAGGGAAGGTGCCGGGAGTGGTGGATGGGTCGGTGGGGGGTGTGGATCTGACAAGGGAGTCGCGGAGGGAGTGGTCTCTACGGAAAGCTGATAGGGGAGGGGAGGGAAATATATCCTTGGTGCTGGGGTCTGTTTGGAGGTGGCGGAAGTGACGGCGGATGATGCGCTGTACATGGAGATTGGTGGGGTGGTAGGTGAGGACCAGTGGGGTTCTGTCCTGGTGGCGGTTGGAGGGGCGGGGCTCAAGGGCGGAGGAGCAGATACCTCCTCCTACCGTCCCCTTGACCATGACCCCACCCCCCACCACCAAACCATCATCTCCCAGACCGTCCATAACCTCATCACCTCAGGGGACCTCCCATCCACCGCCTCCAACCTCATAGTCCCACAACCCCGCACCGCCCGTTTCTACCTCCTGCCCAAAATCCACAAACCTGACTGCCCCGGACGACCCATCGTCTCAGCCTGCTCCTGCCCAACCGAACTCATCTCGGCATACCTCGACACGGTCCTGTCCCCATTAGTCCAAGAACTCCCCACCTACGTTCGTGACACCACCCACGCCCTCCACCTCCTCCAGGATTTCCGCTTCCCCGGTCCCCAACGCCTCATCTTCACCATGGACATCCAGTCCCTGTACACCTCCATCCCCCATCACGAAGGACTCAAAGCACTCCGCTTCTTCCTTTCCCGCCGTACCACCCAGTACCCTTCCACCGACACCCTCCTTCGACTGACCGAACTGGTCCTCACCCTGAACAACTTTTCTTTCCAATCCTCCCACTTTCTCCAAACAAAAGGAGTAGCCATGGGCACCCGCATGGGCCCCAGCTATGCCTGCCTCTTTGTAGGGTATGTGGAACAATCCATCTTCCGCAACTACACTGGCCCCACCCCCCATCTTTTTCTTCGCTACATTGATGACAGTATCGGCGCTACCTCGTGCTCCCACGAGGAGGTTGAACAGTTCATCCACTACACTAACACCTTCCACCCCGACCTCAAATTCACCTGGACAGTCTCGGACTCCTCCCTCCCCTTCCTAGACCTTTCTGTTTCTATCTCAGGCGACCGAATCAACACGGACATCTACTACAAACCTACCGACTCCCACAGCTACCTGGACTACACCTCCTCCCATCCTGCCCCCTGTAAAAACGCCATCCCATTCTCCCAATTCCTTCGTCTCCGCCGCATCTGCTCCCAGGAGGACCAGTTCAAAATACGTACAACACAGATGGCCTCCTTCTTCAAGGACCGCAATTTCCCCCCCGACGTGGTCGACGGTGCCCTCCACTGCATCTCCTCCACTTCCCGCTCCTCCGCCCTTGAGCCCCGCCCCTCCAACCGCCACCAGGACAGAACCCCACTGGTCCTCACCTACCACCCCACCAATCTCCATGTACAGCGCATCATCCGCCGTCACTTCCGCCACCTCCAAACAGACCCCAGCACCAAGGATATATTTCCCTCCCCTCCCCTATCAGCTTTCCGTAGAGACCACTCCCTCCGCGACTCCCTTGTCAGATCCACACCCCCCACCGACCCATCCACCACTCCCGGCACCTTCCCTTGCAACCGCAGGAGGTGCAACACTTGCGCCCACACCTCCCCCCTCACTTCTCTCCAAGGCCCCAAGGGAAACTTCCATATCCGCCACAGATTCACCTGCACCTCCACCCACATCATCTACTGCATCCGCTGCAGCCGGTGTGGCCTCCTCTATATTGGGGAGACAGGCTGCCTACTTGCGGAGCGATTCAGAGAGCACCTCTGGGCCACCCGGACGAACCAACCCAACCAACCTGTGGCACAGCATTTCAACTCCCCCTCCCACTCCACCGAGGATATGCAGGTCATTGGACTCATCCACCGCCAAACCACAACAACCCGACGGTCGGAGGAGGAGCGTCTTATCTTCCGACTGGGAACCCTCCAACCGCAGGGGATGAACTTGGACTTCACCAGTTTCTTCATCCCCCCTCCCCCCACCTTGTCTCAGCCGGATCCTTCCAGCCCGGCACCGCCTTCCTGACCTGCAGTCTTCTTCTTGACCTCTCCGCCTCCATCCTACTCCGACCTATCACCCTCACCTTGACCTCTTTCCACCTATCACATTTCCAACTCCCCTCCTCCAAGTCCCTCCTCCCTACCTTTTATCTTCTCCTGCTGAACACTCTCTGCTCATTCCTGAAGAAGGGCCTGTGCCCGAAACGTCGAATCTCCTGTTCCCTGGATGCTGCCTGACCTGCTGTGCTGTTCCAGCAATAAAGTTTCAACCTTAACAGTGAGCACCCTACCTCCACCCACACCAACACCTGGATATATTTGGTAATGTTAATACCATATATAAACATATAACTATAAAATTACCACCTCAACAAATAATAATTAAATATAATAATACAAAATAACAAGGGAAAACAACCCCGCTCCTAGAGACAGAGGTAAAATTGAAGAAGGTAACCACCTCCCCCCGCCAACACCAACCAAATCCCCCAGCTTATATTTATATATATATACACATACACATATATCCCTCATATATACATAAAATAATAAAAGAAAACAACCCCAAGGGGGGGAAAAATCAAATCCCTCTCCCCACCCCCATGATAATATTAAAAAGGAAAGTAAGAGAAAGAAAAAAAAGGGGGGATATAAACCAAAGCGGGGGGAAAGGCAAACCAACATCCATTATGTCTTACAGTTTATCTAAGAGAGTCTAAGAATTCCTTAGCCTTTTCTGGCGATCCAAAGTTATATACGGATCTTTTATGGTTAAAGTGTAACGTCGTTGGGTAGCGTAAGGAGTACTGAATATTTAAGTCCCTTAAACGCTTCTTTGCCTCATCGAATGCCTTCCTCTTTCGAACCAGAGCCGGGGAAAAGTCCTGGAATAACATGATCTTGGATCCTTTATAGATCATAGCTTGGGGGTCTTTTCCGAGATTTCTAGAGGCTTCTAGAAGTATCTGCCTCTCCTTGTAGCTCTATAGCCGAAACAGGACCAGGCGGGGGCGCTGGTTCGAGCCGGGCCCGCGTATTGCTACCCGGTAGGCGCATTCCACCCTTACCTGGCCTGATCCAGCTTCCAGATTTAAAAGCTGTGGCAGCCACTGCTCCAGGAATACTGTAAGCTAGCCTTCCTCTTCCCGTTCGGAAAGACCCAGCAAACGAATATTTTTTTCGACGACCTCGATTATCGAGGTCGTCAATGTGATTCTCTAAGGTCCGGAATCGCTGTTCGAGAGTCCGGACCTAATCCACGGCCGATTGTGCTGCAGTTTCGGAGGTCGCAGCCTTTAGCTCCGCCCCTCCGACTCGGCGCTCGATTTCTTTAATGTCTCGGTCGTGCTTCTGCAGCGCGGCCGAGAGTGAGTCCCATCGATTTCGGGACTCCTCGATAAACGCGTTGATCTTCGCGTCCAGCTTGGAGATCATCTCCACAAGGCTTGCCCCTATAGGTAAGTCCCCTGGGGCGGCTGTGGACGCCTCTGCTGCAGCTGGAGAGGGTGGGGGAGGGGGTCCTGCTTGTTGAGAGCTGCGGGCTCCCTTCCCTTTAGTCATTTTAACTAAAGATTAGATTGTTTAAGTTTAATATTAAACAACTAATTAAATTAAACAACTATTATAAATGATTTGGTGAGTGTGGTGGGGGTGGGTGACCCACTTTACCCAAGTCTTGGGAGGAGCACTGTAGACTCAGACTTGCTGGGTCACCGCCATCTTGGATCCCCCTCAGAAATGAGCAGCTTTAAAACAAAAACTGGTGTGATGGAGTATAAGCCTGTGAGCGTGTTGGGTGGTGTATGTCTGTGTCCGAGAGAGAGCGTGTACACGAGAGAGGTATAGATAAAAGTGAGGAATTGCACTTTGCTTTAAAAAAAAGGGAGGACTTGTAGCAGTTACTGGCGGGGCCCTGGGTTATGTTGTAGAACAGAGACATGGGGGTGTGGTTCAGGTACATAGTTCTTTGAAAGTTGCATCACTGGTAGACAGAGTGGTTAAGAGTTGATTAGCCCACTTGCCTTCATTGTTCACACCTTCATTAGATTAGATTACTTACAATGTGGAAACAGGCCCTTCGGCCCAACAAGTCCACACTGCCCTGCCGAAGCGCAACCCACCCATACCCCTACATTTACCCCTTACCTAACACTACGGGCAATTTAGCATGGCCAATTCACCTGACCTGCACATCTTTGGACTGTGGGAGGAAACCAGAGCACCCGGAGGAAACCAACGCAGACACGGGGAGAACGTGCAAACTCCACACAGTCAGTCGCCTGAGGCAGGAATTGAACCCGGGTGTCTGGTGCTGCGAGGCAGCAGTGCTAACCACTGTGCTGCCCACACCGTTGAATGTTGGAGTTGGGACATCATTTTGAAATTATACAGGATGTTGGTGAGGCCACTTTTAGAACACTGAGTACAGTTCTGGTCGCCCTGTTATCGGAAGAATACTATTAGAGAAGGTTCGGTAAAGATGTACCAGGATGTTGTCAGGACTGAAGGGTTTGAGTTATAAGGAGAGGCTGAGACTTTATTCACTGGAGTGGAGGAGGTTGAGGGGTGACCTTATTGAGATTTGTAAAATCATGAGGGGTGTCGGCAAGGTGAGTAGCAAAAATAGTGAGGAGCATGTTTGGTTATGTCAAGTCATAAATAAATAAATATTGACTCTACCGTTTCTTTTTCTCCTATTGGCATTTGGACACTTAAATTTGTCAGTAATCGCAGCATTGCCACAGAGTGTACAGCGCATGCTCCTCGGTGTCAGTAAGAACGGCGCATGCTCCTAGCTGTCCGCTGCAACGGGGCGCGATCTTCTTTCGAAGCTAATGGGGAGCCTTGGAGGACCAGAAGTAGGGTAGTCCTCCTGCCAATGAGAACATCCACTATTGTCTGAATGCGGAAGTTGTCCCATGAGCTTCTGAAGGTAATGCTGCACCTCGCTCTCTCTGAAAGAAGATTGAGCTTCACTCCATGATGCAACTTCCTTCCTCTGTTTAACATTGTGAGTACAGCACTCTCTTTTCCATTTCTTTATTTCATTGTGGGCTTCAATTGTTGACTCGCAGCAACTGAATGCAAAGGCAGTGAATCCAGGGAGGAGCAGACTCCGGAAATGTTGATCCAGGTCTGTGTCTCAATTGGCAAAAACATTCCCACAGTGTGAAGTTATAGCCTTTGCTGTGGGGAAAAAACAGCAGAAAGGAAGTGCATTGTTTAAATGGTGATATATTGGGATGTGGGGAAAGTGAGGACTGCAGGTGTTGAAGATCAGAGTCAAAAAGTATGGCACTGGAAAAGCACAGCAAGTCAGGCAGCTTCCAAGGAGCAGGAGAGTCGACGTTTCGGGCCCGAGCCCTTCATCAGGAATGCCGTGTGGATGTACAAAGGGGCCTCGGCGTCCTCCTACACCAGTCACTGTCTGTTGTCAGACAGGTGCAGTAAGCAATCAGCAAGGCAAGAGGAATTGAGTTCAGAAGTGGGAATGCCTTCCTGCAGTTAGGGGGTCATTGAATATATTCAAGGCTGAGTTCATCTGATTTTTGAACAACAAAGAGGTGGATGTTTCTGGGGGAAGGCAAGAAAATGGTTTCAAGACCAGTATAGAACAGTTAGAGTCGAACAGCACAGAAACAGACCCTTCAGCCCAACTAATCCGTGCTGACTATGTTCACAAACTAAACTCATTCCACCTGCCTGTGTTTGGCCCATATCTCTTAGAACCTTTCCTATTCATGTCCTTATCCAAACATCTTTTAAACGTTGTTACTGTACCTGCATCCACCATTTCCTCACATTCATTCCACACATGAACCACTCTCTCAAAGGAAAAAGGTGTTTCTCATATCTTTTTTAAAATCTTTCTCCTTGCACCTTAAAAATTTGCTCCTAATCTTGAAACAATACCTGCCATTCACCTCATCTATGCCCCTCATGATTTTATAATTCTCTATAATGTCACATCTCAACCTCCTGTGTTCCATTGAAAACATCCCAGCCTATCCACCTAGATGTAGGTAGATTAATATCCAGTTATGATCTGTTCAAAGCTGGTGCAGGCTCGAAAGACCAACTGACCTACTCCTGCTCCCAACTCTCACTATGTCCAGGACAGTAAGAGACCATAAGACAGGAGCAGACATTTGGCCATTCACCACATCAGGTCTGCTCATACCATTCAATTGTGGCTGATCAGTTTGTCAACCCCATTCACCTGCTTTCTCCCAATACCTCTCGATCCCCTTGATACTCAAGAACCTATCTATCTCAGTTTTAAATATCCTCAGTGACCTGGCCTCCACAGCCTTCTGTGTCAAGGAATTCCATAGATTCACCACTCTCTGGCTGAAGTTTTTCCTTTTCTCCATTCTAAAAGGTCCTCTGTTCCTAGTCTCTCTGACCAATTGAAACATCTTCCCAATGTCCAGGTCGTTCAGTATTATGTATGTTTCAATTAGATCCCCCCCCCGGTGAGTGTGGGCCTGTTAATCAGCATGAACCAGACCTTTAGGATGAGGTACAGCAGGGATTAGGTTCAGCAAACTGAGAATGGAGGGAGAGTGTGTGGGGTGGAGATTTTCAGCTTCTCTGGAATAAGGGAGGAAAGAGATATAAATCAGAATTGATCGGACGGGCTGATCGGCCAAAGAGTGGCAGGTGGAGTTTAATTTAGAGAAATGTGAGGTTTGCATTTTGGTCAAGCAATCCAGGCAGGACTTACACAGTTAAGGGGAGTGTTGCAGAACAAAGAGACCTTGGTATGCTTTCCTTTATTGGTCAGAGCATTGAGTACAGGATTTGGCAAGTACTGTTGTGGCTGTGCAGGACATGTGGTTAGTCCACTTTTGGAATACTACATTCAGTTCTGGTCTCCCTGCAATAGGAAAAATGTTGTGAAACTTTGAAAGGGGTGGGAAAACTTTTA